>NW_024881719.1:102500-785849 GCF_019059575.1 Amphibalanus amphitrite | reverse complement strand
ACGCATGGGGCTTGGGAATTCAGGGACCTTCTTAGGCGCTCAGAAATCTATGTAGGCTCTTAGGCCAGTGCCGGGTTCTCCAAGGCCGCAGTTAAAGGAAAGCACAGGGCTTTAGGAGTCGTTGAAGGGACTTGAAAGTCCTCCTGCCCTCATACATATAGTATGGAGTTCTTAGAGACTGACATTCAGTCTCTGTGATCAGAGAGTGACCTAGCTTGACCTGAAATGGATATCAAAATGCTGCAATTGAATCACAGGTCAGGTTATGCAGGGGATCCTGTAAGAGTTGTGACTTGTAGATGTACCTCTACCGACCTGCATTCAGAGTCCTGCGCAGATTATTGCAGATTACCTCAGAACGGTGTGAGGCTGCTTAGACTAGCACGGTGCTCGAAAGACCGGCTTAACCCCCTTCCCCCAACACTATCGGTTGACCTTACATGGAAAAAGGATTCTCAGATCGATTTGTAGCTCATTTAGGGCGGGTATTGTGTCTAGGAGGTTTCCTGCAAGCTGGACCTCTCTCACGAAATTATAGCTGAATTCTGGCATGCTTAGCTAATCCTACAGCAATCTTAAACGCATTCATTTAAATAAAATGGTAGAACAATGGCACTCCCGTACACATACTTATAGGTCGGCGAGAGTTGAGCACTTCGTGTGTCACAACATTTTAGGGGATCCCTACATTTCTAGATCTTAAATTCCTTAGCTTTGCGACTGTCAACACATTCTAAATTATTCAACACATTCTGTGAATGATTTAGTCATTCTTATGCGAAAACAAACTTATAATTATTCGGAATATTGGGGGGTACTGTACCCCCCCGGGAAATTATTGAGGGGGTCCGGAGCCCCGCGTACCCCCCTGTGGCGGAGC
The DNA here is from genome assembly GCF_019059575.1 of Amphibalanus amphitrite. Taxonomy (NCBI): domain Eukaryota; kingdom Metazoa; phylum Arthropoda; class Thecostraca; order Balanomorpha; family Balanidae; genus Amphibalanus; species Amphibalanus amphitrite. Next base: position 784,969 of record NW_024881719.1, on the reverse strand, counting down.
CCCTGGCTGGGTCGCTCCGACTTTTCGACAATAATTGACCAGTGAAGTATTTGAAGCCCCCCCCCCCCCGCTTCCCCATTAGCTCGAGACATCCAAATCTACCAAATCCCAAATCATACCATCTCTTCTCGGAATGGAAACCAAGTCATGAAACCGGGGGTGAACCTCATCCGTCGACCCAGGCCGGTGTCATACGATGTGGATAGGCTGTGCCGCTGAACATCCAAGTAAAACGGCACAGTCTACCAGTACCAGGCGGCTGCTGCCAGCGATTAGGAAGGGGAAACTTGGGTAATATCAGCCAGTAGGTAATATCGGACAGGCAGTAATCTTCTAATTTCTCCGCCAGGTGTTTTTTATTTTTAGATTTATATACGCAAATGTTTTATTTGGAAAGTAGCGCTGGTTTCCTTTGCCACCACCTCCTCTCGCAGGCAGTTTGCCGCTAGGCTGTCATAATTGTTTTACGATAATTGCCATTTAACCTCCCATCCATACAACTTATTAATTACCTGTTATCGCAGAGATAAAGAAGTTGTAACTGCCAAGTTATACCTTTTCCACTTACCTGAACATTTTTGTTATCGATTATGGGCCAACTATCTGTGTTCAATGTGTTTGTTGCTCCCGTTTTGCCGCATTTTGAACTCCTACGTGTTTGCTATTATCGGACACTCATCCGATATTACTCCGTCCCCCGCCCCGCTTGGGGTCCTGGAATTCCACGCCATTCTGGGGAGAGGTGTTTGAACCCCCTCCCCTCTTCTAACTCGGCTCCTGGGCCACGGAGCGACACGCGGAAGGCGGCGTTCGAAAGAACATGAAAAATAATGACGAAAATACTTTGGTCACTTTGGTCAGGTCGGTCAGGACTCAAGTTACCAGGGGTCATTAAAGGTCAAATTTCACCGATTTTGAGGTAGAATATTGACAATTTGCAAGAAGCCGACGCATAGCTCGGGAACCAATATCGATATCAAGACTCTACTCTTGGGATCCCTTTGGACGCCCGTCCGTAATTTGCTGCTGCTTTCCGATAATACCCAAGTAACTTTTCTTTTCTTTAAAAATCGCTGCGTTCCAACGCAACACCGAAACCTTAGCAGACTTTCTAAAACAAAGTTTGGAGCTTTCTACATATATTTAAATGGATCCCAGTTTAATAAAAATGATAACATCCATGTTACGATGGTTTGAAGTTACCCGTCCGATAATACCCCCAAGTTTCCCCAATATGTAACCGGTGGATTAACCCTCGCCCGCACATGGGGGGGGGGGGGGGTGGTTGCCACCCCCCAGGTAGTCTTTCTGCTCTGCACTCAACATTTTTAGAGCTAGAAGGCTGATTTTTCGTATAACTGCTCCTCTATTCTTTCTTGATGTCCACTGAAAATTTCAAGTTTCTGTGATTTTTGGTTTCGGAGATATGACCTTATTTTTCAAGTCATGTCATGACCCAAATGGCCAATTCTCAACATCTTGCGTTTGCCATGGGCCTTGTGAGCTTTTGACACCTTGATTTCGGCCTTTTTTGCCAGTCTTACCTCCCATCTATCATGGAACATGTTGTTCGACGATGTACAGGTGTCAAGGTCAGGGTCAAGGTCAACCTAGGTCATCTAAGATAATTGCGTTTTAGGCAAGCTGAATTTACTTTTTGTTAAGTTTTTTGACTGCATTTTTGGTAAAAGCTTCTCAGATCATGGTTTCATGTAATATGGACACAAAAACAATCGGTGTACACATCAGTATACACACAGACACACACAGACATACAAACACATATAATTAACCTTGACCTAACTTGACCTGAAATGACCTCAGCAGCAAAAATCTGGTCGGGTAGTGTGACAAAGAGGTTCTAGCTGGCTTGGTACCAGAAAACAGCATCGTCATCGGTAAATGATAAGCAGCGTACTTGATATCCAACGGTGACCCAAAACAGCAATATTTTTTAGTTTGACCTGACCTGGAAGGTCAATGGCTGACCTGAGAAGGTAAAACTGGGTATCATTGGATTCGTCTCTTCCCAAAAAAATATTTTTGGTCTTACCGCTAAGCTTTATCTCCAACAGGAACGAAACGGCGCGGAGGGTGGTGGCAACCCCCCCCCCCCCCATGTGCGTTCTAGGATGGGAAAATGACATGTGCGGGCGAGGGTTAAAGGGACCCTCCCACCTTCAAAAAAGTTAATGAATTAGCATGAAAGTGATGTCGCTCGATTCAGAAAGAGCAAAAACGAATATGTACCAAATTTCACCGAAAAATATTCACCGGTTTTCAAGATATCGGACTTTTACTTTTGTTTACTTTTTTTTGGATCTCCGCTGTTCCTAGCGACTTCATTTTGGAAGTGCGGCGTTCGCGGCAGATGTTGCGCGCAAAGCAGCATATACCACCGCGTGCTACAAAACGTTTTAGTCAAACATTTAAAAATCGTTAGATTTCTGCGCTGACGTCACACATTCAGAGGGGTATTCCTATGCATTAGCCCAGCTCTGAATCAAAATGCTGCAATTTTGAAATTCAATATTTCCGATTTAAGGCATTTCTCGATGTTGTGCATGCCGAAACCGGTAATTGTGAGCCAGGGACCCCATTTTGGCTATCTCAACTCAAATCTAATGTTAAAGGAAATAGTTCACTTTTTAACATGGGTTTTGAACTGGAATAGCAGTTCCGTAGCTTGGGCTGAGACGAGCATAAATCAGGAGCTTTTACAGCCCAACGATCACCCTAGGCAAAGATATTCTATTTCTCGTCCCGAAAAAGGTGTCTTGCGTTGAGGATGTGTGCCTTGCATATATTTCCATCCAGTATGAAAAGAGCATGGGTCCCGAAAATTCTTCAGAAACTAGAGCAATTATCTACGAGAACTCTAGATAAATTCTCGTACTGATCAATTAGGATATTCAGGGGAACATTATCAGATCGAGCAGATCGCCCAAATGCCGGTGGCTGCGATAATTTCTCTGTTTCTGAAGAATTTTCGGGACCCATGCTCTTTTCATACTGGATCGCGTGTGCCTTACAGAAACTGAAAAGTTCTTCCTATATCAAAATAAAGAAAATAATATTTTGTTATAAAAAGGTTTTATTTTCTTTGCTGATTATTTTGAACATAAAAAATCATAAATCCGTTGCAAAAAAAAATAATTTCGTGAAAGTGAACTATTTCCTTTAAGAAACCCTGTCGATCATTCTGTAGGCTGTAACCGACTGTGCTTAGCTATACTTATATAGTCGTCACCGTCTTCTACAAATGACTTTGATGCTAGGTATTGGGCAGGCAATTATTTTTGTGTGCAATAATATGCTATTGTTTGGCCCAAAAATTAAATAGCACATAATAACAGCACTGTCTTTTTGTTAAAACGTGTTTATTACTTCCCAATAGGTATCTTTTGTTGTCTTTTGTCGCCCACAGTGCCTCTTCATAAATGATCTGATTCGGCACAAGCTCATCGATATGAGTGATACATGATTGACGTATGCAGCAGGTATGCACGCGACCTTCCCCTCATAGTGCCGCAATGTGCGCCCACGGGCCTGCAGGCTCGTCACTTCGCGGAGCCAGTAACAATTGCCGTCGCATCAGCGGTCTATTTTTAGCTCTCCCGATTGTCGGCCAGGCTAAGATTAGCACGGTGGAGTGGCGGCGGCCTGCGCCTGGTCCATGACCGGCAACGAGCGGGACTCCTCGGTACCACAGTGGGCTGGTCAGCAAAGTGGTTAGCAACATCCTGCTTAGAAGTGCAACAGCCAAAGGGTGGATTCTACTTGTTGCCGAGATGACAAACGCATGGATATATGTACATACATAGTTCATTGTCCATATTGGGCGCAATACCACCGAAATTATTGGGTAGCACACAGGACATTTATGTTCATCTAATTTGCAATCTCTAATACCTACTTTGCTTAGGGAGGTGAGCTGAACATCCAAATTCCATTTATATATATATATATATGTCCCATATGACATCCTCTGACATAAGTCTCCAGACCATGCAGACGTGGGGTATTTACCTAACGTCAACGCTCGCAAAACGTTACCTGCTGACTAGTTCTCACATTGTTTGTGTCGATTTATTAGTTTTGTTAGTTTTTAATGCGTTGGTTACATTTCAAGAGTTATAGGAACTTTTGTTTGACGCCTTCTACCGTCTTAAGTCTGAAGTCTGAACTCATGGTGTCAAGACGAAGAACAAGAGATATTCACTATTCAGGCATCCGGGCCAAAGCTTAATAGTCAAAGCTTCATACATGGCAATAAAAAAGACAACTCGACATTTTTGTCTTTCCTGACGACTTCCCTGTAATTACTTCCTAGCAGCGGTAATCGTCAAGCAAAGTGAGCAAACTCCGCTCTTCATTTCAGCAGCTGACTGTTTGCCGTCCCGCTCGCCGCCGCCGCCGGTATCGTTACTGGAGGCAGTTCGGGCGGCCGGCTCCTCACACGAATCTATTTCAATATTTTGGTGGCTATTTTTAGCAGACGGCCGATTAAATTCGCCACTGATGACGCAATAGGCCGTCGGGCTCCGCCAGCCCGGTAGCCTCTCTTGTGATTCGATTTAATGGCGATTGCGTCCGACATTCCATTGATGCATATAATACATATTCCCTCCCTTCCGATTCTATTGATAGTGTGCCGCCGTTACCAAGCCAGACAGGTTGGTTATATATATATATATGCGATCTTTATGGACCCTTCTATATGAATGTCACGCCATCTACTCGCATTATGATTGTGTGGGATTGTCCCCGCGGCCAATGCGCTGAACATTAGCTCCCATGCAGTCACTGTGTGTATTCTGGGTCTCTCAGAGGCCGGCGCAGTTGTTATGGCAAACAGGGCATTCAGTGGCGTTTCTGGCACACTGTGCCGTTTTCGCTGCAGGTGATGAATCATAATGTCTATCACTGTATGTGTAATGTGTATGCCCATGCCCAGGTAATGACGAGGCTCCAATAGGTACTAGATGTCAAGCCGAGGACGCCAGCGCAGTGGTGTGGCGCATGGTTTGCACGGGTGGACGATCTCGACGGTTCTAGTGTTATTAGTGGTGGTGCCCAGGCTGTGTTGATTATTTTGGTAATGCTGCTTTAATGGAACTTAATTGAACGAAATGATTAACAATTGATGGTGGTTTAGTGATTAATTGAAATTGAGTGATGGTACCGAAAGCTTGCAATGATTGCAACAAAAACAAAGGTAAGGTTCATTGTTATATGTTTCGTCCCACTCTACTTTCACATATTAATCAACAAAAATTGGCATTTTCTAAGTTCACTGCTGACGAAGCAGGCAATCTATGCGAGCTATCTGCCCGCACGAGGTGACGTCCACTGTCCAATTTCCATGCGAGCTGGCCCATGCACGAGCGGCCGGCTGGCGGCGGCGGCGGCGGCGGCCTTGGCGGCGCGCACTGAGGGCGGTCCGAGTCCATGCAGCGCTCCTCATGCAGCTGATGGTGCGGGCACGGCCGCCGTCCGGGCAGGCAGGCTCGGCGGCGGACAGCGACCGGCGCGGCGGCGTGACCGGTGGGCGGGGTGACTGCCGCGGCCGGCCGACCTCAGTGCAGAGCCCCGCCGCCGGGCCGCCGGCGAGCAGCCTGCCGCAGCGGCAGGCGGGTTCACGGTCAGATCACAGGCGCGGGCTGTGTCTACGCGTGCGTTCGGCATCCGGATAATCAGGAATAATTTTCCGGGATCACCGGGATCATTCGCTGTTCTAAGCTGACATCGTGCACAACGGACATGACAACGAGTAAAAGAAAGAGCCATTCGTGAAGCATTATCAATCTAAAATGTGAACAGCTGCATCAATGGTCCTTGCAATACCAAATACTTACCGGTGATTCCGGACAATTATCCCTCATTTTCCGGATGCCGAACGCACGCTACATATGTGTAGGAGACAACTCATCAGACTGTTACACTGTAGAGTAGTTGCCACCAGTCTGCACTTTGTGTAGTAGCTCGCCTCGGCAGCTATAGCTATAGCAGCTATAGCTGCCGGCCAGCTGTCGCCAAAGGGTCGTTGGACCATGGCAAGCCTGGAGTTGGACAGCCGGCAGGCAGCGATAATAGGCATAGCAGGATGCATGGTATATGCCAAGTCACGGGCCCTGGTCGGACGCAGAGGCGCCGCGCTGGAACGACTGAAGGTCAGCTGAAGATGCACTGGATGGTTGTCATGAGTCGTCTGCCTGCTGCAGCGTTACGTAGAGGACATGGCGTAAGACACGCTGTTACTTATCTACTCAAATCAAATCATTTACACGTATGTACCTATGAATAATACCCACAATGGTCTTGTCATCCGATCCCAGAACAAAGCCAAGAGTCTGGAGTTCCACTAATCAAATATATTAACTTGCCAAATTATCATCGAACTTCTCGAAAAATTAACTAATTCTGCAGGTTTATCTGTCTAATCTGCAGGGGCCATGCTGTCCTGCAATATGGGAAGGGAGCTCACACAGTATCAGTGTATATCACGTGCTGAGTCGGTGCCGTCTACCGCGCGTGGGTCTGCAGGGTGTCAACCTGTCTCGTGAGGTGCGACTTAGCGCAATCTATGCGTGATCTGGAATAGAGCCGGCGCCTGACGGTGCATATTCACCCGCGGCCGCTAACGTGAGATGGGAACAGACATAATGGGGAGCGTGGGAGAGAAACTAATCGCGTTAAAGCTCACTGCTTATAAATATTTATATACTAGCGTTTTTTTTTTTGCTTTGGACAGAATATTAAGGTCCTAAATGAATGTTTTAGATAGACTTATACCTATGCTAATCCGGAAGTACTTAAAAAAATGAACAGAAATGCTGATGATGATTTTTACATACAGTTGCATTTCAAACTTTTTCAGGCAGCAACGAGGAAGCTCCCTAATTACTTTCTAGCAGCATCCGGCCAGTTGCCACAGTGTAGTTAGACATACCTAAACCAGGAGCACGGATTAGTGACCGGGTCACAGCAATAATTCACTGCACTAATCAGGCTCAGCGATGCCTAGCGCCGCACTATGCACTCGACAGCAATCAAGTCACTTAGCTACGTGTGACTGTACGATGAAATCGTTCCAGGTCATGGCTCTAATTTCGCTCATACGGAAGCGAACTGGGCATTGTAGCATTGCATTTACGACTGCTATATTTCATTTTCAGTGTATCGTTTCCTGACAACAAGTTGTAATCTTTCCGACTTAACACCAAGGTATGTTCCTTTTTATTTGCTAATTTCTAATGCCGTTCTGAATTTCCCCATGCTGCCACTCAAACGCACTGCGGTCCATTACAGTGCACCATTCAGTCGACAAATGAGACGCTTCTGGTCGGAATGGGTCCGGTGCGCGAGCTGCTCACCTATCAAGGAGAGAGCGCAGAGAGCGGGCTCGCTGTCTGTTACCGGTGCAGCTAGGATGATGCCCTGTAATCACCCGGTGCAGACGGCGACCGGGTCACCGGCACGGCGCCCCGGGCCAACAGTCGGTGCGGCGCCAATACCCTGCACGACTGCAGAACACCAGACCGGGCGACGGCGTCATAGCGTTCAACACGGCGGGATCAGAGTCACCGTGAAGTACCGCCCTGCCCCTGGATCACAGCCCCACAGGACTGAACCACTGAACAACAGAACGCATGCCTTATGGCGGCTGAGTCGCAGCACGTGATTCAGTCTGATTCACTGTCTGCTGTCAAGTGTCAATTAGCGAGCCTCCAAACTTTCTAAAACTTTTTTTTTCAGCTCGGTAACAAACCGAGTTCTGACGTTATCGTGGTGAGCTGGCGTGAACGTATGGACAAATTTACTCTTTTACCGCGCCAGTCAGTCTCTGAAGTGGAATGGAATGGAGCGTTGCATGCGGCTCAGGAAGTGCGGTAGCATAATTGATAGTTACCTGTCGGTACCGAAGAAAACGAAACCCGAAAGCGGAATGAACTTATCGTTCTCTTTGCTAGTCGACTATTATTCACCTCATTTTTTTATAGCACACCGTCACCCATGCCTCTGAAGATTCCAACCGCGATCAAGTCTGTACGATAAAACACAAACCACATGACGGTGCACACTCCCTTCCCATACGCAGCTCGAGGCACTTCCTCACCGAGTTCAAAGCCTCTTCCCACGCTTCCCCCTCTCTTCTCCCTCCACAGTCCACAAGTTACGCACAATGGTCAGCAAAGGGGTGCCAGTTAAATCCACCATAGTGGAACCTTTGGCCGAACCCCTCTCCGGCCGCGGGCACCCCGCCGGTGCCAGGATGAGCGGCTGAGCGTGCTGTTTGTGTGCCGGTCCTCGCCCCGGGCCCTCCAGCTGGAACCAGCGCACATTCCCTCTCCTCTGAGGATCGGCCAGGAGCGGCGCCAGGTCAGTCCGGCGCTGCGGACCCGTTCGCCGCCCTCCCGGCCGACCTGTGAGCCGCCCCTGCCGTTCTCTGAGCCGAGATTCGGCGATCTGAGACGGCCGGGCCGATACCCTTTCCCTGTTTTGATGGTTTGCTGAGGCCCCGGCCCGGAATGCCCCGGATGAGGAGGCCGAGTGCTTTCGGCTCTGGAGCGCCCGCCAGACGAAACACCATCCATGGAGAAATTGAAGATGGGCTGTGCTGATGTTTTCATGACAATGCGGTGTTTCGACTCAGGCTTGACCGATTGGAATCTTCATAAGCATGGGCGATTGTGTGCATCTGAAAAAAATGGCGTGAACACTAAACATGGAACGAAGCCTTCTCAATTCTATATCTGCAGGCTTGCAAAGGTTTAGATATCGCCTTCTGTTCAAAGTGTACTGAGGCGCTAAACTATTTCAATAGTCAATACACTCATCCTAGTAAACATCAGCTCGCTTCTTTTTTGCGATAACGGCCCAACTATCCCCGCAGTACCTAGCGTTAGCCTGGGCACTGGAATAGTCAGTTATCCGTCGTACTCGTAAGTGACGTTTCTACTCGCACACTTTTCTTATCTCGCCCTGTGTCATAGGAGGTCTTTATGCCAGTTGCGGCCAATGCAAATATGCTCCGCATTAGTTCAGGCCACTTGCTGTCAGCTCAGATATGTCCACTTGTATGCCCATGTTGCTAGTTGTGTTGAATTGACAAAGTGCTCCACCACATCTATTGCAGCGGTATGTGTAAGGTTAGCGCTTAATTCCCTGATATCTCAACATATTTTTTCATGGTGCAGGTTGCTGTTCCTAAATTTAAGTAAAAAGGCTATATTATATCACAGAGAAATTTAGCTAGTGTGTCGCTATCAGTTGCGATTGCTGGCCTGGCCGCTGATAAGAGTTGCTTATTTTCCATGTCGTCATTTATTAACGGTGTAACTTCGCGATAGGATATCATGGTTTATTATTCTATTCTCTATCAGTCTACTTGTCAAAAATGTTACATATAGAAAGCAGCATTTACGTTAACCCTATTAGTGGCAGGGGGGTTGTTTTTATCCACCCCTCAGGTTTTTCGGGAATATCTCCGAAACCGCTGAAGCTACGATGCTGAAATTTTCTGACTTTTCCTAAAACTAAATTGGGCACATTCCCTGAAAATTTCAAGTTCATAACTTTACCAGGGGCGGCTCCAGAGCACTGGGAATTGGGGGGTCCTATTCGTGAAGCGAGTCATTTGGGCGAAGATCACGATGCTGCACCAGTTTTGCGAACAGTGAATGAAAGGTATCATGTGATAACATATACAAAGTTATTGTGCATCCTCTTTTGACACGTTTTTGCTATAATAGGCGGATCCAGGCGTCCAAAAAGGGGGGTTATTTTTTACCTTCCAACATAGGTGCCCTGACACCGCCTATGCATGACCAATACAGTTTTAGTCGTTCTCTCATAAGAAAATTGTAACATAACAAGACCATTGCCACCCTTTTTAGAAACAGTACCAACAAAAAACTTATTTACTATACTTTTTGTGTACCCCCAATCTCAATGATCTGTATCCGCCTATGATTTTTGAAAATGCATATTTTTAGGATCCATGTGAATTCCTGGTTCATTCTCTATCGATCGGCAAAAGTTGCGTTAAGATTGGTTCAGAAACCTGGCCGTGATAAACAGTCTAAAATGTATCTGCAATTTGCCCGTTCTTACCCCCCTCTACCCCCCTATTGACATTTTTTAATTTTTTTTTTAGAAATGTAGATCTCGTTGAGCGAAATCGAATGCCGTTTGAATTTTGAAAATCGGCCCGTTAGATCTTGAGATATCAAGGGGGGTCGTAAACAGCCCCCCCTGCCACTAATAGGGGTAGCCAGGAGCCTGCCACTAATAGGGTTAAAAGTTAAAACAGCAACGATCCCGTCTAACTGAAACACAGCTCGGACATTCAAATGTCGACAGCCCTCATCGGTCCATTCAACATTTTGTAATGTAATTTGTACTGTATTTACTTCGATTAAAATGCATTAAATTTTCTTATCTAGATATACATAATGGCTAAAAGGACAGCACCCACCTAACTTCTAATCCCCAACCGCAAGTTAGTTTCTTGACAAAATTGCTCCCTGAAAAGGCAATGTTGACTGTGCTGCTAAAAGGGGCGAACTGATTCCCACATTGGCTAGAACTTGATTCATAACAATCTATACGCTCGCCAGCGTACGGCCCTCCAGCTTCCAGGCATTACGTGGTTGATTGCCAACATCACAATAATCGATCTGTATTGATGAATACCTACGTCTAATGGATGCTGAAAAATATTGCCGAAGTGTTAGCACGATCTCTTTTCTCATTTCTAATTGGTCATTTTACTGGAGTGGCTCTGTTATGCCAAAAGCACATCGGGAAACCAACCACTTCTTGTTGGAGGGCCGTACTTCATGACTTCTTGGCGATGGCCTTGGCAAACCTGTCGATATTCGCTAATGCCAGATTTCGTGTAGCTCTCAGGACCAGACGACCGTGGACCGATCAAAGCCTTTCCCTTGGTTCGATCGCTCTTATTGACCGGCTACACGACGGCTAACAGGAGTAGGTAGTGTCTAGGTCAAGCTCCGATCGAAACATGCCCCGGATTTTCCGTTTCCAAACCACTAAATCCTACTCCGCAGCACATATGCCTCACAAAGATACAAATCCCCGTTTGCAGTGTGCACGGCCGGTCACGGTGCACGGGCACCTCCGCTCTGCACGCTGATTGGTCGCCGCGCTGTGACGTCCGGTGACGTCAGCGAGCATCGATCGCGGCGGCCGGTCGGAAGGAGCGCCGTGTCGCCGCCGGCCGCCGGCGCTCGGTCGGCCCCAGTCGAGCCGAGTCGCCGGCGCGGGTGGTGCGTGGTCGGCGTGACGACCGGAGCAGACGGGGCCGCGCTCGGCCTACAGGACTCGTGAGCGCGCCGGAGGACTCCCAGAGGCGGCGCGAGTCTGACAGTGGTGAATCGCGGCCACGGGCTGACCCAGACTGCGCAGCGACGCTCGCCGACGCCCCGTGGAGTCGCCCTGGCATCGCCGCTGACCGGGAGGCTCGTCCGACGCAGTTCTGTCCTGGTATCAGTCCCACGCACAAGGGGGAAAAGCTCAAAAAATTGAGCGCTCAAAATATTGAGCGTGTGACGTCAGAGGCTCCCATAGGCGTAATGCTGAGGGCTCAAAAAATTGAGCCGTTTCAGGAACACGTTTTGCAAAAGCAACTCGCAACACCTAGGGAGAAATGGCAACACCCTAGGAGAATCACTAATGATGCAAAACAGATTAGGCTTTCATATTTTTCACTGCTCAAGCTTCAATGATTGGGGGAACACCAATTTATAGGTCGAAATCTTACGGCATACCAGGATGACTTAAAAACAGGCCAATATTTATGTCGAAATTAAAGTTATTTTTTGTCCATTCACGTTTTTTACTAGGGTTCTGTTGGAAAGAGCATTTTTCATACTACCCAAAATGATTGCGACTCAATTTCACATTACCCATATCAGAGAATATTTTTCATTTGGCGGCGCCGTTTGTTTATTTCGTCGCGACGTCTCCGGTCGCGTGGTTGTCGTCGTCCTTGTGTTGAAGGTAAGTTTTTATCGTTTTAGTTATACTTAGATGTTAAAAGGTACTTTGAAAAGTTTGAATATGCTGTGATTTTAAATTTGGAAACACGTAAACGTCAATCAATTCACGTTTTCCTCGATTTACGTGCAGATAAGTAACTGTCGACGAAAGTGGCGCCATCCGATATGATGTTTTGAAGGAAGGAGACACACCATATTTACGTGAATTTTTTGTTTTTTAGTGGTCTAAGTGCTTCAAAGAGGCTGTCGATGTTTTCTTCACACAATTTTTCATTAGGTATGATGAGGTAAAAGGTAGTTTCAGTCTTAACTTTCATATAATTGACATTAAAACATATGATAGTGCACTGCTATCAGTGATTGAGTACCTTGATATTTGGCATTTCTTATTAATTTGAATGTATTCTCTATCCATTTGTCCTGATAGTAAGTGACAATACTCTGCCAATATGTTTCCACAGTTTTCACATTCATTTTCCAGTCCTTTACATAACATCACAATTTATTATCAACAAAACTCAACTCCTTCATTACTTCACAACACTGACAGCATGACAGACTGACAGTCAACTATTGTGTGTGTGAATGCTGAAACAGGATAGCCACTTTGCTGACTGGCTCATATGAAATAAGATAAAAATGATCCTTTATATCATTTCCATCTGGAGGATCGGAGTCAACGGAAAAGGAAGGCATCTTTCAAGCCTCAAGGTCTAGGCCGCCAGACGCCAGTCGGCAGTCACCACCAAATTTATAATAGATTAACTCATCATTATACTTTGAGACCCTTAGGTTACTGAATCGGCATCACATTTTCAGTTTCAATATAGTAAAGGTTTTTATTTGTATGATGTGAAATATTTTCCCGAATCAGAATTTAATTATCCCTAGGTACCTGGTAGAGGTTTCAGATTTAATGCTCATTGTTGGTGTGCAGTCAGGATTTTTTGACAGGTCCAGATAGGGAATCCTGAGCAATTTTATAGTAAAGTGGTCTCCTTATAATCACCACACATTTTATCAAAAGCATTTGCAGAATTCATTCAATGAAGAATTTTATCAATGTTGCACCCATTTCTTAGACGACCTAGGCTGCATCTTTTTTTAGTTCCTGTTGTATGACATATTTTTCATTTTGTTCCACTGCATAAAGAAAAAAATCGTTTGAGATCACCAAACAGCTTTTCTTTTTCTGGCAGGTCTGCACAACCAAGCGGTCGCTGGCGAGGACGTCGGCACTCGGGGCCGTCCCTGTGGGTAAGGTCATCTGCTCAGCCTTTGTGGAGATCAGCAAGACGTCACCAAGATGAAGACTTCGCTGGAGCAGAAGCTGCTGACCCGTGTCCGATCGGGCAGGTCATGCTCGACGGCACGAGCCACAACTTGAACGACTCGGTGACATCAACAACATGGTGGAGCAGGTGAATGAGTTTGGCAACGTATTGTGCGACTGCAAGAAGGGTTGTCTGCGTGTTCTGGCTGGCGGAGCGGCGACGCTGCGCAGTCTGTGCTGGCGGTGAGCAGCTGGCCGTGGTGACCGCGCGCGCCCACATGCGCCGACAACCTGTGCGGCTTCGACGGCCCCGGGACAGCCCGATGCCGCCCACTATGCGACGCCGACCGCGCACTGTCTGCACGGCCACATGGAGGTGTGCCCGCGCCTTTTGCCCGCACGCCGCTACCTCGCAGCTGGTCTGCAACCACGCCGTCGCCGCCTGTAGCCCGATAACAAAACGGCTGTCTGATAATGCCGCGTGTTCTTTGTGATGTGATAGGGTTGCTACTGCTGGTCTGAGACTCGATGTTTCCATTCGTCCTTTACATGTTAAGGATTTGATCATGATTAGCTTAGTCCGAGCTTAGGTCGTTTATATCATTTGTTATATGGCATATTTTGGATCAAAACAGTACGACACTGCCTCCTGCTTTTGTGATGTATGCTGGCAAGACGCAGGTTCCGGTCGCAGGTCACCCGGTTCCAATGTGGTCGGGGTGGCATGCGATAATGTGATGTTGTTTCGCTCGTCTCTGTGTTCCACACTTGATGATGTTTGTGAATCTAACCCACATTGTATAGTATTTGTTTGTTTGCGGCCGATGGCCTTGTAAGTTGTAACCGTGGCAATACAGTTTTTCCTGCTATAATTCTCCAATATTCAAGCGTGGGTGGATATCTTTCTGTATTCACGTATTCTCTTCTCCCAGTACAGTCAGAGAATATCAATACAGTATTCATACGGATTATTCAAGCCCTGTATAATTATTTGAGGTGTGCCGAATCCGAAAGGCGACCGATAAAACTACTAGCGGAAAATGTGACATGATGCCATGGGTTTGTGAAAAGTTTGGGTACCACGTAGCATTCAACTTCCTGCATTTCTGTTTCAACTCAGTTTAACGTATTTCAACGAACATAACATCAAAAATGGCAGCCAGTACCGGCTTCACCTGTCACGGAGAACGCTCAAAAAATTGAGTGTAGATGCTGGCAGGCACTCAATTTTTTGAGCGCCAGCTGACTGTCGTCTGTCGTGGCGCTCAATTTATTGAGTATCGCGGTCCCGAACGACAAGTGGCGCTCAAAAAGTTGAGCGTCTTTAGGGCATTTTCTTTCCAAAAACACCGATATAAATTATCACGGCGAGTGTTCGAGAAGAAACCTTGTTGCTCCCTCTTGCCATTGATACCTTATTTGGATACAATAGTTGCCGTAGTGTGACGCTAAAGGCATTGTAAAATACCATCGTTTCGCCTATTCCTTCATAATGGGGCCCGCTCAATTTTTTGAGCGCTCAATTTTTTGAGCTTTTCCCCCTTGTGCGTGGGACTGGTATGTGTCGCTACAAGCGGGACCACACGGGCGGGCCTGACGACTGACCGACTGACTCGCATAGCAGGCGGTCGCCGGCGTCCCTTGGGTCGGTCGGTCGCCGGTTATTTAAGTATTCTGGGGTCGCCTGTGGTTGATTGGTGAGACGAGGGTCGGCTGGCTGACAGGTCAATGTCAGCGTCTCGGTTGACCGGTCGAAACGGGGGCGGTCGTGCCGGTCGGCGGACCGGTGCGGGTGGCTGGGCCGGTTGATTGACGGATCGGTGGGTCGACTGATCGGTCAGTGGGTTGGTTGGTCGGTTGACCGGTCAGACGGTGGGTCGGTCGGTTGACCGGTCAGACGGTGGGGCGTCGGACCGGTCGGCGGGGGAGGGGGGCGGCTCGTCGGGGTCGTCTGGCTGGTCAATATTTTGGTGGATCGGTTAGTGGGTCGGCTGAGTGACCTACCGTTTGGACCGGCTGGGAGCTCGGACCTCGGTTCGGCTCGACCGCTCGTTTTAACCGGCCGACTGAATGGCTGGTGTATCGTCCTGAGCCGCCCTCCCCGGTCCAGCCCGGCCGCCCCGGTCCGTTCGGTCCAGTCCGGCCGCCGCGGTACCGCTGCCGTTGCGACACGCCGCTCTGCTGGTCTGGCGGCGTGCGTTGCAGTTAGGCCGTGTCGGTCAATGTCCCCCCTCCCCCGCCGCTCTTCTGGGGCGGGGGATGTCGTTTCCGTCTAACCGGATGCCTGCCAGAATCGGTTGCAGGATCACGTTTCAGTTTCGGTTGGACATCTGTCCCATCAGTCGGTGGAAGTCCGAGTTTGGCGCTGGGATGGCATTAGTTATTTTGGAGAGGCTGGATATATTTTTTTATTTTGAATGGCATATTTCTAATATAGGTACTTGCTGATTCAGTCAGCAGAACAAATTCGCAGTATGGTCAGAATATACACATACAAAACAGCATACAAATAAGGTCGCTATAATGCTTACTGATGAATGAATGCTAATGCTGAAATGCTTGCCTTCACAACCATATGCGTCAGATGTTGGTGGGTGCTTTATGTCGCTTCTGAACCATATCCGAGACCGATTGAAGTTAACTGTTTAGGAAAACACGAAATAATGAAAAATACAAAAAAAAAATACGGTGGTCGGGCGCTTGGATATGTGCGCTGCTTATATTTTTGATCCGTTCCTGTCGGAGTATTATAATTGCGTACCATTTATTTTAAAGGTAGTGTGCCAGCTTTCCTGGACCGTATGGGAGTTAATTGCCCAGAAAAGGAGAACCGGATATACTTTGTGGTGCGGCGGTGGTGCGTCGGGCCGCGCGCTCTGACTTCGGCCAAGAAAAATGCGTCAGCTGATCATTGTCATTTCTGCCACTTGCGTGTGGTGAAATGGGGTCATAACTTAAGAGACGGCTTTTTCATATCAATTATTTTACATAAAATCATATTTCAAACCATAAATATTGTTCGACAGCCAAATAAAAGAAACAATACCAATACAGTACAGTATACAGGCTCGACATTGTGTTGTCTACGATTAGACAGCTGATAACTCATTCCCGTACGTCGTAACTCTATAATGACCTTTGCTTATTGTCACATGTGCGCCGCATTCGCGATTGTTGCCGACGCCTGTTTGCAGGTCAGCCCACTACAGTTGTTATACATATCGAAAAACCGATAAACTTTTAGGCGAAAAAGGCACTATTCCAGGCCCATTTTTGATTTTTTTTTTGCGATATTAGGTAAAAACAGAAGCTTCTTATCCTTATAGGAAAAATAAAATGGGAAATCTTTCAAAGGTGGCACACTACCTTTAAGCGTTGCCAGTGGGAAACAGATGATGCTTTCCGTTGCCCAATCGTTTTAAAATAATTTGTTTATATTCAAAATAGCTGGTGCTTTGCATTATGGGTGGGTTGCATAACAACGGTTCATGTTCCGTGCTGTTGATATTTGCTGGAAGTATGTCTCTAAGACGCATAGTTGCCTTTGGTATGCGTAGGTATTCCAGACACGGTCTTATAGGACCGTTGTCAATGACGTGCATTGTGTAGCGACATGTCAGCATGAGGGTCATTTTTTTGGTCACTCTTATTTAAAGGGACCCTCCCACCTTAACATTAGAATTGAGTTGAGATAGCCAAAATGGGGTCCCTGGCTCACAATTACCGGTTTTGACACTCACAACATCGAGAAATGCCTTAAATCGGAAATATTGAATTTCAAAATTGCAGCATTTTGATTCAGAGGGGCTAATGCTTAGGAATACCCCTCTGAATGTGTGACGTCAGCGCAGATATCTAACGATTTTTAAATGTTTGACTAAAACGTTTTGTAGCACGCGGTGGTATATGCTATTTGCGCGCAACATCTGCCGCAAACGCCGCACTTCTAAAATAAAGTCGCTAGAAACAGCGGAGATCCAAAAAAGTAAACAAAAGTAAAAGTCTAATATCTTGAAAACCGGTGAATATTTTTCGGTGAAATTTGGTAGATATTCGTTTTCGCTCTTTCTGAACCGAGCGACATCACTTTCATGCCAATTCATAAACTTTTTTGAAGGTGGGAGGGTCCCTTTAACTATGCAAGTCCCATATACATTTAGCGGATTCAGTTCAACTCATAGAGCTCTTTGTTAGTTCATGTACTGTAATAATTGATAAGATCAGTGTTTAAAGAGACTCCGTAATGAAACTGACGTTGCTTTCGGAGTTGAGGAGTCAAGGAAGGAGCCAGCATTACCTACCGTTCAGGGAGCTGAAGTTCATTTCGTGAAATTTCAATGAACTGTCCTTCCGAGGTCGTAATTAAAGTAGGTACAAGGAGGTTGTTTCCGATTGGCAACTTGTTAAAGGGATGTGGATCAAGTGCAATACTAAAGAGACATTCTTATATGCGTCTCACAAAATTAGAGAAGCAAAGTAACAATGACAAAAATATATCCCAGCAGCCCGATTGGCAGTTCCATTTGCTGACTTCGCTGATGCTAGCTGCTCAGTTTCCGTAGCCCGGGACTTAGTGTTGCTATCCAGCGTTCCCCGAACACGTGGGGTATACGCATTACGCACGTCACCACGGAGCTGGGTGGTTCGCACGGTGCGGCTGCAGGCACGCAATCCGCAGCCGAGCGGCGTCATTGGACTGCCGGCGCCCCGGAAATTGATCGGCACGTCGGCTCGGTCATTGCCTGCAGCTCAACACCTGCAGGAGCTGCTGTGTATCGCACATACATACACGTGTGAAGCAGTGGCTCAAACCCGGGCTTATATACCACTTTTACCCACAGGCGCACCCGATCGTAATGCCCACGTTTGACGTTGTTTCCTATTACACTCCTATTTCAACGTAATGTACTGGGTAAATGCTTATAAAATGGATTTCAGCGTAGCACAAATGTCGTTAAGCTTCAAAGGCGTCGGCCAGGAAATTCGGGCTAATTTATGCGACTTCCAATTTGAAATTGCTGAGCATGTTGCTCCAGGAAGAAGGCCGTATATGCATGCTCTGTCACGCAAAAGTAAAGCGTCTTACGTCGAACCATTCCAGCTAAACGACAGTAGTATGAAAGGTGCGATAGAATGTAGCAGGCGTGTCTTCCTGCAACGAACGCGCTATTTCCTCCATCTTAATATGTTAAGCATTATTTCGCATCCTGTCAGCTTGCAAGGCAAAGCTCAGCCGCTGGGAAACGATTCCTCTTTTCTCTGTCGCGTCCTTGACCGTCGACGACGACCCAGCTCTCGTCTCGGCTCCGCTCGGCGTCGATATCGGACCGCGCCCACCCCGACCTCTGGTCCGTGCCTTATCGCAACTGGGCGGCCACCACCACTCGTTCACTGAGGACCGCTGCGGCTCGCCGACCGGGGGCGCGTCGCACTGACAGGTGCGCCGTGAGGTGCGCTGACCGCCTACTGGCCTTTGACCCGGCCGGAATCAGCGGCAGTCTTCTGCGCCGTTATACACTATCCGTCTGTCAGCCACAGTCAGGGGCGAAGTTTGGGTTATCCTGTACTTCTAGCGATCGCGGTTAGGCGCGACTACGGACTATGCGCCTGCCGATCGCGGTCAGATATTTTTATGGGTTGGTCTAACACGTATGGGTGAATACCTGCTATCCATTCCACACCTGTCGGCCGCAGTCAGAGGCGCCTGAGGGTTCTGAACACCGTATGGCCTTCACGTTTCACGACCGTGATTGGGGGTGTATTCTAGGTTATCCATTATAGCCTGGTAACCGGGATCAGTAAGATTGGTGAGATACAGATCGCGCCCTCGGCCTAATCTCCCTTAGGTCCGTTATGCTTCGGCGTCCTCAGCATTTAGTACCTTCTGCTATTAGATCGATGGCGTCCAATTATATTCACATCAATTAGCCTAGGCATGTCAACTATCGGCGGTCGAAAATAGATACAAGCGCTTTATTTTTTAAACAGTGTTTACAGGCCTTAAAATCCCAGACGGAGCTGTCAGATCTAATTCAGGACAGTCTAGTTTTTTTTGTGGGGCTCACTAATATACCGTTAGCTACTACCTGGCTCTATCGGCTGACCGCAGCCGTGGGGTGCCCCGTAGCTGCAAAAGTAATTACACTGCAATGTGATCACCAGTCGGCTGTTTCAGTACCAGAAGCATGACCATTATCCAGTGTAGTGGTCGATCACCCGACCTGACCTTCAACGATTGACGTGCTAAGAAACAAGTGCTAAGGCACTTGTTTTGTCGTAGCTTTTATGTGTACATGTGAGCGTGCAGGTATGACTGTGATGCTATCTGTGATTTTTTGACAAGTTTCCTACCCATGTTTTAACTTTGTAACAACTGACACAGAATAGCCACGTCTGCACTGTGGAGTGTCTGCGGAAGTCGTAAATAAATAAATAAATAAATAAATAAATAAATTGAGTAAAAACGCTGGAATCCGACACATGTATAGTCGTTGTAGGCTCAATAAGTGGATGTGTAATCAATACTGTCTGTGGACTCACGTAACACGCCCACATTCTGAATCTAATGCGCCATTTTTTTTTTTGCACCACTCATCTGCCGTGCTT
Source organism: Amphibalanus amphitrite (assembly GCF_019059575.1). NCBI lineage: Eukaryota > Metazoa > Arthropoda > Thecostraca > Balanomorpha > Balanidae > Amphibalanus > Amphibalanus amphitrite. Next base: position 765,064 of record NW_024881719.1, on the reverse strand, counting down.
GCGAAAACGGGCCTGATTCTCTGGCAGTTTACGTACCGGTCTGAACAGTGCTTTGCTGCTCCGTATTGGCGATGCAGTCTGTGTTCCCTGTAATTTTACGCGTTAGAAATGCCCGGTGATATTTTGTTGTTGATTCCGATAAGTATCTGCACCCACAATTTCAAGAACATATACATATTTACAGGCTAACCGACTGATTTCCTAACTTATTCATTTTGCGTCATGTGACGGCCCAGGATTTGGTTAGGACGCTGATTGATTATTTTTTTGCCGGGATTTTGCAAGTCAAAGGACAATGGCGAAAGATATATGGCAGCTCTACTAATTTGTGGCCTAAAAGCGATTTAAATAGACAACCGCAGACATACTCATAGCTCACTGGGCCATTTCACTGCTTTTGCGTGTGCAGTAGCAGTAGGTACCTACTGAAGCTATAAATATTGAATCGGCTGCCTGCCGAATTAGGTGGTTCAAGGTAATCGCCTGCAAGAAACCAATAAGCAAGCAAGTGAAAGTCCTTTCTTAATCTTTGAACATTGCATGGGTGGGATTGGAAATAGTATGCAGTGCTCTAGGGAGGAACATTTTGATATATGTAGTTAGGATTTTAAATGACCTTTTCCTCGATAATTAATTGGAAATTCAATAAAAAGTAAATATTATATTGTTTGGCAAATTTTCGAACAACAGTTCATTCTCAAGCCACATGAAACAATACCATGGAACTTCTCAAGCCATTCTCAAGCCAGTTGAGAACAGTTCATTCTCAAGCCACATGAAACAATTGTTTCATGTGGCTTGAGAATGAACTGTTGTTCGAAAATTTGCCAAACAATATAATATTTACTTTTTATTGAATTTCCAATTAATTATCGAGGAAAAGGTCATTTAAAATCCTAACTACATGGGTGGGATTGGAATGAAACGCCGATCTTTTTCTGGAGGAGGTAGGCTAACATAATGAGGAACTTGGACATATCCAACTATTGGCATACCTATTTTTGTAAGCATATGTGTGCTCGCTGTCATTGCACATTCCCTGCAACGTTGCGACCTTTGGAAGGCATTGGACCTCACGGCCCTACCTGCTCAGCGCTGAAATTAGCCTTAACGCGCCGCATTTCTCTCTGGATGTGTTTCACACCGGCCTGCGTTTTGTACCTTTGTTTGTTGATTTGATGACTGTAGCGTTCAGTCGGACCACAGGCCGGTAGGACGTGTGATCCAGTGGAGCTGGGCCCTCCTGTTTAAATCGAGCTGTGATCACAGGCGGTGATTTCATCCCAAGTCAATAGCCCTGGGGAGAGATCCATCACCTCCTGGGATTATATCTTGGTGCCTATCTACATACTTTCCCGGTCGGCCGGCCAGGCCAGGTGTGGCACAAACAAACAATGGCTGGATAGAGTGATGCCTCACGGATGTTCCTATTGAGTATGGTTTGACCTGCTGTGCTGATGAAACCGCATGTTCTTTGGTATATGAGGCTAATTACCCAAATGCATGTTCAAGTATCAAATTGGCGTAACGAACGGATTTTGTATTGAGCATCAACCGCGAATCTGTTTGTAATGAGGACATTGCTTGCTGGGTTTGTCATCGTGCAATTTGACCTAAAATTGTCACAGAAATTTTGTGTGAGGGAACACTGATGCTGCGCACAGCGAAGTAAACCATCGCAAAATGTATAGAGCACTTTGATGGCTTTGCTTTCCCCCCTGCACATATGCCATAAGTCTATCCAACCGTAGGCATCAGGCACATTAGAAGAATATCACGCTTTTATTTGATATCAACTTGGCACGCCCACCTTCGATTTTCTCATGCCGTCTGCCGACCATAGTTACTCCAAATTGTCCCACTGTGCGGCGGGTGGCCTCGGTCAGGTGTTGGCGCCGTGATTACTCTACTACAAGGCGCCGGGTGGGCAGGCCGACGCTGCCCACCCGGCGACGCGCCTGGGGCCGCCTCTGGCCAGCTGCACGGCGTTGCCGGCGCGCCGGAGCCATGGGCGACGGTGGCGTGCAGCGCGGCGCCGCAAGGACAGGCCGCCGGCTGACGGACGAACGCCCCATGTATTATACACTACACAGCCGGCGGGCCGCCGCCGCGGAGCCGGGCCCACACCGCGCTCCGCGGCGGCCCAAAACCCGCCGAATCGCCCGACCGCGGCGGCCGCGGTTTGCACGGGGTTTCTCGGGTGTGTTTCACTGCAGCTGGGATTGCACACGGGCGCGTCACGTGAATGCTTTGGGTGTCGGTAGTTCGGCGATCGAACTCTGGAATGGGCGGCCCGTCGCTCGCGTGACTCGGAGCTCTGACTCGAGTCGCAGTCGCCACCAGTGGGTGGAGGGTAGACGACATGGCGGCTGCAGTAGCCGGAACTTTTGCCGCGGAGAGTCGTGTACCCAATGACCCGCTTCTGTCTCTCTGTGGTCCTCTACAGAAGCAGGGGATAAAAAATCGCCTGCTGACATGGTCGAGGATGCGATCGGCCCAAACAAGTCGATCTGATAGCCTGCCAGATGGGCCCACAAAAAAATCTGATGATCCATGACGTCCATTCACAATATGGCGTCTGTGATCTGGTTGCTACGTGCCTGTGTTTCCAGATCCCCAATGCGTTATTGGGATGTAAGACAAGTTAGACTTCAGAAGAGACGCATTCTGGCAGGAGAGGGTATAGTTTGCGGTTGTGAGATGTGGATGCTTTCTCAGCAGTTCTATGTCGTGGCGACCTCGAGACAGCATGAGAGTTAACTCCGACATAAATACACCTAACCGGATCGTGGCAGAGCTATTACAGCGCGGATTTCAGTGAGATATGGGGATTAACCAGAGCCTTGCAACAAACACTGTTGCCCTGCCATGTTTTGTGTAAGCTACATGCCTTCCTTAAAGTGTTTGTCAGTCGTGGACTGGGACAATGCCCGTCGCCTGACTCCAGCGTGTTTCTGTTGTGCCTTTCAGTCGAAACATCGACATCGACTGAGACGGCCGGTGTTTCGCGGAAGTCTATTCCTACTCGTATATCCATTTTCCTGTTGCCGTCCCTTTTTGCCGGTTCATTTCAGGCCGTGCTGCGACAGGTCGACAAATGCACTGTGCCGTTCCTCTGAACAGTTGGCTTCACTGCAATCTATGTAGGATTGATGACGTTGTTCACTGCTCACTGACCTCAGAAATAAAGGTAATGCTGGTTTTCATCGCATCAGCTGAGCTCACATCGGCACTACTCGTAATAGGAGCAGACCATTCCCATGGCGCGTATACGTCGGAGTTAATTCAACAATCCATAATAGTGACGGAATTCCGATCATCCCTGGCAGTGGTATACTTTGTTCCTTCCTGCACAAGTTATACTGGCACGTTTCAGGAGCTTTTGGGACGATTTGCGCGAATCTTTTAAATAAATGATATTTGAAATGCTATATGCAAATGGAGCGATGCGTGTAATGTACAGTGCATTGGCATGCGCTGCATGTTTGATCAGGAAATTGTATGGCAGATGAAACGCGGGGTCACGGAAGCTTTGCAATGCACTTCATACAATGCACTTCATGTGTTGGCAGATTAACCGACTCATTTTAATAATTGTTATTTAACCCGCGCCCGGCTGGGGGTCCTGGATTTCCACGCCCTGCTGGGGGGGGGGGGTGTTTGAACACCCCCCCTTCTAACTCGGCTCCTGGGCCACGTAGCGATACGCAGAAGGCGGCGTTCGAAAGAGCGTCAAAAATAATGAGGAAATCACTTCGATCAATTTTTTGGTCAGGTCAAAGGTCAGGTCACCAGAGGTCATTGAAGGCAAAATTTCGCCGATTTCCAGGTCGAATGTCGAAAATTTCCAAGAAGCCAACGCATAACTCGGGAACCAATAGAGCTACAGCGCCGCGGAAAAGCGCATTCGATAGCCCTATTAACGCCCTTTCTGAGTAATCCTCTCAGATTTGACCTAACGTCAACGGTTTTGCCTGCAGGGGGCAAAAACTGCGAAAATAGCCGATTTTTTCGGAAACAGTTTTTCTGCAATAACTTTTGCCCCAAGCCTTGTACGAGCTTACTTTTACCGGCATCGTGTTCCTCTCGTCAAGACGCATCGAATGAACTATAACTTGACCTTGAAAAGTCAACTTGAAAATTTGACCTCAGGTCAAGGTCATGACCTGACCGGAAAGGGTCATGTTGCATATCAGTCGATCCGTATTGTCGAGCTGAACACATCTAAGGCGTTTTCATCGCTCTAGCATGCCTCTATCAAAAGTTATTTGCGAAAAACTGTTATATACCATTCGTGACCTAAGATGACCTCAGGGCATAAACAGGGGTCACGGACACCATTTTCATGTTCAGTGTGTCTAAACCACTTGTAATTCAGTGTTTGGGAGTGTTTATAATGTCTTTCGTCCAAAGGAGGCGCATTTCAATTTTCTCCCATTGACTTATAATGGGGAGGTCGCAAAATTGACCTGACCTTAGGTCATCGATATCAAAATTCTGAGATATACATTTTGTGCATGCTATTGCTCTTAGCAATCGCTGAAAGTTTCAAAGCGATCGGTCACTCGGTGTAGCTATGACAGACATAGAAACTTTTTATGAGGTGAGGTCACTTCAAGTGACCTGGTGACCTGACCTTGATTGACCTTGGTCTGAAATTTTCACAACATGTGTAGAATTTATGTATGATAAGGTGTACCAAAAACGGCGGTAATTCGCGAAAAACCACAAGGGGGGGGGGTGTTCAAACACCCCCCCCCCCCAGCAGGGCGCGGGTTAAGATGCGCTACCAATGCTGCATGTAAAGAGCATCTCTCACCGCTAAAATAAGGGAAATTGTCTCGTCGGTTATGCTGTTGAACTAAATTTTGAAACGTACGTATGCCTACCTGTCTGACTGGGACATTCGCCAGCCGGAACATGACGCTGTCTCGGTCCTCTGAAGTCACATCAACTGCAATTTATTAGTCATTTTGTAATTTGGCAACTGGTGATGAATCAGAGCTGTTTCCATCATATTTCTGATTTAGGGCGTCGTTGATGTTGCATGTCAAAATGGTGATAGCCAGTCGCGTATGAATGTAATTTCCAGACACGGGCGAAAGTATTTCGCTATAAAAGTTGTCTTATAATTAACTCGCGTTGAATTTACATTCTCAACAAAACCGCGCTGAGCCCATGACCATGCCGTGTAATGTCTCTTGATCTGTAAGAGCTTTCGTAACAGATCGCACCGTCAGATCTCCGCCGTTTGCATTGTTTTTCGATTAATTTCCGTGGTAGTACTCCAACCACACACTCACGGCAGCGGCGTATGTACGCCCCCAAACACCGCACCTGCCGACTTTGGAAGGAGGTTTCACAAGGCCACCTCTTGGCCGACCACATCACATCAGCCCACCCATTATTCCGTCCACATCCACATCCACATCAGTCGTCTGATCCGTCCACCGCCTGACCACCTGGTCAGCCGGACTGGTGGATCGCCGCGCCGTGGGACGGACCCGGCCCGTCTCTGTTTCACCTCAGCCGCAGAACTGGCTCTCGCCACACACAGATGGTGCCATGCTAGCAGACAGAGATTTACCTTCGTGATGCGGCGAGACGAGTGTCCCGGCAACGACAACTGATCATGACCGCGGATCCGTTAATCTTTTGGGAGTGGCAGCAGTTGAAACGGATGAAGATGATTATTTTTTGTTTGGTTTCAGCTTGGGTAGGTACATGGTTAAGAATGGATTTGCGGGCGCAGGTTCCGGCTGTAAACAACAGTTTCACAGAAATGACGTCTTGATGTCCTACAACTTCAATTTATCTTGATAATTAACTTAAGTAATAAACAAGAAGTTTGCAAACTCGTTGACAGTTATGGGTAGTTTACATGAAATGCATGGCTTAAAAATGTTGGCATGGTCATGTTTTTCTAGCTGCAGCATTTTCATTTGTCCAGGACCTCTGATTCAGCATGAGGCATCTTGGATCGAGAATGAAAGAAGGCCGTCTCTACGTCAACCATGATCAGTTGATATACGGCCATGGGAGTTGCCCCCTCCCCACATCATTTTATAATGAAATTGCGGATTTTTACCTTTGTTTGACCTGAGACAATTAAACAATAAATCCATATGACTTCGTCGGAGATTATTTTTCACCTATTTATTCTTTCGCATAGCAATGAGTTGTTCTGTTTCGTTTCATGCCTTGCGAAAGCAAAAGCAATAGGAGTTGTTCTTAAAGGAAATAGTTCACTTTCACGAAATTATTTTTTTAATTTTTTTGCAATGGATTTATGATTTTTTATGTTCAAAATGATCAGCAAAGAAAATAAAGCCTATTTATAACAAAATATTATTTTCTATATTTTGATATAAGAAGAACTTTTCAGTTTCTGTAAGGCACAGGCGATCCAGTATGAAAAGAGCATGGGTTCCGAAAATTCTTCAGAAACTAGAGAAATTATCGCGGCCACCGGCATTTGGGCGATCTGCTGCTGCTGAATGTCCTTATTGATCAGTACGAGAATTTCTCTTGAGTTCTCGTAGATAATTTCACTAGTTTCTGAAGAATTTTCGGGACCCATGCTCTTTTCATACTGGATGCGAATATATGCAAGGCACACATCCTCAACGCAATACACCTTTTTCGGGACGAGAAATAGAATATCTTTGCCTAGGGTGATCGTTGGGCTGTAAAAGCTCCTGATTTATGCTCGTCTCAGCCCAAGCTACGGAACTGCTATTCCAGTTCAAAACCCATGTTAAAAAGTGAACTATTTCCTTTAAGCCATCGTATTACCAAAAATTCATGGTCAGAAGCAAAGCTTACCAATAAAAACCCCACAACATGTCCTAGCACACCTGGATATTGTTTGCCTAGCCGAGACATGTGGGGCGCGACCTTCATCAAGGCGCTGTTACGTTCCCCAATTCTGCTAACCCGTTAGTGAACGAAAACAGGTGTAGACTGCTGAATGCCCGACAGAGCTGAAGGCTCCGGATATGTTGATACACCTTGTCTTTAATTTGTTTCCGTTACTGGTTGGTCAATAGTCGCCTTTTATCCATGGCCATGCTAGCCATGACAGGTTTATGTCGGAGGATTGGTGGCTTGGGTTGGTACCTACATAGGTATATCATGTATAGTTGTGTTCATGCTTGCCGTCCGGTTCCTTTTCATCGTGACGTTTCGTGTGGCCCAGCTATTCATAGTCGGTTGCGACTCTGTTTGTGATAACAATAGGCTCCACGTTCGTCACAGTGCACCGTTTTGGGACACACGAGCTACCGAGGATGTATGTATGTATTGTATGTATGTATGTATTACCTTCATGGACAATCCACGCGTGGCGTGGCGATTACATGTACCGGCCGTGTATATTTGTCCAGCCACCTCTCATCATACTCACCTTGACGTTAAAAGCGCATATGGCAGGCATGAAACTAATAACGGAATGCCTAGTAGTAGAGATTGAAACACTTAGCAGTTCATTAGTTCATAAGATTGAGCTGTAATACATGACGCGGAAGTTAAATGCATACTACTCAATATATTTTTCAATTTTTCCTACTCAATATATATCTAAATGCATACCAATAAAATGGTTAGGAAGGATTTAGGATTATCAATAGTCGGGCAAGACAGACTCCAAAAATGTAACAACTCACCCTACCGGATGAGAGAAGATTATACCTCGTATGCATTTATGCCTATATGCATATAAGTAACTTGAAAATTGAAATACTCGCAAACTAAGCCTCTGGTGCTTCTTATGAAGTCCTGTTTAATATGTGTGCGTGTGAGTGTTTTTAACAATCATTTTAAGTGCTTGGGCCATTAACGTCAGCTTCCGTCAGTGTCAAAGATTTAACTCACATTTTCATTTTGTTCACGGCTAGAAACGGAGGATTGAGCGTGTCTTTCTATTAATGCAAACCGAAGCAAGCTGCTGCTGGCCCACGAAAAAAAAATGTTTCAAAAAAGTTGTGTCTCGGCTCATGGTTTACACTTTACAAGTCATTATTTTCCAAACGGAAGTCAAGACATGTGTGAAACATGCAGGGCCTATCTTGGCTCTTCAAGGTCGCATGTGTCACTACACTGTATGAATCGGTACGCAATACGCATATCATCATATCATCATATCATAGCCAAGTTTATTAAACAAAAAATAAAAATACTGGTTCTATAAACCGGTCAAAGTGTTTCTATGTTTGTACGAAACGCACACTGCGCCGTAATATACGATATTCGTCGTTGAAACTACGTTGCATAATTGGGCGTGCAGTCATTGATTGCAGCTGTGATAATGGCTGCCGATCCCGGTTGTGCACCGGGGCATGGCGCGCTGTCAGTTCATGCTTCCAAACGTCAGCAGCTCGTCACGAGCGTCAGCTGTCGCCCCCTCTCCCACCCCCACCCCATCCGACACCCCTCCCCTCCGTCGGCCGTGCCACATTGCACAAAGCGCCACCGTGCAGGAAGGCGTAACGAACCGAGCCCAATGATGGCCTGCAGCGTAACGAGGCAAACTCGGTCCGACACACTCTCACGCGGCCAGAGAGTGCGGCTACCGTACCTATGTGGACGGTATGATGCTGCGCTTTAGACACGTTAGCTGCTGTCGCATGCCCCACACAGTCGAAACAGCACACATCAGCACATGGCAGCACACCATACCGTGCACCAACACTGAAGACAAAATTATTGGTCGTAACTTTGAAAGAGGATAGCCTGGCCGGCCGCTTCTAGGAATACCAGCTCGATAAAAGTTCACCCTTTCCAGATCAACATACTTGTAGACTGTAGATCTTTGTGAATTTCACACCGTGACGATTTTCTCTATTATTCAGCCGTCTATGGGGGAGTCTCTGCGATGTGAACGGTAGCAGTGAGTCCGCACCTGGCCGCCACGCCGGCTTGGTCGGCCGACAGGCATCTAAGGGCGATTTCGCCTTCACCCCATGAGCATTTTGAACCATGGCGCCGAGTTGTTTTTCAGCGAGTTGTTTGCGACGAGTGCGGACGAGCAGTTCAAAGACCCCTGGTATCCCAGGCGGGCCGTTCCGCCGAGGGAAAGGGCCGCACTTGGAGGGGGTCGCCGCCACCCTTCATGTCGGGCACCTGTCTCCGTTCCGCCCGAGTAATTGCCACGGTCTGCTATCGGTGTGCCGACCTCCGCGCCGGGGTATATGCGCGCGCTGCGAGAGGGCCCAGGGAGGAGAGACGCGACGCATGTGTCAGTGGCAGAAATGCTTCCATCAGCCTTGGACTGAATTGGTTGATTGGATGTTCACGGACACGCATATGCGCCAGAGTGCTCGAAACAAGATGAAATGGCTTTTGCATCCCAGTTAGATGTTGAAAGATCTTAGACCCTCTCAAGGGAAGCTCGAGGTCGCCGCTTCAAACTTCGCTCGATAAAAAGAGGCATCGTAGTGCAACGAACTATGGGTGTATTGTGCGACAGTCTCGTTAATTCAATTTATCAGAGCAGGTTTGCTGCTGCCTTCACAGTTACAGTCACTCGTCTCACACGTTACCGCACATCAACCACACGTGTAATGTGAATTTCGCTCTGACAAAGAGCGCTATTGCGGCCGTGGCGTGGAGGCGAGCCGCGGCGCCGGCAGGCTTACTGCAGGTTCGGCACCTTGGCCTCCCGTTGCAGCGGCCGGGCGGCCGCCTCTCATCGCGCAAACGGTGCGTCGACACGCCAAATTAGCGGCGGTTTTCCGCGGTGGTCGGGTCGTGTGGACACGGTCTACCACGCCCACGGCGGCCGCGGCGGGACCGGAACCGAGCCCGGTCCCAGGGCCGCGCCGCACCGAGTGGTGGCTGGAAGGGTCCGGAGACGGGTGCTGGGCGGAGGCTTGATGGCTCATGGCTGGAGGGCTGGTGGCTGGAGTGCTCTGAAGACGGCTGTTTAGCGCTGGCTTTTTTTGTCCTCCCGGCTAGCCGTGAGGCTATAGCCGTAATGTCGGGTGTGGAATATCGCATCGACATACGAGGCATATGTCAAAGATATAACAATGATTTCATCATAATCGACAGTATTATATCCTATCGCGTTCCGATCTGTCAGATTTCCACCTGACGGAATGGATGCGTCCTGTTAGTTTCTGATCAGTGGTCACAGCTACCAATTTAGGAATCATTGTATATTTGGGTCGATGGCGGGCGGCGGTCAGTGCCTTAGCTTGGGCCCCATGATCCGGTGACCAGGAGAGTGACATTACCTGATTCAATGTGCTCGCATATTATACGTTGGTGCGTTGAATTTCTAAATTCCGGCCGCATATTTTCAACTGGCAGGACAAGGGGCGGCGCTGCGCTGATACCAACTGAATCAGCCTCCCACACCGTTAGATGAACAATGGGTGATGCTGGGAGTCCCAATTAATATATTAATCTATGCAGGTGCTCGTGCACATAAGCTTAGCATTCATCTAGCAGTCGAATTGTCAAACCTGATAGTGGATTGTGATTTAAACTGGGAAGCTTTCACAATCCTGATAAATTGCTGAGTCCTACATACATTAAATACATTTGCGAGTGGTTTGGTGACGATGCTGCAACATTTATCACACGGCTTTTCTGATCTATTCACGAAGTAAGAATTCGTTTTACACAGCTGTATGCTATTTTTCACCCTGTACATACGTACGTCATTGGAGTGTTTGGAAGATGGAAGACCTCTTAAGTTAGCACAAATTATTCTTCCATCAAACTTAATTTGCTTCCTCGTTGCTGCTCAGCTCAACTACAACTTACAGGACACAACGTCGAACACTCACCGGTTTTCCATCATCCCCCTCAGTCTCGGACGCTCCCGGACGATGTAAAAGCCCAGCCCCGGCTGCCGGACGGTGTATGTAAAGCCCCCATCCCCCGCCAGGCCACGAATGGCGCAGTACGGGACAGCCGGCAGCCCGCACAGCCCCGTCTTATCAGAGAATACGGAGATACCGGCCAGCCGGCGACGTCGCCATCTAAATCACAGCGGTGCCGCCCGCCAACTGCATCAGGCTGCCTTTGACAGGAGCGCATCCCATTTCAGAACCATAGAGCTCTTGGTATACAGAGCAGGCCTGATGTGGGCGACTGGGGCCCTATATCTCTGTTCTGTCATGCTCGTATGTCTGGTATATTGTCGTACTAGCCTGTCGTAATTATTTGTTAGCGATGTGCGGAGTGGAACACGCTCTGTGCCTGTTCTAACCAGTTGGGTATGAAATAAGATGCAATGTAGTGGGAGAGATGCTGACTTTTATGCCGTGATTTTTAATCAGCGCTACCGAGAAGAGACAGCATAAATATGTTTCCTTTTTTGTGGTATCTGTGCGGTTTCCACACGACAGCGATAATGAATTACCTCAGCTGATCACATCACCGATCTTATGCACTGAATTCATGTCACTGTAGCTACCGGCTGACACCAAACAGCAGGATGAATAATGAATATTTTATCTATCCATTGATGGTACATCGTGGTATCGTGCCATTTTATTTTCACCACGAGAGTGGAGGCATTTCCTAATACGGACGTGGACATTAGGGGTACCCATTTTTGGGTCAATTTTTCAAATTTTAGGTGGGGGTGGATTTTCCCATTATTTGGTCTATTCTGATTGCATCTGTGCCAAAAATAGCGAAATCAAACGATTTCTAGGGGTCGCGAATTCAAAATGAAAATGCCAGTTTTAGCGAAAAATCGACCAAATTAATGCTATTTTATTTTGGAACAAGGTTACTATGCCAACAGGTTGGAGTCAATTTTCCCATTATTTGGTCTATTCTGATTCCATCTGTGCCAAAAATAACGAAACGAAACGATTTCTAGAGGTCACGTATTCAAAATGAAAAGGTCAATTTTAGCGGAAAATCGACCAAATTAGCATTATTTTATGTTGGGACAAAGTTACCATGCCAACGGTTTGGGGTCGATTTTATCATTATTTGCTCCGTTCTGGATCTAGCATTTTTTGCTCCGTTCTGGATCTAGCAGTGACAGAAATAACGATATCAGACCACTTTAAGGGATCGCAACCTTGCATTGGAAGTTTTAATTTTACTTGGAAAAATGAATTCATATGAATGGATATAAATGCGCAAAACCAATGTGTTGCAGTGGTATTAATGACTGTTTGACACCGTGCAACATTGCTTTAGTTGTAGGTATACCTATTCGACGTGCAGCGGTAAAAGAGAGCACCAAAAATATCATTTTGGTCAATGAACAGCATATGCTCATTTACACTCACTGTGGCTTAGACCGTCATTAGTACCTACCTACACAAGACCGTAACTCTTAGAACGACTGGCTATGTAGTCAGAGGGCTAAAATCAGTGATCGAAACTTTCTCATTAGGACCATTTAGTTTTCAATGAGTCGTCTTATTCAGCAAAAGAAATGACTGAACCCCAGGACGTAAACAATGAATATTGACACAATCTGGGTGGGAGGGGCATTAAAAGCCGTTACGGATGTAACGATATAACTCGTGTGTCATATTGTAACGGAAATATGGCATGAAGTAGATAAATAAGTTGCTAATGGCCTATTTATATCTATAACGAGATGAGAACAGCACCGAAGCTATGCCGGTATGCATGACCTATTGCCAATTCGCTAGCCGACCTCCCCTTAGTCCCGGAGTTGCAGACACGGCTGAGGGAGGGGCGCAAGCTTTACACCACCGCACCATTGGGTGACTGCTGTATGAGTGTAGTTAGCTTTTCCCCTCTCCCACAAACACCCACACCCACATACAGACTTTTGCTGAGACTGTTGACATAACTATTGTTGACTTGAGACGGGTGCAGATATCATGTCATGGAACTAGTGCCTGGTGATGGCCGCTGCCAGCAGCATCCTTGCAAGATAAAGTAACGGACCTTACGCTGCACTCTACAGGCCCAGTCCAAACCCTGGTGCTGAACTGAAGTCGAATGGCATTGGCTAAAGCTGAAAATTAGGAAGGTGCCGAGAGCTAAACGACTCAGCCAACTCCGAGGCAGATCCGTTTACTGACTCCTGGCATTGCCTGGGGGCCGACACATTGGGTGGGCCATGGACCTTAGGTGGCGGACCTAGTTCTCCTCGTCTTCAGCCTCTGCACGCACACTCCTTTATATGACGCCGCGTCCTGGTTACCACCATACAGCCCATGCAGGATGAAAATCTTCTGCTTCATTAGGTTCTTCAGATTCAGACGCCAATTACCTCAGATCACAAGTGATCTGTGCAAGGAGCTGTGAAAGGTCTTCGTCACGTATCAGCTATGCACGTATCAGCGCATGGCTAGTCGCCCGTGGTCGAAAATGCAAAGTCGTAAATGCTGTGCATTGTATCGGAAACTCTTACACTTAAGAACGGTGTGTACTCTTATCTGTCCCCACTGAAGAAATGGAATAGTAGGTAGATGGTTGGTAGGCATGGAAAGAATCGACGCTTTGCAGTTTATGTTTTTGGATTAGAAGTTGATATTTTTGGGTAGAACACCCAGATTTATTCTACCTTGTCTCATAGGTGTATGCGACAGTAGCGGTGGAACACCTTCAATTAAGGGGGGGGGGGCACTGCCGACTTTTGGCCCCATTCTTTCCATGCAACGCCCCTAGAGCTAATGTTAAAATGCCAAAATCAAAGGGGGGCACGGTGCCCCGGTGCCCTCCCCGTTCCGCCGCCTGTGGTCAGCGATTAGGACGGCGTTTCTTGTGGAAGTATACGGTCAAAATGGTTTGATCGTTTTTGAATTGCATGGTTTGAAATCCATTCGGAGCCATGATCTGTGAGATGTATCCTGAGCTAACTTGCGGAAACTGTACATAATTGTATGGACACAAAAGCCTGTCATGAACTGAGATGTGGCAACTGAAACGTCACATTTAAGTTTGACCTCACAGGTCATCAAAGGTCACCAATATCAAAGGTCACCAAAGGTCACATGAAGGCAGAAGATATCAAATATGATTACACGCCGACCAGAATGATACCAACAACAGGAGCAAAACATCACGGCGCTTTTCACCAAATGTTACAGTATCGACTTGTATTGATCGCTAGTAAAGCATTTAACCGGAACCACGTGATGGAGCACATCGATCTGGATGAAAAAGGAGCGTTCAATGACCCCTCTACCCTACTTTCGAAACAAAAAGTTTGCCTTTGGTGCGATTTACTATCAGCGTAAAATAGACATATTTCTAGGTAAATACGCAAATTTCAATGTCAATTCGCGACCCCTAAACCACCTTTGATTTCAATATTTTTTGCATCGTTGGAATCAGGAGCCGCGAAATAATGGGAAAAACCACCCCCACCCTCAAATTTCCAAAATCGGGAAAAATGGGTACCCCTAGTGGACATTTAACGTAGGCATTAAGATGTATTAAATGTTCTATTAATAACATACTAGTCACGGGAACATAACTACAAAACAAACAGCCTGTCTGGAGTGATAGCGGCACACTAATTACTAATTAGTGAGAGCCGATACACGATCAGTACCGACCGACTCCCTATGTGGTGTGTAGCTCCAGTCAGCTCATTGGAGCCGCGGATCAGAGCTCGTTACAGCTGAAGCCACGATCAGAGCGCAGCACGGCTGAACCAGCAGCTGATCCCTGTTGCAGCCTTCCCGCCGGTGCCGCAGACTGCTGTCCCGTTGCCACGATAACGCTGCACGCCGCGCGGACGGTCGCCGTGAGACAGGTCCCGGCCTTCAGAGTCGCCCGCGATGGGGAGATCGAGCCGCATGTCAGGCGCGCCGCCGTCGCTGTATAACTCTAAATCCGGCTGGCGCACCGCCCTCAGCCATGGACGGAAACCGGTCCTGCCGGCAGCCGACAGTATCCTAGGCCCCGCCGTCTGCGCCAGACCGAGACCGTGCCAGAGTGGAGTGGTCAGGGGGTTCGCCGACTAAAAATAGTCCATCAGAAAGTGTGCTGTCTAAATATATAGAACGGGCCGGCCCGGTCTCGACGAGATTATAGTTGACTTTATCTGCTGAACATGAATGGTAAGCGGGCCTTGATCTTATAGAGATGGGCTGATCTTATCTATGAAAGAATAAGAATAGAGGGAGAGAAAATGTCGACAAGGAATGCATAATAGAAAATGACGTCCATCATACCTACCTACATGTGCATTTTAGTTTATTGATCAGTTTATCGATCGGAATTAAAAACTAAATATTTTAGACGATAATAGTGTTTTCTTAACTTAAAAAATAACTGATACCTATTTGTGCCAATAATTCACCCAATCACTTTACGAGTGGCAGAGATTGAGGGACCGTGTCATCCTTGCCAATGGGCCTCGTCATGGGTGGCACCCATTAAGATACCGTTTTCTGCTGAATCGATACCAAGGCCCGGTTGTGCCCCATTTTATGTAAACAAGTTATGCTATCAATTATATGCTCGAAATTATTTGTAATGTACTTGTTATATAATTGACTTGATCACAATTCGTGACAGTTCCTGAGCCGCGCAGCACTGAATACCGGTTGTAATTTCATTGTTGCAACTCTTGGAACTGGCTTTTTACAAATCGAGCATTAGCGAGTGAGATGCTAGCTCGCGATAGCGTTGCAAACAGGCATGGCCTGTCAAACTTATGATGAAGTTATGGAGAAGTTTGTTAGTTAGAGGCTTTAGTCCCTTTAATTTTTCCCAGCTGTATGATTTACCGGCATGGCTTTTGACGCTTGGAAACAGTTGCCACCCAGTTACTTCTTGTCACTTGAAGCATCTGTTGAAAAGGGGCTCTCATTATGACATGGGATCGATAAGCAATTGACAGTAAGCACAACAATACTCCTCTGAAAATCGACCATTTAGGTCGCCAGATCCGCGGCCATATGAGCGTGGCTATATGATATGCAGCACTGTAAGTAGGTGGAGGGAACTACCAGTTACCACAATTTCACCGGTTGGGTAAAGTGGCCGCCCCACCTGTGCGACATATAACTATGCTGTGTGTGAAGTAGCACTGCATCAATGCGTACTCTGCCCTTCTCTATAGTGACACCTGTGTGTTCTTTTTCAGGATACTTTTTCGGACACGACTGGCTACCACGCGAATCGGCACCATGGGCCGGAGAAAAATACAAATATCGCGCATCACCGATGAAAGAAATCGACAGGTTAGTGCGCGGGTCCCCAAGAAGACTTGCTATATAACATTCACACTGGAACATACTTGATTTGGCGCACTGAAACGCTTGCCTTGCTTGTCATAGTTGCATACCTGCAATGTCTTGTTTGCAACTATACATCGAGATATAGCTACAACATGGGAATACATGAGATGAACAGCTTTATGTCATTCAACTTTGATAAATGATGCACATTTAAGGCGATCATCTCGCCGATGACCCCTAAAGCCTGCGCGTTATAAAATCACAAACGAAACATATACACAGCCATACGAATGGCGTGAATATGTTTCCGAGGAATTTGAATTTCATTCAATGCCTGAATGTTGCTGTTTTCGGATAATTTTTTCGTTTATTGCCACTTAAGTTTCTAAAAGCAAATTAATATTCCCCAGACCACAAGGGATTCATATTCACGAAATAAGCTGTCAAGTCTGCAGCTCCGTTACCTCCTTGCTTCATTTTATCAGCTGGTCGCATCAGCACCGTGAACGTTTCGTTGCCCGTCTTCTGCCAACACTATCGTCACCTGGTATCACGGCCAACCGCTCCGCCCCGCAGCGTATCGTTATCTATCACGGTTGAGAGTACATTGACCTCAGAAAAGACCGATGCCCCTCTCCCGGGGTTTCCTCAGCGTTGGTTTGCTATTTACCGTTGCTGCAGTATTTTGCCACTGACTTATTAAATCACGGTCATCTAAGCGAATCGTTGAAAACCTCGACTTTGAATAACAACGCTCTGGCAACTGAATCTCACTTTCTACTATTTTGATTTTTGATATTATCTTAGGATGCTGTTATAGAATACAAAATAATGTCTAAGAAACGAAAACACATCTAATCGTCGTTTCACTGGGCACGTGTTGCAAAATGATATGACAAGAAGGAATACAATGCTATGACAGTTAAACAATAGGAGACAATGACAAAGTCTAAAGAGGCACTCGATCATAAAATTTAGACAGGCGGACAATACTCATTTTAGGGCGTTGCATCAACTCAAGTCTTGTTGAGCTCTCCAGTCATTATCCATTTCACCCATACCCACCATTTACTCAAATTTCACGGAGTTTTTTATCGTCAGGTGACATTCACGAAGCGCAAGTTCGGCCTGATGAAGAAAGCCTACGAGCTGAGTGTGCTGTGCGACTGCGAGATATCTCTCATCATGTTCAACTCGTCCAACAAGCTGTTCCAGTATGCCAGTACAGACATGGACAAGGTGCTGCTCAAGTACACCGAATACAACGAGCCTCACGAGTCTCGCACCAACAAGGATATTCAGGAGGTGGGTCGGATAGAAACTCCAGGGCGGGCTCCTAGAGTGTGCAATGCACAGTGAGAGTTCCTATCTCCAGGCCCGGCTATTAATGAATTTGTTAATTGGGCTATTGCGTAGAGAATGAGGACTTTGCGACAGACAGCCAGTTATGCAGAAGCTGAAGACGTTTATTATTTGAATGATGATAGCTATTTTGGTAATCTACGATCGAACTAGTAGGAGTTTTGATGACCAATGGAATAGAATTTGACTCAACCTGAAAAACACTCACGTGATATTGCCATTATCAAATTGACACCTCTACAACACATATAAATCAATGATATACTGCCACCCGATAAGAATTATAACCAAATACCCGATACTAATACATACCCGATTCTAAATGTTACTTATACTAACTAAAAGCCGCATGATATAGTCAGAAATACATTGAAGCATGTTTAAATTTAAAACACCACCTGCCCAGTGCCCATCTGTGCCTTTGAGCGCTAGCTGAACTATAATGAGTAGAAAGTGCTAACTAGGTTATCACTCTAGATGTCGTTGAACCGGCGACCGGAGCCAGTTACGGATCTGCACTGTGTCGCTGCTGGGGATAGCGTCGACCGGTTGCCGCAGGATGGAGGAGATCGCCTCAGATGATGTAACAATGTCGGTCCGGAACTCAGAACTTAGAACGATAACTGGTCGTAGAACGTCACCATTTTCACTTAGAACCGGAGGAATAACGCGAACTCGCATTGGAATTCCAGGCATCCGTGGTACCTACCTATAGTACCTGCACGAATAACTTATCAATCTCAGTAGCTAAGCGTATATCTAACAAAATAGCGCAATATTACTCAACATATGAACCAAAATTTTCCTGTAGTTACCTGTCGAATTTGAATAATATTTTTTAGATTCAGTTTAGTTTCGTACTACTTTCAATAACTGTTTTGTTTTATGTTTACATATATATCACTTCAGCCTCTCAGTCCAAAATACTACGAGTATGTTTGCCGTCTCGAAAAGCACAAAAAACAAACATAATATTCATAACCATCATGAAAGTCACAAGCTATTATGGTAAGCTAGCGATGCCCATGTACCCATTGACACCGCCAGACACCGCGCGACGTCAAAGTCAGGTTTCGGCGAGATTAATGGTATAGGACGGAATGTGACAGGTTTCCCGAACGTCCCAGTCACAGACTGATGGTGATATCATGGGCGGCTAAACCCAAAACTGGCCGTTTTGGCACTGTGATGGCAACTGCGCGCCGGTACCGGTCCATACGGTGGTGCCAAAGTGTCGCCTCTGCACAGTGCAGTGGTGCACTGATGTGCGCAGTGCACTCAGCAGCATCCGGCACGGTTTGGTTGATGTGTTTGTTAAAACAGATACACGTACCGGGAAAATCTTAATTTATCTTTCCACAAATATCAGCAACATGAACGGATAGAAGCCTTTTCCGTCAAACAATCCGATTAAAGGGACTATCCCACCTTTAACATTGTGTTTGAGTTGAGATAGCCAAGTTTGCGGCGAGGTTCAGAAACCACTATCTATCTAGGTTGCAACCCCCGCGGCCTCTTGGTGTTGAAGAAATTCGTTCCCTTCATTTGAAAATGGGCCTTGTACAAGGCCCTATCTTCAACATGGAGCGACCGTTAGTGTGACGTCATCTCGTTTAGTCATTCTGATTTAAATGGGTTTGTTCGTTGAAAAATCGCTTAAAACCTGGTCTGAACTTTGTTGTGGTGCCCACAGAGTAAAAAGAATCAGCTTTATGACAGTAATGTGGCCTGGGGAAGGAGGTAATTTTGGGCTGTGACGTCACATATTTGAAAGTTTGTGTTAATATGGGAAGCCTAAGATGTTTAATGAAAAATAAATGCCAGAACCGTGTTCCTGGTCATCCAATCTATAAAGTCGGGCACAATTTAACTGGTTTTAACAACATTTTAGAAGGTGGGATAGTCCCTCGTTCGTTCGTATGAAAACTGCAGTCCACGTTCTCGCCCACCACTTAAAGAATCTTGTGCCCACCCACGAGGTCGAGTTTGCCAATAAAACCAATTAGTCGCAGGGGCGGATCCAGCCGATCCGTTTGGGGAGGGCAAAAGTTTAGCCGACCATATCGGCGACCCCGACCCACCACCGCACCAGTGACCAAGTGACTTTACAACGCCAGTAGGGTAGGGTAGCCGGGGGCAAGTCGCCCACCTCAATAGAAAATGTATATATCTCATGCGTTTTCCTTATTACAAACGAGTTTGTGATGCTATTTTATCAATTGGTTATTTATCTTGAATGTATGCAAGAGCTCAGTGTTCCTGATGAAGAGAAGTTGCTCATTTTTGCGATTTACAAAGAGAGTTACAAAAGGTCATGTTACCCATATACGGGGGAAGATGGTGTAAAATGTCCTATGTTAACCCGTGCGCAGCCGCGCTGGGGCTCCTGGATTTTCACTACCCTGGGGGATGTTTGAACACCCATTTACCTTCTAACTCGGCTCCTGTGCCACGTAGCAAAACGAGGTAGGTGGCGTTTGAAAGATCGTCAAACATAATGACCAAATAACCCCAGCCACTTTTAAGGTCAGGTCAGAGGTCAGGTCACCAGAGGCCATCAAAGGTGAAATTCGACAATATTTAGGTCCAGTTTCGACAACTTTTGAAAAAAACGGCGCATAACTCGGAAACGAATAGAGCTAGAGCACCCCAGAAAAACTGATTTGAGGCCTGTTATTGCTCTTTCTGGACAATTCCCTCAGATTGGACCTCAGATGAATGGCTTAGCCTCTAGGGGGAACTGCCAAAATAGACGATTTTTACGGGAACGGATTTTCTGCGATAACTTTTGACTCAAACCTTGTAAGATTTTACTGTTACCGACATCGTGCTCCTCTCGTCAAGACGCATCGAATGAGTTATAATTTGATCTTAAAGAGTGAACTTAAAACTTTGACAATTGGTCAAGGTCATGATCTGACCGGAAAAGGTCGTGTTGCATATCAGTGGATCCGTATTGTCAAGCTGAACACATCTAAGGTGTTTCTATTGCTCTAGATTGCCTCTATCAAATGTTATTAGCGAACTGTTGCAAACTGTTGCACATCTTTCGTGACCTGAGATGACCTCAGGGACATAAGAAGGGGTCACGGGTGCCATTTTCCGGTTCACTGTGACCTGTTTAGGTTGTAACTCGGTATTGTTAAGAATGACGTTTTTTTTATAAATTTAGCACGAATGTTTGAAAGGACGCATTGACGTAGCCGGAGCCCACGCTAAGTAGAGCTTGTTGCGTAGAGCCCGCCCCCTACCGTCCGATCGCGTAATTCCGGGTGACTTACATGGGGCATTCCACGATAGATCGTACCAGGCCCGTCACCCTGATCTCTCAGATTTTAATGAAAATCGGTCCTAAGGGTAATCATAAGCCCCAAAGACGCCTGGCAAAATATCAGACTTCTCAGATCAAAACTTTTTGAGTTATATTGCATTACATTTTTTTAACTTCGGTATGTAACGGTGAGTTTGATGGCCTATAACTCAAGAACGGGTTAAGCAACCAACAAAAAGTAAACAACACTAAGCTTGCGATGAATCAAAAATTAATATTACTATTTAAAAATTCAACAGAAAAAAAATTTCATTGTTGAGCAAAAACCTTAATCTTTTTTTTCATTTGCCTCTAATGACTTTTGGGACCAAAATTTTTCATATTTTTATTTTTTCAAAATAAACTTCATGTCATTCCAAATCGACATGCAAAAAATTAGAAAGGTGTTTTTTTTCTATAAATTCCTCATTTTCCCGCAAACAAAATGGGTTTCGGAGGGGTTGATACGACCCCAGCACGCCGTTTCGCTTCTAATAGAGCTAGAGCCTCGCGGAAAAAACGAGCGTGTGTGCCGTTACAAGTCGCAGCGATTGGTACCCGATTTTAACCCGGCCGGGCCCGGGGGGTAATCCCAACCACCGCAGCCCGGGGGGGGGCGTTTTTCGCCCCCCCTGTCTAACTCCGTAAATAAGGGAGCTACGGAAACAAAAGCGATACCAAACGAAAGGTCCTTACGAGACGATTCTAATGCACCTAAAATTTTTGACCTCAGGTCAATTTTCAAGGTCAGAGGTCAAGGTCAAAGGCCAAAACCGGCACATGTGTAGTGATCTCAAAGTAAGCCTTCTAGAGGACGGCAGGCTGCATCAAACCGGCAAAATTGGGTGTCAAACGAAAGAAGAGAATCTGAGGATTTCGAAAATGTGCTCCAAATCAAAGGTCAAGGTCAAGGTCACGCTCAAAATTGACCTCAAACTTGGCACTTTTTCGCACATCTTGCGTGCTAACTTCCAAGATGTTTTGAAATGTTTTGAGGCTTATCAGTTCCCTATTTGTGGTTCATCTTACGATACAAGGCTGCTCAAAGGTCAAGGTCACAGAAGAGTATCCCTGCTAGAGGCTATTTCACTGATTCAAGTTAGTAATAATAAATAAGACAATTTTGCCATCCGGAAGCTCTAAATGAAGGCTTAGAGGAAAATAGATGCCAGATTCGTGATCAGCGGGTACAAATCCATCATAAACGACCTTTCATGTGTCAAGGTCAACCAGAGGTCATTCGAGGTCACATGAGGTCAACATGAAACTTGACCTTTTCCGAACAAAATATATATCATTCGACGCGGCTTGACAAGGCGAATGCGATGGTACCACTGCCGTAGCTCTAGGACCATTTTTGTCGAAGTTATTCGCGAAAAACTAAAACCACATTTCGGGGTCGTTGACCTGACCTCTGACCTCAGGTCACCAAAACTATTTTTCTATTTTTCTCTAGGTCAAACGCTACACAGCCGTGCTCGTAATTTGTCTTTATCTCTAAAACTCTATTTTTAGCAGCTATTTGAAGTTTGCGTCTGTGACGCCGATTTTTGCCGTGCAGGGGTCTAGAAAAATGGACCTTGTGACGTCATCAAGGGGGCTAGGTCCAAATTTTTTACTTCAGAAGATGTCAAATTGATGGGAGAAAAGGTACTGAAAGTTTCGCCTTCCTATCCCTAAGCGTTCCGGAGTTATCGCAAATATTCGCCAGGGGGGGCGAAAAACGCCCCCCCCCCCCGGGCCCGCGAGGGTTAACGTCTCAGGTTAACCGGTAGCGTCTGAGGTCAGGTCACGTGACTGAAATTACGGGTTCGGTTTTTAGTAAATAACTTCGCAAAAAATGGCCGCAGAGCCGCGACTTTAGCATCATTGTGTTCGCCTAGCTCAGGTGCATCGAATGGTATACTTTTTGCCAGGGTGAGGTCAACTTAAGTAGTTGACCTCGGGTCAAGGTCAGGTCAGAGCCCCTCAGGTCACGAAGCTGGGCAAAGGGTATCATATGGCATATCATTCGATTCGGAAGGTCTTCCCGAGTCCATTGGTGGCTTTCCTGACTCTCTAGCTCCATTTGATCGGGAGTTATTGACGAAAAACTCGTACGACCCTAGTGACGTCATAAATGACGTCACCCAAGGTTAACAATGCAAAAGTAAAGCATTGGCCTTTGCAAGGAGTGCATGAAATCACGATACCATGTACGTGGGATAGTTTTAGATCATTCTCGGCGCCAAAATAACAGTTTTTTATATTTCCCCATTGATTTATAACAGTGATGTCACGTGACCGACCTGACTTCATGTAACCTTGAAAAATTCCCAGATATACAAGTTGTGAGACCTCTGGAGGACACCATGTATGCGTCCTGTAACTTTCATCTCGGACAGCTATGGTCATTGGCGTCCAAAACAATGTCAGAACCAAATAGCCTTTTTCACCGTCGCGCTTATAGGAAAGAGGGTTGGATGAACCCTCTTTTCACTTTTTTCAGATGACTCAGACTTTAATTGAAATTTCAGTAACCCGTGATGTCACTAGGCAGCTTTACCACGCCATTTGTAAGCTCCCCTCCCGAAATCACTATTCGAAACCGTTATCGTGACGTAAAATAAATACATTTATAGAAAGAACACCTTCCTAATTATTTGCATACTTCTTAACAATGAGCCAAATATTTTTTTAAAGAAATAAAAATTCAAAAAAATTTGGTCCCAAAGTCCAAAAAATACAAATGAAAGAAAACTCGATATGTCATATATCAAAAATAGCGTATTTTTCGAAATTTCAAAAATACATATTAATCTCTGTTTCATTGCAAGTTCAATGTTATATAACATTTGGCATTTGAATAATCCGTCTTAGAGTTACAGCCCGCCAAACTTAGCGCTGCAAAGCAAGATCCAAAAAATGTGTTACACCATAACTCAAAAAATACTTATCTGATAAGCCTGAAATTGTTACAGGTGAATTCAGAGCCCCTGATTACCCCTGAGACCAATTCTCGTCAAATTCCGAGAGATGAGGGTGTCAAATTGGAAAAAAGTGGTACGATCTATCGTGGAATGCCCCAGATGCCAAAGTTAACGTGCCCTTCAAAGCCAGACAAGGCCTGTCCCACTCAACTGACTTCAACTGGCTGCGGCTGCTCCCACCAACCGCAGACCATCCCCGTCAGGAGTTTCAAATATCGAGCGCCGGAGCGTCTCGAACCCGGGACTCCATTGCTGCTTTACCAACAACTGAGCTAACGGACAGGTTTGCCCAAAACAGGCGCCTTTCAATTTTCTCTTGACTTTTAGTGGAGAGGTCGCAAAATTGACCTAGCCTTAGGTCATCGATATAAAAAATTATACATAGGTAGGTACTGTTGCCTTTATAAACTGCTAAAAGTTTCAAAGCAATCCGTCACTCGGTTTAGCTATGGCAAGCATTGGAACTGTTTTTTTTTTAATATTTTTGGTGCCCGACCCGGGCTTTTTGTCGTTAGAAGCACACACTCATACTCGGTTAGTACACTATATACACGACAGTGGTACGAAGCGTTTTCGGCACCCGCTACGCGGGACAGCCTTGACCGCACGCTTCCTGTCACGCACCCCAGGTGGCACCGCATTGGCGCGCACGCTGGGGCTATCCCGATTTCTCGGGCCCGGCAGGTCAGAGGGCTGCTCCGGGACATGTAGCGAGGCCGTGCCCTCGGGACATGTCACCGGACCGAAGGATCTGTACAGGCGGATCAGGCCCGTGTACCTGCGGCCGGGGGCGCTGGCTGGCACAGCGGTAATCCCCACGACCGAGCGAACACTCCTCAGTTACCGCCATCTCCTGGGTAGGAGCCGGCCGAGGAAAACGCTGCCAGAGGTCAGCTTTGATCCAAGGACCTACCACACCAAACGTGAACGCACTTGCCAACTGCGCCACAAGGGTGGTTGGAACTGGTTTTAGGTTATGTCACTTGACGTGACTTAGTGACTTCGTGACCTTGAGAGACCTTGGTCTGAAATTTTCAGAACACATGAAAAAAAATGTAGATTACGGCGGCTCGGAACGCCGCCGTTTTTTTTTACGCGGAACGCTCCACAGCGCTGAGGCTCCCAACAAACGACAAAACTGTGGATTGCTTAGGTAGTTAGTTTCGAAAAGGGTGGTGGGCGTCTTACCCGACTGGGCATCTTGCCCCGTGTTACCCCACACCATGGCCACACTGCATAATGCATATGCATGCATTCAGTTCAGGGAGTTCCATCTATGTATTATCAGCATACCGACCCAAAATATCAGCAGCCAGTTGTTAGCTCCTTCCTTCGGAATGGCCGTCAAGGAAAGAAGCCCTGGTTTTCGTCCATATCGGCATCGACGCCGAATTAGATTTTCTCATCGCTACATGCTTTGGGAGGGGCAAAAAGATAGTCTTGCCTACACGATTTGGCTATGGGGAGGGCAAATGCCCATTTTGCCCTCCCCTGGATCCGCCACTGATTAGTCGACATGCCCCATGCCGCTTTTGGCTTTCCCAACGGCTATTTTTTTGAAGCTCAGCTGCGGCACTAAGTGGTGAGAATTATATTTGGCAGGATGCAACAGTAAAAAGTGTCGACTATGCTAAGTTTTCATTGCAGTTCTCACTTTCAGCTCAGTGGACGTTAAAATAGTAAATACTCCAAGGATAGAATGTGTCATGCATGCGACATATCTTCATAGCCTCATTGACTGATTCATGAGAAACTTGAAACCAATAAGGGCCAATTCCATGTTTTATGCCGGTCATTAAATCAGGAATTGGAATGCCGTTAAGGCAAATATTCAATTATAAAGTATGTACTGGCAGGGTCCAGCCGGATTCAATGCAGGCCACCATGCATTCGAAATGCTTGGACATACGATCGTAAGATATAAACATGCTTTTTATCTTTGAAACCAATATGCCGAAACGAGGATACATCCGAGGATGCTGAGATCGCAAGAACGATCCTGCGATCGGATGCGCCTGGACGGTGGTACAAAACCTCACGAGTTGTGCAGCCACGGGCCTTCGATGGATAACCCGATCTGCGCGACCTTCTGTTTCTCTCCGCAACACCGCCCGGTGCTCGGCGCTCGTCGGTCGGCCGGCCGGCAGCCCCTGAGGCTGACCTATCACTCCTGTTCAGCTGAGCCCGTGTCAGACTGTCGGCCTTGCCGGCGGTCGTCGTCGGGCCGTCGTCGGCCCCCCGGCCCTCCCCGCCCCTCCCCACGCGCGAATCACGTGCCCCCGCGCCGCGCAGCGCCGTGCGGATGGCGACCAGTTATGGCAGAGACCCGTTGCAGTCGAGCGGGCTGAGCCTGCACAGAGCGGTCAGCTGCACTGTCGGCTATACAGTCGGAATTGCGTCACAGGTCGACAGCTCGGCCGCCAGTGAGCGCGTGAGCGCAGACCGAACCGGGATAAGTCTGCAAAACGTGAAATGGAGTCGACGGCCGGCCCGGCATAACACATATGCAGTGATAGGATGGTCACTGGTCAAACCATTGGAGTACTAATGCCGGGCGTTTTCAAAATATGAGTAATTTACCGTGTATAGCAGGCAGCAGCTGCCTTGACTAAGAACAAATTAAAACAATCTGTTAGCAATTGGGAAAAACTTTTAACATTTAGCAGGGAAACAAATGAACCATATATAATTACTGAATATTTAGAACTCAACATCGGACCACAGACTCCACCAAAGCATCAAATACTGCGCCAGTGGGCGTTAGTGGGGGCATTTCGACACCGAATTCCTGCAGCGACTGGGCAGCTGGTTATCCCTCCAACCAGAAATAGTTGGGTTAAATCTCTAACTGAGACCGATTCAACGCACCTAAAAAAGTTACTTTTTGTAGGATATTGAAAGATACATACATAATACATACATACATACATACAGACAGACAGACAGACAGACAGACAGACAGACAGACAGACGGACAGTCGGACAGACGGACAGACGGACGGACGGACGGACGGACGGACGGACCCGATGACATGAAGTGCTGTGCAGCGGTTTGAACAGCAACCGGATCAGAGTCGCCGGCTTTCGCCGTCACTCGGATGCCATTATGAGCGGAGGGTGTTACTCTCGGTAATGGCGGTCGCCACAGCTCCCTGCTATGATTCATGACAACCGGTGCTAGCGCCCGGTTACTCCCCGGTAAGTAGCAAAATTAGGGAAATTAGCAAAATTGCATGTGTGCGGAATATGAAATGCCTCAGACGGCCTCCCATAATTTCTGGGTAATATTTAACATCAGCAATTACAACGTGGAGCTGTTTTCAACGTTACCAAAACGCGATGGTAAATTCAGCAGCCAAAGTCGGCAATGACACTGGGCTGAAAGACGAACGCAAGATCATATTATTTTCCTCAATCAGCAAACGTTGGTTTACCTGTTGTGTTGCTAGAATTGTCCTTACATAACTGAAACCTCCGCACACGCAAACCAATTAATATCTATATTAAGTCCGGCGGTCAACAGACCAGTGCTGTTAGGAGGTAACTGACAAGTCACGGGTGGTTGTAAAAGGAAACTTGGTATGCCACGCCGAACATGGATGCACATGATCCAGGAGCTAGATTATGCATTGTAAGTACAATCATTACTTTGTTTAATAATGTATCTAGATTGGCAGTTGCAATTGAAACTATGAAAAAACGCCGAGCGTGTCGTGTTCAATGTCCGCGCAGAATGCACAATACACGCGGCCTCAAGGAGGTCGTAGCAATTGGGCGCAGGGGACGCTGCTTTTATAGATGCTTTGGACGTTAGGGATCCGAAATTGTCCGGCGTCAGGATATCGATTCAAATATCTTAATATGACACAGTTTCTTCATTTATGTTTCAAACATCTTATATGACAAACTGAACAGATTTTATTGATGCCGCACGTGATCGACCTGGTTCAAGCGGTCCATTCGACGATATACGGCCTGTGAGTGTGACTTGTGCGTGCTGAGCAGCAATGAATGGATTCTTTTGAGAAGGTTTTAGTATTGACAGTAGACACGGTGATAATATGGTAGCAGTTATCAAAGCAGTTGATACTTCAGCTGCTAAATTAATACCTAAATACACTGCATTGTATTTCGTTATGCAAATCATAACGCAACATAGCGAAATTGCACATCACACATCAATTTCACATCACAGAACATAAGCATATGTTCTGAACTTCCGTGATGGGAAAGGCAAGTCTCGTCAAAACCTTATCACAAAACTCATCACGAAGTATCTCATCAGAGACACCTAGAGGTGGTTTACGCACTGCGTAGTACATCCTTATTCCTTTATATAGACAAAAATAAGTGACATGAAGCTGGGCTAGTGGAGTGCCCGCAAAGGTAGGCATTTAAGACTTGTTGATGCTTCGTGCAATGCCATTGCACCAGCGAATGACATGTTTTGTCAACATATTATAAGTATACGCTATGACACCGATGTCGGTAAAAGATAATTCGTTTCTTCACCTTTGCTTCTTTCTGAATTAAGGCCCCATGCCATTTTATGCGGCCATCACATTCACTGGCTAATTACATTTATTACCCAGATGACAGACAGGACCTCTTTCGGCACATGCCATTAGAACCAACCGCCTGGTGCCTGTTTGACAATAAGCTTAGCCGTTTGGCCATCAGTACCACCTACCATTCGCCGGTAATGCCAGATGAAATATGAACACAACATCCAGCAATAAATAAAATACCTACCACGGCGATGGACCAGCTTGTGAGTTGATTCTGTCGGTTCTAGGAACATTCGGCTGACGTTGCTGACATTTACGTGCCGTTTTCGTGGTGGCGTGGCTGCCGAAATGGTGACTGTTGTCGATCGTGTACCGTTGACAACTTCAGACATATTCATATTTGAAATTAAACGTATTATGCGAGTATGATGTGTTTAAAAACACTCAAAAATGAAAATATGAAATTGTTTTTTTTTCTTGTTAGTAGCCGGTTGCTTCGCTGAAGCTGGAGAGTGGAGACGGCTCTCAATTCAGTACATATACGCCATTTCCACTGCACTCTATAGGTCATATCTATATTCTGAATTATTCTATTTAATTTTCAAGTCCGCAAATAACTTCATGGATTATATATGCTCTCTTCAACTATGAATAAACATTGACTGCCTGCAGCCTGGCCTCAATCATGCACCATTTTCTCCTCACTGACCCGAACGACTTGCTCTATTTTAAGTAGAGCCAGTGCATGGCATCGGCTCTGTCTGTAAATACATGCGGCTGTCATCGGAAGCCGTCTCGCATATGGCAACAGCGAGCGCCGACCAAAGGTCGCTGGGCTCCGCCCACGCCTGTCCGACCTCCGGGCCCTGCCTCACACGGCGCTGCATGCAGCTGACAAGCACGACCTGACAAGGACCGGGCCGGGGCCGTTTGACACAGCCACCGGCCGCTGCCGATGGGGCCCTTGGCAGACGGGATGGCAGCAGCACTGCCGGCCGTTATATAACTGAGTGGAAAAGTTGATACCTACTGTTGATGCTAGATGCTGGATGGGATGGCGACCGTTGAATCGGGATCTAGTGTCAATCACACTTTCTAATTAGGTATATTGTTTGGTAGAACAAAGAAACTATTATGCGTCCGATACCGAATCTCTTCGCAGACGCCGGGTGCCATATTAA
Organism: Amphibalanus amphitrite; assembly: GCF_019059575.1. Classification (NCBI taxonomy): domain Eukaryota; kingdom Metazoa; phylum Arthropoda; class Thecostraca; order Balanomorpha; family Balanidae; genus Amphibalanus; species Amphibalanus amphitrite. Next base: position 735,589 of record NW_024881719.1, on the reverse strand, counting down.
ATGATCAACCAGGAACCTCGCAAACAGAAATTACTTGGACTGACCAAGTTTTCGTAGATTTCCAAACTTGAAAACATATTTTCTCTCATGAATATATTTTTGGATCAGTTTTTCTTCCTCATGGATTAGGTACAGAGTATTTATACTGTGGAGGTTTGAAACCTTCTGTCGCTTGTGACATTTCCGAGAGTCTTTACCTGCATTGTATTCTTTAACCTCTCCCTGACGTTTGTCGGCAGGCGCTGAGCAAGAAGGAGCACAAGAACGACGGTCTGGCGGGCGCCGACAGTCCGGAGCCGGAGGACTTTCCGGCTCCGGTGCAGCAGGAGCCGCCAGCGGCCAAGTACAACCACTACCAGCGCCTGATGCACCCCGGCCTCAACAGGGTGAGATCACGGGGGACGCAGTCGGTGGGAACCTAGCTTTATTGGTGAACTAACTTCCTACGCCTGATGCGTCCCGACCTCAACAGTGTAAGAGCGAGGGGACACAGTCAGTGGGAACCTAGCTTTATTGGGTGGTGAACTAACTTCCTACGCCTGATGCGTCCCAACCTCAACAGTGTAAGAGCGAGGGGACAGTCACAGTCAGTGGGAACCTAGCTTTATTGGGTGGTGAACGGAGTTTGACAGGCTGGAAAAATCAGTTAGCTGAAGTCTCAGAAGTTGCAATGAGATGTAGAGATGCAATGAGATGTAGGGGATGCATCTGTACTGATTCCCTACATTCCTCATTTGTACTTCTGGAAAGTCATTTCAGCACGAGCCTGCTGCATTCGGAATTATAAATAGTCAGATTAGCTGACCTATACCATCTCGCTGGGGGAGGCCGTACAAATATACACACAGTGGGGCTGTTGGGCGCACGGCTGATGGAGTCGGCTCTGTGGGAACGCCTGCAGCTGACGAGCTGTCTGACCGTCCAGACTGAATGTGACTGATATTACGACTGAATGCGACTGATGCCACGAATGAATAGGACTGAGACTGCGACCGAGTGCGACTGATAAGTCGAACTCTGATGTTCATTCCGGCGGCCAATATACCTCTCGACGGTCGACGAGTGATGCAAGAGCTCTCTCCCCGCGCTCTGCGCGAGAGAGGACGGATGAAACATGGCCTGAGATCATGCAAATCGAAGTGGGACTCCATAATTGTTAGCAGAGCTAGTACAGCAACTCTGCTGCGCATTGCACAGGTCGTGAGTGAAGGAAACTCACTCCACCGTCGGTCACTGTTCAAGCCGAATTGCGTGGGAGTGTTTGTCCCGTTCCAAGGAAGCGTGATTTAAGAGTGGCAGATAGTGATCACGCTTGCGACTTGACTGGATGCTAAGACCAGCTACAGCGATTATCCGCAATCGCGATCCTAGTTAGTTCTTTGCGTCACTTTTTTATTGATGAGCCCAACTTGTTTCGCCTTATTATCGATGACATCACTGTGATTGGCCATCACTTGGTGAGACCAGCTAACGGAATTCACACCGAGTGAAGATAACAATGGTACTGCGCAGATGTGCTGCGCAGTCTCTGCACACCTAGCACCTGTTATCTTTTGAGGATTCACCTGCACGTGGCAGGCGGGCGTTTTAAACCCAGATGCGGGTTCCGACGGTGACATTCAGGCCCGGCTGAGGCTGCTGTGCCCTTTGGTGCACGAACAGGTAATAGGCGCGGAACAGGCTCCGTGACAATTACTATGGTGTTACTGACTTTAGGAGAGATGACATTTTTGAGGCATTTTATATTTTATTTAAACCTTATCATTATCCTTTTGATGCTCGTAAATGTCTAACAAAACATCCCTTTCATTTCATTTGCAATCACACCTTTGCCCGAAGCCATATCAATGCTACCTTGCACGGAAAAATGCCACTCGACATATCAAACCCACTCGAACGCCTATATCACAATGGAAGCCGCGCCAGCATTACAACCCCACATCGCTCCATGAGATACAGTCCCCCAGTCTCCACCAGCTCAGCATCACAACACGGGTACGGCCGCGACAGTTGCTCGCCACTCAGCTCATGTGTCTCTCGATACGCGACCTGTCTGCGTCGCTGGCGACGCGGCGCCTGACGCCATTATCTTCCCCTTTCTGCTCACTGCGGTCCCACTCAGCATCCGCCAGCGGTGAGGGCTCGCGGAGGTGGCCGTCACGGCGGATATGGCACCTCCGGCCGCGCCGGTGACTTCCCCGTGACGCATGTGTCACCACAGACGTGACGGTGACGTGTGCCGCGCTGCCGGTGACGCGTCCAGCTGCGGAGACGCCTGCCGCTGATGGAGAGGATCTGAGATGGTCTCAGATCAGTGGTCTGAGGTCGTCACTGCTGATTGGACGGAGTGAAGATGGTGATAAAATAGTGAAGATGGTGAGATAAAAGGATGAATTAGAGACTGGCATTGATATGGGGGCGCAGCTTGATTGAACTTACACACAAGTTTGGTCCTTTTTTTCTAGAAGTCCTTTTGGATTTTATGCTTGGATGTGAAATCAACCTCGGGGGGAGCTGGGGGGGGGGGGGGGAAGGAAGGGCTAAATAAAAGAATCCATTAACTTGAAAGGAAGTCAGCACAGACGAACAGATTGCTTCTTCTGATCAGACTAACATGACATTACGAATAAACAAGTCGAATAGACGCTGCATATGTTTGACGTGTCTAATGTAAAATAAACAAGAATTACCCAGTCATGTCTGGGCCGGACGGAACTTTGTCTTTGCCCTGCTGGTTGTCTTGACCTGACTGTCCTAAACAAAGCCAGGGCTGTTCAGGTCGGAGCTTTTGGACTATTAATATCAATGCACAATTGGATATGCAACAGAACAGGATAAATCGGGATATTCGTATTACATCAATTGCATGACGTAATTCATACGCAAGTAATAAACTTGACGGCAGTCAACTTAAGTTCTGTTTTGACGGTAGCTATTAATTCAGCAATAATTTCGCAGCGGATGCCCAGCATAGAACTGTCGAAGAGGAAGCTTTATTTAGACATCCTGCATTCAAATGACATTTTTATGTAATTAACGCCGATGCTGTTCTTTTATTAAGATCACGCAGTTTTTCAACATCAGATATTGTTGACGTTCTGTTTAAACACATTAATTACCCATGCTTTCTCGATATACCTATGACCATTACATCAGGTACGAGTTAGGAACGAGTTTAACCAACTAAGGCTCTTGTAAACCGTTAATAAGTGAACGTTGCTATCGAAATAGATGTGTAGGTACCGGCTTCTGCGTTCAACGTTATAAGTCTTCTAAATACTGAAAATAGAACAACATTCCTGCTTCAGACTTTCATTTGCTTTTGCTGGTGAGAGTTGATATAGGTACTGATAAATAACAAGCAAAAACGCAAGGCTGCCCCAGAATGGTCGTTGTCACAACAGTTATCAGGACACATGCCATGCAACAACTTATGTCTGCATTCTTTTTCATAGCGACACGGGTATATCGTGAGTACCTATACCAATATGCTATTTTCAGATTTGTAGGGTTAGGTTGGTGCCTTTTACGACGAATACACACACTCAGTAGGTAGGTACTGGTATGCCTACATAATGCGGGGAGTACTTTTTTAGTCTATGCCCGGTCATGAGAGTTCTTACCCAGGCGCTCATCCTCGCGTGGAGCCCAATTGAAGTCGTCAGAGACCCTCTATCGCTCTCTACCTGTATGTACCCCATCCCCCGGACTGACCAGCTCGGCTGTGACGTCATCGGCCGTCCGAGCTGGGTTAATCTGCGCAGCAGCTGCTGACTGCTCGTGATGACGTCATAAGTCACCATATTGACGTCGTACTACATTGTCGGACAGTGCGGCAGCATGCATCAGTGTCCACCGCACATGCTTACTGCGTCACTGCGGTCGTTTGACGTGCCTGATTGGCAGCTGTTTGGTGGATGACGTCAAATGGGCCGTGTCTTGACGCTGATTGGTGGCCACCGCTCATCCTATGACGTCACATTAGTGGAACGCCTGCAGCCTGGTGACCTTGGGTGCCATGAGCGGGCTCGTCGTGCGCCCGGCCGGCCCGAGGCCTGCCCGTCTGCCCAGAGCGTCTGCCTCCAGTCTCCCACTGATGAGCCTGGACGAGGCGTGCCACATGGCTCAGGAGATCAGTTTGTTTATGTTTCTATCGGTGGCTAAACTTCTGGTATAGGGCTGTGGGGTATTTGTGGAGTCTGATACTAGGTCTGGCAGTCTGGCTGATTTAGGATAACAAACCAGATGGAGCGGACGAATGCGGGATATCATTGCTGCTCTATCTTGTGTAGGAGCTGGTAGGTCTGCCGAGACCGTATCGTGTCCGTATGGTGCGGTCAGGAAATCCCGAAGAGCGCCGAAAGTTCACAGGAATCATATCAGGTCATATCAGTCATAGCAGTGGGCGCAAACAAGATCATGATTATAGATAGTCGTTACCTATGGTTCGTGACATTGAAAAGGCGGCAAATCATTGTATGGTCGGTTGTTGGTACGTAACGTGCAATGATAACGAGACCGTCTACTCCAACATTCACAATCTGACTTTACGCCCTAAGAGAAACATGCCTATCCGTACAGCGCATTTAACCGTCCATCACTTGCACTGACGTGGATGATAGTCTAGAAATGAGAAGGATGAATGGAATATATCTCCTCCTCCCTGTGACTTATCTAACCGTATTCCCCCGTTCTTCAGAAGAAGGACAGCCCGGCAGGAGGACACCCATTACCGAGTTACCCCTCTGACCTTATAATGTCCCCCTGTTCCTCAGACGGAGGACAGCCCGGCAGGAGGACACCCATTACCGAGTTATCCCCCTGACCTTATAATGTCCCCGTTCCTCAGACGGAGGACAGCCCGGCGGGAGGACACCCATTACCGAGTTATCCCTCTGACCTTATAATGCCCCCTGTTCCTCAGACGGAGGACAGCCCGGCGGGAGGACACCCATTACCGAGTTATCCCTCTGACCTTATAATGCCCCCTGTTCCTCAGACGGAGGACAGCCCGGCGGGAGGACACCCATTACCGAGTTATCCCTCTGACCTTATAATATCCCCCTGTTCCTCAGACGGAGGACAGCCCTGCAGGAGGCTATCCGTCCGCGGAGGACGGCGGACAGTACCAGTCCCCGGAGAACGGGCACGGCTCTCTGCTGCAGGCGGCCTCTCCTCCACTGCAGCAGCACTCGCTCAGTCCCCGTCAGATGCAGCACCACGCGGTCAGCCCTCGGCCCGGGTCATCACAGGGTGAGTGGTGGGGACAGGGACTGCAGCTGTCGTCCGGGCTCAGCTCTTAGGCTGGAGAGTAGTTGGGCCCCGGCCCGGGTCGTCACAGGGTGATTAGTTCGAGACTGCGGTCTGTGGGTACCGTCTGGGCTCAACTCTAGGCTGGAGAGAAGTTGGACCTTGGAGTCTTTTCAACTGGTTGCTGAAGATTTTTTTGCAGCTCTGAAATTGTTGGTGCTTAAAAATAATACTACTGAATCCGCGAATACAACTTTTACCTGGATCTCATCACGTGGTGTCTCTTATCACATTAATCAGACGCTGTCCGTCACGATCTCCTGGCCTGACTAGCGCGTCCGTCCGCAGGTCTGCTCAGCTCTCCAGTACCGTACCCGTCCACCTCCACTCCGCCGGAGCCTCCAGTGAGCTCCAACGGCTCGCAGCTGAAGGCCGCCCTCGCCGGAGCCAGGCAGACCTCACCCGTGGACGTCGCAGTACGTATTAGCCGCTGAACTGCAGCTACGGTGGCCGTAAAAGGATTCTTTAGTGTCTCGCTGGCCGATGTTATAGCTACGCTAGTATGGTCTTGAAATATTTGAGCCATACCTACCTTGGGAAGTGCTTGCAATTGTGAGTTTTCATGGGCTTATGCACGAGTTTTTTTATATTCAGCAGCAACTGTGGGTACGGAAGCGTGAGCTGCGTACTGGTTTCATCAGCAAACGAAGGCGTGATTTTGGTAGGGTAGACCGGGGCAAGTCGCCCCGCCGAGGTAAAACGCCTCACCGATGTTTCTCGGAACTGGCAAGGTTCTGTGGAAACATCGTCCCTTCTATAAAACGTGCACTATATGATCATTATATGAGCAAACTGGAAAGAAATTGTGATAACTCTTTAGGGAGATATAGCCAAAAATTTGTTTTTGGAGTGATTTTTATGTTTTGCAGTCAGATTATGCATCATGGCGTTCTTTTATTGTCCACATCAGGTTAACGACTTTCATGTATTTTGAACAACTAGTGTCTAACGCTTATAATAATGGGTTGGTCCGTTTTAAATTATCTCTTGCTGGAGTGCAAGGCGTTGTTCTCTGACCGAACTACGTGATGGGGCAAAACGCCCCAGTAGGTCGCGGGGCAAAAAGCCCCATGGGGCGTTTTACCTCATGTGTTGTTCCGAATACCCACTTCCTTATGTTCGGTAACTGGCGAATAGTAAGTTTCTATGCAATTTTATGTGCTTTTCTCAGCAAATTAATGGCAAAGGAAGTATTTTGTTAACATTTGTATTGCAATAATTTATTATTTGGCCTTATGAGCCAGGTGAAAAACCTGTACATACAATAGTGTCATAGCTGAACACCTGACAGGATGGAAGGTGCTAACTTCAGTTCCGTGCCTCCCAAGGTCTAACGGGCCTCTCATATAAGATTTAGTCAACCAGCATGTTTAATCTTTAATCTAGAGTATGGGGCTTCTTGCCCCAGGCCGTGGGGCGTTTTGCCCTGGGGTTGGGGCAAAATGCCCCATTTGCAGTTGCTTCACAAATCACTTCCTAGCTGGGAGTTCGATCATAAGTGAATGAATTTGGCGGGTGGAATCTAAAGTAAAATGTCCAAAGAACGCATTGAGCACAAATTTGGCCTTCCAGGTGATGTGGGACAAAAGTTATGTAGCAAAATAAATTATCTGGGGCGTCTTGCCCCAGGCTACCCTACAATTACTGGTAAATGCAGAGGAATGCCGGCTAACCAGTTTTATACCGGATTCACATGAGACGAAAATAAAAAATGAACAGGTGTAGCATTCGACTTAAATCTGGATTACATCTGCAAATCTCTCAAAATCATGATATGCTTTGTTGAATCGCGTCTGGCGTACTGTTTATGCTGTGAAACCCTGTAAACCAGACACAAGCTCAGACGAACAGGCATGTGGTAAGATTGGGAGTACCTACAAACGAGTTTCTTAACTTGAGCAATTTTCCACAAAGTTAAAACGTTGTTGTTAGGATGTTTCTGTTACCAGGAATTATGTATAGCGATTCAACGTTGGCCGGTGACTGTCTTCCTTGACTTGATCTTGGAAGTTGAGTGCGAAGTTGTTAAAATGGTTCGCTAGTTTTCATGCTTCAGATGCTGATGCTTGTTCATACATTTTCTAGCTTACATTCGATATTTCTCGCAATAATATTTACATTATTTCGATGTACATATATTGACGAGCGATTCAGTGCTGTCAATCAGTCATGAAATTAATGTAATAGAAATGGAACATCAACATTGAGCTACGTCAGAACAGTTATTAAATATAGGCTAGCCACTATTTCCTCAACACGTCACGCTCTACATATGATCGCTTTCAGTATATGATGTAATACGGGATACATTTTCAGCTATTGGTAGAGTAGAATTAATACAACTCGTCACAGCTGTATCCGCTGCCACTCTCGCTGAATCCGCGGCTGTCTATGCTCCCCAGGTGTCTCGCGGTGGTGGAGGTGGCGGCGGACCGCTCTCTGCCGAGTACGGCGGGTACCCTCCGGTGTGCGGCGCCTCCTCCGGCGGCGGGCAGGAGTTCGGCGGCCAGGAGCTGCAGCCGGGCGGCCTGTCCGTGCCGGCCGGCTGGCGCACCGGGCCGCCGGGCCTGCAGCAGGTCCACCCGTCCCATCAGAACCACCACAGCCAGCAGAGCCATCAGAACCAGCAGCAGCACATGCACCACCACAGGTGAGCAGAGCGCGCCCCACCGGTCCCACTGAACCCAACAATCCCACCAGTCCCATCAGAGCCAGCAGGGACACCAACACCATCACATGCACCACCACAGGTGAGCGCGTCCCACCGGTCCCTATGTCCCACTGTCCCACCAGTCCCACGACAGGCGAGCGCGTCCCACCAGTCCCATTCGTCCCACCAGGCCCACCAGTCCCAGGACTGTCCCACCTGTCCCACCAAAGCTAGCAGTCCCACCATTATACCAGTCTGCAGGTCCATTGAGAGTCATGGACACATGGACCACCAAAGATGAGCGCGTGCCCTCGTCCCCTTGATTCGTATCCGTTCCATCGCCGCAGCTACCCCATCGGTCCAAGTAGTCTTACTTTTCCCACGGACATTATCCTCGTTAGTCGCACATGCGCCATTGTTGACAGAAGGGTGTGAGTGATAGGATAGGTATACCGCATTCCTTGACCTATGATGTTTAACAAAACTAAACATGACTAAATGGTCTCCGTTACTTGTCCACCCTGCACTCATTAATTAGTTATTTACCGCCTTCCCTATCTAGCGTCATCCTGGAAAAGTATAAACTAGTATATCGTGAGGCATCGTAATCAGCAAAGATACGGGAAACTCGTGTCGCACGGCTTTTCCCTGTCATAGCGCAGGGGAACCAGGAATCCGGCAGTGGAACCAAAAATAGAACCACAACTGACAGGTGGATAAAGGCAGTCGGCTTTAACCTGCTCTGCTCCAGGCCGGACGAAAATAGTGCTCAGGCTGCGTTGAACCCTACCGACCCGCGTTTACTGTTATATCCCCGAAGTTCTGTCCCGCTGAATATACCTCTCTTCTCGGAATACGATGACGAACGAGGGAAAATGCGCAGTTAGCCTCGCCATTGCAGGATATCTCTCAGTTGAGTGTTGTTTGGTCACTTCAGGATCCTTGACGCGGCCCAGAGTAGGTTTGCCTAACCCGTGTGCTGCTGCCAATCCTATTCGCGCTCTGCGGGGGTTCGGCGTCCTCTTATCATTGTCTCGGACGAGGTGTTATCGGGGAAGCACTCCGAGCGCCACCATGGGCGCCGGTCATGTGGTCGCCTGTATCGGCGCCCGCACCGGTCACGTGATCGGACGTGGTGTGCCTGTGTGTCGTTCAGTGTGGTCGCTGTTGACTCCTGGCGATCGCCGGATGGCCGATAACATGAGGCGCCTGTCATGGACACCGCAACACAACTGACGCAACGCTGCAGAACAGACACCGGGGCAGCGCTGCAGTGTGATGGGACTATTTGTGTTATAGCTGTTAAGGTGCCACCTATTTTTACGGGGAAAACTGAGTTACTTATGTAACGTGTTTAAGCTGGGCTATAACGGGATGGTTGTATCTCTTTTGGTTATATAACATGTTGAAGACGTCGTGTTTGAGCTATATCTGGGCTGGCACGGCGAGACGGTTACCGTGTCCAGGTGTAGCATGTCACTAACTCTGTGATCAGTAACTGTTCGTTCAGTGTGCTGATTTCGTATTCAAGTGTTCGTGTACTAGCGCCGTATCTTGGTGCTGCACTGTATGTAACACCGTTTCCTGGCGTTACAGATACAGTGTGTCGCGAGTGCCGTGCAGGGGTTGAGCTTACATCATATTTGGGTGTATCGGTGTGACCTAACCCCTTGTTGTGGTGCTTCAGTGTGTTTAACTCAGTTGCCGGGTGTTTCAATGTGACCTAACGCCGTGTCCTTGTCTTTTAAGTTTTAATGATCTTTCACTATATGTATCTGTTTCGATGAGCTCACACCGTATACGTGTGTTTCAGTGCGTTTGTCACCGTCCTCGGGTGTTTCAGTGTGCTCACACGGTCACACCGTATCTGTGTGTTTCAGTACGTTTGTCACCGTTCTTGGGTGTTTCGGTGAGCTCACCCCGTATATGTGTGTTTCAGCGTAGTTCCCGGGTGTTTCAGTGAGCTCACACCGTATCTGTGTGTTTCAGCGTGCTCTCGATGGGCGGCGGGCCGTGCCTGTCACCATCGCCGGGCGCCGGGGACCACTCGCCGCTGTCGGCGGTGAAGACGGAGCGCTGCTCGCCGCCGTACAGGGAGCGGCTGGACGTGCACGCGGGCCACCCGGGCCTGCGGCTGGCACCGGACGGCCATGGGCTGCAGGCACCGCCCGGCGCCGGCCTCGGACACGGTCAGTAACGGCAGACCAGCCGACACGGCCAGATTAAGGTGTTTTAACCCACGAGCCGCTGGGGGGGGGGGCATAAAGTTGCCCCCCCTTTACGTTTTGTGGAATATCTCCGAAACCTGATGAGCTACGAACGTGAAACTTGGCATAGCTTCAAATGAATACCTAGGCAATGTTTGAAGAAAGTTTGGTGGTTGTAGCATCTAAGATGACGTCACAGTGACGTCATAAAGTTTTGTCGTTTTCCGATATGGACCGTTTCTGATGACGCTGAGCATGAAACTCAACTGTAAATGAACTAGACAGCATCTGCTGTCATCCTAAAACATCTAAGTACACTTCCATCTAGTTGCTAACCAATAATCGGCCCTTTATATTCGGTCCCATATACCTGATGTATCGTAAGGAAACTGAGAGTGGCAAATCTATAATTTGACTTATGACGTCACTGTGACGTCATTTCAAATGGGATCGACACCAAATTTGGACATAACCTCGGCTAGCTATTCAGGAAGATGTGTGCAAAGTTTCGCTTCTCTATCTCTTCGCGTTGCGACGATATCGCCGCGGAAGTAAAGGGGGGGCAACTATATGCCCCCCCCCCAGCGGCCGGCGGTGGCGCGGAGGCCCAGCGGCCGCCGGGTTAAACGAGATTTTCTGTAATCCGCGGCTGTCAGACTATGGTACTGGGAACTGTTACCGGTTGTGGCGGGTGGTGGTGATGGGAAAAGTGGCCATCATCCTGCAATTTTTAATAAGATGTGCGAATGTGAGTGACAATCTGATTAGCCACCTACGAGATGGATTAAAATCCGGATCGCCGACCACTGCACGACTGTAAGGGCCTGCGCACTATTTCACCTGAACTTAACATCAACTGCATTGCGCAGTCCGAAGTCCAATGTAACTTACTTGTGTAGCTAAATTAAACCCGGAACAATGAACTGTTTTTAGAGCATCAAGGAAACGTGTCTCATGAACTGCCTGTTTTAAATTAGTTTACCGTTCATTTCACACTATTGTATCCAGTCGCACCAAGTAGCGCGAGGAAATAAATCCGTTTTTGCCCTAGCTATCGCAACGTTGCCATGGCATAAGTTGTCAGCTCCCTCTTGCAGCGTCGGCTTTGCCACGACTTTCCACCATTTCGTGCAGTAGTAGGTGTGCCCGTCTGACTGTCTGTCCGTGCTGTCCACAGGACCACCGCAGCTGGGCCGCCGTCCGGTGCCAGGCAGCTTTTGTCTGGACTCCACCGACCCCTCTCTGCAGCACGAGTCGGGCCCGCTGCACAAGCGGCCGCGTGTCTCCGAGACATGGGTGACCTAACTGGCGAGATGCATCCGGTAGGGGAGTGCGAGGGATTTCGGCTGGGCTCGGGAGAGTGACCCGGACCCGGCCCGGCTCAGAGAGACAGAGATGACCTGGGGTCGCGCCTCGGTCTGATACGGGTCGGCCAGCGACTCTGAGCGGCGCCTTAGCTGTGCGGGTGGGGAGGGTGCACCCGACTGATGTGTCTGCCGGCTGTCCCGGCGTCTCCGGGCCGGCCTGCCGCGGGCTGTTCAGGTGCGCTGACCGTGCCGCCGAGGGACCTCACGCCGTCCGTTCCCCCGTTACGATGGCTTCACTGTACAAACTGCTACCTGCTGGAGTGCGGCGACCGAGCCGCGGCGCGCGGCTGGCCGGCCTGTCCCACGCCGACACCTCTGCAGCCGAGGGAGGGGGCGCTGCGGCCGGGGATTGTGATGGACTGTGTTCACGTGTTTAGTGTGCTCCCGGTGTTGGGTGGCCTGCGTTGGTGGAGTGTCGCGGTGTGGGTTCACGTCCACTGTTCGAGTGAGCCCATTTAGTGGTGATTCAGAGCGCGTGTGTTGGGAGCTGCTGACGCGACAGCGCTCAGAGCCACGCTACGCGCGTATCCATGGAAACCTGCATGTCTTGTAGAAACCGAAGGACGCTATCCTCCTCGTGTGCTTTTCTGTGTTAATGTGCTTCTCATAAGTGTTTCCACCCGAATTCTGTATGTAGCTGTCTTATCCCTATGTTGTTGGCGAACACTTACGCACAATAGTTTTATGAATTGACAGGATAGGTCCGCTGATTTAAGGTTATGTTGATTGATATAATTGCGCACTTCTTTTGTAGTACGCGGGATGCATTCTTCTTTCCTGTTATCTTCTATTTGTGGAGGTTTCCTCCAAGCGAAGTGTGGATGTACTCTTTCATTGAATCATGCATGTACAATGTACATCGCATGTAAATCTTAAACGCTAATGTCAACGTAAAAGCCTACATGCCAACACTATTAAAGGAAGATGAAGGTACGGGGCTGTGAACCATACTGGTGTGGTCAGTACTGGAAGATGGAGGATGAATAGCTCGCGCGCACCAAGGTTTTGGATCTTTGTTTTGACTGGTGGTTTTATTCTGAAGTGGTTTACAGAGAAAATTTTAAAGGTAGTGTGCCACCTTTGAAAGATTTCCCATTTTATTTTTCCTAGGATAAGAAGCTTCTGTTTTTACCTAATATCGCAAAAAAAAAAATCAAAAATGGGCCTGGAATAGTGCCTTTTTCGCCTAAAAGTTTTTCGGTTTTTAGATATGTATAACAACTGTAGTGGGCTCACCTGCAAACAGGCGTCGGGCAACAATCGCGAATGCGGTGCACTTGTGACAATAAGCAAAGGTCATTATAGTGTTACGACCATACGACGTACGGGAATGAGTTACCAGCTGTCTAATCGTAGACAACACAATGTCGAGCCTTAAACTGTAAGCCCGTATTGGTATTGTTTCTTTTATTTGGCTGTCGAACATTATTTATGGTTTGAAATATGATTTTATGTAAAATAATTGATATGAAAAAGCCGTCTTATAAGTTATGACCCCATTTCACCACACGCAAGTGGCAGAAATGACAATGATCAGCTGACGCATTTTCTTGGCCGAAGTCAGAGCGCGCGGCCCGACGCACCACGCGTATTTGGAAATTCCGACCTCGACGAGCATCAGAAGCCACCTAACAGGCGTGTTCGAAACCGCAGGAGATGATGATGAACGGGTTTATCGAAACTTGATTGGATGAGCATATCGGTAATAGCGATTTCAGTGTGTGCATTTGTTGTTCATAGTGGTGTGAAATGTGGTTGGGGTACGACCGACAACCCGTCGGGGCGAATTTCGCACTGGGGTACTCAAAATTTGAAGAATTTAAGACGTTTCCATGAGTTTTGAAGGTATGGATAAGTTCTAAAAATCCGGTTCTCCTTATCTGGGCCATTAACTCCATACGGTCCAAGAAAGCTGGCACACTACCTTTAAACTTTATTTTGAACTAATACGAAAAAAAATATTCGTTAGAAATATGGATTGGTAGGTAGTCAACAATTATTTGTCACCTTGGCTGATACATCGTCCACTTAGCTCTGGTAATTTTATGTACTTACGTGCTACACAGCAAGCTTTTTCTTTATTCGTACTTCTTGGGCTTTAGGGTTGAAATTTGCATCAATGATTGCGCTGGACAGCTTTGACGGGCTCTAAACGGTCCCAGTGGCTGTGAAAATGTTGAAGGTTACGTGGGAAAATGTTACGGTTAGCAAAGTTCAATATAGAAAACGGGTCAACGCTCCAAGCACTTCATCAAGTCGTTAATTGCCGTTTCTTTCAGACGTCAACTGATCGATTTACCCTACATCAATTACAGAATCACAAACAATAAACAACACGCGCTTCAATTTTCAAACAGGATTGAAACATTCTGGTTAAATCAAGGACATTGCTTGCATTTGCTATATTACCATGTCACAAGATTGCTCACGTTTGCAACCGCTCACTTCTGCTCACACAATACCGCAGTGTCACCCGAGATGGTTGTTATTGAAACGGGTGAAGACTTCCATGTTACAAATGGCTGATGTACAGCAAGGCCCTCAACTAAAGTAGATATATATTATATAGTTAGAGCGCATTGCCCATCGACATGGAAGTTGCAGTTACTACGAAGTCATTTGTTGACGAATGAACCTTGGGTAAAATCATGCGAAGGCCCGTGCCGACAGTGTTGCGGGACAACTTTTTCTCGGGACGATGAAAATGTCAACATTTATCTCAGAAAGTGTGGAATGGTTTCACATTATGAAAAACCTGATGTCCGGAGCCCCGGTCCGTTCTATTTATGTTTCTCGGCCCAGTGATTCGACGTGAACGTCTGTAATATGCGATGCTTAAAAATGCCATCACGATTCGTATATTTTTGCTTTTGATCCTCGAGTGGCATTCGCACTTTATTCAGTTGCTGGTAACCACCGCAACGTAAAATGAATACGTATACGTAAAAGGAGTCGAGTTATTTGATGGGGAGGGAGTACCTATCGGTTCAATTTTTCAGATTGTATTTATGTTGACGTTTGTATTACCGATGCGTTCACCTTCCATGGGATGGAAGTTTTCACCCCGACGGGACAACTCCTATTCAGAAGCCACGTAGCAACTGCTCGTGCTAGTTCGGGAGCTCTGCTTGATAGTTTCGCTTCATTCTGTGGCTTCTTTTCAAGTGCTTGATTTCTCGAACGGATGTGACTTTATCTGTAGCCTGGATTCCCGTGCATTTATTTGTTACTGTGCTGTTGCTTTGTTTTTGCAGAAATACAATGTGAATGGTGGAATGCATCTTATGACCGTCTAGTATGACGTTAAGCTATTATTATTTTTTTGTGTTTGAGTTTCTGGCAATCCAGCACATCACATCAAATTGAGGCTCAGAGTTACTTGGGGGCCCGACCAGGAATACAGTAGTTCCGACGCTTCTGTCTGTAGCGAATTAGGTACCGTAAACCGGGGTGAGTTGATATGGGGTGGTGAGTTGATATAAATTGCTCGAAAAATGTTAAAATGTGTGCTGCTCATCCATTTGTAAACCAATTTTTAGTTTTATTTTTCTGTGAAGTGAAGCAACCAATAAGTGATGCATATAGCTGAGAAAGGCATGCATGTGGTGCAGTGCCTTCTTAACACATTACTTTTTTCAAAGTCCTTTTTTTCTTCTGATTTTGAAACTAAGGAAAAGTCCCCACCCTACAGCAAAGACGGTGGATATTCATGGAACAACATGCACTGGGAAAGAAACTACCATCAATTTACTGTTGATCCCAGGTAGTTTTGGGTTTCACCTATAACAACGCTTTTTTATAATTTTAAGAAAAGTGACAGGTGGTGAGTTGATATGCCATCAAGTGGTGAGTTGATATGCATGATAAAAGCTGATACCAGGCTGGTATGCATGCAAATTAGCATGAAATATGGGTCTGCAAGTAAGACAAAGTCAATTAGACCAACTCTTCTCCTTTTCTCTCCCCACATCATTCCATCAACCCCCAAAAGCTTTAGTTTTTTTTTCTGAATGCTTGAGACGAGGCCTGTTAGAATCACTGATGTTAGTTGTCGGACTTTCGTCCCCGTCTTGAGTTGTTAGTTTCACAACGTTTCAGCAAGTAACTTCTCCGGCCACATTCAAATCTGCCTCGATAGTGGAGTGGTTAGAACCGTGGACCATCACCGGGGAAACCCGAGTTCGATTCCCGCTGACTATAGGAGCTTTCGAACGGTTGGACGCGTACGGCGCAACGCCACCAACATCCAGGTCCTTCTGAGGGTCAAAGAACACTTGACGAGTGACGACGGCCGGAGAGTAACTGGCCGAAACGTTTGAAAGTAACATCTCAATTCTCAACTCACGACGGGGACGAAGGTCCGACAACTAACATCAGTGACCCCAAAGTTTTTTTTTCTGTGGACATACCTAACATGCAAAAGGCACAGCACAACTCCCTGTCAAGTCTCAAGATGGCTCCCTACAAGCTACAAAGGAACACTATAGAACACCTATATACATACAGATTAAAAAAATGTTATGTTATAATTATTCGTGGTTTCGAAAATGACAGAACTGTCGTTTCTGTATGGCTATCAGCGCGGGAATTCTGATCTCGTGAAACTGATAAGTCTTCCTGCTTGGCAGTTGCCAACCGAGAATGAGTGACAAAATGAAATGGAACAAACAATATAAAGAAATTGACTGGTGTTTTAGCCCTCGCCCGTATTCGTGTTTTGCCAGCGTTTAACGTATAGGGGGGGGGGGGGGTCCGTTGGAATCCCATCGTCGTTTGGCCCCCGGTGGAGCTAGAGCTTCGAGGAAAAAACGAGCGTGTTGCCCGAGACGCGAGGAAGCCGATGATAACCAACTTTAAGGTCCTAGGTCATTGGTTAACCTTCCAGGCCAGGTCAATTACCCAGAAGTCGGGAAAATAAGGGGTTATTTGAAGTTCGTAAAGCGAGGTTATTATTTTTTGGCTGTTGCTGATCACGAATGTCATGTTTGTTTTGATCACATGTGTCTTCGTACATTTAGGCCAGGTCAGGTCAGGTCAGGTCAACCAGTAGGTGTCCTGCCGGCTATCCATAGGGAGTGTCAAGTATCAACTACCACTGACGGTGTCGTAACATGTTACGAAGGCACTAAAACTACTTCGTAAATGATCAAATGCATGTTAAATTCGACATCGGCCCGAAAAAACTACCCTAGAAACATGTAAAACTCCAAAAGTGAGCCGAGGTCACCAAAGGTCAATGACCTGACCTGACCTTCAGGTGACCTGACAGTTGACACCCACAATACTGCATGGGACCAACATCATTTACATGTTTGGACGTTAAAATCACAAAAAGACTGGAAATGCGCGGATAATGTGAGCCGACTACGCCAAATCGCGATTCCGGCCAAGCATGGTCTCGAGAATCAGGTCACAAGTCAAAAACTATTTGAGTCAGGGTCATGAAATCTTTAGAACATGTGTAAAATTGATAAACTCGAGAGGCACTGAAAGTTTCGTCGCGATCGGCCGCTTTTTGCGCGAGTTATGTGCGAAAAGCCGAGTTGGTCCGTTCGCCCGCCTATAAGTGCGAGGGTTAATTTTGGCTTTTGATGCCGAATTCTGTTTTATGTCGCTTATTTCACCTGATAGAATACAGTCCGAATTAGATTCGCTTCACTTCACTTCATAAATATTTTGTTGACTACCAGTCCACAAAAGCTCAGAAGTATATGTATTCTTTCATTTCAATCCATTATTTCTGTCAGAGGCATATCAACCTTGACCCGCAACTGACAATGTGTTTTAATTACAAGAAAATACACTTGTAATTCCAAAATATATTGCCAGTTTTGATACCGTTGGCTTGAGGACACATGACTAGCCAAGTTCAGAATGTTCTAAGTAAAACTAAGTATCATAAAGCGAAAAAATGATGCTGCTAAAATCAAGCCATTTTGATAGCGCTGTGTTGGACATGATCGCGTTTTCATGAATGTGAGGTCTGCTGCCAAACTACTATCATTTTTCTAATGGTTTCTTTCAGGATGTGTTCTCTCATCCTTTTTTTTAAACACTGGCATTTTATCAACTCACCTCTGCGCTTCTTTAGCCGAGAAATTTTGAAAAATCCAAAATCATATCAACTCACCCCCTGGGGGGTGGTGAGTTGATATGAACTTTGGTGTTTTAAAAAAGGGGCTTAATATATACATTTTTTATTCATTTTTGCTGATTGCCTCCCCAAGGCATGTGCCATGAAACTGGCACAAAAAGAATTCCGTAAATGAATGTGGCTTTTAAAGAAATCTAGAAAAACCTCAAAATCCATATCAACTCACCCCGGTTTACGGTAGGTATTTGATTACCACATTACGGTTTAAGCTGGTTTAGCAGCTTACGGACGGCTATTAAACCGTTACCGGTCAATGTTCGCTCTCTAAAACAACAGTATTAGACCAGTCTCAGCTCGTTACACCCGTCTCTGTAGCGATTTCACGCCCCCACGCCGTGCGAAGTATTATATGTCACATGTTTCTCGTATGACGTGGGCCTCAGCTCACTGTGCTCCAAATAATTTGAGCAAATGAGCCGGGACCAGGACTGGAGGGGCGGAAGGGGCGCGTTTTGAGCCATCGACCAACCAGGTCACCCCTTCAGTTGTGCCGTCGAAGGAGGTAATTCACCCTCCCCGTTACCGGCAGGTGGTCACCACCGGTCACTGTTGACCAGTGAACTCTAGACCGCCGCTCCGGCCCCCGTGGCCAATCCTTTAGGTCGGCAGACGTTATCCTGCGCAGAGGCGTCGTCCGGCGGGTGGCATGGGTGGCATGGGTGAAAGGAGGGGTACCACGTCCGGGGCGCCTGATCACTGAGTGCGCCTCTGCGCAACACGATACGGTCCCACGGTGTCCGGCCGACCCGCTGCTTATCGCTCGGGGGAGAACTGGTGAACCGCAGACCCCCGCCAGGATGTTTTTTCCGCCTCCTCACGGCCCGGTGCGGACCGCCGATGGGGTGATCAGCCGGCCATTGCGCCTCAGCTGCCGTGAAACGGAAGCTGGGGTGTCGCAGGGCACATAGTCCCGGACGTTCATGTAGTTAAACCGCATCCACGATTGTTAGAACTAGATCCAATACAATTATATTTATTTACTTTAGGGGCATGTGTTTCTCTCGGATAAAACAATGATGTCATTAATGCGAGCATTAATGGATTGTCATGCCTACCCGGCCGTTCTAGATGGTTCTCCCCTGACTAACTAAACAATAATTATTAATTAGGTACCAATGCACCTTTACCTATATACGTAGAACGCATGGAAACGTTTAACTACCCTCAGAAGGTGTGGAAACTCAGGACCCAAATGGGTGACCTCTTGCAGTCATGGGTGACCACTGATCAGTGACCGCTGACCTGACAGCCTGGCAGCCTAGATGGCTGCCACCGCTGCCCCCGCGAGTAGGAGAATCGGTCTGTGCAGGGCGCCACCTGGTGACTGGTTCACTAGCTGCAGTTGCTCTCAGTGGCACCAGTGGTGCTCGCCGCGGTGATTCCCCAGGGGCTGAGGGTTGGTCGGCGTCGGCTGTCTAGGGTCGGGTGGGCGTGGCTCCATAACGTCAGCAGGTGAATGTGGATTATAGGTGGACATCAATAGCACCCGGGTGGATATAAGGACAGGACTATCATGCTTAACACTTGAACACTCAGTGGACCCTGTAGCAGTTAGCTAAGCCTTTTGTCGTTGTTATTTGCAAAGCCAAAGGGCGTATGAAAGAAGGGAATATATGGGAAAACAAGGCCATCTATTAGCTGCTGGACCTGTGCTGTGAGACAATTAAATCCTCATCATATGTCTCACCGAATGATTGTTACCGTGCGATGCAGCAAGAAAACGGGACAACGGACATCAACAACATATTTAATATTGATGCCCGTAATGAATGTTTTTGTATATCAAAAGATAGATTACTGCATTGGGTTATCAGACCATTTGATAGGTCAAGCAGATCAACTTTCCTCCATACCCTGACTCGGCGTAGCACATAAACCAATATTTTTCAACCATAGCTCTGTCGCTTGACTCTCTAACCCGAAATAATGCTAATATATGTTAGGTAGGTACCTTTTGTCAGGTTTTTAGGAAATGTTATGCTAGGCAAATTATAGGTACATGCATATTTAGGCTTATGGAGTAAAGCTAATGGAATGCCATATCTCATATTGTTTTCTCACAGTATTTTTTTTTGTGTGTGTACATAAAGGCTAGCTTCCAATAATGAAATCCGGGCACGTAGTTAAATGCAATTTGTGACATAGTACTTAACAGCTATACGTTCAAATACTGGTTTATATAAATGATCCAGGACCCAGAATACCGCAGTGTATACTATATATGTATATGAAGGACCGCGTGTTAGTACAAGTTTTCATGCATGTCCGACTTACTATGAATGCCAAACCAATTCATTTAGCTGAATTATGCCCTTCTTATACGCTCTGAAACAGCTCAAACCCGCGTGTTTCAGCGATACTGTCAGGTTATTATTGGTAGCAGCTAAGCTATAGGTCGAGAATCCGCCCTTCTTCTAACTTTAAATGCCAGCGAAACCTGTCGCCGCATGATGTAAACTGCAATTGAATACATTCGAGTTTTGCGGGTTCCGAACACATATGAACATCGATCGATGTTGTAAGACGGACCCCGAAAAAAACTGACACTGATCGATCGACAATCGAAGGGCAGAAACGAAATGGTAAGCATAGGACTGCGCTTTCGCAGTTAAGATGCATGTTCATCTATTGCCTAAGCACTCAGTTCAAATTAAAAAATGCCTCCACTTCTACACGTAGTCATACGTTTATTGCGTACCACAATGCGATCAATAACAATTAACAACGTAACAATTTGTTCGTGGCGTGGTCAGTAGCGGAGCGCGCCAGTCATGTCCAGTGGAACCGGATGTCAGAAAGATGGTAACAACGTAAATCAATACGGGCTTCCGTCCAGGTCAAGGCTGGCGGAACCCATGGCGAACGATGGAAATTACCATACAATCTACATATGAGTCAACCATCAACTTGCATGGCCAACGATGGCTATGAGCCGATTCTGTTCTTTTGTACACAAGGAAAGCTGCATACCATGCTGTCTAGGTGTTTGCTCAAGAGCATAATGGCTCCTAACTGATGAATATCACTAAAACAAATAGGTCTTCGTATGCATAGCGAAGACGCACCACTCCTAATGTTGCTTGCGTATCAGTCATGCCGATGGTGTGTGCACTTCTCTGTGAATGCAGGAGCACGCGGAGTGAGGCCATCGGCTGCGTGTCTTTACAAAGCTGGCGGTTTTCCATTTCGGCGCCGGGCGATCAGTACTTTTTCTCTGGGAACTTGCCGAAGTCGCCCTCGGCGTGGAAGCCGCCCTTGTGCGTGGCTGAGTAGTTGACCACCCGCAGCTTTCCGTCCTTGTAGTAGCCATAGCGGCCCTTCAGGTTACCGTCAGCGTCGCGCTCCTCGAATCGGAACTGGCGGTTGTACCTGCCGGGAGAAAAGGGAATAACGGTTATATGCCGGAAACAGGGGACTGATGGTTATACCTGAGGGGAAAAATGGGACTGATGGTTATACCTGCCGTGAAAAGTTGAGGTTTACGCTCATACCTGCCGAAAAAAGGGGACTGATGATTATACCTACCTGCCGGGAGAGTGAGACCGGCGGTGATACCTGCCTGCCGAGGAACAGGAGGTTGGTAATTATACGGGTACACCGACCGAAGCTTGGGTCTGCTAGAATTTCACCTGACAGCATCTATGCGATCGCATTTCTGCTTAAACCCTGGAAGCCCTCTCATTTCGCTTTTTTGCGTGGTTTCTGGCTTTCAGACTCAAAGAGAAGCTTGGTCGGAGGAGCACATTTTGTTCCGATTTCCTTTTGTCTGCGGAACCCGCCGACTCACGCCCGCCGTGAACTAAGCTGCCTCTCAGCCGCTGGGCCGCTGGATCTGTGTCGGTTTCCGTCACGGCCGGACGCGTCACGTGTGGCCGTCACGGCCGGCGACATGTGACGCGGGAAAGTGACGCAGACCGCGTCCAGTGGGCGGAGCTGGAGACGAGCGGAGGCGAGCGCGCGGCCAGGGAGACAACGGGAGGTGTGCAGAATAGGTAGCTAGCTGATATATGAACAATATGCTCTTCCTTGTTTCGAAAGGTCAGCCGAGCGGACTTTGCGATAGCATTTATCAAGCTCTTGGAAGTCTCAATGCTGCAATGAACACATTCGAACAATCCTATTTCTGTCTATTGTTTTATCAGGTATATATATTTTTTTACAAGATACCAGACGATGCGATGAATAAAATTCGAGCATATTTAGACGAAGTTAAATTTTGAACTAATAGAAAGCGAAATCTAAGTCATCCTTTCTATGCTCCTACTGAAGAAAGTCACCGCTGCCTGGTCCCGGCGCCGTGCCCCTGGAGGGGGACGGGGAGCGGGGCAGACGCAGATGACCTCCGTCTCGGCGCGGTGCGCTGACCGTTCAATGTGACGCTCGGCTGGGCCTGCTGCTCAGGCCGAGAGAGTCGCCACCGACAGGGGTGTGCCATGGCCAGCCGACCGTGACGACAGCTTTCTCCAGCTGCCTTCCCGAGAGCAGCTGCGGACCGACTGACCGCAGCCGAGCGAGGCGGGACTGGGCAGCCAGGGCTGCACCAGTTCCCGGTACCCATTACTCATTGATAGGCCGGAGTGATGTAACGACAGTTATACTTTAGAAAGCTCCTTGTCGTGGGCTCCAGACGGTAAAAAGACCATCGGAAGCAATTCGCCATGGTTTCCGATCGTTGCTGCCAAGTGCCAGGCATCATTGTAAGAAAAGAAGCAGCCGGGATCAGCGATGGAAAATAGCCCCTCACGCAATAATCTGCTCAGAGAAAGGACAATGCTCAGCAGACCATGTCCATCCTGGATCATGACCGAACATCCGGTAGGGACACACGTGATGTGTTTGTCGTAGTCAGTAATCAGCAGTTATCTGTCGGGTGACGTCCAGTGACTGTTGTTTACGGGAAAACGAATCTTTCAAACAAACGAAGCCAAACGAATCCTTGATTAGCCAGCGGGCAACATGGCATCTTTGCTTTTCAGTAATTCGCTAGCTCACCTGTTCGGGTTTTTGTAAATAGACCCAGTTCTTAACCAAATCATCTCTACCAAGGAAATCCATTCTAAGTTCAATCTTCAGTTTTACTCCATGTGGTGATTTGAACGGGAATGTCAAACGCTAGTGCAATGCAAATCGGAGATAGCCCCATTCAGGTCTCTCCACATATAACGAACCGCGAAGGACAGTGGTGAGCTGCTGCACTGGTGCCGTCTTACCCGGTGCCGGTGTCGTAGCCGAAGCGGTAGCTGTGCGGACCCTGCTGGCCGTGCACCTGGAACTCCAGGCGCTGCTTCTCCTTCTTCTCGGGAATGTTGAGCGAGTAGGCGTCCTGCCGGCTGTCCGCAACCGGCTGTGGGATGCGTGAGAAGATGGAGGTTATTGGTGGGTCCAGCTTTTGCTGGACATTAGAAAGTTATACAATGCAAGATGTGAAATATAAATAAACTTGTTTCAACCCCCACCCTAAAATGAAACGTTTAAGAAGTGTGCAGAGCAAACTGGGTACATTCATGTTGGCACTTCAGACTTATTGACCAGCAAACTTGATCTACGATTTGTTCGGCACCAATGTCACCGAACACTAAAAAGTCAGCAACAAATCCCGATTGATAATCTCTCGAAATGAGGATGCTTATACCTCGCTGTAGCTGGGCTCCTGCCTCTGCACCAGCGGAGCGTAGTCCTGTCGCTTCTGCACCGACGACTCGGCGGCGAGCTCCCTTCGCTCCTCCGCAGGCTTCTTCACCGGGACGGGCCTCGCCTCAGGAGCCTCATCCTCTTGCACGAACGGCCTCTGTCCGAAGACCTCCTGAGGCTCGAAGGCCTCCTGGGGCCTCTGGCCGAAGGACTCGAGAGATTGCTTGCGGAAGAGGTCCTCGGCCTCCTGGCGGTAGGGCTCCTGAGGCGCCCGGCGGTAAGGCTCCGGCGCGAAGGGCTCATCCTGACGGAAGAACTCCGGGGACTGGGGACGGAACGGCGCCTGGAACTCGTCGTCGAACTCCTGAGGCGGCGGCGGCTGCGGGTAGCGCTCCCTGGGAGCCAGCCGCAGCTGCTCGGCCGGAACTCGGCCAGGAACGGGACGTCCGGGGAGGTCCCCGTCCCGGGACCTCGGCCAGCCTCCAATGGGCAGCTGGAAAACCAGGGGGAGATGGTCAATCACTGAAACATGCCGTAGGTGTATTATCTTTATCGATAGCTGAAGCTCAGTGTTTTTGTTTCGCACAAAATCATGTTTGTATGCTAATGCACGTAAATTCCACGGGTGGCGGCTGTGAACAAAAAGCCAGTCACAACACGCCTCGAATACCTACTCATAGATAAAGACGCAATAGCATTTATACTAAGAGGCAGCTAGGCGTACAAGCATATTGCCGAATTAAAATACTACTGATTGCATTTAGGATTTGCTGATACCGTCACGTCTCCACCATTTGTTATGTACATTCCATTTTAATCCCACGCAGAAGGAAGCCTGTTACTTACGCTCTGTACGGGACGGCGTGGTGGTCCGACGAGAAGCCTTCGTCGGGCTCCCAGCGTCCCGCAGACGCACACAGCGACCACCTGCACAGGAGAATTTCGTCCAATAAAAGGCGAGCAACGACCCGGAGCAGCAGGGTTTCGCTGACTCCGGCTGGCTCGAAATAGAAACGGTGACAGAAAGGCCGTGGTTTCCCAAGGTTAGAAAATATAGGTATAGCTTTTACGATTGTGCTGGTAAGTGAGATGATACTGCTTGGGAGCTCGAGTTAGTTTTTGTGACGACAAAAATAAACGGATTTAATATTGGCTTTAAAGACACACGAAACTTGGTCACCCGTAGCGAGAACTCGCGAACAAGAGGTAGCTGAGACAGCAGACGTGCAAAAGCTCACAGATAAACACTCACAGCAAAGACTCTGCGCATGTTACTGCTTTTTGTCTACATTTTTAAACATATAAATGCCATGAAAAATGTTCCTTTTTCATACAATTTGGAGATACACATTCGCACACCTAAATGTTAACTTGAGAATAAGAGAATAGAAATTCAAAATTGTTGTTTAAAACCTCCAAACAAAGTTAAAAGAAATTGATGCTGGGCACACTCAAACAAAGTACTAGACATTTGAACCTCGCAGCTGATTGACGGAGCAGGAGAGACCAAACGTCGATGCCGTAGCTCAACCATGCAGTTCCAACACAATCGCTCACTTATCCTCTTCTCACAGCACAATCTCTCAGATTCACGCCACACCAAATCGCCTTGGTCTCAGATTAGACACCTTTCACGTACCGCGCACAACAGTAGGGTCCTCATGGTCTCCGGATGGCTTCTGACGGAGCACTGAGCTTCTCACTCTCGCCCGGCGACTTTATAGCGCCGCCGAGCGCTGAGCTGGCTCCCTCTCTGGCTCCAGAGCCGGGCGTGCACCACGAGACAAACCCGAGAGAAAGAGGTGGGCAGGCCGGCCTGTGACCGTCGGACACGCATCGCAGATCATCAGATCTATCGGCATGTCATTGCATTTAGAGGGGAGAAAACTTTCCAACCGGGGCCAAAATCAGGAACTGGTTTCAGCCGGGTCTGGACCATCGAGCTGGATGGCGCAGCAATTTCGCGTTTTATGTAACAATGAGAGGGAACAATGTCACCTGTTGACCACCTGGTACTCTCGTTACTTAAAAAGGTCAAACTAATGAAGAAACCTTGGTTCATTCAGCTTCAAAACCCAGACGACTAATGGCTGCGTGATGGAAATTTGATGTCTTATTCGGAAACGGGATTTTGCTGACTATTTTTAGGCAATTGTTTGGCAAGAAGTCACAGTCTCGAAAAAAACCTAACGGTTTTAGTCCATGATCAACATAGGCGTAGGAACAGGGGGGGGGGGGGCCAGGTGGGCAAGTGCCCACCCACTTTTCGAGGTGGGGGGGCCAACCATGTGTTTTGGCCCACCCACTTTTTACTCGAGGCCCCTCTTCTCGATTTGAGAGGACGTCGTCACCTTCCAGAATAAACAAACTCGGTAAAAATAAGTTCCACGAATCCCCACGCACGGACTCCAAGGGGCCGTGATGGATCCAAGGAGGCCCTCTGTTCATACTTGTCAGTCGAAGCCCCTGAGACTGATGGCCTGAGAGGCCCTAGTGGATCTGAGGAGGCCCCAATATCCACGCTGGTCTGGGGAGGCCCCTGACACTGGCAGTCTGGGAGGCCCCTCTATCCACACTAGTCAGAGGTCTGGGACTGGTGGTCTGGGAGACCCCTCCATCCACACTAGTCAGAATAAATTTAGGCCCCTGACACTGGCGGTCTAGCCGAGGCCCCCTACCCTCACTAGTCAGAGGAGGCCCCTCTATCCTCAATAGTCATAAGAGGCCCCTGAGACTGATGGTCTGGGAGGCTTATCCATCTACACAGTAGTCAGAGGAGGCCCCTGAGACTGATGACCTGAGAGGCCCTTATAATCACACCAGGCAGAAGAGGCCCATGATACTGATGGACTGAGAGGCCCTTCTATTTATACTGGCCACAGGAGACCCCCAAAACTTTCGGTCTGGGAGGTCCCTCAATCCGGCACCAGTCAGAAGAGTCCCCTGAGACTGATGGCCTGGGAAGCCCTTATATTCACACTAGGCAGAGCAGGCCCCTGAGACTGATGGTATGAGAGGCCCTCATATTCACACCAGTCAGAAGAGGCCCCCGAGGCTGATGGCTGTGAGGCCCTTCTGTTCATATAACTGGCCACTGGAGGCCCCTGAAACCGGTGGTCTGGGAGGGCCCTCTATCCACACTAGTCAGAAGAGGCCCCTGAGACCGATGGTCTGAGAGGCTCTTATATTCATACTGGCCACAAGAGGCCCCTGAGAGTGATAGTCAGAGAGGTCCACTCCTAATGAATCTGAGAGGGCCCTCTATCCACATTTACACTTTTCTAGGGAGGCCCCCGAAACTGATGGTCTGAGAGGCCCTTTTATTTATACTGTCCACAGGAGCCCCCTGAGATTAATGGTCTGAGAGGCTCTTCTATTTATACTAACCAGAGGAGGCCCCTAGGATTGATGGTCTAACAGGCCCTTCTATTTATACTAGCCAAAGGAGGCCCATGAGACTGATGGTCTGAGAGGCCCTTCTATTCAAACTAGGCAGATGAGGCCCCTGAGAATGATAGTCCGAAGAGCCATGCGGCGGCAACTGGCCGTGGCCATATTTCGGCTCGGTAGGGCCCCACAGAGCTCATGAGAGCACCTCAAGGGCTCCTAAGTAGACACGCTTATCCCCACGTGCCACGCCGGCTTCTGAAGGCTCCTTGTAGGCATCTAAGGGCCCTTTCCGGCCTCTAACGGCTCCACCCGCCTGTGATGACTCAACACCAGTGTTTATGAGCGCCACACAGCGGCGCCTTTGAGGGTCATACTAGTGTCTCTTAGGGCCCTATATCGGTGGCTCTGGGGGCCCCACACTGGCGCCTCTGTGGGCCACCACACCTGTGCATCTCAAGGCTCTACATATAGGTACATCTGAAGGACCCACACCGACACCTCTGAGGGCCCCAGACCAGTATCTCGGAGCTCGGAAGGCCCCACACCGGTGACTCTGAGGACTCACCGGCTCCTGAGAGCACCATGTTGATGTCTAACGGCTCCACAAGGCCACTGAAGGCACCACACAAGCTCTCACTGAGCTCTTATGTCCATGTACCGGCCTCTGAGGGATTTAAGCCAGCGCATTCATAGCTCCACACCAGCAATTGTAAGGGCTTCCCACTGAAGTATCTGAGGGTTCCACACCGGTGTCTCTAAGGGCCACATACCGGCATCTCTGAGGGCCCCATACCGGCGTCTCCGAGGGTCCACATCTGGCGGGCACCCATCAGCGACTGAAGGTCCCACACTGTCGACTCCGAGAGCCCCATCTGCGTCTGGGAGCACCATGCCGTCTCTAAGAACCACAGCGGCTCCTCCGTACGAAAGATGGGCGTCTCCATGCCAAAGGGGAGCGGTTCTGAGACAGTAGGGCACCTACGTGCAATAGAGGGGTGCCTATGAAGCCCATAGGGACGCCTCAATGCGAAAGAGGGGCGCCTCTGAGGCCTACATATATGGGCGTCCACATGCAATAGAGGTCTGCAAATTGCAATTGATCAATGCCATGGGGGTGCATTCATAAGAAACAGGGGCGCCGGCATGGCAAAGAGAGGTGCCTTCAAGTGTCCATAAAAGAGAGACGACTATGATAAGCGCACATTGTATGCGACAATGGGGCGACTGTGGGACATATATGGGATGTCTCTGATGACTATACATAGGGCGCTTATATGCCAAAGAGGGCGCCTATGAAGCTAATGGGGGCACCTGGGAAACGAGGAAGACATTTGTGTAAGGGTTTTCAGGGGTCATGCGCCGTTTACGGCAAATACATTCTAAAAAAAAAAATCGGAGGGGAATAAGTTTTAAAAATGGTGCGGACTTTCTGCACTGTTCGCTTAAACAGTTACGCCCCTGGGTATATCTGCCCGATCTCAGAAGCTAGATTTGGAGGTCATACTTGAAAGCAGCCAGCAGGACGAGGCAAAAGTTGGAGGCCCCTGAAAATAGGAGGCCCCCTGGAAAAGGAGGCCCCTTGACAGGGTGGCCCACCCACTTTTCATGACGTTCCTACGCCCATGATGATCAACTATAGTTGCAAGTCGATCACGTATGTATACTACCTCATAAGGATTGAAAATTACTACTTCTTTAAATATTTGATTGCTTAGACTCGGCATTTAAACTCGATTCTGATGAAATTATATTTGACCTGCATCTTCTATTTAGCGAGTACCATGTGCTAGACCACTGCTTCTATATCGGCGCTTTAAATTGCTGTTTTTACGACGGTCATTTGGTACACATTTGGTCAAGTTAGGTTCAGCGTGTTTCTTAAAAGCCATGAGTTTGGGCTACACAGATGCTTATACACCTCATTTGTCAAATTATCAGACATTGTTTTCAGAACTTATTCTTTGGAGCGCTCTTGCGAGGAACATTATGAATATTAAAGAGAGAAAATATATGAAAAATTGACCTCTCCTCGACATTTAAATTATTTGAATAGCCAAATATTACTGTATTGATATTTCGACCAACAGGCCTTCTTCAGAATAAGACAGTGTACACAAGTGTACGAGAATATAATATTGTATTCTCATACACTTGTGTACACTGCCTTATTCTGAAGAAGGCCTGTTGGTCGAAATATCAATACAGTCCTACCTAATATTTGGCTATTCAAATAATTTAAATGTCGAGGAGAGGTCAACTTTTCATATATTTTCTCTCTTTAATAGGCATTGTTTTCGATTAAAAACAATGAAATACATTCATAATGGACAGATATCTATTGTTAAAGAGATTTGGTGCAGATTTGGTCAAATTAGGTGCATTCGTGAGGTAACCCGCCGTGAAAACGGCTAGAATTAACCAATGCTTTCCGCTTTTCCTCAGCTCCGTCTAAAATAAATTAACATTAAGATAGAAATTACATACCTCAAGTTTGACAGCTTTGCATTTCCATTCTTCGCGCTGCCATAGGTGCTCGGTGCTCACAAGTCACAACCAGTTAGTATAGCATTCTATCACAGGTGTGCATAAAAAATAATCGCGTTAGTGTATCATTTCATCTTAGTCTGCTAATCTGAGCGGCATCTTTCATCAGAACAATAACAAACCCACTGTCAGCCATTTCCAACTATCGCCCGATTCCGACACGCGGCATTTACGCCGCCGCCGCGCTCATTCGCGCTCCAATTAGTGCGCTGGTGTCGGTGTTACACGGCTCAGATCGCGTGTCTGTCGCAACGACAGGACAGACATGAGACGGGGCTGCAGCTCCTGGCCGTTCCGCACCGGTGACGACCAGCGGGGCTCGTGGGCAGGTGAGCCATGAGCCCCACCGACACCGCCTTGGAGCCGGGCTGTGGCCGCTTTCCCTTTCTCTCGGCAACCGAGTGGCCGCGCCGGAGTCGTTTCTGGCGCATGGCGAGCCGCTCAGATGACCGCGCCGCGCCGCGACACGCCGCACTGCGCCATAGCACGCCGCGCCGCCGGCGGCGGTCTTTGTTGTTGGTGTGCCTCCGTGTTGGTCTCGCAAGCCACGCCGTCGTTACTGGCTGGGAGTGAGAGCCTGACGGCTCGGTTTGCCGGCTGGCGGGGGACAGACGGCTTCCTGTCATCACGGCGCCGAGAACGAGAGCGTGCGGTGACATAATATCGGGCTCCTGATGGGTTACGTAAGGTATTAACCGTGAAGGGATGCAGGCGAAACGGAAGGCATGCTACTGAATCCAACGGTGCATTGCAAATGAAGCTGTATGTACTGTGATCACGTGAGGTGAACTGACTCGACAGTTTGAAATTAAAATACCGGCTAGGTCTGGTCTGTGAAAGTCCTTTCTCGAAAGAGCTACTTTTTTGCAATGATGGGGATATAATATCACATGTTATAGCCGCTATTAAAAACACGATTCAAGTGTTAATGTTTGTAACCGGTTGACAGTCAATTCGCTGCAAAAAAAAATCAGATATGCTTTATGTAGTCAACAATGTTTAGTCGGTATGGGTTCATTCATTACAGAGGTCTGTGACTTATTCAGAGTTCTTAGTACAAAATCACGGTTTGTTTAAAGTATACGCGGTTATCATGCAAGACAAGACGGCGCTCTATTGTTCTGTGAAAATAAGTTTCATGCTTTCTCCTCATCGGATGTAGTTTCTGACAGGTTAGACTGCTGTCCACACCCACACACCCAACAATTTTATTGGCCGCTGGAAACACCTGGCGGGTATGCTGTACCGCAATGCTTCCATGCCCGGCGGTACGCACGGCTGCCATTCAAAACCACGCTGTAAACAGCCGACTCTTAGGCCAACATAGCCATACCTTAGAAAAGTCATCTCGCAAGTTACATCTACGCCATGGTGACACTTTAACGCAACACATTTAGCCGTGCGTTGCATGAATCGCTATTAGTTACAGACAAACTGAGACTGCTCGGCTGGCCACCACGTTCCCCGATTCGTCATTCGGTGCAGTCAAATTGGAGACCGCTCGGTTGGTCACCATGCCGACCAAACGAGAGAACGTGCACACCGCACGGTCTCTCTGCTCACCACAAATTCAGCGATAGCGAATGCAGAGCAGCAACGATTGCAACAACGCTATTTCTTTTTAAATCAAAGTGCCTAACACATGTTCGATTTTAATAAATGCATGAAATTCATTTGCGTGAAGCTCGACAAACACAATTACAGCTGAATCGTGTATTTCATGAATGTGCCCCGAACTAAAACGTTATTAAAAATACAAACATATAAATACCCAATGTTTCTGTACGCTCCCGACATTGTGGTGCAGCAACTCTCCAGGTGCCTTTTCTTTTTAACATAATATGCCACAGTTATGCCCATCTCCAGATATCCGATCACCAACACTAACAAACAAAACAGGGTCAACATCGCTTCGTCACATCGTTCGTCGGTGGGATAGTTTTCCGATGACGTCACTTCCACCAGTGACGTCACAGGACCGTTCGTTTAGGCGATCAGGGTGCGTTTCTCCACTGCGACCATGCAGGTGCCGGACGTCTCAACGGAGCAGGTGATGCGGCAGAACCAGCGCGGACTGGAGGCAGCCTCGTACACGGTCGGGTCCGAGTAACCGCCGGCGGCGATCTGGGGGTCAAACACGGGTCAGAGGGCAGTGGCGACTCTGCAAATCGCGTGAAATTTGGATATTGCAGGCCTTTAAAATGCGCAGCGCGCCCAAGTCCGAAGTCGTTGTTTTAGTTGGGAACGCGCATTTAATAACAGCGTGATTCAAAATAGACTTCTCTCAGAGTTCTCTCGATGAATTGCTTATCCAACTGGCCGGGAGTTTGAGCAAGACAAAGTAGTGGGAACGAGAGCGTGCTCTAATTTTGATTAACTTTGCTTACATATATTAACCGCCTTGTTCAAGGCACGACTCTTCCGCTTAAAGTTTGACACCAACCGAACGCTCAAGCAATTTACATAACGCATACATTATTCCATGGCTGTTGTACACACTAAACGCCATTGTCAATCTTCGGAGCGCACTTGCCTTGTAGCGGAGCAGACCCAGGTCATAGTCAGTGACGATTGAGGGGAATTTCTCCTGGAACGCTAGGAGTGTGTCCAGGATTCCCTCACCAGACAGCTTGTACGATTTGTACTCTGCCAAAACCTGTAAATAAATACAGAAACGCACATCATATCATCTCAAGCTCCTGCCTGGTCGTTTCAGTTTACTTTAAGTGAATTTGCATCGCGTTGTTTCGAATATCTGCAAGCTTTTTCGTCCTGCAGGCTGTCCCCGTTACCCACCTTTTGCAGCGCGCCCTGTGAGTCGTACAGCGGCAGCACATTGTATGAGGCCGTGTCGCTCGACGTGGCCAGGACCTCGACCTCACCGGACGACACTCCGCGCTTGTCCGTGACGGCAAACACCTCCAGAGGGTAGAGGTAGCGCTCCGCCGCTGACAGCGTCTTTGGCTTCAGCTGCGAGAAGACCGGCGAGGTAAGACGGCCGTGAGACCACGTTGAACGTTGTGAGACATGAGCTATAGGACATCGGCATTGGTTAAAAGCCTTGCTATAGCGAAAAGACGTTATAGTGCAATGATACACCAGTCCCTTTTCAAAGATATTTAGCAGGGGTTTGGGCTTAGGCAAATGAGTTACATCCATGCCTGGGCTATTGATGAACGAGCTAATCAATATAATAGTATATTACATGTCTCCTCGGTACTACGAACCTTCATATGGACGGGGTAGTGATCGGACGTGTCCTCGGTCAGCTCCTCCGCGATACCCCACTCCTCGTCAAAGCGGAACGGACCGAAACTGCCCTCCACAACGGCACTGCTCAGCTCCGTGCCCTTCAGCACAATCCTGTAGCGAGAAAAATACCGGTAAATTATAACATCCCCGAGAAGATTCACCGATAATAAATTGATGACCAATGACCATCTAATGCAAGTTTAATTGAAGGTTGAAACCTCGTGTGCAAATAAATCATCAGTTGCGTATTAAGAATGGAGTGATATTTCTAATGCTTTTGATTTTGTGGGATAATACTTGGCTCTATGATGTCATTTCAAAATCAATAAATTAGTCTGAAAAAAGATGACACGATCGCATAGCTGGAACCATCCGTCTCGTCCCACAATACAATCAGCTCTTATCGGCCCCGCCGTCTCTCACCGGTCGTAGGCGCAGTTGGTTGCGTGCACAGTGGTGTCCGTGTAGTCGGCGATGGCCCAGGTCACGTCCCCGCGGCCCTTCAGCCGGTTCACGGCCCACTCGGCGCCCGTGACGTAGCTGCAGCCGGCGTTGAAGTCACCCAGCAGCACCACGTTCTGTGCCCCCAGCTGCGACTCCACGTAGTCGAGCACGTCCGATAGAGCGTCAATCTCCTCGGGAGCCTTACTCGGCTGAGTGTGGATACCGACCAGAGTGAGCCGCGACAAGTGCCCTGAAATACGACCGAAAACGGTATAACAATTGCGCTGAAATATGATCAATCGGATGACTAGTTAATTAATCCATCGTTTTAATGCCCAAGCTATCGTAATCAAGCCCAAGAACGAAGTTTTACTTCTAACTAAATTTACCAGTTCATTGTAAATATACCTAAATATCCTCGTCAATGCCCGATATATTGGCTAGGCCCTCTGAAAATGGCGGAAAAGGACTGTCTTCATGGCTATTTCTAAGTGAAAACGTTCAGCACTCACTGACGTCATCCACGTCGAAGGTGACGATGTACGGCTCCCTGGCGAACACGTCGGTGGCGTCGGGGTACATCTGTTCCGACACGACTCGCACTCGGTCCGACCTGAGGCAGGGAGGCCGAGACGGGCTCAGGTCAAATGGTGTCACAAGTATCGGCTTTCATGGACGGAGAGTCAAGCAGGTGAAGGAAACGGCCAGAAATGAGATATTTACCATATTTACTAATCGCTTCAGTGATCATGATACACAGGACCCTATGAGATTTAAGAAGACCATGAAAAACGTATCCGCATTGTTCGTATAGTTGCGACCGACCCTGTTCAGCTCTCACCTATAGACGTAGCCGTACTGCTCGTACGAAGTACGGCCCACCTCGATCAACCCTCACCTATAGACGTAGCCGTACTGCTCGTACGAGTTGCGGCCGACCCTGGGCGAGAGGCTGACCCGGTAGGGCAGCCCGGTGTTTCGGCCACGCGCTCCGTCAGGTTGTGGATGGCCGTCTCCGAGATGTCGACAATCTCCTGCACCAGCGTGATGTCATACTGCGACAGGATCTGTGGAAGGGGATAGCGAATAGTGAATAATGATGGAAGAAACAGAAAGGCATGAGGAAGTTCACCTTTCTTCAACTAAAGTTATAACGGCGAAACAAATTAAACGTAATGAATTCAAACTTTATGCAACTGCAGTCATAGTCCACTACCTCTGAACGCCCACAGAGGTCTATGCTCCAACCTTTCAGGAGTAATGCACTCACCCGGGTCAGTAGCTCCATGACCTCCGGTTTGTCCATCTTGGTCAGTCCGAAGCGCTGCACATTGAAGGCTGCGATCGAGAGAGGGCTGCTGACTACGGTGGCCACCTCGGCCTGAGCGCCAGCCAGGAGGGCCAGGACCAGCGCCACAGCTGTCAGACGGGGCCACATCTCAGCGGTGGGTGCGACTCACGGGGTCAGGGGACCGCTCTATACTGCCGGAGGGCACAGTCCACGCCGAGCGAGCACCGTGAGCTGAGCAGGGCTCCTGGGTGCCCCGCGGGGTTTATGTGCGGTCTCGTACCGCAGTCCGCACTGACTCAGCAGGGGGCCGTGACGGCCGGAAAAACTGCTCACTGCTCGGTGCCCCGGAACCAATACTCACTCGAGTGGCGGATGTGCGGAACTGACGATGAAAGGAGACGGCAAACGTGCCATGGGCGTCACTAGCACCCTGGGTGCGCATAGGATGGAGAGGATGCACGTCTGTTAGATGACAAGCCGCTCTCTGGAAATATGTCTTCCCGCTAAGTAAACGGCGCCGTGCAGACTGCAGATACAGATACAGATACAGATGTGTATTCACGAGTAATCCACAGTACACTGGGGCTTTTCATACTCGCACGTCAGATGGCTCAATGGACAATGGAAGTAGTTTTGATTTGCACAAACATTAGCACATGTACACACCAGTAAATAAGTTATGCCGCAATCCGCCGGTTCGATCACAAAAGATTGCCTATCACCGCGCCCTGTACAGATAGGTAATGACGCTCCCTCTGCTGACAGTGCCCCGCGACGCAATTTTATCCATGCTCAAATACTTTGCGAGGAGAAAAGTGCCCACGAATGCATCGGTAGTCAGAACTTCATAACGCCTCTGCTACTGTGCAATGGAAACGGCGCAGATCCAGTGCTTAAAACGCAGAATCATATTCATTAACGCATTTCCAAATTTCGTCCGTCATTGTTCCTTTTATTACAGAGTGAGACTGCGTGTCGCAAGGCTTTGCTCAAAGGACTATTGCTACAAGCGCGTATGGCCTTGTTCAGGTGCGTGCGGCCCGCTGCAGATCCGGGTTATTAATTCAACGACTGACCGGTTCTGCAGAGGTTTCCGCGTCGTTCCTCGAATAAGCTTATGCGCTTGCCGCATGACGCTCCTTATATGATCGCGCTGTGCGTGCAAGATTCTGTATATAAAGCGTGCGTGAATTAAAATACACAGAGTGCTCGAGACCGGCTTTGGGGACGCATCGGCACACCGAACCTCCAAGTAAGTCGGCAATTCCACCGGCCGACATGCGTCATGTGCGTCCGGGTGGAAACATGAGAGCTAGTTGTTCAGTTCAAACTACGCATGAGCGTGCAGTGAACCGGACGTGACGCCTAAGCGAACTCCCGTGCGTTTCCTACTTCAAACTATTCAGATTAGACCGTGGGACATGGGTGTCCCTGGATTGAGAGCGAACTAATGACAACCCTCGTTCCAAATCGGTCGCCGGGAGAGTCAGGCTTTCACACAGAGATGAGTCTGCGATCTCCTTTGACGCGGCAGTCTCCGTTCCGGCGGACGGGCACTTGAACTCACCCACTGCTGTCTCCTGTCGTCCCATTGTGCCGTCTCTCCGCGCCTCTGAGTGCCGAGTGCCGAGTGCCCGGCGCCGGTCGGGTCGGCCGCTCCGTGCCCCGGCCGCAGCTGTCGAGGCGGGATCACGGGCGTTCAGTTCGTCATCGGTGGGCTGTCCTCGGTGACATGCAGTATACGGTACAGACTGAGACCCTTTGTGGAGATACACCTGACATGCCGAGTGCGGCCTTGTACCGTGATGTATGTGCGACAGAAGCACAGCTTATGGAGCAGGCAGAGGTTAACTGTCAGCGAGATTTACTATTGTGTGCGATTGTTGCCTGTCAGCAGGATGGATGCATGAGAGGGGGAAATAGATGAGCAAGGGAGCATGATGAAATACATTGAAGCTTGTGAAAAATGGATGATTTTGGCACCGAAATATTATTGCATTAATCTAAGTTCATGGATCAAGTGAGTGTGAATGTGACGTTAGTCCCTTCAAATCACTCGACGGTAATCCCTGATTTGAAAATTTTCTTCACGATAATAGACAGCGTTTCGTACGCATTTTTCATCAGGAACGTGGCTATTTTTACTGATTCGCCACCATTATGAGCCTTTAGCTTCGCATTGCTTACTGAAGTGTTCCTAACAATGATGTATAAAATGTCTGTGCATAGGCATTTTACGCGTGCATCATGCCAAATTACTATTAAAAAGTCCTGAGGCCATGTAATCATAAAAAATGTTTTCAAGCAGTTTTCAAGTGCGTCAGGTCCAGTGAATTGCTCTCCAGACACGGCTCACTAACATCACCTTACAGACCTGTTGGGTAATTGAGCGGAACACTGCCCACGACAGAACACCGAGGTGCACCGTCCCACCCACCACGAGAGCGCCAAGTGCAACAAGTGTGCACTGCTCACGGCATCGCGCACTGAGCGGCTGCCGATTCCTCTGTCCCCGTTTCGGCCTTTACCTGTCGGCCTGTTCGTCTCTGCACGTTTAAATAACTTGATTCCATATACAACCCCAGACATAAGTGCATCAAACAGAAAAATCGTTTTGTAAAAATATGTATATACACACAAATACACAAACCACAAAATGATTGCTTTCCATTCGTATCGGGACACATGAAATGCAGGCGTTACTGCCCACACTATCGGCAGCATAATCCGTATTGTCTCTCAGAAGGTCGGCTCGACTTCTTCCCAATGTGAGAACAAACAAGCAGCATCCTGGTTCGGACACTGTGACCTGACCGCCCGCTCACCCCAGTCTCCTTTCGCAGCAGTTCGGGTTACTATCGGCACACGAGTACCCAGCTGTCGGGACATTCCTGTACCGGCTCACACTATCACAGGCTTCCCGCGGCGGCATGACATCATACGAGGCAAAGACGTCATCTGAGGCAGCGGTTCCAAACACACGCACTCACCGGGATCTTGAACAGCGCACACGGGAGACATCAGAGGGCGCCACACTGTCGAGCAGCTCTGGGCAGAGGTAAGTGGCACACTCGCCGGGGCTTCGGGCACGGTACTCACAGCGCCCGCCCACCGTTCGAGGTTCACCACACATGGGAGAACGGCAGCGAGCACGGTGACCACCTTCCACCAGCGTCCATCACACTGCCGTAACCGTCCGCACTTACTTTCCGGCGGCAGCGGAGGCGGGCGACCGCAGCACCTTACCCACTTTCCTCCTATCTCTCTCGCTCTCGGCGTCTCGGAGCCCATGCAGCATCTGCACGCGCTCGACGTCTCTGCGGGCGCGCAGCAGCGGCTCCGGCTCGTGCTCCCGGAGGCCGAAGTTGGCCGTGGGCAGCTCACCCGCGCTCTACATCATCCGGTTGATGACGGTGGCGTGAAGCGAGGA
Organism: Amphibalanus amphitrite; assembly: GCF_019059575.1. Taxonomy (NCBI): domain Eukaryota; kingdom Metazoa; phylum Arthropoda; class Thecostraca; order Balanomorpha; family Balanidae; genus Amphibalanus; species Amphibalanus amphitrite. The sequence goes on along the minus strand of NW_024881719.1, from coordinate 697,919 downwards.
GAGCTGCCGCGCCCACAGGTCCACCACGTGGTAGCGGCGCGCCTCGCGCGGCTCACGGGTCAGCTCCAGCACCTGGTTCACCTGGTCGATGCTGCCCGCTATCGTGCTGCAGGGGTGACAGGGGAGGGGCGCGGGTCAGTTCCGGGTCATACGGGCAGTGAGAGGGAAGGAGGGGGGGGGGGGCTGTGTTCGAAGAAGTCACGGAGCTAGACGAGGCTGGCGATGCTCAGTGGTTACAGGAGTTTATCAGCTTAGTTTTTATTTATTTGGTCAAAATAGAGCGAAATAATGAGCATCGTATACAAATGTCGTAAAAAGCATTCAATCACCGGATCAAGTACGACTTCAATTTCCTGACCAACACTTCAAAGATATCGAACTATCAATGCCTTTCGGTTTACATATAAACTTATCTAAAAAAAACACCGGATCGCAAACTACGACATTAAGCTGACTTGCCCTAACGTAAGCGGCATGCCTTAGAGGACCAGCCTGCCAAGCATGCACGTCAAAACTCACTTGTCGAGGATGCAGGAGACCAGCAGGTTCTCCACCTCTGTGACGTCGATGTTGAGCTCCTTCGAGATGGACGGGATCTGGATGCGCGTGTACGGCTTGATCAGCTTGACCAGCACCTGGGTTCGGATATTCCGCAGGAGGTCTGACGGGAGAGAATGTAAAAATGAGCAGCGGTGCAATGTCTTCTACAATCGTCAAATATGTGGTGGATATGTTCTTATACTGTTAGTACAACAGGACAGTTATATTTACTGCAGGCACGCTTATCAAGGGAGTGGGAAAATGTACCATAAATTTTAATCGGGGCTTGCCACCTTCAGTGCCATATACCAACCTAAATGTTTTGTGTAAGTAAGTTCATGATCACTTTATAAAACACTTTCCAGATATGCAGGAACTTTGTAATACTACGACTAAGAGAGCATAACTTATCGAGCCAGTCATTAGTTGCCACACTGCTCTTGCCTCTTGCCAACATTCAATCCCCTCACCTTCGATATGTTCACGAATAAAGAGGTCGTCCATGATGTTTTACGGTTGTTCTTGAGGATCTTCTCGAACTCGTTGATGTCGTTGTTTTGGTAGGCCATGACGAGGTTGGTCATCGCCAGGATCTCGGGGTCATTTTTGTACGGCTTGGCCTCCTGCGAGTCGAACGGGTTGATGTCCGACTTCATCAGCCTGAAAACATACACAATGGTGTAGAGTTAATCATGAGTTCCGAACAAACAGTGCAAAAAACTCATCCAAAGTTATACAAGTGCATGATATATGGCAATATGTCATGCCATAAATAGTCGGTGAGACAGAAAGGGTAAAAATCCCAATTCTAATTAATTGCTAAATGCAAATTTCGAACCGCATATAAAATTTGGCATAACAGGTCAATGAATGACCTTTTATCGATAAAGAGGAACAAGAAGAGAGAAAACGTGCTAAATTGTCAAATAAACGGACCAATCGCAGAAGCCCCGAGGCCCTGACGCCCGCTTTCTTACATGTTGGCCAGCACCAGGTATTTGAGCATGGTGCGTCGTGGGCTGCCGGACTCGTCGTAATTCTTGAACGCCTCGAAGAAGTCTGTGTGCGCCTTCTCAAACTCTCCCTCCCGCAGATGCATCTTCCCGCCGCACTCTGGACACAGAAAATCAGGGATCGCATACATTAACACAATTTGCTTTTGTCTAACCATTGGTATTCACCTAACACGTTCTATACAAGTAGCAATGTGAGCAAGATAGTGCTACCGCCTTGAGATGAAAGGCTGTATCTGGAGCATTATACTCGTACACAGAGTGAAACTTTTCCCCGAGCAGCTGCCACGAGACAGTGTCAGTCGTAGGTTTACAATTATACATGATCTTAAGAACTACCCAGATCTACCCAGGCAGGCCATTCCCCATTATAAACATACCATATTCACCATAATCATCCTTCCCGTCAGCACACCCCTCTGATGACGCCCATGATGAGCGGGTGCGGGATGGCTGACTTGATGTGCAGCGACTGCTCGTAGAGCTTCTTTAGCTTCTTGTTGTTCTTCTGTGCCGTGTACATCTGGATCTCCAGCGCGTAGATCTCCAGCAGCTGGGTCCCCTTCTTCATGTCGTCCTCACCAGAGTCGGTCTGAGCACAAAGGCGCCCGGGAATGTCAGCAACAGGCGGCTCATTTGCATGAGCAGATAACGATAAAAGATGTGCGCAATCACCGCAATGCATCTTGGGAACTGCAAGATCATTGGATTACTCAATGAAAGGTTCATTTTTAAAAGTTTTGCCCGTCTGGGCAATGTGTCGTTAGGATACAGTACACTGTAAAGCATACACAGCAGTGGTTCAGCAAATGGCATCCGCCAAGTGGTAAAACGTTGACCGTACGATTTCTTTCATCGAATCCAGGTGGCACTAGCGTGCACGCTAGCACTCCAGATTTCTCGGCCCGGGGCGTGTAGAAGGCTGCTCCGGTACATGAAGTGAAAGCATGCGACATTTTAGCAAATGATTTAAAAAAAACACACACAAAAAACACACACACACAGATCAAACTGTGCCACTGTCTGGCTGATCGTTAGTTCCCGTGACTGATCGAATACTCCCCCAAATACTGTCTGCCCCCGAGCAGTAGCTGGCCGAAAAGGCTGCAGCGGCATCCAGTTTCTAAAAGGGAAAAATAGCAAAACAAAACCGACCTGGCAGGAGAGGTGAAGCTGTTCAGAATCTTCTGAAGTTTCGCGTAATCCCCGCGGTCGAAGTAGAGCTTGCCCAGTTTGGTGTTGGTTTTGAACCAGAGGCGGTCGTTCTTGGCATCCTTCAGGGCTTCCAGCGTCGTTTCGTAAAAGTTTTGCAGCAGCTCCATCTGTGAATAACGTGAAATTATGCGTGTGAGCTTTAGAGCTTGATGAAAGTAGTTCCACTGGTGAGCATTTATTTAACTTGAAATACACATTGATAAACATACCACAATAAGCATACCTACACAGTACACAACTTTTAGTAACAAAGAAAAAAAACTGTGTTACTTAGGAAACGTCTGTCAAGTCTAAGCAGATAGGTTTTAGCAGTTTATGTACCCATTCGACCCTAAATTATTCATCATTAGCTAGCCAAACAATAAGTAGACAGACTTATGCCAAAGCGATACAGGTAACTAAAATTCAGGCCAGCCATTTGGTTATACTTGCCTGTTTGGACGTCGATATGTAATCGAGAATGGAGTTGATCGATTTTTCACTGTAGTTTCTGGTGACCGCCGATTTGATGTACTGCAAGAGCTGCTTGTAGTGGTTCATCATCTCGGTATAGTTGCCCTGCGGAAGCGAATACACTTATGTGAATCATCATACAACATAATCCCGATCACCAGCCGAAACTATATAAGCATCCATACAGTCATTTAAATAAGCAATTCTTGAAGGTTTCTATTGATGTCTGATGGTTGGAAGCAGAGGCCACTTATGAGACCTTTTCAACAGGAAGTCTTTTTAATTGTACTAGACCCAAAAGAAAACACTCATTTGAGCTACATTAGGACGAAAAACATTTATGGTCCGGAAGAAAAGATGTTTCTATTTCTAGGCAAAGACAATATCAGGACCAAACGAGGTTCACTAACCAGTTTGAAGTTGATCTTGATCATCTGCTTGAGCGCCTTGAAGCCCCACTCTCCCTTTTCGCCGCCCTCGCGCTCGAGGACTTTTTTGAAGGCCGAGAGGGCGCCGATGGGGTCATCCTCCTTCTGCGCCTTCGAGTTGTAGTACTGGTTCTCCAGATCCACGTCCGGCTCGGAGTTGCTGTCCTCCGAGTATTCCTGGTTGGGAGTAACATTGAGATGATAAGTTAATCCTTTTCAACCAGGTTCAATCAAAATCAAGGACCAATATGGATTATAATATCAAATTTCAAACTTATGAAACTGAACTTCGAATGTCAAATGTTCAAACGATCTGCTTGGAAAGTGCAATGTGAGAAGTTCGTCCAATTCAAAATTGAATAATATTTTCTTTGTAATGGGCAATCAGTACAATTTCGAGGCTTAAACTAATAGATTCTAAATTTGTATTTCTTTTTCATTTGCTGCCTTGGAAAGAATCGCTTAAAAAGGAGGATAGCAGTTAAGCAGCTTGCTCTTATGATTTTAGCTTCCACCTATTTTCATTATTGCATATCAATTGATTACTGAACACTTACCAGGTCATAATCTTCATCATCATCACACATGAAGTCAATCTCTGCATCAGACATGGCTGAACTATTTTTTTTTTTTTAGAGAAGCTGTTAGTCAAACCAAAATGTTAGGATTATGTTGCTTCCTTTGTTTTCACACTAGCCTGTAAAGAATAAAAATAAAGTGATATACTTGTTGTGTTGACCCTGCCCTCTACCCTCCGCGCAATTCCAGTTATATGGCAGAATTTAGAGTCCAAACGTACGCACATAGCCACACACGGCCAGTCCCCTCACTGACTTCGCCTGGCTACAGCCTGCCACCAACCGCAACCATACCTGTCAGGACTCAGGAGGCCCATAATATCAAGCACTCGTCGTGCTTTGAACCCGCACTGTTATAACCGGAGGGCTGTTCACGGGCCCTGTGTGCGGTCGGACCGCACACAGCCTCCAAGCTCCGCCCACTACGTCCCTACGTCAGCCTTCCGTCACCGCACACAGCGATCGCTGTGGCCGGTCGGGACTGGCCACAGCGAACCGTCCACCGCACGCAGCCGTGACGTCAGAGCCGCCTACCCATCCCCTACCCCCACGCCTGCTGGAAGCACCGCACACACCGCACGCAGCAGTGTGCGGTGCCCGTGAACACCCCTCGGGAAAGTGTGCTCTCACCATGTGGAGTCCAATGCTCTACCAACTGAGCAATGGGACTGGCAAATGGGATACATATAGCAAAGCAAAATAGAAATAGAGTCTAGAGTCACTACAGCAGACAATCAACAATGGCATAACATTCAGAAGAATTGTATCAAAATCAGCACACATTGAGTATGAATAACTTGAAAATAAATGAACATGTATTTTACAAAAAGCAGCTAAATCTGAATGTCACAAAAACCTGAGTCCGGCTTTAACAACAGAATTATCTCTGGTAGCAGTCATTTTTGGGCCTACAGGCTACACATCACCAACAATTTCAGTTTCATAAACCCCATAACGACTAATGCTGCCAAGTGAAAATATCATTCTAGCATTTCTTCAAATTTGGCTATTTTTATGCCAGTGAAACTTATGGGCAACATTACGCTAAAACGAACAGCAGGCGGAAATTTCCCTTTTGTTAGAACCGGGCCTCTCATCTGTTACATTCATGATCAGAATGTTTGAATGCAAGATACATTCTTCTTCTTCTTGGTTTAGGGTGCATAGCCTCATACAAGATACATTGCAGGGCTTATCTCTTATTGTTATCTAAATGATATCATATCAGGCAACTATAAATAACATACATATAAAATATAAAACCTTAAATCATAACTTTTCAAGTAAGCATTTGGTGACTGAAACAAGTCTGGAGTCAGACTAGGAGAAAGCCCTCTAACTTGAAGGCTGGAGCCTGCGTGAGCCCAGTTTGAGTTCACGTTCAGAGGAAATTATGATAGTCAGGGAAACTATGGCAAAATCTGCTATTTTTAGCAGTCTGCTATTTTTGACAGAAATCTGCCAAAGATGGGTACGCATGTGACGTCATCGTACCCAAATATAGCAGATTTGGGTACGGCCCCATACAAAAGCAGATCTACACCCTAATTGAAGCAAATGCGCATCAAATGCCTGGCAGATTCATGATGAGAATAGTGCTGAGAGTGATCTATGCTATTTTTGTTCAGATCAGACTATTTTCAAATTCATTATTTGAAAATAGTCGGATCTGAATAAAAATATCAGAGGACATTCTCAGCACTATTCTAATTATGAATCTGCCAGGCATTTGATGCGCATTTGCTTCAATTAGGGTGCAGATCTGCTTTTGTATGGGGCCGTACCCAAATCTGCTATATTTGGGTACGATGACGTCACATGCGTACCCATTTTTGGCAGATTTCTGTTAAAAATAGCAGACTGCTAAAAATAGCAGATTTTACCATAGTTTCCCTAGGGGTGTTCACGGGCACCGCACACTGCTGCGTGCGGTGTGTGCGGTACGTCCAGCAGGCGTGGGGGTAGGGGATGGGTAGGCGGCTCTGACGTCACGGCTGCGTGCGGTGGACGGTCCGCTGTGGCCAGTCCCGACCGGCCACAGCAGTTGCTGTGTGCGGTGACGCAAGGCTGACGTAGGGACGCAGTGGGCGGAGCTTGGAGGCTGTGTGCGGTCCGACCGCACACAGGGTCCGTGAACAGCCCTCCTGATGACTTCCCAATTTCAAATAAGCAGCGGATATTTGGCAAAAACCTTTAAAAAATGTTACAACGACCATTACCTATAAAGGAAAAGGGCAAAAAGCAACACAGCCTGGTTTAACTTCATCCAAGACTAAAATTCTTGGCCGTAACCGTTTAATTACAAATGCCACAAGCGCCGCTCCATCCGATTCTTTTTAGACACATCTCACTAAGCAGCCAGACCAAAGTGTCAGCAGGCTGAGGCGCAATGTAAAATCACTTGAAAATGTCTCTCAGTCTCTTCCTTGGAGACGGTATAACAGTAAGGCTTATTTTTATTTTTTATTTTCCGCCGCGGTCATCCACTACAAAACTTACAAAAAGTGATTGCCTCAGCCGCGCTGAGAATGAAGCAAAAATATATTAAGCAGCTGCACAGTCATCTAAACAACTGCAAAGATCAAATAACTTTCTAAACCACTGCCATAATGAAAACTCTTGCAGTAGAGGTGCTCCCAAGGCCATAATATAGGGGCCATCGCGTTTTCCTCGTCCAGACGCATCGAATGAGCTATAATGGAAGATCGTGCATTCGATAGCACCGGCCCGGCGCGATTTAAAGACCGCGGTGGCCGGTGTGGGCCATCAGAGGATTTAGCGTCCCCCGCGCCCCACTGGGGTCTGCGTATAACGCGCCCTACTGGGGGGGGGGGCTATTCATCGGTCCCCTCCTAATTCCGAGACTACTAGGCCGATCGTCAAAATTCAAACGCCAAACGGCGTCTGATAGCCCCGGAAAAACTGTCGAACGAAACCAAGTTTCATTGACCTCGGAGTCACCGATGACGTCACAGGTCAGGTCAAAGTAAAAAGCATCGATAATTGGCTTGTTCACATTTTGGGCTCTGGCCGCCGTCTTACAAGTCAGATCGGGCTCATTTTTTGTTACACACTCTTGAGCAGATGCTTTAGATACCCTGAGGGTACCAAACTTGTACTTTGATTTTCAGGTCAGGGTCACCGGTCAGGTCATCACAGCTCACGGAAATCGTATGTCATGCATCGGTCACGTGACACATGTTTTATGGTCCATTTAGGCCATATATTTCGAATTCGATGTCGTTTATGTCATGCGAGGTCATTTTGAGTTGAACTTAGCTTAGGTCAGGCCACTTTCAGGTCAAAAAGGTCAAATTTTAGAGTTGAAATTTTTAACAAAAAATAAATGTCTATCGGATGCAGTTTGTGCTCAGAAACACGATGGTGCTATTTATATTGGTGTACGATGTCAAATACGTACTGCAAAATTGGTTTGAAAAATTTATAACAGTGAAAGTTTTGCTATAATGCGTACCTACTGCTGCAGCGCAACAAATGCTATCGAGGCACACTGCAAAGGACAAACAAGACTGGGACGCATTTCGGTCATTTTGCCGAAGCCTGTCTGAAAACATCGATTTGATGTCACCAAAAGACAGCACCAATGTCACCTGGATGATCTACAATCCTTCACAACCTATAACGGCGGAGCATATTGGACTTGAATTGAACAACGGAAAAACCCACCTCAGCTTGATTTCTTCCTCTTCTATAGCTGAGACAGGCTGCGTAATTGTCAGACGATTTCTGAGAACGAAACGGCCGTTCAACTCCCTCCCGTGCTACTCTTGGCGGGAGAGCTGCATTTGTGAAGACCCGCTTCGCTGGCAGTCTGGCCTGCCCTGTCCGACCGGCTGGCTGGCGCTGGACGGCTACTGCTACCACTACGTCTCCATCGCCGCGGCCTGGCAGGACGCTGATGAGCAGTGCCGCCAACTGCTGCCGGGAGCGCGTCTCTCACCGGTCGTCAAAAACGGCACCTGGCGCGTGCTCTGTGCGCACTTTGACTGCGCTCCGTTTGTGTTGTCAGCCTGTCCGTTCTGGCCTCGGAGGGGACCTTTCTGTCCACTGACGACAGCCCGTGGTCGGTCAGCTGGAAGAGCGTCGCGCCGGGCGACGCGGGCGGAGCACACGAGGACTGTGTCCGGATGTCCCTGGCAGAAGCGGATGACGTGTCCTGTCAGGACACTCTGCCGTTCGTGTGTCGTATCCGCATCCAGCTCTGCTAACAGAAAACAGCGTCGCTTGCACACGCTCAAGACATTCACAACATACGAGTATACATAGTCTCCGGCCTTCTTTTTCTACAAGTGGCCTGGGCCACATATTATACAACAGCACAACAATCATGATATTTTACTTTCCAGTATCTTTCAACACTGGAGAATCGTATGCTCGTACATAAAAGTAAGATTTCCGTGAGTCGAGTTGATCGTGCTTAACCCTCGCACGACCAGGCCATTTCTCATAACACGAACGACCAGGGGGGGGGGGTTGTTACGACCCCCCTGGCGTTTCGAAACGGAAGGTCGTAGAGCTTAGCGGAAAAAACCAACGGATTGCTCTCAACGAGATCTCGCGATTGGTGGTATATTTTTTGGTCCTAGGTCAACATTTGACCTACTTATGACCGGTCAAAGGTCAAATTTTCCGAAAAAAATCAAACTTTTTCAACTTTCCGCGGGGATTGCGGCAAAACGGTGGGAGATATCGACTTGAAACCTTCACTATCGTGTTCCTTGATCAATTCTCTATCGTTTGGTATGTATTTCGTTTCCCTAGCTCTAAAAATGGCGCGTTGGGAGCGCCGGAAGTCGGCAAGGTCACAGTCGGCGGCAGAAATTCGAAAAATCAAAATTTAAATTTTTGAAATCTGATTGTATTTTTGGATTCGGGAGGTCCATTTGCTCCCTATAGAAGCTAATATTGCTGCATATTCCCATTGAGGTGACAAGAATTAGCAAAATAGTGGTTCGGGCGCTTTTCAAAAATAGTACCGGACGCTGTTCCTCTTGTGACGTCATAGCTCCGTGACCTGACCTGACCCGGTCAATTTTCTTGCACCACACGATAGTCAATGCTTGCCCCAACATGCATGGGAAGTTTCATCATGATCCATCAAACAATGTGGGTATCACCGGCAGAAAACCTAGGGATTCGGCGCACACGTTTGGTAACTGTCGGCCGGAGGCTGTACCTCTTATGACGTCATAACTCCGTGACCTGACATGACCCGATCAATTTTTTTTTTCGGCAAAAGATGCGCAAAGGTTGCCCCAGAGGGTATTGAAAATTTCAGCCCGCTACGACAAGCCGTTTAGCGTGCACTTCGAAAAAACCTCGGGGGGGGGGGGGTTGATACAACCCCCCCTAGGCGTTCTAGGGTTAACATCCAAGTCATGCTGTCACGGTCATCTGCACTGCAGATCAGTGAGCGTTTCAATTTCAGGCTGCTGAGTGAAACGTCAAACTTCAGTGAGACATGTCAGACCGAAACGTATCGTTACAGTTCCACTACAGCCGCTGTCATGCTGGAAAGTTGATAGCAGGCCAACTGGCCTTCCAGGGCTTCTTAACTCTGTCAGAAGAAACTCTGTTCACAAAAGTGATTTCAGATCTGCCCCGGCCATGGGGTTTCCCCACCGCAAGTGCCACACAAAAGTTCCCCACAACTTCTGCATTGCCTCACTACATGTAGTTCTAGGTAACATTTGCAGAGCACAGCGACGTAAAAGAGCTGCGAAGTCCGGAGCCGTCTTATTTCAGCCAATGAAAGGCTGCCTCGCCCACACCACCCCTTCACCCCTGAGGATAAGCTGTGGCTCCCTGTGGGCCCATTGCACTTTTCTAGTAATTGCCCGCTGAGCCACGGGCCCACCGGAGACCTTGATCCAGTAAAGGCAGCCCAGTGCGCACTGCGCAGGCGGACTTTATTGGTGTTCTGAGTGGTGAGAGGAAAGGACAGGTCTCGTTTACAACACGCAGATGATTACCCTGCTAATGAACAATACATATTCAGACAGCGTTTCCAATTATGACACAGTTAATGAGCCTGACGCTGATGTAGGTAGACGACGTTAATGTCTGATAATAGGTGAATTTACGTCCCTAATTTACGACTAGAAGCCCGCTGTGCGTCTGTAGGCACTCTGGAAATAATATGTTGCAGCTGCTGCAATGTTTCACTCAGATATTGCAAAGATAACGATGCTGCGAATCTGACCTGGTTCTTTTGTCTGCCCGCCACGTAAGTGAACTGATTTTCACGATTATCCCGGCATTGAGGATAAACTGTTTTGCTGAGGTCGCTCACTGCATCGAATGGTGCGCTCCACACACGGCATTGGTGCCGGGGTCAAGGGTCACAGGTGTTCAGAGCGGCCCCACAGCGGGTTAACAAGCCAACACCCGGCTGAAACGGCTCCCCACCACCGGCAATGGCTCTCTCAGCAGATCGCACTGGGAAGGCGAGCCGGCCGCCTGCCCACGGGCTATCAACGCAAGGTCAGAGCGCCAGCACCGCTCAGGCCGTTCGCGGCTGGGGCGGCGGCACTGCTGAGGCGGCGGTACGTGTGTCTTCCAGAGGGTTGCGGCGAGCGCCGGCCCACGCACTGACAGCCGGCCTGTCTCGCCTACCCCGGAGCCCCGGGCGAGGTAACTGGGCTGGTCGGCACGCACGTTAGACACGCTTCCTACGACAGACGTGAGAGTTTCAGGATTGGTTGGCGTGGATACAGGCTTTTTAAATGACTTTTAAGGTAGAAAAGAAGAGTGCGGACAAAGAAGCGATGAGACTGAGAGTGAAAGGATGCTTCAGGTATAATATAACTTCACATCTGGGTGATAGTTCAGGGTGTTGATTTTGCGATCTTTATAACTTAAATGGGCACAGCTCTCTGCTTGATTTAACCGTGCAGTGTGCACTCTTACCGTATTAAGGTACCTATCGATGTTATTCATCAGGTCAAGGTTGGGTTTTAATATCCTGAAGGGCTTTTAACTCCTAGTTTTCAAACCACTTTTTATACTTCTTAATTGCAGATTGCTTGTAAATCAAGCAATTTGATTGAATCCCTTTTGATGCTTTCCAGATGGATAATAAAGCATTCATTACTGGAGCTTGGGCCATTCATTATGACACCTATACTTACAGGGAACCCGCGGTTCACCGATGAAAAATCGGTCACAATGAAACGAGACTAGATTGGATAGCTAGTGCTTTATGCACGGCCTTGGGTATAATGTGTTGGGTCATTAATCTGTGTTAATCACATGCCCCATGCTGACAGGGTCCCGGCGCCGCCGGCCGCCACCTCCACCTCAGACGCAACGCCAGACGTAACAATGCACCATTCTTCCCACTCGGCCGGCCCGTGACGCAACCAGAGCGCACAATAAAGGAAAACGATCAACTCCGATTCCGGGCCATCGCACTGGCGGGAACGGCGCGACCCTCCGCTGCCCCGGTCTCTCAAGCCAGCGCCGCGGGTCATGACCTCGCTCGCACGTGCTGCCTTGCCCGGGGCACCACGATTGCTTTCATGGCTGGCCGCTAGGGCCTACTGGAGCGTCTGCCGCGCACGTCAGGTCGAAGCAGAAGGTGGAGGGGCTTAGTCGCAACGTAATGTCTTTATATTAGGCTTGTATTTGCAGATTTGAAAGTATAAACGCTGTATTTCTTTGGAAGTAGGTAAGTGTAGGTAGACGAGGACTGAGGAACGTGAGACTGCGAAAAAAGGCGTACTTGCAGTATAGGCTCTTGATCTGATTGAGTGACTTTGTGGATGCGCAACCAGTGAGTTTTGACCGGTGACCCGTGTCGGGCCGTCATCATATTCATGACCTGACAAGAATTGGAGACATATGAAGGTCGGACAGCTGTCAAACGCACGGAGTCCAACACGTTCAGGTGAGTGATGGACATAACGCCGTCTGCGCACAGATCGCGGATGATCAATCTTTACATATGCGGTGTGAATAAGTTACTCTAACGTCCGCCATGTTTACTACACCTACCTATATTTGGAAGACCTTAGGCTAGATCGGGAAGCTCATGCGAGCATAAATATGCAGCATAAAACTGCAGCCATGGTTATGGCCATTTATCATTGATGCATCAACAACTGTCTGAGGCTACGCTTTTCATCAATGATAAATGACCGCTTTTCAAATTCTAAACGGGTTTCGGTGTAGCCATGCGTGGTCAAATTTCCACAAAGTCGCTCAGAATGCTTGGCAATGCATTTTGATCTTCTTTCCGTACCGGCTTCCTTGACACACATTCGGAAGCTGCAGTGGTGCCACTGAGATCGGTGACCACAGCGTCGTGACCCGTGACGAGCTCACTCACAACTGATCAGGCAGAAACAGAACATCGTGCTACGGATGGATACGCCTAGTTGCAGGCGTCATGCTTCAGCAATTATCTGTGCCGCGGTATGACCATCAACAAGCTCGTTGTTGTTTATACATTTCAGCATTCAGAATACTGAATACAGCTGCATGCTCATAAGTGTGCGCAAGTACTCTGCTGTTATCTGTTTGTGTGCAGCAAGTTCAAATTTAACCTGAACACTTATCTGTAATTTTTAAGTGGCATGCAAGCACTGACACAAAAACTTTAGGCAGTTCAGTGCAACTGAACCATAACAAATGCATAGGTACCGTTCTACCAACTTGCTCTGCGAAATTTCAAAGCAAGGTTTAACAGGCTAACTCATGTATAATTTCCGCAGCCAACACAGGAAAAATGTGCCAAATACCAAAACCCTATGTAAATAAGTCTAAATGTTAATGCTATACGAACTCTTTGGTCGCAATTCTAATTCGGTACACTAACTAAAAGGACGTTATGCACATTCTCAAGAAATAGCATACCTACCTGCTTATTTATGTACCTACGATACGTTCTGCGTAGCCTTGTCCATCCATCCATTCCTTCTTCTTCTCCTCTCTCTCTCTCTCTCTCTCTCTCTCTCTCTCTCTCTCTCTCTCTCTCTCTCTCTCTCTCTCTCTCTCTCTCTCTCTCTCTCTTTCTCGCTTTTTTCCTCTCCGTATGTCATTGTGCACGTCTACATATCAGTCTGTTTGCCCGTCTGTCTGTCTGTATGTCTGTCTGCCTGCCTTCTCTCTCTCTCTCTCTCTCTCTCTCTCTCTCTCTCTCTCTCTCTCTCTCTCTCTCTCTCTCTCTCTCTCTCTCTCTCTCTCTCTCTCTCTCTCTCTCTCTACCGCATTCCTTTAATCAAGAAGACGCATCGTCTCGTACCCCTTCCGCAAGAAGCATATTATCATCTCCTGATAAACAAAATAAAATACCCCTCGTAACTTTAAAACCCATGTTTCGCCATGACCTTCTCACCCCTCGAGCGCCTCTATCCCTTCAATCTCGCACCATCAGGCCCTCCTAATGACGTAGCCACCCGGGCCGCGCGCCTGGACCGCGTGCAGAATCGAGAGGGAAATGAATCGTACTGTCGATGACGTCACCGGCCGCCGTGACGACACTCGTCATCCGCGGCGTTTCCAGAGGGCCGAGTGTCGATAGGTTGGTGAAGGAGCCACCTGATCGATCGCTAAATTTGAATCGGCGGATGACGGAGCGGCAGAACGGTGAATATTCAGAACGGACGAGGAGTGGCGCTTCGTTTAGCGCATTGCCGGCGTATTGTCGAGGGAAGTCGTATATTCATGCGTTGGAGAATGTCACGGCCATTGCGGAAGGATGATAGTAGCGAAGCTTTTGTTGTTTGTCCTCAGTATTTGTTTACTGTTTCTGATTAATAGCGATGCGTTTTTAAAATGTGTTTGCACATGACTGCTTAACCCTCGCCCATGTAGGGGGGGGGGTTGGTGCAACCCCCCCTGAGGTTTTTCGGAAATAGTGCAAAAACGGCGGCGCGCAGCGCCGCCAAATTTTGGGTACCTTATGGGGCAAACCTTGCGCATCTTTTGATAAAAAAAAATTTGACCGGGTCATGTCAGGTCACGGAGCTATGACGTCACAAAGGGAACAGCCTCCGGCCGGATTTTCACAAACTGAGTGCCAACGCCCGAGGTTTCCTGCCGGTGGTACGGAGATCGGTTGATGGATCGTGATGAAACTTCCCATGCATGTTGGGGCAACTATTGGCTATCATATGGTATAAGAAACTTGACCGGGTCAGGTCAGGTCACGGAGCTATGACGTCACAAGAGGAACAGCGTCTGGTACTATTTTTGAAAAGCGCCCGAACCACTATTTTGCTAATTCTTGTCACCTCAATGGGAATATGCAGCAATATTAGCTTCTATAGGGAGCAAATGGACCTTCCAAATCCAAAAATACAATCAGATTTCAAAAATTTAAATTTTGATTTTTCGAATTTCTGCCGCCGACTGTGACCTTGCCGACTTCCGGCGCTCCCAACGCGCCATTTTTAGAGCTAGGGAAACGAAATACATACCAAACGATAGAGAATTGATCAAGGAACACGATAGTGAAGGTTTCAAGTCGATATCTCCCACCGTTTTGCCGCAATCGCCGCGGAAAGTTGAAAAAGTCTATTTTTCCGAAAATTTGACCTTTGACCGGTCAAAAGTAGGTCAAATGTTGACCTAGGACCAAAAAATATACCACCAATCGCGAGATCTCGGCGAGAGCAATCCGTTGGTCTTTTCCGCTAAGCTCTACGACGCTCCGTTTTCAAACGCCAAGGGGGGGTCGCACCAACCCCCCCCCTGCATGGGCGAAGGTGGCAGATCGCCGTTTACGGGCGAGGGTTAAGCGTCACTATTCACTAATGAGAAGCAAAAGTTTCTCTCTGCATTTTACCTAGTCATTTTTTTTTCTTCTTACATTATTGATCGCTAGATTGCAGCATTTTTCATTTTGCAGCTCTTTATACCATCTTTTTCGCTTTTTGAGCGTACAATTTTTATTCTTTAGTAAGGTTTACACATTTCCTTACAGTTATATCCTATGCTTTCTAAAAGTAAGCTTACTCTTGCTTCCGCATATAATACATCATTGCTTACACTGATGAATGCACGTCATTCCCTGGATTTTCCACACGAAACTGTCATGTCATATCCTAAACCAGCTCCATCTAATCGAGGTCAGATGAAGCCGTTTCAATCACGGATTTTTGCAGACTATCCGGCCACTCATGCTTCTGTGAATGTAGGCTGGGCTGAGCGTGGGTAGACTCTGGACGCTTTTTCACTATCCCTGCCTACCGCTGATGCTCTTCCATCCTGTCCATTGATACACCTACAAAGCGCGCCGCCACCTCCACCGCTGCTCTTGTCCGTCACAAGTGGCCGCGGTGGCGATCCATGGGTCGCCCACGCAGCGCCGTCTGAAGAGGAATCGCTCCCACATCCATGGCCAGTGTGTGTTGTTGTACCGTGATGCTAGCTTCCGTATAGTGTCCTGACTCTGAAGCTCGTAGCACACGGCAGCTGCCACGCCTTTAGTGTGATCGGCGACTTATTCATTCAAAGCTTAGTGCATGGATGCCTACTACAGAACTAGACAACAGACTCAATATGAAACAGCAGTCTTACTTTGAATAGTCTTTGTAGCGTAGCCTTTATACTTTTTTCTATGGTGTAATGTTTTAAGTCACATGCCTCAAGCAGAAGGAACGCGACAAAGTGCACAAACGGTCGAAAATGCATTTCTATTCTTTTTACGAACCTTTCTTTATGCTGATTGCTTGCTAGCCCGAAAACAATAATAACCGTCAAAGAAAATAACAAGGCAAGTATATTGGTTGTGGAGAAGTTCACACTGAAAAGTATTGAAATGTGCATTTCACTGCTTAGTGCTTATGCTACCATTGTCGATGCTGGTCATCGACGATTTCAATCATGGTTGATGATTAAAGGCCTACAAAACTGCATATACGCAAAACTGCACGTATGTGCACACTGTACACCTTGAATGAACTAGAGAATGGAAAATGAATGGATGGATGGATGGGTGAATGAATGAATGAATGAATGAATGAATGAATGAATGAATGAATGAATGAATGAATGAATGAATGAATGAAATAAACTGTAAATCTGTACTGTAAACTGTATTCTTCACTATTTACGAGTACATGCTAAAAAATATAATTTGATTTTACTACGCCTTTTCAAACTGGCCGTAACCTTTGCGAACCAATCACATAAAAGCAAAATAAAAGCAGCTTACGGCTAAAATTTCAGCAGACTATACAAACACTCATATGCATGACTTTTTCATGAATGTGGGCATTGGAGGTTCAGCTGCCTGTGCTGAGCTAATCTAGTCGTGCCTATACGAATTGCAGCTGCTAGCTGAAGACAATGGAAACGACTGCGTGCGTACCCTGCCTTGTACTCAGCGAAGGTCAGTCTAGGCTATACAGCTCCTCTACATACGCGTTGGTAAATATTCGGCTGTCGGGTCGCTGACAGCTCTGACAAAAAGAGGCCATTCTAGTCAAATGAGTCGCTCTGTTCACTTATCTCTCGTGTTCCGCAACAGAACTGCCTTCGAGCCAACTGGGATGATCGTGTCGATGAGAGGAGCTGGGAGCTCTCAAGGCCATATGTGCCACCTGCCACACGTCTTACTTTGACGTCTTTGCAGCAGGACACTGTCGAATGTTATCCGAATACCATCTCACAATTCTAATGATACCAGCGCAATAACGCTACACACAATCCCCCGCAATGTGATTAGTAATTCGGGCATTTCTCGAATTCCCTCCCGGGTCAGGGCGGCCTGGTGCCCTCGCCGGTGATATTTGTATCGTGACCTTCCTCGGTCCGCCAGAACTGCCGTCGGCCACGGCGCTAATGAATTTATCCAAGGCCTAATCAAGACCGAGCGCCTATTACGCCCGGCGCGGCGCCAAACGGGGCTTTGATAGGGCCGCGCCGCCGGCCGGCGAGGACGCCCTATATGAGGACACGGTGAAGACCGTACTGAGTGGAATGCGACCAGCAGCAATACGACACGGGCCTGAGGCATGACGAGACGACGGCCCACAAATTGGCCGCACAAATTCAGCATGACGTGGCGCTACAAACCACCGCATTAGCTTCAGACAATCGCATTGTGCGGCCATAATGGATAAATAACGTCATCATCCCGCCGGTTTGACCTCGCCGTCTGACTCTCCGCCACTCCAACCATGTGCGTTACACGTCAGCCTGAAGGCAACATCTCGAATTCGCGAACCGTGCGTGGTTTACCTCATACCTGCCCACACGGAGTAGCTGATACTTTGGGATAAATAGCCGCTAATTAGGTGTACCATTTGCGCCTGTTACTATCATTAAGCTCGACGGGAGACGGGCGGCCTCGGACGGAGCGCAGTGGGGTGCCCTGCAGGACACCCAAACCTGGCTGACAGACGGCGAGGGGCCGAGGGGATGGTGATGCAACCTCGGACGGCCCCCAGCTGTCGGCGCCCTCCCTGCGTGAGAGTGGCACCCGCAGAGGTGTAACACTCGTCAGCCGAGGTAAATCAACTGAGCAGGTAAACACGCAGAAGGCCGCCTCAGAAGGCGCTGCGGCTGTCATCAGAGGTGGGGCTGGCGTTAACAGAGGTGGGGCACCGCTCAGACCAGGTGCAAAAGCTGTCAGCTGAGGCGTGGCCATTGTGTTTGAGGTGGGGCACTACCCAACAGATGAAACGAGATAGTTGACTGCTGACATCACCTCAGAACGTTGCACGGTTGGGTATTGTTTTATGGAATCCCTGAGTGAATGAAGAATAACTCTGGTAGACAGGTACCTACTGTAATTAAAGTAAAGCTAGATATAAATGGTTTATTGATCGTACTTTTAACGCAAAACATCGTGTCGTGATGTAAAGGCACTACTTCAACCCGCGCCGGGCCGGTGCTCCGCGACTTCCGCTCCGGGCCGGGGTGTGTGTGTCTGAACCCCCCCCGTCTAACTCGTCTCCTGGGCCACGTAGCGACACGCAGTAAGCGGCATTCGAAAGAGCGTCAAAAATAATAACGGAAACACTTCGGTCATTTTCTAGGTCAGGTCAAAGGTCAGGTCGCCAGAGGTCATCAAAGGCCAAATGTAGTCCATTTTAGCATTTTTGGAGACTGCCATCGGCTAACTCGGGAACCAATGAAGACTAAAGCTACAGCGCCGCGGAAAAACGCATTCGATAGCCCTTTTACAGACCTTTCTGAATAGTGTCCCCAGATTTGATCTCAGGTCAACGGTTTAGCCTCCAGAGGGCAAAAACTAAAAATAGCCGTTCTCACAAAAAAAGGTGGTAACTTTTGATTCGAGCAAGCCACGACATTAGTTTTGCCAGCATCGTGTTCCTCTCGTCGAGACGCGTCGAAGATTTATTGGTTGACCTTGAAAGGTCATTTGGAAAATTTGACCTCAGGTCAAGTTCATGACCTGGCTGGAAAGGGTCATGCTGCATATCAGTCGATCTGTATCGTCGAGCTAATTACATCTGACGTGCTTCCATCGCTCTAGCACGTCTCTATCAAAAGTTATAGCTAAAAAACTGCAAGTGACCTTTCATGACCTGAGATGACCTCAGGGGCACACAGAGGGGTCACAGCTACATTTTTCCGATTCGGTGTGTCATGTTTACCGATGGCGCGATGCTTGAGAGAAGGTTGAACACCATTCGTCCACATGAGGCTCATTTCAATTTTCTGCCAGTGACTTATGCCTAAAGGAGAGGTCGCAAAATTGACCTGACCTTAGGTCACCAATATCAAAATTCCGAGATAAATATTTTGTACAAACTGCTACTCTTATCAGTTGCTAAAAGTTTCAAGGCGATCGTTCAGTCGGCGCAGCTATGACGAGGATTTAATTTTTCTGAGGTGAGGTCACTTGACGTGACCTGGTGACCTGACCTTGAGAGTCCTGGGTCTGAAATTTTCACAACATGTGCGGAAAAATGCATGAAGAGGTGTGCTAAAAACGGCGGCGCTCCATACCGCCGTTTTTTAGATATCTGCGAAAAACCGCAGGGGGGGGGGGGTGTTCAAACACCCCCGGCCTTTTCTTAACCCCCCCTCCCCCGGCCCGGCGCGGGTTAAGAAAAGACCATTTAATATGGTGTAGGCTTGCACTGCTACAAGAAAATCAACACTTTTCAAGCCAGGATCAAAGTCTGTTGCTGAGTCAACATACCTACGGATCACGTCGCCTTCAGGAAGAAACCGTAGCTACGTGCCCGTGTGTCACTATCACGCGCTGAATCTGAAACACGCCTAAATGATGGGAATTAATAGCTGTGAGTCCACTCCAAAACGGGAAGGCAATGTGATGGATTACTGTGATTTCTGTAGCATGATCGGACATGCCATAATTTACGTGATCCAGATCATGACAGAGGGGCTGACGCCGTAGAGCGGGACACGTGGCTAGTTAGACTAAAACTCAGAATGGCGTCCATGCAGTTCATGGATAAGAAATGAGCGTTTCGCCTATAGAATCAGGGTGACTAGTGATAAATGATTGTTGAAGTTACATGAAAAGCATTGCTTTGCGTTTAATAAAGCTGACGAAATAATACACTTTCTTTCATTTTTCATTATCAATGCACTCACACACTGCTCGTTCAAAACACCACCGACCATTCAGTAACTAAACTGGATCAAACCGATCCTGGCGCTCATTTTATTGTCCCCCATGTATTTTATTGTCATTGGTTGTCCCCCACCTTCACGGCTGGCCATACCACTGTCATCGCTTTAACAATGCCCACCTCGATATCTGGCGATCTGGGCCGAAACATTTTTCACTAATGCCTTTCAGGTTTTCTCGGTCGTCTGGGGAATAGTTTGGCCGGCCACACTCGGCGACAGGTCCCGGTGACGGCGCACGCCGGCCCGGTCGTGGCAAACAGGCCATTATACCGGCTGATGTGTTTGACAAGCTGGCGGGGCGTCGTTCGCCCCTCGCCGAGCCTGTTTGCGCGATCTGTTATCGGCTGCCGCGCACCGGGCGGATTCCGTCCCCGCTGTCCTGAACTGCTCCACCAGCCATCGTCAGACCAAAATGCCCTATCAGAGGATTCTGTCAGTGAGGCGATGGTAGTGGGAATTTATCGTATTACAGGGCAGGTGCACCCATGGTGGCACGTCGTTAGAGGGTCGTGATTGGCTCAGCGTGGAATATACTGTGGTCTACTTGGGTCATATGTTCTCTACCGAGGGTCTTCGAATCGTGCAATACCCATCAAGTGAGGACGGTATGCGATGGGATACAGATGGTCAATATTAGCCGTTTTCACGACGGCCATCCGGTACAAATTTGTTGCAGATTAGGTGCAGATTAGGTGCAGATTTGGTCAAATTAGATGCATTCGCCAGGTAGCTCGTCGTGAAAACGGCTATTATCGTCTGTCATAAAGTCTGGCCACAACGCAAATGTTCGCCTGCATTCGTTTCCCGTTGTGTAGCTGTCTTGATTTTTTTTTTTATTGGCGAAGCATTGCTTCATTTTGAAGGGAGAATCCATGCTTAGCCTGTACATTTTCTAGTTTTTTTTTTCACTGCAACTGAATGAATAAGAGAGGCTGAGCTGGGGAAGTTTTTTTTTTGCCAGTTACGAGCGTGGAATAATGTCGGAAATCCGCATCGGTGGCACCGAACGCAATCCACCAACATTCTCTAATACCTTGAACATGAAACACACTGACGTTCATTTTTACAATGATCTATGTGCCGGAATGGATTTGCGAGGAAGGGACTTAGAATATTCATAAGCCTGTATTCCAGCCTTGCATGAGAAGGAAAACAAGTCACATTTGTGTAAACCCCTTACATAAAGACATAGCCATAAAACTGATCTGACCACACCTGGTTTTCACCGTTGAGAGAAACTGTCCAACTCCCTTGTCTAATCAGATATCACGCATCAGTGGCGCTGGAGAACCCTCAGGACACGACAGATCAGAGGATCCAACATCCAAAGATCACTGACCTCTCCCACGCGTCTGTCCTGTCCCCTCGGCCTCAGCTGAAGTGGCTCAGCGGATTGTCACGGGTTCTGTGTACGCCGGGGATGGATTCGGTGGCGGGATGGAAAACGGTTCAGCTCCTCCCAGAACGCACCGGTGAAGCCGATTATGTAAGCCGATTATGTCCAGGAACAGATGAGCAGACTCTCATGCCCTGTGCCGTGTGTCTCGGCCTCGGGATAGTTGTGCTCACAGCGTGGGCTGTAAAGTTTGAATGAACGGTCATGGCAGATAATTGTTAGGCCAGAGTACCTATGTATTTTCCAACTGATTTGTAGCATGTAAGATTGCCCGTGAAGTGCGCCCGATTTATAATGTACGCATGACGTTTCAAGGCTGGTGTGTTGTGCAATGGTCCAATCGATGAGGCGACAAATGAACGAAAACATAGACAGGCCATTGTGAACAGCAATCAGCTGAGTTTCATCATCGCACATTGAATTCACAAATTGGTTCAAACACGGTGTGCAAAATAAATGAACATTTCCTAACGAATGTTTCCTAATTCGTCAAAATTTCATCCTCATCTGTGTGATGATGGCAAAAAAAGAACAATGCAAACCACATTTTTAAAGTTAAAAAGAAAAAAACAAGGAAATAAAAGGTAGCAAATATTTCCATAGGCGAAGGCAAGCAAAATAAATTCAGGCACCCAACTTCCACATTCAAATCCCTTATCTGGATATTCATCTCCAACGGACTTCCACGCGGCGGTATACGTTGGACGACCTTGCGCTGGGTTCCATTTCCATACATCACACACAGCGTCCCATGACGGCCGGTTCGAGCCTCACTTGGACCGACATTATCGTCACACCGCCGTCACCGGCCGTGTTATTACTGTCGGCGACGGCGTTATCGACGATCGGTCATCGTCGGCCATCGCTGGCCAGGTGTCAGACGCAGCGGACGGCTACACAGAGCGGGCGAAAGTTAACTGTGGGCCAGGTCCCAATCGAGCACATTCCAAACTGGGAAGGTCATATCAGAGCCGAATATTTTTTTTGCTTGCTCCCTTTTTGCGAAAGCAAAAGGAAGTGTTTATTTGTCCTTTGACGTGTAGCTTGTTATTGATTTAGTTGTAGCTTGTTGAAATGAATTAATTGGCAAGACATTTCCAATGTGCGTGGTGTCGAACACTTTTTGAGTTTGTATGTAGTGAACGCTCTCCATTCCATTGCCACCATGACTTTACCTGAAGCATGCCCGATTCTTATCTTCGTCAGTCGGCATCATACCTTCTTTCATACCCCTAAATCACATATCTGCGTCTGCAAGTCCTTTTCTTATCCTCCCTTCGCCTGTTACCATCCTCCCTCTCCCTTAAATCTCCCTTTTCTCTCACCTATCCCAATCCCTGCCTTCGTCAGAGTCGACCGTTTCCCATACACGTTCCATACGCGTCGGAACGGTAGGCGTCTTTTGGAACGACACCTTCAAGGCCGGTCGCAGGTGCCCGGAGCGCCTGACCTACCACGGCCGCCGTTCCCGCTCCGCCGTATGACCCAATGCCTGTATGTAAATATGCGAGCCATCAGTTTGGCCATAACTGTGCCGTAAATATGGTGCTAACATCGCCGTCACCGCTGCTGGTGGTGGTGCGCCGTCTGATGACATCGTGGGGCCGGTGCTGAGGGTGAGGGGAGAGGAGAGGAATCTCGGAGGATGCAGGTTACAGCGATCGAGAAACCGTCTTGATATGTCAATTCATGTTGGCTTGTTACAGTAAAAAATGCAATCCATGTCTTCGTAAATTGCAAGCATGTGTATTGTGTGGGACACAGCCAATATATTTTTTTTGCTGTTATTTCAATCAGTACAGTTTAATACTTAAACATACCATAGCCGCAAACAGATGTCGTGAGGCAGCAGACCATTGGCTGTTTCTTTCATTTCACCCTCGTCCCAGCAAATGACCAATTATCTATCTGGTCCATCCACCCGGTGGCGACCTCACGCTGAGCGGTGACGGTCGGTCGGCCGGGGTTGTTAGCGCGACACCGCCGGGTGGGGAGGAAGGGGCGCGCGGGCCCGCGCGGCGCCGGCCACGGGACAGGGGCGCACCCGAGGTGTTTACCAGAAACACCATATTTTGTCCGGCGTCGTCCCCTCGCGCCCCAGAGCGTATGAGAATGCCTCTCTGTGCCCTGTGTCGGCTGCCGTCACACGCTGTCATATCGATAAAGAACTGAGTGGTAGCCGGTTGGGTGAATAACCCCCACTGGGCTGGTTAGCCGGGAGGGGACCCGGGCCGCTTCCCTCTGTACTCCGGGTGTGTTTGTCGAGGTCTGGGGGCGGTCCAGCCGCCAGGTGTGAGCCTGTCGTTGTCCCCGGCTGACAGAGGCGCCTCTGTGGGTGTCCCAGCCCCCAGCCGAGGGCAGCAGGGGTCAGGGGCCGGTCAGAGGTCGGCAGAGGGGTAACCGCAGTCCGCAGAGGGTCGTCCAGCCGGCCGACCCGCAGTGGTAGCAGCTGGTATGGTCCGGTAGGTTGTCAGGACAGAAAACAAGCCACTGTTAGCCAGCGATCGTTTTATTATGCGATCACCGCGCCATTGTTAGACCCAGCGAGATCTATTACTAAGGTCATTCCAAAGTTGATGAACGTTTGTTCTGGAATTCATAAAAGCTGTTTCGCTTGTTCCCTAAGAGAAAGTAGAATGGGATGGATGTATGTATTTCAAGAGCGAAAACACAATTGCATCAAACTATTGGCATCGCACAATGAACGAAGTAAAATCAGTACCGTCTTTGGACTGGAGTCACGTTATCGACAGAAGCAAGCTCTTGACGAGAATGTGTCACTTTGGAGCTGTCTTGATAAAATATTCGAATGGCTCATAACATAACTAATGGTGCATTATTGGGCACTAGCATATTCAACTTTGATGTAGCTGATGCTATAAGACACGTTCATCTAGTCTGATGCAAACCGAAGTTGCTTGCACAAACTGCTTTTTTGTACATAGCCCACACTTACTTGTGTTCTTAACTTCTTCGACAATTTCATCACAAAAGTCAGTGCCAATAGAAGTTCGCCTAAAAAGACAATATTCTCAATGATTTTTTTAGCCAATCCCTGCTACCTTTTTTACCGTCCATTTTCGCTAATGAAATGGTTCCTGCTAATTGAAACCCGTGGAACATTTTTCACTTTGTCTTTAGTTCATCTGTGGTGAAAAATAGCATGTAAAAACATTAGAATGATAAGTCAGTTTGTATGGCCGCTGGCGGCAGGTTTGTTTTGGTGGTTCATCACTCACACTCGAACCCAGGTAGCTGCACTGCCGCCCTCCGGAGCTGATCATTTCTCTTTGGAATGACGAAACAAGAATATATGGAGTCTGGACCACCGCGTCGAAAGGAAGAGGCCGCAAGGAGGGAATGGATTTGTAGTGCACTGCCTCTTGACTTGACCTACTGGCACAAGTGGATAGTTGATCCTCTGGACGCTGTTTAATCGCAATGCAGTTTTCTAGAGGTAATCAATGCCTTTCTAACTGAATGAAAATGATGCTGAATTTTGCATGGGCGGATTTACAAATGTGAAACGCCTTTTCCTAAAAGTATTGTAGCAACAGAAACCTGCAAGTCACGATCCTACTCTGAATGCATCTGCCAAACTTGTTATCTGCCGGATTGCCCTCTCCTCGGCAGACCCCAGGTAGGTGTGTACGACGGTACGGTCGCCGCTACCCCTCCCCACCGTCACCGCTGTCCCTCTCCAGCGTCGCCAGATGGCGCCGTCCGGCTCTGAACGAAACGACACCGGTCAGTGAACATCTGGCCGTAGCCGCGGGTGGCAGACGGATGCCAGAGTGGCAGACGGTGCCGCCTGTATCACGGCAGGCGACGCCAGGTGGTCACAGGCGCTGCCGCCTCGGTCGGTCCGCCAGCAGGCGGGTGTTCACTGCCCGCCGGCCGCCGCCAAACGCCGGCGATCGCGCTACCCAGTGCAGGTCCACTGAAAGTGATGGAGAGGGTTACAGGTCTGCAGGGTGGCAGTGATGGACCCGGGTAGGTCTCTCACGGTCGCTGGTCGCACGGCCGGCCTGCAGCGCAGGAAGCAGAAGCCACAGGGACGGGTGTGACTCAGTCTGAGACGGGCGGTAATTGTGATTATGAGGGACCGGGTCCGGAGTCTCACGGCCGGGCGGGGCTGGGGTCAGGTGTGATCGAGTGCCCGTGCACGTGGCCAGCCCGCCCCTGATACGCTCATAAGGCTTTGTTCTAGTGACATGCAGGAAAACTATGGTCCCTATAATATGTCATAGGTAATAAGCAGGTAGGGTTACGACAAAGAGGGCTGGGGTGGAACAAGGGTCGTTCTCAACACAGAAATGGTTTTATTGCTACTGTGACTGACACAATGTGGGCTCGTATACCATTTGCATACCGCTGTACAAGGGCGAGACATTCTTATGTGAATAAGACCTGTCAGACTGCATAATGCATATGAAATGATCAGAGCGGAGCCTTTATTGGTGCGCCCGTTTTTCGTAGGAATTCGGTAAGGACGAACGATAAGAGTAAGACTGGCCACACTTTTTAGCCTAACGAACACTTTTGTGACAAAATGTCAAAAGTGCCGTGCCTAAGTTCTAATAAAACGACATACCCCGTCGTTATTACCCAGCCGGCAGCTGTCGGGCACGAAATTCCTCCAATCTATAGCACATAGCAAGTTTTCCATTTTATGCCACCATTACGAGAAAGCAGCTGTCTGTCCCTCTCCCTGCCCTCCCTTGCATTGTCCATCTCCCAGAGCTGTCCGCTACAGAGCCGAGCACCGGGCCCGTAGTTCGCGCCCTGTCCGCTAGGTGGCTGTCCGCGGCCGGTCAGCTCAACTCCTGGAGAGTGACCATCCGTCGTCCGGCGCTCACGGAGTTGGTGAGGAGTGCGGGTCGCTCGTGCCGGTGAGATTCTCGCACCAGGAACTCTGCACGTGGATAGAGAGCGTCTCGAGTGAGGTGGAAAAC
This sequence comes from Amphibalanus amphitrite, assembly GCF_019059575.1. Taxonomy (NCBI): domain Eukaryota; kingdom Metazoa; phylum Arthropoda; class Thecostraca; order Balanomorpha; family Balanidae; genus Amphibalanus; species Amphibalanus amphitrite. Next base: position 671,741 of record NW_024881719.1, on the reverse strand, counting down.
GTGCCGCTGCGCTGCGTCCGGAGGTGATACTGCGCCGACAGCGCGGTCACGACCTGCCCACAGCGGAAATCGGAGAGTGCTGCACCCATCACGTCTGGTGCCAGAGGTCACACCGTCGGAGACCTACCGTGAGTTATCATGCGAACTTCTCAATCGCTGACAGTGTCCCCCGCTGCTGATATGATTTCCCGCTGATGCTGCATGTTTTTGATAAATACTGGAGAAGAAATGGAGGGGTCAATGTTTTGATAGGTCCATAATATTTATGTTCCGTATTCGTCCATAGCAACACTGGCTTCTGTAGACTTTTCTGCTGATACTTAACTCTCTCCCGTCCAGACACACACCCATGAGTCAGGTCATCGCCGCCCTGAACTCCTTTCTGCTCAGTTCCATGAAGGGCTCCCCGCTCCCCTCTCGTGCCGGACAGCAGCCCTTCCCCTCCGCCTCCGCGCTGCACGCGCACCATGCAGGCTCATCAGGCAGTCTGTGCACGTGCTGACGACGTCCCGGGCTGGCTGCCAGCTGCGGACGGCTGCGGACGGCGCCGGGGTGCAGTTCAAGTTCTAGCCAGCGGCTCCGCCCGCGGTGGAGCCCTATTTGGCAGCGACCGTCTGCAGTCCGCCGGCGCTGGGTCCGCCCGCCCGTCCAGTCAGTCTGAGGAGAGGGTGGTGGGGATCGGTAGGGTCGCCAGTGACATTGGCGGAGGTCACACCGGGTCACGGCTGCCAGATGACGCCGCCGGACCGCTGTATACACTCTGCTCAGAGTGGAGGATTCGGGTCAGCTGAGCGCGCACCGTTAGCGAATATCAATGACTTCATGCAACAGTGCGCGGGATGAGAGGCGGCTTGGCTCGACGGCTCTGACGGTCACACGCTGCCCCGTCACGGCTGAGGGGACGGGCGCTCATACAAACACCAAGGCACAGTGGGGACCGGGTGCAGTTGCATTGCAGACAAACACTGATTGGGAGACGGAAGAAGTTGCAAGCAAGGACTGAGCGATGAGTCGGGGGCAGATCAGACAAACATTAGATTGGCCGGGCATTGTAGGCGAGCACTCAGTTACGGTCAGAGAATATCGGCAGCACCGATACTGTTAGGAAATATTGCAATTCGCAAGCAACCACCGGAGCGCATCAAGTTTATTAGCCGACAAACACAACCAAACATACCGGGGCCAGGTGTAAAGAAACATCATGGGGACCGGGTACATATTTAAACAAAGCATACAAACAAAGACATGCCGAGATACGGCTATGGAAGTCGCAGAAAAGCACTAATAACAGGCCGGGACAGCGCGGTGGGAAGACAGAGCCGCTCGCAGTCCCGGGACGCGGTGGCCGTCATCGGGTCAAGGAAATGCCGCCATCGCAGCCGCGCCACTGCTCAGTAAACGGGCTGAGACGAGGTCGAGGTGATGATGCTCGAGAGGTAGCGCTTCAGTTATAACGAGGGGCACAAATAGTACAATCTCGCCGCATCATAATGCTTCGGTGAGCTTGAAAGCCCCATTGGGTGCTTCAGGTCCGCCCCAGCCCTGACCCTGCGGAGCTATACTGAAACTGTGAGCCGTGAGATTTCCTAGAATGCATTGACGATTTCTGATAAATGTTCGATTTCCAAAAAAAAAACTGTCTATACGAGCTCATTTACGTGCCACATATTAACAATATTGCGGACCTGCAATGAACATTGAACAATCTTGTGTCCTGCATGTCAAACTTTGCTATTATGTGATTAATAATTATGCAATAATTATGATACGTATATCATTATATCACCATCCTAATAAGAATCCAAACAACTTCGCGCAGTTCTGATTGTGTTGTTGGTCTGATTCGTGGGATCCCCTTACCACAATAAGCTCCACACCTGCTGAATGCAGAACCTGGTACACACGTAAACACAATGGGCTTTCTGCCTTGTATCGGCGTCACGCCACACGGTTCCTTTCGATTCCGGCGTGCACTTACCCATGTCCCCGGTAACGGTGTGCATGGACTAAGCATGGCGACATTAGCAGCATGTGGTCACTTTTCCTGCTATCGGAAGGTCACTTAGTCAATTTTCCGAGGATTAAATACGTTTCGCTGCCGCGTCGGCAGTTCAGTTGACGTCATGTCAATTGCCGATGGTAGACGGGGATCGTTTTTAACCGGTATTGCCATCATGAAGGAATAACAAACGGCACGCAATATTCACCCATTACGTTCAGTGCAGTGTATTTCAACGGCAGCATCGTGAAATCAAAGACATTCAACATAACCATGGCAAAATAGCTTATGGTCAATACCCCACTCTGATCTGCTATTTTATTCGTTCCAGAATATCTAGCATGATGTCCGATACCGCCCTACCCCCGGGCCCCCCCCCCCCCCACTGCCTTGCTAGTGTCATGCACTAAACCACATTATGACTTTTGCCACAATGACCCATCAATAATAATTCCTCGGATCCTTTGAGGGGGTCGCTGTCCATCCCGCTGCTCTCCTCCACCGTCCGTCCCGCTAACCCGCTGCCCCTCCCGCTAACCCGCTACCCGCTGCCGCTCACGCTGACCCGCTGACCCGCTGACCGCTGCAGTATCACTGCTGGGCGCTGGGCGCTGGCCCCTTATCACCTCCCGATCGGACCTCGTCGCCGGCCCTGGCCGACCCAGCGGGACCGCGTGGGTCGTGACGCACGTGAAGTGCTCGTTAGCCGCCGTTTCATGGCTACTGTCGCCTGATCGCAGCCCTTGTATGTGTGTCGAAGTGCTGGCCTGGCTACGTCAGAGGGCGGCACTCTGGCTTTGTCACAGCGCGGCAGCCTGGCTGTCGGAGGCGCACTGTGCTGCCCGGCCCGGACTCCCGTAGCCCACTGTGATGCTGCTTGTGATGTTCCTTGTGCACGGTGGAAATTTTGCAGTCTTTGTGCGTAAAAGGGCCGCAGTTTGCTACGTGGAAGGGCGGCAGCCTACGCACACAGTGCGCACCGCGCTGCCAGGCTAGGAGCCTAGTGAAAATGCGTCACTCACAGCCGGTATTGCTCGTCGAACTCCGTGAAACAGGGCCACACGCAGCTGGCGCAATGTAATTAGCAGTCGAGGCCACCGTCGAGATGGTCTGTTTATGCAGATGAGGGAGTCCGCCCTCCGTTCTGCCGCACCCATCGCCGGGCGCGCCCCAAAACGGCGTCCGTTCCGATTCGTTCCGCTCTCAACTCTTCACGTCCCGGCTCCTCTCGTCCCTTCCTCACTCTTTTTGTTTTCTTTCGTTTCATGATGGCTTCTATTAGATACACAGTTTGAATCTGTTTTAGTTGGCATAAACGGTTGATTAGCTTGAATCGGATGTTTCGTCTTTTTTCGATCGGTTTTTACTCTTTTAGCCAATGTGTTATATGTCGGGTCACCACTTACCCTTCATGACCTCCATATTTTTTTTTTTGTATTTTAGCTCTGCTAACTCCTTCTGGCCTTGATTCTCTCAGATGATTCGAGTCCGCTCATATCCCAGCTGTTTCATGCGAGATGTGACGCAACAGCCCCCTGGGGCGGCCACCGCCCGTGGCGCCGCCCGTGCGCTCGTGCCGTCGGGAACGCCGACAGTTTGCAAACGACGCGGTGAAGGGTCGCGCTGAGGCTGAAAACACGCCGCTGAGGGGCCGTAAAAGCCGCGCGGATGATGCAGAAATGGAAATGAGCCGGCGGGACAGGCCGGGAGCGCCGGCGGCAGACAGTCGCGCGCGGAGAGGCGGGGCGCAGGCACGCACGCTGGCCGCGTATTGTTGTTGCGCCGTGAATGGCCCAGTGGCATTGTTGCGCCATGGAGCGGTGGTTGTTTTCGGTGTGGTACTCCCACACTAAAGCACTAATAGGAGCCAGTCAGAGGCGCTCCTTCTCTCTCTAGGTCACGCAATGCAAATGGAGAGAAGATGAAGGGGCGCTTTGATACTGAGCTCAGAACGGAAATTGAAGCGAGCGAGCGTTTCTTCATAAGGTCGATTCCATTCATACTACCCCGGAAAATATAGTTCAGATAGTCATGCCGTGTCCTCTTCACAATATCAAACCGGTCAATTAATTTTTAGTAAAAAAAGATTACACTTTCTTTAATTAAAATGTTTTTTTTTTCACTGATAAAACAATTCTTCCACGAATGATAAATGTGGTATTCTTTCACACTATTGCTGTCGATGTATTGCTAGCTCATTGTGCCGTTGCATGCCTACCCGTCACATGTTATCGCCGCCCATGGCGCTCCCAGCAAGCAGACTGGGAGGCGGCGAGGTCTAACGGTGCCCGCACTACCTGACCTTGTTACCATGCAACACAGTGGAGGTCTTATCTGATGACCCGTTTATCGCCATCTTAGCGTCCGGGATGGGGAAGACTCTAGTCAGCGAGCCAGGCAACCAGCTGGTGTCGAAAACCGGGCAGACGCGACAGGAGCGTCCTACTCTGACTTATCCAGCTGGTGCCGGCTGGCCTGAGACTAGCTCTTTTCCCGGCGCAGTGATGAACGATCAGTGGAGATTCATGGGCGCCCGTTCACTGCGCCTGGCCAACTGGTGTGCGAGCTCTATCAAACTGGGCCGTTCATCGGCGCGGGCAATCCTTGGCGACACCTGTGCGACAAACGATCGGTGAATGGCGCAGGCGACCTGGTCTGAGGATGCAGCGCCGGAGCCGGAGGGCCGAGCAGCGCCGGAGCCGGAGTAGCCACGGATAGAGCCGTAGCCCGGACAGCCCGGACCCATGGCTTTATACCCAGCACGTAGAGCGTCGACGGCGCTGCCGCATCTGTCGCTGATCAGCGCGCACTGGCATCGTTTCTCAGGCTCACTAGGCGCCGAATTCCGGTCGGTGCTGCGATGCTTGTCGCCACAGATAGCCGCGGTATGCTAGAGACCGTGAGACGACGAGATGACCGGGGCGACGGCCGACCGCACTGTCAGACAGGTCCTCTGTTGGGAGGATACTGACGCAGGTGAAAATGAATCTGACAAGCTCTTTTTGCCGTTGTGCTGAAAATAATGCAATGATTCTCTGAAGCATGCTTCATATATGGGACAGTGACACGGCAACAGACAAGTCAAGCATGAAGCAATGCACAATTTCTTCAAATGGAAAATCATGCTGTCAATCATCCCCTGACAAACTAAAAGATGCGATCAACAAAGCACCTCCGTGTTAAACCAATGTCAGGGTCCATGTCAACACGAATACATCACTGTACCGGCAAGCACTTTCGGTTCCCATCTGTAAAGCTCTCGCACAGCTGAGAATACACGCATGCTAACGATATGCAAATCATCATGTTCCGCGTCTCAGTACCTTGCCCGTCGCCGCCTCCCGTCAGCGTCTGGTGTGGGGGGGGGGGACCTCTCAGACCGCTGAATAGCCCACTGATGCATCGCCCACCTTCCTTTTTCTCCTGCCGAGGACCGTACCGTCGTCCAGGGAAGGCGCCACATTCTGGAGATGCCTGAGCGCTCGCCGACGGTCCCGGCTCTTGGCGTCGCTCCGGGCTAGGAGCAGAGCCGCGCAGAAGCTTAATTACCGCCCCAGAGACCACGATCAGTATCTGTCGACGTGAGGCGGCCCGCGGCAGGCCGCCCGCATCGACAGCACACTCTAATTAATACATATTTGCTTTAATTGGTTGGAGGAAAAGGACCAGAGTGTATTAACACCGTGTCCTGGTTAGACATATGCTTGTGTTCTAAGCGGTAGCTTTGGCCTGATTATTTGCCAGAATTCAGCTTTCTGTCTGTTCCCTATCGGAACGTTTGAAGCGTGAAATGGACAACGACAGTCTTATCGTGTCTGAGAGTTTTAGCCTCGTTTTCTCTCACTCCATGTCTCTTATCCAGATGATCAGCAAATGTGGATCCTATATCGACTACTCTAGCTTCCATTGAAGCGATCGTTCCGCATGACGCTGCGACGAAGCGATCCACTCTGCGGTAAAACACAACCCTTCGATATCTGAACAGTCTCTCGCAATACCGTGTTCGAAGAAGACTGATGAGAGAGCGGCGCGATATAAATCGCATTATCCCTCCCTGTGCCTCATCTTTGGTGGCTTATCGGCCCCGCCCCGCCTGGTGTGTCGACAGATGAGCGATAACCCCGTTCCCGCACAACTCTCTCCCTCATCGGGCCGCCTCTGATCGATCCCCGCTCCCCATAGTGCCGGCCCGACTCAAAACGGCGCCCACAACGAAACCTGTCTCGAATTTTGACATCACGATTTATGTCGCTAACGCCGGGTGGCACGTAATGTGATGGATTGACGCTACTTGAGAGAGAAATATAGCTGGGAGATCATTCGTTTTAGTCACCCGAAACAGCGCCAATTGCACAATACTGACCCAACACTCTGTTATGGGGTGTAGAAAAGATGGAGAAAAATATTTTAGGACACTTTACATGATTTTATTCACATCGAATATAGTCTGCCTTTTACCTTTATCTTATTTTAAATGTCTTTTTTCCCTGTTAGCAGCCAATTCAAATGATTTGTTTTCACTTGTTTCTGTTATTGAAATAATTTTCCGTCATTGCCAATTTCTTTAAAAAATATAAAACACATTTATATCATGCCCCAAAACGCAATCGTATGCACAATGCAATGTGAAAACACATTAAATTGTATTTATTTTTATCTGCCTTTTTCTGGAATTTTAGGATAGTCATTGTGGTGCTAATAAAGTCTAGCGGTGCATCTCCCTAACTTAATTACGAATGGTTGCTGGATGAAGCCTTAATTGCAGCGATCGGCAGGGGTCAGGTAATCGGGGCATCTCTCTATTTAGGCTGGTCGGCACGGCGGGCGGCAGCAGACGTGACGGTAGTGTAACGGTCCACGTCAGCGGTGCATCTCGCAGCAGCGTGACGTCACTGGAGGCTGCCTCACAGGACGGGAGGCAGGCCATGGGCAAAGTCATGAGGTGGTGATTTTTAGAAGAGTTACTCTGCTCAGGCTACTGTGAACTACGTAGGGATAGACTCTGTGAACTAGGAAGGGGCTGAAATTTATTCATGGATAGGTGTTCAATGCGGTTTGGAAGCCGATGCCATGGCTACATATGCTGAAGAACTTCCCCCTCGCTGCATTTGTCGCCGCTGCTTCACAGATCCACACACCTGTTCCTGGTGTGTGGGAACACAGGAATGTCGTCCACTCCCCTGGCTTGTCCGCGCAGCTGTGTTCCCTCTCAGTGCCGTCATTGTCCTGCCTCTGCCCAGTCGGACTGTGTGTCACCTGGCGTGCAGGTGCGGCTGACCTCACCGTCCCACCGTGTCCCCTGTCCCCGGATGGCCTGTCGCGTGCACGGCTGACCGCACCATGCGACCCTCTGCCGTCTCCCGGGATGCCGGTCAGATCGCGTGCACCTGTAGAGCTGACAGTTGTCGCGTGGGCGCGGCCGGCCGGGCGGCGCGGTAAATCGTGCACTGCTGCCCCTCCTACCACTCTCATGTCAGGGTCGACCCGGTACCGCATTTGTCATGGTTGTCATGACAACGGCTGGCAATCTCATGAGTGTATCGCTGCACTCAGTCATATCTTGAATTAGTTTTATTGCAATAGGCTGAATATCAGGGTTGTGCTTGACTCATGAGTCGAGTCAGAAATTTGACTCAACTCTGACTCAAATGAGTCAGATTTGAGTCGAGTCGGATAAAATGTTGAGCTGTTGAGTTGAGTCAGAGTTGAGTCGGACAAAAATATTAAGGCGTTGAGTTGAGTCAGAGTTGAGTCAGCAAAATAGCTTTTGACATTGAGTTGAGTCAAACATTTAAAAACACGAGTCAGCTGACTCAACTTTCCAGAAACAGTATATATATATATATATATATATATATATATATATATATATATATATATATATATATATATATATATATATATATATATATATATATATATATATATATATATATATATATATATATATATATATATATATATAGTTACGGGCCAAGTGCGAAGGCTAGTCCGTTTGCGAACGGACTAGTCCATTCGCGAATGGACTAGGCCGTTTGCGAATGGCGGTCCGTTTGCAAACGGACTAGTCCGTTTGCGAATGGCCGGCCATTCGCGAATGGCCTAGGCCGTTTGCGAACGGACGGGTTTGTGGCGTTGCACTTAGCCGCCGGAAGCATGGATTCTCGGATTGGGGTACGATTCCGAATGAATGGGGGACCGCTGGTCGATGCAGGGGCGTCGCCGACGGGGGGGGGGGGTCGGAGGGGTCCGGACCCCCCACACACACACACACATTCTTGAAAATATGCCGGTACGACGCCCCCCCCCCTCCCCCCCACACACACACTTTTGGCCACGAAAATCGATCAAGAATAAAATAAAATATTTTAAAAACGATTTTGGTGCATTCTCAAAATAAAATTGTCTAAATCCGAGGAGTTTTCAGTATTTGGTGGGGATTACTTTGACTGACCGTCCGACCAGATCCCCTAGTCGAAAATCCGTGGCGACGCCACTGCGTCTATATGTTTAGTTTAATCTCCGGAGCAGATCTGCGAGCTGGCGCAACTCTGGGTTAAGGTCTCCACACACCTGGTCCATTCGGGATGCGACTTTCCGCTGAACCCTGCACAACGCGGAAATTATAGCAACGTGTTGCCGCTGGCCAGGCTTCGGCCACCGATCTGGATCTGGGGGAGGTCAAATATCCCCGTGACCTTCGAACAGCGGAGAGTCGCATGGTGTGCGGAGACCATTAGTACCGTGCTCCGGGCTCCCCGCTGATGACCCGACCTGACCTTGGTCGAGTTTGTGGCGCTCGATTCATTCTGCTCTGGTGTGGTGTACCGGGACGGTGCGGCTTGTGTGTGGTGAGTGCGGTGCGGTGAGTGTTCGAAAAACTGTTGTGTTGCATTGCATTTAACAATACGCGCACTGCAGGGGGGTTGTTTTCAACCCCCTGTGATTTTTCACAGATCATGAGAAAACGGCGGCGCGCAGCAAAGCCAAATTTTGTATAACTTTTTTCCCATATTCTGCGCACATTGTGTGAAAATGCTGACTCCAGATGACCTCTTGCTGGATATTTCGCACTTGGCCTGACTTCGCACTTGGACTGGGAGCATAAACGCCCGTCCATTCGCAAACGGCCTAGGCCAACTGCAATAACGCACATGGACTAGTCCATTCGCAAACGGCCTAGTCCAAGTGCGTTATCGCACTTGGACTAGGCCATTCGCGAATGGACTAGCCTTCGCACTTGGCCCGCAACATATATATATATATATATATATATATATATATATATATATATATATATATATATATATATATATATATATATATATATATATATATATATATATATATATATATATATATATATATATATATATATATATATATATATCAGGGATGCGGAGCCGGAGCCGGAGTCGGAGCCGGAGCCGCCGGAGCCGGCATATTTTGCCCGGAGCCGGAGCCGGAGCCGGAGCCGTGAAACAATATAGCCCGGAGCCGGAGCCGGAGCCGGAGCCGCCAAAAAAGGGGCGACTCCGGCTCCTTTTTATTTTTTGAAGAGGAAAAAAATAATTGACCTAGTTCGGTTTGACAGTACAAAGCAGTAAAACATATGGTACTATTGGTCTCAAGATAAGAGCCCAGGCGACCTGTAGTTTTGATGCGGTGAATACCTCACCCTCGCCACAACTCGAGTGGGGGTGGCGCTGGCTGGGAGGAGGGGTGCACTCGGCCCGAGTTGTGGCGAGGGCAATGGTATTCACCGCATCAAAACTACAGGTCGCCTGGGACCTTATCTTGAGATATAGTACGTCATGGGCCATCAAGTGAATGAAAAAAGCCGAATATCCCCAGTATCCCACAGTACGCAATGAACTTCCTGTCTGCTCTTCCCCCCCCCCCCCCCCCCCAACGTCTACTGCATCCCCAGAACATGAGGACCGGTCATCAGGTGACGGCCATTGTTTTTAAGCCAGTGCAGTGGACTGCGACTCCCAGCACCGTCTCTTCCCACCCCCACCCCCACCCCCCAATGCAGCTGAGACGGGTGTCAGCTTACGATGGTTCAGTGAACTCCGATTCGCGGCGACTGCGTTTCCAATGCTATCGCTTCCTAGTCCTTTGTTCCTAGTCCTGTTGAGAAAAATAGCCTTAGTGGCTAGTTGTTATGCAAATACAGAAGCAACGTGTACCAATCCAATTTTTCTTCCACCCGTATTTAATTGATTGCATAGCCCAGCCAGCAATTCGCTTGGGCTGAACTGTGGCAAGCGTCGGGCAGCTTGGGCTTAGCTTGGGTTTGCCCACTTTGATCAAAACCAATGTATTTTTTACTAGGGCTGAGCGGGGGCATGCCGCAGCTATGCCCACGTGCGGATAGCAGTAGCTCAGCCCGACATCTGCCCGCGCATCCAAAACAGGCTTAACTTGGGCGGAGCGCGGGCTGATCAAGCTGGCTGTGTCCTTTGGCTAACTGGAGTAAAGCCGGAGCTTAGCCATACTTGTTCGGCTGTTCGCGCATGCGCAGTTCTGCGCCAATCATGTGCAGCGTTTGTGACAGTCTGCGCGCTATATGATCGTAACCTTGCACACAGTATATAGATGTCCTTTGATCTTCCATCGTCGTTTCCATCCGCTTCGTTTTTGCCTCCATTCGCTTTCGTTCTCCTTTGCCTACATACGGGTCGCCTTTTCCAAGTGTGTATATATATGTGTGTAAGCTCGCTGTTCTCGACAGGGATCCCTCCTAAAGGTTGAGGCCCACTCGAGACACAGAAGCTATCTGGCCGGACACCCCGGGCGCGGCCTAGGTGGCTTGCATCCATGGCCCCCGGGAGTGGATGAAGGTGATAGCTCCACAAACACACATACACATTAGCGATATAACGTAACGTAATATAACGTAATTAAAGAAAGGGCTTTTTACTGTGTACTTTGGCTGAAAGCACAGGTTTTTGCCCTCTTGGTTAGGCACCAGGTTTTTTCTAGTTAGGACTTTTCCTGGTAAAAGTTCACCCCACAACAACACACACACCAAACAACAGCACACAAAACAGCAGCAAGTCTCAACAGCAATCTCTATGTAAGTAACCAAATTTATCGGTCTCGCCTATCTGGCACCTTTTCGGCCTTCCCTTAGTTTTGCAACAGTGTTCGCCACGGGCCCCAAAATCCCCAGCCCAGCCCGGCCCGGGCCCATGGGTTCAGAGCCCGGCCCAGCCCGTAGCCCGCTCTTGGCAAATATTCCAAGCCCAGCCCGGCCCGGCCCGTCAAAAATAGCAATCTAGTTATTGTCTTAGTCTATGGCTATAATAAGCATGATTGATTACACTATTTTGAGAACAATTCAAATTGCATGAATATTAACATGGCAATCATGACTCCCTTCTTTTCAATGAATATAATCATTTCAAGCACCTATGGCACAAATTTTAACAGTAACAGCAAGCACCTCAGTCAATTAGGTCATGATTACACACCTATAAAAAGTTTACATGATTATATTAACTACATTCTATGAGTAAAGTTATCTTGCAAGCTGATGTGTGTGAACATTATCATTAATAATTGGTGACTCTAATGCATACTTGAAGGAAGTATTTGCAACATACTCTATACTTCCCAGCACTTACCAGCAGAAAAAAAGCTTGACTTATGGGAATTGATGAATCTGTCTGGGATTGACCTTGCTGTTAAATTCACTCCATAGATGCTGCAATATCAAAAGCCTGAGAAAGCATACAAAATAGGTGACACTAACTTTAGCACTGTCTTCCAAAAAAAGAGAAAATCCATCCATTTATCAGCAAAACTGATTTAATCTATTTTCAATTCATGCCCACGTGTCAACCGAATCTCTGTGGACAACTATCTGCTACTTTCCTTGCTATTTTATGTTAGGCTCTTTTCAAGATATGGATATCGCTAGCAGCGTAAGCAGAAAACATGGTAAGCTTGAAATGTCATTGGGTACTTTTGCGACTTGTACGCATCATCATCATCAATCGAAAATGAGCGAACACTTCTTGATTGTCGCAGCTGCGGCAGGTAGCGATTCTGACGAATTGTATAATAAAACATATATGATCAAGTTTTTGTTTTGTTTTTCGTTCGAGTTTTCAGACTTCGTGATTTTGGTTTTATTTTTCATTGGTTTAATTTTGTTTTCACCTTGATACTCACTTAAAAAACGTATTTATTTGATATACTGTTGTGTATACTACCTAGATGCCGCCACATAAACATAGCGCCGCCGCCATGATTGCACATTTTGTTGAGAAGGGGCTGGTTTGTTGTGATTTATTTTGACAAATTTATGGACATTTAAAGAAGCTTTCATCGCGAAATACTCTGTAGAGTTCCTCGTTACTTACAGTGTGTTTTGTGAGTATCCTTTTAAGGTTCTGTTCGTTAAAAAGCCGTCGGTGAAGGAAAAAAGACTGTGTTGGAATTGTCTCACTATCGCCATATATAAGTGTTAACTTAATGTAGCCCTGTAGCCCATCATTGTTGAGTGGCTTCTTAGTTTTTGGAGTTGTAGTGCTAAGTAAGTTGTTCTGATGACTACATTTTAACTTTTATTAACAAACTAATGATGCTAGAGATTCTCTGATCTTTTTGGTTGCGGAATTTTTATGAAAACCCTCCTATGTGTGACATGATGTGATATTGGATAATTCTCAAGATTCCCAAAATTCAATATCAAGTAGGTTTTCTTTCACATTGCTTAAATTTGGTTTAGTTTTTGTATTTTCCCAGTGGGTTTTGTTTGCATCAGTTTCCAAATTTTCTTAAATTGACATTAGTCGCAAAACCCATAGTGCACAAAGTTCTTGGCCCGGCCCATCCATAGCCCGTTAACTAATGATATTTGGGGGCCCGGCCCAGCCCGTAGCCCAGCCCGGCCCGTGGCCCGTTGGGCTGGCCCGGCCCGTGGCGAACACTGTTTTGCAACCCACCGGACGCCACATGAGCCGGTCTAACGTAAAGTTTGTCTTTGCTTTGCCTCTTGGGCCGGAATAAAATAGCCGGCAATTAACTTAACGTAAAACAAAAGATCTGGCTAATTGCCAGCAAGTAACTTCCCTTCCCCTGCTATAGCCTTGTGCTAGCGGGGATGCAAAATTCAAAAAAAAAAAGCGACGAAACGACACACCGGTGTTGGGGCATTTGGTGGTTGATGTTTGGGCGCGTGTGAGAGCGCGAAAAAGGGATAGTGCTCACTGCTCTTATCAAGTGGACTGGCATGGAGTTTTACGGTAGGTAAGTGTATTGAATGGTGCGCTTGATCGTATGTAAACGTCATGATTTTGACTGAGTTTCACACCATCAAACATGAAGCTGAATAGCTGTTCAGCCTGGCGACTCATACCCTCGCTCAGAAAAGCTGCATTCCGTGCCTTTATATCTTTGTGAAATACCAGCACTTCTGACCCAGGAAAATGAAATACGAAACACAAATATTTATCTACTTATCACCGAGCACGCTCATTCTCTGTCCGCATTTAAAATCAAATGAACATTTTATACGGATCAATGAGAAGTGCTTTTACAGTATTAATGCATCAATAAGTTATTTTTCAAGCAAACATGCAATGTAAATTAAACCAATGAATCTCTTTTTCAGGTACGTACCATTAGAGCAAATGGTTCAAAAAATAAAATAGTTATACAAACCAGGACCGGGTGGACGCCGCAGTCGCCCTCGCCAAGTGGTTTAGCGGAAACTGCCTGCTTATAATTAAGTAGGTATACCTATGTACATAGTTATACGGAAACTGCGCCGAAAACTGGCCGGCCACCTACTGCAGATGTGTGTGTGTGGAGGAGCCAGACGCCTCCAAAGCTCCCATTCACCAGAGTGAAGTTCCTTATAAACGATTGTTTGCTTATTGCTTTATGTCTTATGAGCGATTACTTGCTGTCCTTACTTTATGCTTTCGGTTGAGTGCTTAACCAAGTATTATGAACGGGGAGGGAGGCTAGCGGGCCTTGTGATTGTTTTATAGTTTTGATGGCGTTTTTTTCATGACTCATGCCATATTACTGCTGCAGTTTGCAGTCCACTGTTTCATGTATTTGTGTTTCATTTGACGTGTTTGTAGTCGTTTGAAATATACATTCAATCAAAGTCAACCACTACTTTCCTTTTGCAATGCTCGAGCCTCGATGACCGGTTAACAGAGCATATGAGTGACCGTAACAATGTTAAATATGCATTGAAACCGCACAACCTGCTGAAAGTGCATTGGCTGCTCCTTGCTACTTGATCCAGTGTGAAGCAAAAGCAAGATGAAGTCAAGTCGAGACTTGAGAAAACAGGAGCCGTCACTCGAGCCGAACCCGAGCAAAGCCACAGCAGTTTGCAATGTATAAACCCCATTCACTTCTATGGCTTAAGTCGGGATAGACAGGGCACACAGAGTGGGCTTGCCGGAGTTCAGCCCGCTCGGGCCCAGAGTAATCTCCATTATATAAATGGATTCACTGCTCGGGCTTAAATCGGGCTAACGCCAATCGTCGCTCAACTAGGGCTAAGCTACGGCTGTCCGGAGCTCGCAGAGCGGGCATACCTCCGGCAGAGCATGGGCTTTAGTCGGCGTTTTTGTGTCATACGCCGACTTTAGCCCAAGCCCCAGCCGACTTTAGCCCGACTAAAAATCTCGGGCAATCCGAACTTGAGCCTGCTTGGGCCCGGAGCAAAATTGCTGGCTGGGAGGGGATGTACTGAGACGGAGCCGGAGCCGCCGGAGCCGGAGCCGCCGGAGCCGGACCATTTTACTCGGAGCCGGAGCCGGAGCCGGAGCCGCCATAACATTTCACCCGGAGCCGGAGCCGGAGCCGGAGCCGATTTTTTTCTCCGGAGCCGGAGCCGGAGCCGGAGCCGTCTGAAATTTCCACGGCTCCGCATCCCTGATATATATATATATATATATATATATATATATATATATATATATATATATATATATATATATATATATATATATATATATTCTTAGTCCTGGCTTTGCTGCCAGATTTTTTTCACCTCCCCCCGCTCAACAACTTGAGTCAATTTTGAGTCAACTCACTTGACTCAAAAAAAAATTTGAGTCAAGTTTGAGTCGACTCATATTTTCATCGAGCCGCTTGAGTCATGAGTCGAGTCAAGGGAAAAAATCAGTTCCTTGTTTGAGTCAGAGTTGAGTCAGGGCTTTTTGAAGTTGAATGATGAGTCGAGTCGGCACATTTTTTTGAGTCGAGCACAACCCTGCTGAATATATTGGCCTACAAACTGAGCTGGCATCCTAGGTGGTGCTACGCTTCTGTGCTGTTCTGCAGTCCCCAAGCGTGCAGTCTCCTCTCGTACGGCGCCATGTGATATCTACTTTACTGCGTTGCAGTTTCCACAGTGGTATCTCCTTCATTGAGACAATACAACCGTTTCACAATGAAGTTTCTCGGTTAAGCGTTCGTGCAAGTTTATTGCTTACCAGAACAGAATTCAAACTAAAGCAATATGATGGCTTTGAAGTTTGTCCATTGTGTTTTTGACGCGGTTCCTGTCGATAACAAGGAAAATAGTGTTGCACTGTTGCTGAACGCTGAACACTGAACACTGAACAGCCAGGTGGCAAAAAAAAAAAAAAAAACGTCTCCACGATCCATGGGGCTGCCTCCCACTGGCCTCTAACTGGTTTACTGTGATGAGATACCAAAAGAGGACACACGTCGAATAAGGAGCCTGTTTTAGAACACGGTGGGTGACTCTAAAAACAAACAGCCGCTCTATTGTCTGTCACTCTGAAAGTACGGCAAATTCTTAGAAAGATAGTTATTAAGAGATATGTCCTGTGCTAATGAGACGTTTTAGCACTCTAATTCCTCTGTATCTGCCACGGTGAATTTACGCCATACACAAAAACGGATCACTGTTTCCGTTGGTAGGTACTATATAAAATGTGATTCGTATATCTGTCTATCGTGTCATATCATGTTTTGTCGATTCGTGGTGCCAGCACAGAACAGCTGCTCCATCATTCCATTCGTTTTTGCTGCAGAGTTAGCTGTCGATGTCCACCTTAGGCAATTTCTTGCTGGAACACTTTTTTATTTAACCTACATATGCCTGATTTCAAGCATTATATGCGCACTTATGTTGACCATGTTGCTTAGTATCATCAAAAAATATTTCACATATAAGAATGACTAAAACTTCTCTTTGAAAGGACTGATATCATTTCGTTATCAGCATTTATACTATTTTAGCGTCGTGATTTACACCAGTTATCAGTTTATCTTTGTCTTATGTCTTCTCCTAGCTATTATTTTTCTCATTCCCCATCTCCTTACAACCTATAGTCAGCCTTCTCCTGGCAGCGGAATATTCCCGTACCGTCTCGGTAGCCTCTCACGCCTCTGGCAGTCCAAAGACTCGTCTCGGTAGCCGCTCGCGCCTCTATAAGACCACACGGTGGCGGCTGTGGGCTGTGGCTCACCATGTCCCGTTAGCACCTGGTGACGCCCCAGGCTGCGCTCGCACACCATACACCATCAACTACAGTGCGTCATGGGGACCACCGTGTGGTGCAGTTCTCACCACCATTTGGTCACGAACTCGAGTCGCATTTATCGTCACAAACACCAGCACAAACTCCAGTGCACACACCGTCACGCATACCGCTACATCAGCACTAACAAATCCGCCATTAGGTGCGCTGTCACACGTACCGTCACGCTGGGGTGTCACGTAGCTGCGTCACACTGGCCCGTCACGGACCGTCCCGCGCTGGTAACACTCGAACTCGAGCACAGACGACGTGTGCCGGCGGGCGGTGGAGTGGTCAGATTGTCCACCTCACCAGGCACAGAGGAGGGGCTGATTTATGGCCCAGCGGCCGCCATACATCGGGTCGGTTTCCGGGTTCGTTGTCTGGCTCTGTCGGATATTTGATGTACGAGAGGAGGTGTGTCGAGAGAGCTCTCACGAACATGTGTTCGGTGTGTTGGACACAATTTTGCATCCGCTTCTGTCGTTTGCAATACATATAGGACAAGAACGCTCCAAGTGCATGCATTGGAGTCTCACCTCACCGCATCGTTGTGTCATGTCACCACCCTTCTGCATGTGTACCGTACTGCATAGAATCTCCCAAAGTCGAGTGCGAGTCAAGGTCGCCAGTGTTTGTCCTCATGTCCTTGTCTGCAGCGGTCGGAGGGGATGGGGGTCTTCCGGTCGTTCTGCACGCCTTATCGGACATGACGGGGTTCCGGTGCTCGTGCCGCCCGGGGAACTGGTTAGACTGGTCCCGCCGAGCCGTACCGAGTCGGGCCGGCCCGCCGTGCTGCCGCCAGCCACGCCATGTTAGGCCTTCACCTGCATTGGAGGCCGAGTGGGCGGCAGGACGGTTCGTGCAGGCTCCACCCCGGCAGCGGATCTCCCCAGCTTGGCTCACAGGACGGCCTTTGTTGGGAACGCTCCATGTCTGTCGGGCAGACCGAGACGGGCTGTAGAACCGGATCATCCGTCGGTAGTGCTAGCTAAGTCCGTCATTTAGCGCTATAGGGACTCTCGCATAGTGGAGAGATGTACCCCAGGCTAATGTGGGCTTATCTCACTATAATACACCGCTTAGAGACATTACCGAGCTGTGTCAGGACAATTAATAAGCCGCGGACCGTGTCTGTCCGTCCCCCCCCCCCCTGTGATAATATCTGCACTCCCGAAGAGGTCGTCAGGTTCCCACTGTCACCACTGTCACAAGCCCGGTGACCTTGACTTGGTCACCACTCTGATGACGTCATAATTGGCGTATTGATGACGTCATCGCTAGCACCGAACAATGCCCAATACACCGGTGGCGACCGATTTGCGCCGCTAATTTCTCAGCGTGCGCCCACGATCGGTGCGTTGTGAGGACACTGGTGGATGGTGGATACCAATTGTGCTGTTTTGTTCTGTCGGGAACTGAGTCCGAGCTCTGAAGGCCCGGCTCGCCGCTCTGTTCAGTCCGGGGAGAATTGTCCGTAATTGGTCTGTGTGTGCAGGGTCGACCGGCCGGAATTACATGGTTCGTGGTGAGACGCTCTGTGCGCGGACACGGTCAGGGTGGGTTTGTGGTGATTATGGCAGAGCTGGGATCCGTGTGTGACGAATGGCACCGGAGTGGCGCCGGCTCAACCGCAGCTTCCCTCGGAGATGAGGGCATTCAGAGGCCATTGGCCCGGGGGACAGGGGAGCCTAATTTTCACCTGATTTTCACTTGGCGCCACGAGGGTTGTGTTGCTGACTTATGTCCTGAGCTGGGCCATGTCTGGTCTGTGTCACTGTGATATCACGACCAAGGATAGAGTAATCGGAAAGTAAATGGCAAACAATCAGCACATTGCACTTTTATCGACGTTGAACTTAAATTGTTTCCGTAGCTCGTCGACAGTCTTGACATTTCAGTCAGTCGCAAATTGAATTATCAGTGACAACCATTTCATGACTGTAATATTGTCGTTTTGATTATTCAGAGAAAACATCGTCAATGCGAGACATGTATCGGGCAGCATGACTCACATGTCTGCAGCTTTGCACGGACATTGGAAGTTTTTTCTTTATTTCTCCAGTTGACATTTAACCGGTTCCGCTATGACGCTGGCGAATGGCAAAGGGTTGAGCCTTCGTGTATTTCCTGTATGTACCTACCATTACGTAGGCGTCCTATCGTAATGTTGTATGCTAATGCCTTGAACATAAACTTCAAACTCTCGATGTAGATATCGATTTCCCCTGGACTAAGATACGCCTGACTAAATCGATGCCTGAAACAGCTGTTGTCACTGCGCGACGCAGCGGTAAGCGCGAGTCCAGTGGTTTCGATAAATGACTTGCGGACGCTACGTTTTTCCTGTCATTTGTCTTGCCTCTACTCAGTTCATGGTTTTCCTGTGCGCTCCAGCGCATCGGGAAGTTTTTCTGGTGGTTCCGGAACCTGACCGTTATCCACTTCCTACGGTCTTTAGCAGTCACGAATGATAAATCAATTCTGTACAAAATAGATGGCTTAATAACTTACCTAAACTGTGGAGAGCAGATGTTTTCAGTCAGCTGTTTGACTCATGAGATGTTTCGAATTTCCTAAAAGCCTTTAAACGGGCTCTTTAGCGCCGTTGGATAATAAAACCGTTATGCATTAATATTCATCACTCATTAATTTATATGCATCCCTTCCTAGCATTGTTAAGAGCCCGTTTTTCATAGTTGCACGCCAGGGAATCCTTTATTCCACTGTAAATGTCCAGAAAATTACAGGAAGTGTCAACATTTGTTGAGCTGCATTGACCTGTAAGTGACTCTTGCCGTCTCTCCTTGCGCTATAACAAAGACGGATTAGCTCTGAAACTATGCATACAAAGCAGCGCGCCGCTCCACATGTCAGCCAGCTGTCAGGCTGTTTCACGGGAGGCCACAATGGGAGGAAGCCACCACCGGCCGGGAAGGCGCGCCCGCTTAACGGCCTCCTCTCATGATTTGCGCCTCGTGTGAGTGACAGATGGCATTCCTGCAGGCGCACGGAGCACGGACCTTGCAACAGCGCACCCCATTCACGTGCCTGCTGAGGGCAGGACCCGCGGTGGTACAGGGGAGTTAGAGCAGCGCAAGTGGTGCAACTCAGGGACACCCATCTTTGGAGAGTCTCCCAGCATTGTGTGGTTTCACTGTTCACATTCGTTCGACGCAAGCTCAGATTCAAGGCAAAGGGTTGTCCGAAACACGCCGTACAAATGAAAGAGATGATGTAGAAAATAAGTGACAGCTAAGCTGTTGATGACATTTATCTGAAGCGCAGTTATTTCATCTGATGTTCATGATTCTTAAGTGTTCATCCTTCCTATCAACACTTATCCTTATCGACCAGGACTAGGCTAATCCG
Source organism: Amphibalanus amphitrite (assembly GCF_019059575.1). Lineage (NCBI taxonomy): Eukaryota > Metazoa > Arthropoda > Thecostraca > Balanomorpha > Balanidae > Amphibalanus > Amphibalanus amphitrite. The sequence continues at coordinate 651,839 of NW_024881719.1, read as the reverse complement.
TATAACTCCCAAAACATAGTGTCATAATATGAGGAAAGATGCAGTGGTGCATAAAACACAATACAGTTGTTTTAGTAGGGCCAACCGTGAAAATTCCATGTGGTTCCATGAACAACGGGCGACACAATGCTATCTAAAATCGCACCTCCGTTTTTCAATCGTTTGATTGGGCGAACAAGGCACTGTGTAGTGTGTACTAGACGGTCTCCGCTTTTAAGATGTCGGCACGTTTTTGTTTGACGAATGGTTCTCGTACTGTCATTAATATTGTCGGGTCACAGCACCTTGATCTGTAGACCGCAGACACCGATAGTACGCCAGCGCTATCACCAGATCAGCGCAGCACACCACAAACGCCGCAGTCGGCTCTCCCGCGCCGCAGGTGCCGCGGCCGCGCCGCCCGATTGCCCCCCGCGGGGGACCATCAAAGCGTCCAAAACCGCAGCATCCAAAGTACGCAACATCCAAAACCGCAGCGTCCAAAGTACGCAACGTCCAAAATCCGTCCAAAATCGGGTATATAGGGAGCATTCACAACGTCCAAAACCGAAACATCCAAAACCGCAACATCCAAAACGTATCATCCAAAAACGCAACATCCAAAGTACGCAACATCCAAAGTACGCAACATCCAAAACCGTTAGGTTAGGTTAGGCTAGGTTAGGTTTCCTTATCCCCGGTAGGCATAAATCAGTAGGTTTGGTTAGGTTAGGTTAGGTTAGGTAAGGTTAGGTTAGGTTAGGTTAGGTTGGGTTTCCTCATCCCCGGTAGGCAAAAATCAGTAGGTTAGGTTAGGTCAAGGCTATATAAACCAGGTAGAACGTTCCCGACGAAAAAGTGGTGACAAGCGATAATTAGTAGCCGCGACCCTCACTTGTTCAAAACTATATCCGCAAGCAGCATTTACAGGCTAGCGGAAATCGACCAATCGGCGTTCGGCAATACTCGACGCTGATTGGCCCGATGCTCGTGACGAAATTGCGGGGGACTGTAGCTATTCCCCTATGGCGTTTAATAGACTTACGGCTTTTGAAGGGGATTTATACCAGTTTTGTTGGGTTTGAGGCCATTTTTGAGCTTGGATATTCTTTCTGTGACTTTTGACTGTGTAATAACGACATTTAATCATGACATTCTATATACTACCGGTGTCACATCGGCCAAAAAGACCGTAAGTACATGGGATAGACGGACCACTGCTGATGGGGCCACACATGTCGGCGTGTGGTCATCGGAGGTCCGTGAGGGTTCGACATAGACCCTTCATGGGTCGGTATAGGCCCGGTGGGTCCAGTGTGCAAGCCTATCGGGGGCCGGTGCTGACCCAACAGGGCCCAGTGGCATATAATGTAAGGCTGTCTAGGCCGACGTTGAGGGCTCATGGGGGCCATATAGGACCAATAGGGACCACATCAGTCAATCAGGGGCCATTTAGGCCAATAAAGGCACTTCAGGGGACTTGAAAAGGTCATTCAAGAGCTGTGGTGGGCCCATGAGGGGACGGCATTGGTCCAGCAGGTGCAGTCAGGGGATGTTGTACGGGTTTCTCAGTGGCCCATTTGGGCATATCAGTGACCAATTTGGACCCAGCAGAGGGCTTTGTAGACCTATCAGGGGCTGGTGATGGTTCATCAGGGGCCAGCGTTAGTCCATCGGGGCACGGCATATGCCCATCAGAGGTAATTGCGAGCCCACGCTGAACAATGATGGCCCTTCAACGGCCCCTAATGGATCTACATTGACCCATGGGCCATGATGTGTCATGTATGCCCCTATGACAGGCCTACTCAGACCCCTGATGGACATTCCCGGCCTCTGATGACCCTATACTGAATGCTAAAGGGGCTCTAAGTTTCTCCAATAACCCTTCGTCAACCCATTATTACCATACGCTGGCACTAGGGGCCCCACATCAGCCGCAGGGCAGTCCGTGCCATGACAGCATGTCTTTTCGGCCGATATTACATCGGTAATATTTATTAAAATCATGATTTTATGGTGTCATTATATAGCTAACAGTCATAAGAAATATATTTCAACTCGAAAACAGCTCCAAACAGCATATAATTTTAAAGAAACTCCTCCGAAATCCAAAAGCCTATTCGGGTCCATAGAGAATAACTGCGGTCCCCCGCAATTTCGTCACGAGCGTCGGACCAATCAGCGTCGAGTACTGCCGAGCGCTGATTGGTGAATTTTCCGCTAGCGTGTAAGTACTGCTCGCGGAACAAGAGTTCGTCGACAATCCTCCACAAACGTCTGTCACCATTTTTCGTAATGCTAAACAGCCGGAGCGTACCCCCCTGGGTTAGGTTAGGTTAGGTTAGGTTGGTTTTGGATGTTGCGTGCCTTGGATGTCGTGGTCTTGGACGTTGTTATTTTGGATGTTGCGTTTTTTGGATGATACGTTTTTGGACGTTGCGTTTTTGGATGTTTCGGTTTTGGACTTTGTGAATGCCCCCTATAAACCCGATTTTGGACGTATTTTGGACGTTGCGTACTTTGGACGCTGCGGTTTTGGATGTTGCGTACTTTGGATGCTGCGGTTTTGGACGCTTTGATACGGACCCGCCCCCCGCGCCATATCTCGCCTCCGGACGGCGGCGTCTCACGACCTCGGCACGTGACATACGCACCGCCGCGTCCGCGCCGCTTTGGCCGCCACGTTAAATCCTGATCTACGAGGCTCGGGATGAAGGCCGTACGGGGACGCCAGTAACGATTCATGGTCGATTTGCATCTCGTCAGCTGGGCCGCCTACGCTCTATGTGACCCTGCTCGCGGGCACACCGGCTGCGTATGTCTCAATTGACCCAGCAGTCTCGTGCCGAAGGAAGGGGGCGGTAGCCGGGTGTGGGCCTGTAAGCACCAGTGAACTCTGACCCAACTATCGGTACATGCTCTTGGTAATGGATAATGAGGTAGCCATATAGCTGGTGGCTTTATAAACTCTTGTAATGAGCAGAGCCACAAAGGGCCTTTATAAAGATAATCCCCAAACGGGAGCAACACCTGTGCGATGATTTCTCTACCTTTTGAGGAAAACTGCAAGCCAATCTGGATGAATGACACCGGTCCCTTGTCTGCGGTACTCTCCTGTGAAGGAACTATATGAGCTCTGCTGACCTGTCTTGTTTCCTCCTCCACACCGACGCGGCGGTCTGAGCGCGAGACAGCTCCTCTGTGTCGGCCGACCTCTGTGACAGAGTCGTCCGACCTCGGGTCAAAGGTCACCAGAGCCGCCTGTGAGGTCCGCACACCTCAGGTCTTCATAATGGGGCTCAGTTTCACCGGCAAAATGCGGCTCAGATGGTGCACTTTGCGGCTGCTCCAGTTCGCTGGAGGAGCATCTTCAGCTCGCGTCTTCGTATGTGTCCGTTTTTCAACATCGATTGATGTTCGTGGATCTTGAATGATTGAGTGATGCGGTTCAAACTCATACAACCTCTTCCATTTAAATTTAGATCAACGAAGAACGTTTAGCCGGACATTTTGTTTGCAAAAAACTTCCTTCCTTTGGTTTCCCAACTTGCTCCCATGGAAGACATTGGCTCGTCATTACGTGTTAGGCGGATAAATATTATATCCGTTCTTCATTCATCTCTCATGATGGGTCACTTGGTCAGCCCAGGAGTTATGTGAGCGGTGTCGAGCACCGTCCCGGATCTCGACTATGTACTCTGACCGGATGTCAGCTGGCCGATGAGATAATTATCAGCTGGCTTACAACGCTGTGTGTCTCAGTAATGTGCCGTTATTTGTAACCTACTCTACATGCAGCTCATGTGCAGACAGGATGGTCATGGACCCTCATCATGAGACTTATGACGGGCCGCGGCCGAGCATAAGGCTAGCATGATGCTCAAATCTTTTGTAAAGCCGTATTTCGCAAGGAAATTTGCAGAAGAATGGCTGTGCCAATTTCAGTTTGTTTGATGTATCCATTCATACCAAGCTTCAGCATTGAGCTGAAGTGTGCTTGTGAGCCATGAGCTGTATCACCAATGAGCCCCGCACCATCCAAACGCTTATCCATCTTTTTGATAGAGTGTGCCGTTCGCGATAACACTGAGTGGCTCCTGATCGTTTTTGCGCGGAGCTTATCGATAGGCTATGTGCCAACCATCAGTAGCACATTAGCTCATTAGCTCTTGGAAGGGCTACTGGGAACTTTCCCAGCCAAGCGTCATCTTTCCGACTTTCTCTCGACCCCGGGTTTATTGAGATATCAGTGACCTGAGGCACGGGGGCTCAATCTAGTCGCCCCGGTTTTCTTTTCTTTTGTCTCCGGTAAAGTCATCGCCAAGTGGGCCATTTCACGAGCGACGAGCAGTCGCGTGCTGCCAGATCTCACAATGCTGCCAGATCTCACTTTCCAGCGCCGTGTGAGCGGGCCGTGAGAAGACGCGGCAATGGGTCACAGGCCGTCTGTCGTGTCGGCCTCCCCCGCCCCCGCCCCACCGCCCAGCCGCCGCGACCACGGCCCCGCTCATGCAGATTTCATGGGCCGACTTGTTCGCAGCGGGTCGTCGCGCCGTTTAGTGTTGCTGCGGCGAACGCGGCGCGCGGCGCGAGCTCGCCGTGACTGCCAGATGCGTCTCGGCTCCATTCGGGGCGTGTTTTCTCCCGTCGAACGTCTGGGAGTGTCGAACGCGCCGTGTGGTGTGGGCGTGACCTCGCCCTGTGCGCCGCCGTTCGCTCGTCCGGATGGCGCGGAGACGGTACTGGCATGGGAAAGAGAGAGACATGGGGAGACATTGACGTGGTAGAGACAATAGGGACCAACATGGGATACAACCACAGCGCATGAATGCCGCACGAAGCATAACAGACAAGGTCAGTCTCAAAGCAAATGAACGGGCAGGAATTGTAAGAGGAAACGGCTGTGAGGCGGTGGATGGGTGGTAGAGCACTGTCGTGAGCGGGGTGGCGGTGCTATGGGCGGTGAGGCGGCGCTGTAGGCCGTGCTGCGGGCGGTGCGGCGCTGTCGTGGGCGTCTGTTGCGCCATCCCGTCGACGCCCGTTCACCACCCCAGTCACTGGCGCTGATGGGTGGTCGGAAGGTCAGAAAGTTCAGAACGTTCGGCACCGGTCCCACCGCCGCGCCGTTCGCGGTTCCAGTCGGTCTCACCTTCCCCACAGACCTTCCCAACCGTTCAACCGGCGAGTCTTTAAATTGGTTATTTAATGTTGGAGGGCGAGTATGCAGTAGATTCATATTCCAGTCATTCCCGCAACGCTGTAGATCTATCTAACGTTACTGTTTTTCTTTTACAGACGGCACCAGTCAATTCAAGCTGAAGACATCTCTGTCTTGTGAAAGGCTCTGAAACATTACAGCTGCAGTGACAGAATTGAGTGAACGTTGACAGCGTGAAGAGGGCAAGTGGTACTGGTGATTGGCCGCGCTTGTGGAGTACTGCAATAAGGATATCCAGCTACAGTGATTGAATAATATTGCAACCGCGACCTCTGCAAGGTCTTATCACAGACGGAAAACCGAAGGTAGGTGCTTGGAGCAAAATTTATAAATTTCCAGTACATTAAGCATGCCACTCCCACCATGCACGTAGTTGTTACATATCTTAATTGCATTATCTACATGCTACGTTCATTTTACATGAGCTTATTAAAAATAATTACTTCATTTACCTTCATTGCATGTGTAGTGTGTACGCTCCATGACGGAATTTCCTATAATTTCCTTTCATCTGGTATAACTTCCTCATTGTTACATTGCATCACTCTTCACCACCAATCCTGCCATCGCCTCTTGCCTCTTCCGTGCTCCTCCCTCTGCAAACCCATACCTCCCCGCCCCGTCCGTCCGCTCGTCTCCCGACCTCACTCTGATGACTGTGTTACCGTCCGGTCTGCGGGCCCTCCATGCCTGACCCGACCGGCGTGGCCTGGCCCCTCGGCCGTGCGCGCGGGGCGGCATGGCGGTGATCCATTACACTGTCCAGTCGCGATGGATGCTGGGATCAGTGACCCAACGGCACCGGCAGTGGGGCGAGCGGTGGATGATGGATCCCCGTGAGAAAACTGGACGGTGTGGGTGAGATATGATTTGACCGAGATCAGAGGACGACCTCCTCGGCTCTTCTCGTCCCTACTCTCCATCTCTTCCTGGGAAAAGCTGGTGGTATTCGGTAGGAATTCGACTGAACCGATTGTTTACACGTAAAATCAAACCATTACAGAGAGTGATTTGTAGTTTCGTCATAGCTGATAGCTGTGGTTACACAAGTATTGGAAACATTGCTGAACGCTCGCAAAATAGTGAAATGATCCTGCCACTTACATGACTTTGAGCTTCAACCCTTTATGGAAGCTGCCTGCCGCCACTCAGCCATATGAATAGCCCCGATTATCGTTTGTAGTCGGGCGCCGCGGCGGTGCACCTCAGATGTCGTTGTTTGGTATTCGGAGCCTCTTCACTGAGGGCGACCCCGCGGCGCCCGTGCGACACCGACCTTGCCCGCGGCGGTGGCGGAGAGGCTGACCTTTGACCTGTGACCGGGCCGGCCGCACTCACAGAGGGCACAACAGGGAGCTCTTCCGGCCGGCAGGGCTGCGGGTCTGGGGGGGGGGGGGAGACGGGGGATTCTAATCGGGAGGGGTGGGACCGTGGTGGTTGTTGTGGTTTGAGGTGGAGGTAGATAGGTCGTGGCGGGATCTGTCTGTCAGGAGAAGCATGTCAACTCTATGATGATATTGTTCGCAGCATACAGGCTGTTCGCGTCTCAATGATCTAACATGGGGCTAACCGAATTAGCAATGTCAAGTTTTTCATGGATCCGATGAATATAAACATGAGCTATTGTCCCTGCAATGTTCAGCTGTTCTGTTACACCTTCAACTGCTTGAGCGATTGTACTAACTAATCTATGAAATCCGTCGAAAAACAGTCGAGAACCATAATCATTAAACAAGTATATAATCTTAAAAAGTACCTATATTGCTTTTCCTTTAGCGTTGTTCCATTCAGAGTAATGTTCAGTCTTATTTTGTCTGTTTATGTTTTGACATTGACATGAATGAGTGAAGTAGCTGTAGATACCTAGTTCGTCGTTCGTGTAGATACCTGTAGATACCTATCTTCGTAGTTGGTAATCCATGTCGCTTTCTAATTGTTAACTTTCAAAGATTAGCTGCCCTCTTCCGATGCATTTTGTTAACTCAAAATTATTACATTTTTATTGGAATTACACCACCTTTAGTGAGAAAAAATGTGTCCGCTCCTCCGAGGTCGGGTTATTGCGGGATAAGATGATCGTCGCAGCAGAATAAAATTTCGTCACCGCGAACCACATCCCACAGCAATAAGAAGATACATCACTGAAGTGGGTTCAAGTCCGCATCGCTATATACCAGCATCGATATACCAGTAAGGCTTTTCTAGCATTCACGTGGGGACAATGACAATGTTTTTGGTTGTATATTGTGGGATAAACATCTTCATTGTTCACTTGTGATTTGCGTGGTGTTGCAATTCATGCGGTTGTTGTTGTCGTATGTCGATTGTGCCACACTCGCTCGACTATGTCACCATAACGCATTGTTTGGCAGTTTAGTTAAACTGACAGCTAGATCGGTTATACGGTGTTTGTTTTCCTCCAGCTAGATACGTAGGAAATTACAATCGATTAAATCTATGTGATGCAAGCCACCGATGATTTTCCACGGAAACATTGCCTGCACCTTTTAGAACCCCGCACAACTCATGTTTACCAGAGTCCCTACGGTGTAAAACAATCCCTTAGTTCATCTCCAGCCCGCACTCGGGTGATTCCTGCTTGCCGGGGTGGGTCATTTCCCTCTAATTTGTCGTCCCTTCCGGTGGTCGGGCCTATTGTCTGACTCGGGGCTGCCGAGTAGCGGCCGCTGGGTGGGCAGTTAGCTAATCAGGCAGTCGGTACCGATAATAACGGCCTCCGCCGCAGCCCAGCCGCTGTTCACCTGGTAATCGAGCGGCCCGCAACGCTAACCAATCTGACTGTGTGTGTTCGGCATCTGTACTCACAGGCGGTAATTCGGTGGCATGTAAATGCTCCGGTAAAGGAAGAGATGGACGCATAAAACGTGTTTTGGAGACAAGTTATGAGGAATACAGGTAAAATAGTTCATTTGCTGCTTGAGTGCACACAATCTTACATCAGAGACAAATGTATCGGAGCCGCTCTCGGAAGACAAAAATAGCTTAATAGCAATGCCATATTTGCGACGAGGAAACACATTTATATTGAGCTGAAGCGTAATACTGCATGGTTGGACTTCAAATATTGGACTCAAAACTTTATGGTCTTGGCACAATGCTTGTAGCGGCAGGGTAGCCCCTTTGAAACCTATATGAAGCTCAGCGATAATTCGCAGTTACTGTTCCGGTTCCTCGTCTGTCTCCTCAGGCCAAATCGGAACATAATTTCTATGTGTTCCTTGACCTCACGATAGCATCTGCGATGAACTATAACCAGCCCATTTTATTCCCCATCAATCGCCCAAATGGCTACCCTATCCAAGTCAGCTGATGTGTCGAGTCACGCGTTTCTCTCGACTCCGGCGCCGGCGGCGGATGAACGGACTGTGAGTAGGTCATCGCTCAGTACCGATACGGGCCTGCTCTGACGGTGATATTAATCCATCGATCAGAGCGCTGAATCCGATGGGCTGTCGGGGACCTCCCACGTCACACGTCAGCCGCCGCCGCTACCGCCGCCCAGATCCGCCGCTGGCGGCACCTCCATTCCGCCGCGCCATTCCGCCGGCTCATCCCAGGAGAGACTCACGGTGGCCATCGGGGCGATTCAAGTCAGCCACTGACCAGGTGTCCTGACTCTCGATTCTGTCACGTGATCTTCTCGTGTTGGCTCGACCGTCAGCGGACGTCATCTGAGAGACGTCAGTGGACGTCATCCGAGAGACGTCATCGGTCGTCATCCGACGCCCTCGAGGGGTGCGCGCCTCTGTGGTGATTGACATGTCACGTGATGCCTTCGGGGTGAAATTTGATCCGCCCTCGCGGCTCCCCTACCCTCCCTTCTCCGGCGTTCGGCCAAAGCAGTACACAGAGCAGTCTTCCCTGGGTCGTCTCAGTTCAGCTCGCCTGTCACCGGCGCCGCCTCGGTAACCCATGATGGATGGGCTGCTCCGGGGTGGGGTGGCACCCCACCAGTGACACGCGAAGGCTGAGACGTCGGTTGCTCGGGTGAGTCGTTCTCCAGGGGTGGTGCCCTCGTATAAGTGACAGGCCGGCGCTCCAGATGGTCCGGAGTGTCGGTCGGCTCGCCTGTTTGGCAGCGGGTCCGTTACGTTAGGGAAGTCTGGTGGGTGTGCACCAGGGATCAGTTGTTGGCGGCGTGCTGTTCGTGACCCATCAAATTTAACGCCAGCTCCGCAATCATCATTCATTTATCTATCTGCACGCAGAGCACTCAATGAACTTCAATCGAACGTTCAAATGGATGAACGTAATGAACGAAACGAACACGGAGTATCAAACGTTAACGATAAAATGTCTTGAGGTTCAGTGAGGGTGTAGTTCATGTGACTGAAATATCCTCGTACAAAAAAGACCGAAGACGTTTAGAGATTGCCTTTAATTTTTGTCTGGGTTTTACTAACCACCCTGAACAAGTTGCGATAGTGATCAGCTCTTGTCTAAATAACAAGAGCTGCTGTCAATTAACAATCCAATCAGTTCCACCTCGAAGTTGGGCCATCACCTGCACTCCGACAGCTCTCATTCCTGTCAATTAAACGCCAGAAAATTACCTTAGATCTCAGACAAGTAAACGCTTCTCGGAATCAGTTAACCTTGCCTCTGGCACGTTTTAGTACTCTGTCTGTCGGTTCGGAGACCATGATTGCATGGGAGTCTCGCTGGCATCGATCCGTCTGTTCTGCTTTCCATAGGTTGCGGGCCTGCGGCGTACCGCGCTAACCGCAGCGGCAGCGGTGAGGGGCCCCCGACCCGAGTCTGTTCTCATCTCACCGTGCGCGGTCACCGATACCCAAACTATCACCGATCGGTGACGATTAGGTCACCGATAGCACGCGGCGACAGGACAGACACCTGAGACCTCAGCTGTGGCGGCGGAGACACCTTAGTCGGAGCTCAGATACCATCTGCCTGATACTTGCGGACATTAAAGGACATCAGTTTCCGAAACCGCACCGCCGCGTCGCGTCTCTCGCCGCCACACCTCGACCAATGGTGGATATCGCTTTGACACGAATCTACAGATCAGTAGTATAATGAGCTGGTGTTTGGGATAATTAGGAGCAGGACGGAGACACCTACTCGCCTAGTTACTTAGTGCCTGTTGCCCTGCCAGAATGGTGCCGAAATAACTGCACTGATGAGCCGTTGATTCATCGCTCGTCCAGCGCTCGGCTGCCTCTCGTTCACCTCTAGGTATTCATCGTTTTTCCCTCGTCCTACATCGCACAGAGTACGGTACCGGCGCGCGTGGTACGGTGCCGTACCTGTTCTGGCTCGGCGACCTGTAATCGTCGCTCGCCGACCGCTAATGGTGCCAAATCGAGCCGGCGCTCGGCTGATGGACCGATTATTCAGATCCCGCCGGCATCTGCTTATCGGCTGCATATTATGCTGATGTTGACGATCCTAATGGGCTACCGGTCAATTAATTGTATATTCGGGAACTGTCGAGACGAGGCCCGTTTTGCGTGAGGTCATCCGCGCTCGGCGTTTTCTGGGTGATGCTTCCGTTCCGTTAGTGGTAAGTTCGTGCTGGAAGTCGTTCGTATAATAAAAATCTTTGAATTTTAACCCGCGCCCCGTTGGGCTCTGCCGAGCAACGCGCCCGGTTGGGGGGGGGGCCATTTTGGCCCCCCCCTAAGATCTCGAGAACCACGCAACATAGCGACAAGCGGTAAACGGCGTTGGATAGCCCCAACGGGGAACTACCTTGTGACCCAATTTTATTGACCTAGGTCAAACCGATGACGTCACAGGTCAGGTCAAAGGTCCAATTTTCACCGTTTACAGGCACTTCAAGAAATGCGTTGTAAAATCGAGTAAAATGCATTTCATTGAAAATCATCGATGGGGAAATGTTCTTCAAACACATATTTTGCTATTTGAGGTCACTGATACCAGGTCAGGTCACAGAGGTCAGGTCACGGGGGGGTCACAATATGAAAGTGTCGTGTGATACATGTTTTATGGTCCATTTTACATGACAAATGCGATTATATGGGTCAGGCAGCCTTTGGGGCCAGCTTAGATCACGTTTTGGTCAAGGTCAGGTCAAGGTCAGGTCAATGTCAGGTCAAATTAGGTCAAATTTCAAAGTTAATATTTTTGCATAAAATGGGTATCGAATCGATGCAGCTCGTCACGGGGAGTTCAATGGTGGTCTTTGTTTTGCCGTACGTGGTCTAGAATTGCTAAAAATTGAGTTCAAAAAATTGACGTCATCATTTTTGAATAGTTTTTTCGCTATAATTTGGCCAAAAAACGAGATATCGATCTGAAATTTGGTATGTATATAGAAGAGCGCTGGGACTATCACATATATTCCGGTTTTTTCGAAATTCGGAAAATTTTTGGATTTTTTTCAAAGTTTTTCTAAAAAAATCAATTTTTTGATTTTTTTTTGGTCAAAAACCAAAAATTTTGAAAATCCGAGATAGCAGTTTTGTAGCGCCGCTTTTTGTCTACTAGACCATATAAAGAACTTTGAAACTGCTTGATAACTGTAGATTTGGTGAGCGTTTCAAGATTGCATGTTTTTTGCCCATTTTTGCTCGAACATGACCTCAGTTTGACCTCAATAACTCCTGACCTAAGGTGACCTAAGACTTGAAATTTGGTGTGAAGGTGTCAAATTGATGCCCGGGAAGGTACTGAAAATTTGGCGGCGCTGCGCGCCGCCGTTTTCATGCTATTCAGGAAAAACCACAGGGGGGGGGGGCCAAAATGGCCCCCCCAACGGGGCGAGGGTTAACACTCCAAGAAAAGCGTCAACTTGTAACCCTGTCACTTGTCAGTTTTGCATTCTAGCCGCCTGATTGAGCTATCCTGCTAGATGTTTGTGAGCCCGGTGAGGCGAACCGTCCCCTTCATCTCCCCTCTCGCCAGTCCTCTCTCCCCTCTCCCTCCCTCTCCCCTCTGTCCGCGCCCTCCGATCCATCACTCTGTAATGACGGCCCGCCAATCAGCCACTCCCGCGGCCGGAGAGCGTTCACAGACGACCTGGCCCGGAACTGTACCTAACCTGAAACCATCCCCTCCGGCCCAAGACGCGCCCATCGGAGCAGGACCCGCGTCCACCGCCACCGGCATCAGAGATACGATGCTAATTGTAACATGCCCGGGTGATCGCATTCTGAAAAGGTCAATGTCAAAACTGATTTAATGAGTTTGAAAAACACCGTGTCAGTGGCTGAGTTTTTGTTTCAGTTTTTTTTTTAGTGAGAAAAAGTCAATGGGTGAAAATTTTCATTTTGTATGTTTTATAAAAAAGCTTCCTTACAACAACGACGCTTTGTATCTTGGGATGTATTTGGCATCGTTTGTCTGATAACAGCGCCGTTTTCTTGTCTTCCGCGCGTTAGATGACCGTTTGATCGGTGTATCTCGGGGTCTAATTCGTCGGCCTTGAGATATCAGATCGGTCAACACCCTCTCTCATTTGGAACGTGTCAATCATGGTCATCACTCGCGAGACGGTTGGGTCTACGGCTGAATATTCTACAGCCTGCTCTGGTGGTTGGATAAACGTTTGATAAACGATCGTTTTTCGATAGGTTCTTTGCATTTTGTGCAAAAATAAATTGATCATTATTTTTCCTTTAATGAATAATAATTATAACCAAGAGCAAGCACCTAGGGCAGTTTGGCGCAATTGCTGCATCACGCACTAATGACGGCCAATCGAAGGCCGCACATTACCCCTTAGCCATGTAGCCCTCCGGTCCGGTCAGCAGAGAGCGCGTTCCCCTCCCGCGGCACCGTTTCGGGCCGCGGCCTACTACACTCTGGCCAGCTCCCATCTGATAACGGAGATCCTGCGCGCCTCCCAAACCTTTCATCCCCAGTGTCGCAAGCCAGGCACGCTCCTGGGCCCGTCGCCCTTTGAGGCGGCACCGGCCAGCGGAGGCGCAAGGCTGCCACGGAGCAGCTGCCTTGCCGCCGGCGCTGTGGTTCCCGCCGTCGCCGCCAGGTGGCAGAGCGGTCGACCGTCGCTGGCTCGTCGCGGCGGCGGCGCTCAGTGTCGCGGATGAGACGACGGGGAGGGTTTGCGACTTGTGAGTCTGTGAAGACTGTACGAACGAGACGGTTTCGTCGTGAGTGAAGTGGTTTTGGGGACTGGCGAGGTTGAAGTGAACAAGGTATTTCGGATTTTACAAACTGGTGAAACTACCTGGGCCGAGTGGAAAGTCCAGCATCCCCGACGTCTCACAGGTAAATACAGAATTTGCCATTTCTTAAAATTAAAACATCTTATTGCATTTTAACTGTTGAACTGTGGTCAAGATTTCCACGCATTGTGGACGAAGTGTGTTTTGCGGTATGCTCAAAGATGCGCTCCATGTTCCCAGTCTGCGGTCCTTTCTAATTCCACGCTCATGCCCTTGTGGAGGCCGCGAGATAAATTCGACTTGCAAAACTCCTCCCCAAACATCACTTCTCCATAACAGAAGGCACACGCTGTCCCGTCGCACGACCGCTCGTCTCACCAGTCGCCACGCAGCTCATCAGCATGTGCATTTGGTGTATGAATGACGGGCCAGTGCCCTGTCTGTGGGCTGTCGGCCGGACGGGGGACTATAGGACAGGGGACGGTGACCGGCCGATACAGCAGGTGGACGGACAAAGGGCACGTGCCCAGCTCGGGGCAGATGGCCAGTCGAGAAGACATTAGCGATCGGACGGGGTTGTGTCGTTGTTTGTAACTTCGCTCTACGTAAGTGGCCACTGCAGCAGCCTTGACGTGTTTTCGTCTCGTGCTTTGTTGAGAGGTCCTATTGTGTGTAGGTAGTCGTCTCCGCACGTCAGACAAAGATTGCGGTCTTATCTTTCGTTGTCCGTGTTTTTACCACATGGTGATACAGAAAGATTGCTTACTTACAAAACGCAATAATGAATAACTAAATATCTGCTGATGGTAAGTAACCGAGGCATCGGCGATTTCAATCGAAACCCAAAAACAAGAGATTGTATCATTGTAGTGAGAGATCGAGTTTTGTCAACCCATAAAATACTAGATGCTGATAACCATAATATCATATAATAGTGTTGTTCAATGAGCAAGACTAATTAGGTACACACGCTAACAGGATTTGTTCACAAGCATCAAATTTAAAATTCCATATGAATAATGGATCTTATAGGTCTATGGCTTCTGGAGCATGGGCGAACAAACAGAAAATACCTACTTATTCATGTTTCGTTGCACCGAGAGAATATGCAATTGCATTGCAGCTGCCAATTATAACGAGGAGAATGAGCATCGGCCATGCACATCACATGAAATGAAACATGCCGTGCACCTGTTACACAAGTAGATATTCGAAGCTGGCTGTTGACTGGCATTTATACTAATATCCGTCTTCAAGTGCAAAAATAGAAAACAATTTCTGACTTCATGTTTCCGCCTTACCTCACACTGCCATGCGATCTAAATCATCCTTCTCTCCACATTTTATTTTACAATCACTACATCGTTCTTACGTGCAATTCAAGCCAATGCATTGACCTTGCATGACCACAGAAAAGCGCCAACATGGTGTCCATGTGGCTATCCTGGAAGGCCGGTACAGTCCTTCACCCTCTGGCTTTAGTTCGTCCTCGTGATATTGATGCTCAGTGCCTCCTTTACCTCTAATCTTTACTTAGTTATTCAAATAACTTCTTCAGCTGCATTGGTCTGAACCAAGGGACTTGTAAGGCGGAGTCAATGTCCTCTGCTGGCCCACCCGTTCCCGATTTCCCGATACATCCGACCGTTTGCTACCGGTCGGTCGGCTGCCTCCCGTGTATCGACCTGACGACACTCGTAGTTCGTGACCGGCTGCTCTTGACACCTGGAGATGTGATCTTTCTCCAGCGTGCATTTCAAGTGCGGGAAGGGTAGCTCCGAATGGCAGGGATGACATGAGATCGGGCTCAGATATGACACCCGAGTCTGTAACGGAAAATCGGGGAACGGCGCGGACAGAGCAAAAAACTTGTTTCACGACCTCGTAAGGTCGCCAGTTTGTCGTGTGGTGACGTCAGATGCCCGGTCGATACTCCGAACACGTGTGAGCCGGTTTGAGCTCTGACTGTCACAAACTGAGCGGCTATCTGACAGAGAATTAATCCTCCTTCTGGGAAAATCAGTCGTGTCTCCAGATTTCACATCCTCTACCGGCCTCGATTTTGTCAACCAGTCGCGGCTCTCGGTCAGGCCGTGCCGAACGGAGGAGTTTATTTCCTCGCGAGCCTGCCGTTCCGGTCTGGCGGGGGTGCCAGGTCGGTCATTGTCTGGTGGCCGGGACAGAGCCGTGTAATCAGCTGTGTCTGGCGCCAGTCCGATCGGCTGTGTCCACGGCGCCGTCGCCGGCTCAGTCAGCTGTGTCTACTGTCGGCGCCGATACACCGCTCCCTGATTGGGTCTCACGTATCGGGCAGTCAGCTGTGCACACTGCACACACCTGCCCGGTCAATGGAGGCTGTGTTTGTCCGCTGTCGGGACAAACTGATTCGAAGTAAGTTTGTACTTACACTTGCTGGGGGCTGCAAGGGGCTGGTCCATGGTTGTGTCCTGTCCATTGGGAGAACAATTAACATGACACTACTGTTCATGAGCCATCCCTCAGTCACCAATCACCATCTTCCTCAATTGCCCATGCGTCTAGATTTCCTATCCCATCTCCTCACCTCAGAAATATCGACCCGGCCAGTCAGCTGTCTGCTTGACCGGTCTCCTCTTACGCTGAATCTCATATACACATGCCTCCAGTTTTCCTGTCCCATCCCCTGACCTCAGCACTCCCGGCCCGCTAGTCAGCCCTCGTCTAGGCCAGCTAGCTCACGGCTCGGTCCGTCAGCTCTCAGCTCGTCCCGACCCGTCCAGTTAGCTCTCGCCTAGGCCAGCTAGCTCACGGCTCGGTCCGTCAGCTCTCAGCCCGTCCCGCGGCCAGTCAGCTACCCGCCCGGCTCAGCCCGTCAGCTCTCGGCTCGGCTCGTTCAGTCAGCTCTCGGCTCGGCCCGGTGACCGGGCAGCACCGTTACAGTCGGCGTCATGCAACGCTGGTCGCGCCGCTCGGTCGCGTCGTGTCCCGGAGACGGTGCTGAGTCCCGGACTCTTGAAACAGTACTGGAAGCGGCACTGGTATCCGGGCTCGGTAAACCGGAGATCAACGGGCGGGAGATCGCTGGTGTGAGACACTAAACGTCACTGCTCAGGACAGTGGCTCGACTGATTGGTTTGACAGGACCGGTAAGGCGGCACGGTCGGCCTAAGGTTGATATAACCGGACACTGTCACCAACCGGTCACCGAACGGTCATCTGATGGACGCGTGAGATTCATTGGGTGTTGGCCTAACGATCGGCAAGTTTGCAAGGAAATGGTGTCGGATAAACACTGGACTGCTGACGGTCGAAAATCGGGCGAATGACGGCCAATGCATAGCCACTGAACCGTCACGAACCTTTCACCGATCGGTCACCGGTCGGTCAGCAATCGGTCACCGTCTGGTCACCTGTTGGTCAGCGGTTGGTCAATGGACCGTAGCAGGCTGTATGCTGGACGATATACCTCCGCCCTGCAGCGGGGCGCGGGTTTACTGCTGCGGCACTGGGTCACCGGGCTGGGCCGGGGCCGTTACAGTCACAGCTGGAAGCGCAGTGCGGGGGACGGCCCGGCAGACTGCGGTGGGGGGTGGTCGGAGCACCTGGGTGCGGCTGTGTCTCTCGACCCTTCGGTCACACCCAGGCTGTGTCTCGTGCCGGCTCGATGGACCGCCCGCGGTGCTCGCTGTGCAGAGAGTACCGTCTGTTTCCGCCCAGCGGGAGATTGCCACCCCGGCTGCACTCGCGGCCTGACCGAGGCTGACCCTGTCACAACCCGTGCCGTGGCTCATAAAATATACCGGAGATGAATGCACTCACTGGCGAGGATTTCTCTTATGACCAGGAAGTGGCCATAAATCAGGAATGCTTTGGAACTGTTTTCTCTCCCAGTGTCTTAGGGTTTATTCTTTTCGCTCTTTCGGTAGCTTTGGTATTGAGAAAAATTAGGTAGGCATTCTTCCCTAATCTGTATATCTCATACATCCCTGCCAGCCGCACCCTCCGCCCTCATCCCTGCACCGTCATTAGACCCGTCATTGTCTGCCATTGCATAGCTCATTATCGCTCTGCACGGGCCGCCGCGGCCTGAGTCCAGGTCACTGGAACAGCCGCTATTACTTCCCCACTGCTGGGTCGGCTCGTGGCTGAGGTGTACCCGGCTCGCGATCGGCACGCACTGGCAGCTCACGCGACATCCTCCGGAGAGGCTGCGACGGCCGCGTCGGTCACGACTGTGCCGTTCGGGCGCGGACGACCTCCACGCTGACCCATCCAGTGACCCTGTCGGCGGCTCCGGGCCGAGCCGCCGGGCGATCCGTCGGCGCGCCGTCAGTGCCCGGTTATGACGTGTAATCAGACCGGTAGGCCGACCTCGGCACACTCAACACACGCTCCCAGCGAGCTGAGAATACTTACCGTGGCGCAACTGGTCGTCAAAGTACCCTGATCGACCACGGCGGACTGCAGTGTTTGCTCAGAAACTACCCAGCCTGGGTGGCCGGTGAACTGTGTGTTTGGGTGAACTGATCTGCCATATTCCTTTTTGTCCATTATGCCCTCTTGGTTGGTGGCTGGTGCAGCACTCGAGACATTCCACTCTTTGTTTGTCTCCCTATTGTTTTAAGTGGCTCAGCCGCCGATGCATTACCCCTGCTGGTGTGTCGGTCTTTGGAGGCCATTCGTCTGTGACCCTCCCGTTTTGACCCGTTGTTACGGTACCTCAGAACGTTCGACTCTGGTCCGCGCCCGCCTCGTTCAGCCGTGTCCTGTTCACACATGACTCCTCCATCTGTAGTCTCGGAGTCTGCTCGGCCGTGACTCATTGATCAGCGACTCAGCCGACCATGGACCGACTCGGCCGGGGCCGACTCCTTCAGAAACCGTGTGTTTCAGTTGCGCAGTTTCCCGCTACGGACTGCGGTACGGCTCATAGCACACAGTCTAAATCGCAGTTAGCGTTGTAATTCACGTTGATTCGTTATCAGGGGGTTTGATAAGGCTCAAGTGCACTTACTTGTGTTTTGATTGTCCTAACCCTCGGCGTGGCGAGAGCACTCTTGAAACGCGCTAGCTCTGAGTAGCTGCACACTGAACAATGCTCTCAATGTGCAGGCCACGGTGCACCATATCACCGCGTGCTCCGCGATCGTGCACAGCGTGCACGTGGCTCGTGCCGCTCGTGCACCCGCGCTACGACCGTGCACGAGCGAGCGCGGGCGGCGCGCGGCGGCACGCGCCTTTCTCGCTGTGTGCGCGTGCTGCGGACAGCAGTGATGGGCGCCGGGCCGGGCCCGTCTGATCGTGTGTTCCGGGCTGCTGAGCAGGCCGAACACACGCGTGCCGCGCTTCCCCAGGTGTATCAGGTGGTGTTGAAACCGGACTCCGAGGCCGGGTCGCCCTGTCGAGTCTCGGCTATCACTGCGGTGATCATGGATTTAGCTGTCTGTTTATGGTTCGAGGGAGGTGGAAAGGCCGACTGAAGCGGACACTTGTGCCGTCTCACCCGTGCGTGGGGTGTTTCAGGTATAGTGCCGTCATTTAACTCCAGCCTTTCTCTACGAGTCATTCGGGAACCGCAATGGCCTCCAAATAGAGCAGCTGAGTCATTTTATATGTATATCTACATTTATAATCAGTTTGCGTTTTGATTGCAAATCTCTAAGGACTGAACACAACAATGCATGCAATGCTAACAAATTTCCTCAAAGTGCGAACATGCAAATGGAAACGATAATACAGAATACACAGAAAAAAGAACAAGTGTGGGAAGTCTGCTTTTAACTGGTCACGAATGCTGGAGCCTTCTTTCACGCCCATGCCCCTACCGTTTTACACGCCTGGCCGTGTTTTATTTCCAGCTTTCTCGGTGTTCGATCACAGGCTCATTAGCTGTTAACCACACCTTCGAATTTACGCCGAGTCGTTCATAGCACTCCATCCGCATCAATAATTTAGTGGCCCCGAATCTCCGATTGACCCGGCGCGCTTCCCGTGCTCCGACGCGGGCAGGGGCGGGTCAAGTGGCCACTCTCTCGTTCGATGCTATCGCCGAAAAGCTGGGCCGTAAGTCAGGCTGCCTCGGCGGCCGTCGCATTACCATAGTCGGGTCATATCTCGGCCAGCCTTTGTCGTTTATACGATATCTGAACGGCCAGTGGCGGCGGCGGCGGGGCAGGCGGTGCCGACGAGTAGACCCGCCTTCTGATTGCCGACCCGATCAGGGATGTCCCAAGAGCCGCTGTCCGCTGGAGACGCTCCGCCGGCCCGGGCGCTGTGAGAGGTCTCTGAGAGGTCACGGCATCCAACGTGCCCCTCTCTGACAACAGTCGAGGTCAGCGACTGGTGACCGACTGATGGAGATGACGTCATCGTGGACACTGCTCCAAACGCACAATGGAGATTATTTGGTAAACTTTCTCGACTTTCTCACACGTGCGAGGCGATTTTGGCACTGTATGCTTCATGAATTGTGCGGCGACCCGTCTTTTTGGTCCGGGCATGAAGGCTTGGCCCGTGTCTGCGGGTGAAGGTGTCCACTAGCCATCTTTATGCCGCTCGTCTCTCTCCTCAGCCAGTCGTTTGTTTGTCTGTCTGTGTGCAGTGACGAAACCCGTGCCATCGGTGCTTTATCCGCCCCTCGCTGCCCCACCGTACCGTCGCTCAGGTCATCTGGTCATGGCCCTCTGTGACCCGGGGTCATCTTTCTGGACGCTGCTTGTGGACGATTTCCTTCCCGAAATCTGTGGAATTGGAACAAGATCAAAATGATATGACCCAGTGATACCAAAGAAATATGAATTCTTGTTCCATTTTTCACATGTTTACTTTAAGTCTCATTATATTCCAGTTAGCTTGATAGCCCCAAATAGTTGTAAAATTCTTAATTAAGCCTGTATGATAGTCCATTAGCTATTCATTCTATCAGAGTACCGTTAGAGCATCTTGTCTGCCGCCGCGCCGGGGTTCTCCCTCCATGCTCTGCCGCGTGATCTACCATTCGCTCCGGGCTGCGATGAGCCGGCGCTAAAAAGGAGCGAAAGCATGACACGGCCTTGCGCGGCCAGTAGCGATAACGTCTCCAGTTTTAGCACGGTCATGCGGCGTATAATTTGTAAGACGTATATGGAACAACGGTGCATGTTTCCATGCGAGGGCGAGACCAGACTACCAAGAACGGACGGCGAATATTACGGCACATGACGGTTTCCGGTGGAAGGATCAGCACATTCCCTGATCTTGGCATGCATTGTCCAAAATTTCACAATGAGGCATTTCAGCTAGCTTGGTGGAACCTCCGAAACAAAGAACATATTTGCGTTGCTCAGTTATTGAGCCATTGTTGCATGATGGCTGCTTGTGATGGCATTACCACTAGCGGTAGCTGTACCGACGTGAAATAGTTCATACAAAAATTCAATTAACCTCGACGATAACTACCCAAATTGATCACCTGGCTTGCCAAGCCCTCTCCAGATTAAATGGAAGACCTTGACCGTAGCTAACCGTAGCGAACTCCCTGACAGCTCCCGATATTTCTCAGCCTCCTGGGTGGCGCAATGGCCCAATGTGACGCCAATCGTCGGTGATTCGACTTTAAAGGCGCCGTAACCGGCGTGTAATGGCCCAGTGAAAGTAAAACTGTCAAATCGACTCGATATTATCATCCAATATTTCCATACGGCTCCATTCTATTCCCGCCCACTGTTTCGGAATGTTTATTGGCATGCGTGTCGTCATTGGCATTATAGGCAACTTTTCTATGTAACCGCCGACCGGTGACTCGTCAGTCGTCAATGTTCGTATATAGAACTACATAGTTAGATTGAGATGACATTCCACATAAACGGTTTGCTATTGACTTTGTATGCAATGAAGGATGAGATAAGTGATGCCATTTTGATCATCTATTTGACTTAAGTTTTTCATTTTTTACTCTACCGCACGCCACTTTCACTACTATGAGCCGTTAGTGTGAGTCTGGGATAAAAAAAAAAATACTGGGACAATCGACATTAGAATTTGTGAATTCCAAATTATGTTTAAATACGTACGATGTAAGTATTATCTTTTATTTCAATCTAACATGGATGCACGGCCTTGACATACCCTAATGTCATGATACGTCTGCGAAATATATAGGAACTTTGAAACATAAGGCAATTTTTCCAGTAATTGCTCGTCATTGTTATCCTGCCAGTTACAAATGTCACGCTCTTTTATTAGATGGGTGGGGTGCGCATATATTTAGGTCAATTTGTCAAAATGCGAAGCAGTCGCCGTGTGCTAAATTCAATCCCAAGCTCACCATTAGCACGCATACCAATGCTATCTTATGCATCTGCTTGTCTTGACTTGCGTGCAATTTAAGGCATGCGTGTGTTGGGAAATGGTGAGATCATGTGAGATGCATCAAATTAAGGATTAATAGGTTTTATCAACATGTACATTTGCGTAGGGATCACATTGCGCTCCAAATGACAAGTGTTTGTTGCTGCTGGCTGGGACTTAGTAGAAGTTTGTGAACTCATTTGTATAATTTGTATAACTTTTTTCTTTTGGAAGATTGTTGTCAATAACGCGCGCGCGCGAGCGAGCGAGCGAGAGAGAGAGAGAGAGAGAGAGAGAGAGAGAGAGAGAGAGAGAGAGAGAGAGAGAGAGAGAGAGAGAGAGAGAGAGAGAGAGAGAGAGAGAAAGAGAGAGAGAGAGGGAGAGAGAGAGAGAGAGAGAGAGAGAGAGAGAGAGAGAGAGAGAGAGAGAGAGAGAGAGAGAGAGAGAGAGAGAGAGAGAGAGAGAGAGAGAGAGAGAGAGAGAGAGAGAGAGAGAGAGAGAGAGAGAGAGAGAGAGCATGGCACCTGTAACATTATACCAATAATAACTATCGTCTTTCAAGGAAAGTGCTGGAACAGAAGACACAAGACACAAGAAGACAGAAGACAGAAGACACAAGAAGAAAATTAATTCGGTCTCGTGAGGCTGTTTCTGTTGCTGCGTCGCAGTTCCTCGTGCTGGTGGCTTGTGCTGAGTCGCAGTCTCCACTCTCAGCTGCTCCTCTGCGGTACTGAGCTGCTCCTCTGCGGTACTGAACGGACTAGGCTGCGGCAAAATACTGTGCACGAGACGATTGAAAAAAAAAAACTTTCCTGTAATCATGGTTTATGTTCTAGGTACATGGGTATGGATGGTGTCACACTGTCATATTGTCGCTGCTGTAGCAATCGTTCGTCGGATTACCGCCCGTGCGCCATATTCCGGGTCGAGTTGCATCACTGCAACATTTTTATGAGCCGCTACTGAGTGATTTATCCTTCTCAGCAGGCGAGTTTTATATTTTCAGAGCGCCTGTTTTAGCACCAGCCGACCCAAATGTTCCCACATTGATCTCTCTGAGACCACACTGGTGACGCTTTAAATTCTCTGTGGCGTCTTTCCGGCTAATTTACGGCCAATAACGGCCATCGCGGCACCGTTCCGGACCACCGGCGCTCTCACGAGCCGGTCCCAGGCACGAGAGTCGGTGCCGGCTCAGCCAGAACTGCCTCTCTGATGTAGCGAGCCGTGCTGAGTCGTGTGTTACCAATTCACTGCGACTGCTAGTGCTCACTGCTTTCGCGTGTGAATCGCAAAAGGCGAGATGAAGTAGGCTAATGCTTGTGAGCTTTTATGATCACTAGCGTAAAGTTCCATTCAAATCAGATTTCTGAAAAAAGGATCTATGCGTAAAACAAGTAATACGAGAGTCACGTGCGAGGGACATTATACAAAATATCAAACATCGAGAAGAATGGCAGCGTGCTAAGGAAACGAGCTGACGACGAATGCTCTATCAAGCCAACTGTTGTGAGCTCCCCTGTCCTGTTCAGTATCAGGAACACCGGCATTAGCAGCCCCGGACCGGTCAGATGGGACCGCGACTCTCGGACGCTGGCCGTCTGCCACTGACCGGGGTCCGATGACCCGTGTTTGTACCGTGTGGCTCATTTTGTACCGTGTGACGGTGATTTGTTTTGTTGTTTGTTTTGTTGGGTTAGGCCCTTTCGGTCTGACAAGACCATTGCAGAGCCGGAAGGATGATAGGAATTAGGGGGAGACATTGGTCTGGGCAGACACCCTAGAGAGTTGCCGGGGCTGAGCCCGTCCAAATGGACAGGCCGACCAGCCCCCCAAGCACTCACTGCACCCGGCTACGGGGTGCGCTCCCTCGGGAGCAGCGGTGCCGCTCCAAGGGAGCAGCCCGCATGAGATAAAAGTGCCTGTCCAGCCCGGAGTGGGGTTGCGGCGTGGAGGAGAAGGATTTCTGTATCCTGAGGATAGAAGCACGGAACGGTGGGACGGTGATCCGGCACTCGCCTTATATGACGTGGCGGTGACTGTCCGGCCACCACTGCACTGGCTGGCTGGCTCGTGGCTGGCCGGAGCAGCACGGCTTTACCGGCACCGTTACGAACGTAAATTAATTGCCGTCGGCTTATTGGAGATCGGTGGTCTTATATGGAGGTGAAATGTGATTCATGAGATAAGTGCATTGTTTGGTGACTTTGGGAATGAGGATGCACAATTGACCGCCCGGTTCGCTGGCTCTGCACGCGGCACGTTGCTGGGTGCGGGTGGTGCGCCCCGCCGCCCCCGAGGCGCGCCCGAAAAGGGCTGCATGCCGTGATACGGTGATTCATACCTGTCAATTAATCACTCATGTGATCGGTTATTCCATATGTGCTGTGCTACCCAGAACTGTGCCGTCCTGGTTTGGAAGGTGACCTTGCTAGAGGGCGGGACAAGGACGATAGCGCTGGCGGATTTGACCCGGTACTGCACGAAACACGGAGGGATTTACACGGAAGTATTTAGTTGCCACATTAACTTTGCCATAATGCGGAACTGGGTTTTGCAGCATGCATAAAAGTTTAAGGTTTAAGAGTTATCACGAACCCAAAAATGCAAGCATGCATTCTTATTATTTAAGGGGAATTACACCGACTTTTCCATTCTGCAAACCGCATAGCGCTTTCATTCAAAATGTAGCGAAGCTAGCAATAGCAAAGCTGAGTTATGCAATATGCCTTGCACTTGAGCTTCGTATCGCCTATTGTAGCCATTTTGAGCATAGTGATACCAAAATGCGTGACATTTCCATGGAGGAAACTATCTAGCCGAATGGTGAATACATGTCATTTAACGTGTGAACTACTCGTTGCCTCCTGCCTTTGAGGCTGAAGGTTACGCCTTCCCTTTTGCTGTGGCTCTGGCCTTGAGCTTTATCCCAGAGGCCATTGTTTCTACCAGGTCAAACTTATGATACATGGCACCGGCAGAATTTCGCTAGAAGAGAACTTCATTGTTCTACCTGGCTTCATCAACTCATGTTCCGGCCTGACGCAGCTGTTCTGACATTGAACATGAGGATAACCTTGCATTGTGGATGCACACTTCTTTAACTCAAAGGCATCACTCATCTGAAATAAATACATCCTTTATCCCACCTACCTCACGACCGACACGCGGCGGAAAATCCTCAGTTCTGAGGAGGCGGCCTCTCACTTCACCCCTGCTCTATCAGCTGCGCACGCGGAAGCCTCTCAGGCACCCTGCCATTAGTCGTGTGGTTTTCTCATACCCTGTGGTGACCCGGACCCCGACATCGAAATCGAAAGCGGCATGACGTAGCTCCGCAGTCCGTGAGCGGCAGTTAACCCGGGTCTGCACGCCTCCGAACGGCAGAAAGTGAGATTTGGCGAACGGTGATCTGTGGCTCTGGCTCGAGAAAATTCGGGACTCTAATGTAACAGATTTTAACCGATTTTATTACGCTGAAACTTTGGTGGCTGGCCTGGCTTTTCTTCCGTCATACTTGTAACCTGGCGTCTGTGCTTTACGTAAGTTGTTTTGCATAATTTGCCTCACTATGCAATTCTGCAATTGTACACCTATTTGTGTCGTCAACTTTATTGCGAACAAAATTGAAACACCATTACAATTAGTCTTATCATAGCATGTATTTATTTTAGATACTGAACTCATACACAGACGTAAAAGTTTGCATGATATTCACATGTTGTATGCCAAAACCTAGGCACAGAGTGCAAAAAGTCAACAGTACAACACCTAAGCGTGCATGAAGCAGCAGATCTGACTTACCTGTCCTTCAGGAAACGTCTTTTCATATATTCTTACATTATTTCTCCTTCCATCATGGCTGATACCTAAAGATAAGTTGCGTTTACAGTACCGCTAATAAGACGCTTCCGTGTTTTGTTGAGCTTTATGTATTTTGTTGTTTTCACTGCACATAAATATTCATATTTATAGCTCTCGTATTTACCCATGGTTCTACCCTTACCAGTGGGTCCGTGTCCCTGTGAACACCGGACGCCTTCCGCGAGCTCTAACCATGCCGTGCACCGTCTAACGTCTCTGATACCATCATACCGTCACACTGAGGTGGACACTACACGCTCCTGGTGACCGCGGCTCCAGGAAAACACCGCCAAACGACGGCAGCCGCGCCGTCAAACGACGGAAATGTGCACCGCCGTGTGCCGCGATCGGTCCGATCAGCGAGCCTGACTCGCCTGCGGCAGCTCCGGGTATATTCCTTGTATTCCACCCTCGTTTATATCGATACCTGCCACCTGCCTGCTCGTTCCGTCGAGCGGTTCCTGAGTCATAGGACGGGGTCACTGCAGGCGGAACTGAACGCTCGGGCGGGGCAGCGCCGGGATAATCACGGGTCCGCCAGTACCGCAGACGTGGTGACGCGAGACGCTGCCATTGGCCTGATGACGTCATTGGTAACGATGACGTCATTGGCGATTGCTGGTCGGATGTTGATTGTTTCCCTGAATGGTGTGTGTTTCACTGCGTTGCCGGAGGCGTTTTGGGGTCCTCATGGGCAAGCAGAGTGACCACAGGAATATTATTGGGCATTGTTCGGTCGGCAACGGCCGGATGAAATGAGTCGTTAGGTCTGTGTGCAAGGAATTACCCAAATAGGTTGGCTCGCTTGTGTTTTAATGGCGATGACTCCCGCTTGTGGTGAGCCATGCATACGATGCTCAGAATGTTCATTCAAAAGCTGACAGCGGCATCTGTGACTCATGAGTGACGGTCATTTTTACGAAGTAGTACATGCATGGTCATCTGACCTGACGAGGAATACAGGCCATCCGCAAATCCTCTTCATTCACAACCAGTCTGTATAGGACTTAGGACTTAGCATTGCAATGTGAAATATCTCCTGGCATTGTCTGTCATTAACTCACTCAAAACGCTTCAAATTGCTCACAATTCGACCTACCTACCCTGACGATCGTCTTCTCCCGAGATGTTTCACAGCGCCATAACGCTTCCAAAGCTTTGTAATCGACAGACTCCGGTCAGCGAGGATCATTGCCTCTAGTGAATCTGCACTCTTTTGACATAGGCCCCATCTCGGCGCGATGGCAATGTAGCAAAATAAACGCACGGGCTGCCCGTCCCTCTCCCTTCAGACCGGCCCAGACCCATGGCTGGTCACAGGGAATGTCAGTTCAGCGTGTCGCACCACGGCCAGTGTCACAGCAGAGGCGCGTCGGGCCTCAGCTCGTGACACCAGACTGTCAGCGATATGGTCTTGATCGATGGCACGAGGTAAAAACTCGCTCCCCGACCCCTCTGACTTGTAGCGCCGACCCGAGGGTGTTTATAGTAAAGGCCGCCAGGTGGCAGATCGGTCGCCGTCGGCGCTGCGGTGACGGAGAGTTTAGGCGCTGATTAGGTACGTGCGGCACGTCGGGTTTTCGGCACACCCTACACTGCGAGGGCTGATTAGATGGACGCTAATACCGCAACTGGTCACTCAAGTCGGATGACAGACGTCCTTTGGGGCCGCAGGGGGGGGGGGGGGCGGGGGGAGGGTGCGGCGAGTTGGTGACAGAGGGGCGGAGGAGTGGGCGGGGTGACATTCAGCACACACAAGGTCATAACTCTCGACAATGAATGTCAGTGACTGCAGCGTTAGTGGGTGCGCTATCAGAGGCGGCGTTCCGTCATGTGCGGCCCGGTCACTCTGCACGTCACTCGTCCCGCTTCTCCGCCCGGCGGAGGTTTCTCCGCGCGGCACAGGCTGTAATTGGCGATTTTGAAGTGGTGAGTTTCCCCGCACCACGCTGCGCGGACCGACCATTACGCCTTGTCGGGGCTTGAAAACGCAGCGCCGGTCTTGGAAGGCAATTACGGTGACCGTTGGTCGCCGCTGTGGGTGAGACTGACCCGGGGCGGGGACACGGATACGGAGAGACGAGAGACGGGAGACGAGAGACGAGAGACGGGAGGCGGATCCAGGAGCTCCGGGGGAAGCGTTTACAGCTGCCCAGAGACGGGAGCGTTCCACGGGACCGCTCAACCGAGCTCTCGTGAACCGTTCGTCCGTTCGTCTGCGGGCGCTCCCGTCAGGGATTGTTCGTCACCTAATAGTCCGACCGCCTATTTTTTTTTTCTATTTGTTTCTTCGGTCGGTGGTCGCCCACCATTTCAAGTCGTTAGAATTGTCGTTTGGTGGTTCCGTGATCGTCCCAACTGTCGGCACTGATGATAAATAATGCCTGTGGAATGTGGATACCCGATTCGCTGAGCATATACCTATATACTGAGCACAATGATCGAACGGTTTGCTATAGTTGCAGGCCAACATTGTTCCGATAAAAAAAATTGTGGAATGCAATTAAATTCATCGCAAGATGTCAATCAGTCCAGATTGTGCCCGAAATGTCGTAACGCGCTTGTGACTCACTTATACCTAACCGGTTCAATCGTGGGACAATTTTCACACTAACTCAAACCTTCCTCTCTGCGTGACTTGAGTAATTCCGTCCTTTACTACCTGAGTGTGTGGAGCGATTGTTTCCGTACATTCACCTCTTCGAAATATGCCATCAAACTCAGAGCTATCTGGTGTCTTTCGGAGCGTATCTTCTGCCTCATTGGTAATCCACTCGTACACCTCCTCCAAGGTCACGATATATCCGTGCCGGTGACACTGCCATTCGTCTGACGCGCCAAATTTGTTCACAGGTGCGCCGGGAGCGCCGCGCCGCGCCGCGCCGGCCCGTGCCGACCGCTGCAGGACACCATGCCCACCCTCTACTGATCGGCCAGCGTCATGGCCAAGATCCTGAAGCAGCTGAGCGCTATGCCGGGCCGGCTGTTTCCGGCCGAGCCGCCCGAGAAGCAGCGTCCGCCCGAGCTGTTCATCGACGCCGACGCGCTGGACGTGTACGCGCTGCGCCGGTGTCAGTCGGACCTGTCGCCGCTCTACCTGACCCGCCTGTCGGTGTCAACGGACGACCTGCACGCGTCGACGCTGCCGCCGCCGCGCGGACTCATCGACACACTGCAGGAGTTCAGGGTGAAGGGCCGAGGAGTGATGAGACGCGTGCGCGGCGGTGCGGACAAAGAGCGCAGTGGAAATGCGGTCTCGCGCAGTGATAGCTTTAAGTTCCAGTCACCGGAGGAGCGAGGAGACAATAACATCGTGCCGCCCAGACGGAGAGGCAGGAAGAAGGGAGTCAGACCGCCCTCCATGCCACAGGTGAGTCTGGCCTTCATGGCAACGTGGGTCATCTCTCATGCCACCATATAAGAGTAGGGAAGTAAGCTAATGTTAGTCGTTGGCTGCTGTATGAGTTGCATTTTCCGCTAAATGACTCTGAAGTGTTTGCCCATTTAAGTGGCTGTATGTTTGAATAGCCTCGTCCCGGTTCAGTGCTGAGTAAGTACCTGGATATTGCACCGTAACATGGCTTCTTCAATGGCTCGACTCGAGGCCATTTGAATCCGGCCAGTCGGCAAACATGAGCGGCTGCCGCGCGGACCGTCTGACGTTTTACCACCCGATGTGCAGCGCGATAGTGAGCCAGCACCGCCACCGGGCAACTTACACAGCTCCGCGCCTTGACCCGGAATCCGACCGGTCAGCGCTAACGTCCGTAATTTACGGCAAATCTGTCAGATCTCGGGTGGAGGGGAGGCTGTCTACGGGTGGGAGCCTTGACCGCGGTGAGGTTCCGTAGGGTGTCTGGAGGGGAGAAAACGACAGTCATCGCTGTCCTCTGGTGTGCGCGGATCGGGGTCGACAGGGACTGTTTGCGGACAGGTGATTAGTGATACTCCGTCAATAGATTTTGTAGGATGCGTCAACATAGTTCGTCAAACAAAACGCGTAAGATATCCTTCAGAAGATGTGACAATTGGCAAGGACCATGTGATAGGAAACCAGTAATATTTAAATAAGACGTTAGTCCCCAACTTTATAAGCACTCCGAACTCGGAGTCACTATGCCAATTATGGATTGTCTGAGTCGGGAGGCAGGTTTTCAGCCTCGCCAAATATCTCGGCTCTCCAGCATTCTTGTGAAATCACTATCCACGTCAGGAGAGCTGTTGGCGGTGATTTCAAACGGACGGTATTCGCGGCTCGTGAAGGTCATATCTGTCTGACGAGCAGAGTTGAGGACTTCTACCCCGAGGCCGGTGACTGAAGATCACTGGAGGAGCCCGCGCCGCGCGACCACCGCTCTCACCTCTCGCCCATCACCCAACCGCCGCGGCACCGCCCAAACCGCCGCGGTTACCGGGCCCTTCACCTGCTGCCCGAGGGGATTAGCGCGGCTGTAAAGTGTCCCCAGCCGAGCGGCGGCCCTTTAGAACTCACGCGCCTCTCAATGGAGAGGGTCGGGCGGGTTTTGACGGCACTCGCGCGCCGCTCGTCGCAGGCGCAGCTGAACGGTGAAACGGCACTGCTGCTGCACCAGGTGGAAGGCTGAAGGCCGCACGCGTCCCGTCCAGACACCCGGCGACAAAACAGAGGGCTGTCGACCGACCGGTCTTTGAATTAAACCGGCCGAAAAAGCGCAGGGCTCTGAACGCTGGCAGAATGGCAGGGGAGCGATGTAGAGGGACGAGCGAGAGACGAGAAAGGGCGAGCGAGAGGAGCGGACGGCTGAAGAGCCAGGGTAAAAGACCCATTCATTGACCGGATGTGTGCCGTCCTTAGACGGGCGCAGGACGTCCTTTGAATGTCAACGGAGCCGCCAGGATGTGTGAGGTCGTACCGCTCACCCGGCGGATGTCGCTTTTCAAACCTGTGTACACCTAGACCGCATCGTGTTTTGTTGGCCGGAAACCTCGGGCAGGATGTGTCTTCTTCGCGTCTGTGTGCCAGAAACCCTGCCCGTCGCGCTCTATTGTATCCATTTGTAATCCCATATATCTGCACCCAGCCGACCGCTCTGACCCCTCACTTTCGTCACTGGCTGATCGCTCTGGCTGTTCGGCGCCGGTCGGTAACGTTTTAATCCGTCACCCGTCGACCTCTCGCTGTCTCACGGGTGTTTTCCACTCGGCTGGTGCCGCTGTCGGTGCTCGCACCTGCGCTAGGCGTGCTGAAGGCTGCGGACGAGGGATAGATCGTCCGGGGAGTAATGACCGTGTAACTGGATCGGTCGGAGAGCAGCCTCCGTGGACACGGCGCACTGCCCGGTCTGCAGGGCGCGACGAATGGAGAACAAGGACGATAGATGGTAGTTAAGAAATGTGAGGTGAGAGGTGTAAAAGCAAAAGAATGATTAAAAACTGTTTGGCGTAGAATGCGATGAATCGAATTTCGTAAAATGTTATTTAATGTTGCGTACCTACTTTTGAACGTTTTTTTGTTGTGCACAATTAAAGTCCTCACACTTCTACTTTTCTCAGCAAAGAATGTAATAAGAAAATCCAGAAGCATCGTCACTTTGTCGATGCGTCATGAGCGTCGGCACTATCACTGATAGTCGGTGCTACCCGTCATGGCCGTCACGCTCTCCCCCACGCACCGCGTTCGACACGGGCCTTCAGTGGAAGTTCAGAGTGGCCGGCGAAGGTCCGCGATGCCCGGCGGACTATCGCTGGTCTGGAACGGATCGCGTCCCGCGGCGGCCGTACGGTCACGCTTCACAATCAGCGCGGAGGCCACCCTGCGCACCGGGGTTCAGTCAGCATCGGCCTCCCGTGTCGCCTGAGGCTCTCTCGTCACCCTGACCCGTGTTACTGCTCCTGCAGTATCGTCCTGTACCGTCCGTAGCGGTCCCTGCACTGGTCTTGCCGCATTTATGCAGGCCAATTCTTTATCTTGCGCTCATTTGCATGTTCAATATTCTATACCTACCTTCCTCATTGCATTGATTGAATCTGAAGCTTATGAGAGGAACAGTCATAACTCAGAATGTATGATTATAGCTTTTGTAGCCAAGGTTCAGCTTCAAATTAAGACATGCGTTGCCGTTGTTGCTGTTATTTTAGATTATTTTTACACAAGTGTCACTGAACCGTATCGGCCCTTGCTTCAATAAGAGCGATCCAGCGGCTTATGTCGTTACGTTCAGTTCGTCGTCTGTTTCCCATGGATATCGCCATGGGAAGTCTCTAAGAACTCTAATTATGCTATTTCTCTCTCCTGGAATCTGGATGAAGTAGAAGGATGGGGAGGCCTGGCTGATCCATCTTCCTTTCCGGCGACCGCTTTTTGTCGGCGCTGAAGGCATTCGGTCCCCCGAGTTCGTGCTTCACGGTCGCTCCAGCCATCAGCGATATAGCTGCGGAGGCATTACGGGTCGGTTATCTATAATGGACGAGATGGAGTGGACCGGTACGTTTATCAGCTCGGGTCTGCACTGAGCCCTTCCCTCCAGGCGTCTGCGCAAGGTCCGCTGTAATTGGTCCGGGCTGACACGCACAAAACCCGGCCGATGTGGTGTCACGGCTCTGGGGCTGCCGAACGGACACAGAAGCTGAACGTTAGGAAACAGTGGCTGGATGTGGCCCGATTCTGAACAAAGAACATGCTATGGGTCAATCGAACATATCTTGAAAAGCTTTTATCAGGGACAGACTCTGCTCCAGCGCCCAGACAACCCCGCGGTGGAGCCTTATTCGGCGGGCTTCGTGTGATGATCATACCTCTCTGTGAGCTCTGCAACTCACACGAATTCAGACCGTTTTGGTTCACGGGATTGAAGTGATAGCCGGGACGAGCTGGTGTGCATAGCTGACCGGTCGTTTTCGTGAGAGCAAATCTCCTATCGAGATGCGTCGTTCGTGCTTCTTTGAACATTCGTATGACGTGCAAACAACGAATAGCTCTGTATAGATAAATGCGTTGGCTGTTGCCTCTGGAATAATGGAAGCTAATTCTTCATAACCTCCTACAGATTCATTGAGCACATCTGAACTCGAACGTGCACAACAGTGGTGTCCCCATTAAATTCATTTATCCGTTACAGCTGTCATGGGTAGGTAATGGTATAGGGGTGCCACACCATTTAGAAAAGCCGTTTTTATTCGGCATAATTTCATATCGCGCTAATCTATTGTCCAACCTCTATCCATTTATCGCTCATGGGGTAGTCGAGTCTCTCTTTCATCCTCCCTTTCTCCCTCTCCCTCTTCCCCCCTCTCTCTCTCTCTCCCATCCCCTCTCGCTCTCCCATCCTCATCCCTCTCACTACCGGCACGTGCTCTGCCGTGACGGACTGGGGAATGAGAGAGGGGAGGGTACTCGCGGCGACTGGCTCCAACAGCTCTTCGTGACCATATCGGGAGGTAACAACCCGCCCACAGCTCGAGCTGCATGCCGGTGGTGGAGATCCACCCTGTGATGAGACCCGTAGTTGGGCCGGGGGTGGCCGGCATTGTCAGAGATTCGTCGATCGGTGGTTAGTTTTAGTTAGAGGCGGAGCTTGGAATGGAGTTGAAATATGTTGGAGTGGCTACTGATTGTTGATCAAGAAGTTTCTACCGATCAGCGCATCTGACCATGGACATCATTCGGTTAGCACTAGCTGGCAGCTGCTCATTTGGTTCACATTTCCGCATTGGCTGGCAGTTTCTCATGAATTGGTTGCGCTCTTATTATTTTGAGATATTTACACAAAAACTCTTGTTAAATGCCGACTTCATAAACTGCTAGCATCCGAATATGTGCAGTGCGAAACGGATTCCTCCGTACCTACCCTGCGGACTGCCAGTGGATGGAGCAGACGAGCAGTATAGTGCTGCCATCTGCTCATCGCCCTCCTTTTTAGTTGTCTGACTGGCCACCAGGGCTCGCTA
The DNA here is from genome assembly GCF_019059575.1 of Amphibalanus amphitrite. Classification (NCBI taxonomy): domain Eukaryota; kingdom Metazoa; phylum Arthropoda; class Thecostraca; order Balanomorpha; family Balanidae; genus Amphibalanus; species Amphibalanus amphitrite. The sequence continues at coordinate 618,410 of NW_024881719.1, read as the reverse complement.
AGGTCGTCATACTGCAGGACGGACCGTATGTCGACTCGATGGTCTGCCGTCAATGGCCATGTTTGTTTGCATCTCAGGGCCTGGCCCTGGCTACACTATGCGTTTTCTGCGTGTTTTTTAGAGTTTGCGTGATTTGCGTAATATCGTTCTAGAAAGAAACGACATTACGTTTTTATTATATGTTTTCATATAAACTTTCAATTAATATAAAAGTTTTATTAACTGTTATATAAATATTAAAGAACTTATATTAGTAATAACTTTTTTCTAGAACGATATTACGCAAATCACGCAAACTCGCAAAAAAACGCACGCAGAAAACGCATAGTGTAGCCAGGCCTTTATAATGTAAACGATCTTATTTGAAAGTAGGTACGTACCCACCGCTAAAGTAATGTAGGGTTTTACCAATCTCAACGGTTGGCTTTGACTGGCGATTGTTTAATGCGGAGTGATCGAAAAGAAGATGTCAATAGCTAAAGTTGCAGCTGCAAGGGTGACGATACATATAAGCTACATTCAAAGTTTCATTGTAGTCTGGCTAATCGTTCCTAAGCTTCAGAAGCAGAACATACCCATGACTGAAACCCCACATAACTTTTGCTGTGGACTGTACCTATACACAACATCTGGTTACATTTATGTCTTGTGCACTTGTAAGGCACCACACTACCACGCGGATATTGTAAGAGGTTTTAAGTTCTATATGCAGTGATCAGACCGGCGCGGTGAGCTAAACATATAGGCATTGGTTACGTTCGAGCGTTGCAATGACTGAAGGGAATATTCGCCTTCAATTAGACCAATAATAATACAAAAAGCATCATCATCGTCATCAGGTGCAGGTGGTGAGGATCTAAAGGCTAAACATGCCCTGTTTAGCGTGTCTTACTTGACCCAGCGTTTATTAATTCACAGCGATCTGGGTAAATTTATAGCAAATTACATGCAACCACTCGAAAACAATTTGAGCGATTGACTGATGGAGTAACAAACAGTTCATTACATGAGGTCACGCATAGTTATGTGGTAAATATGTGAAGAGGGTGTGTCTGACCTCATAAATTCAAAGGCAATTTAAGTACGTTACGCAAGTGGCACATTAATCACATTACTCATTTTGACCCACCCGATACCCACTCTCAAGCCTGGATTCATCTCTGGCTCCTTTCTCAAGGTGGTTATTGAACTGTCGCGATACGAACACAAATCATTTTATCACATCCCTTCAATATAAGGTTTGCTCGTCGTCACTAGCAGAGGAGCTTTCGCTGTTAATTCTAGCCCCTCATACACTAGCATCGCTTTATCGTACGAGACGCTCGTACACTATTCCTCGTCGGATTAACTCCGGCTTCGTGCCGCATTCGTGCGATGAAAGACCAGCACTATTGTTAGGTATATCCTGGTAATAACTCATTGTTGGATGTCAGTGTCGAAAAACGCGCCGTATTTGGTCCTCCGGACTCGTGCATGGACGGTACAATTTTACCGTTTTGCATGAGGTGCTGAATGAAAGGGACGTTCAGAAGGCATTGCTCATTTCATTGATGATATCATCATAAAGCTGCTAGGGATTTTATTGTTGTGGACCTCCTCTAAGTCTCATATGTTATGTGCCTCGATATAGGTACGCTAGTTAAAGTGTATGTCGCTTTTGGTATCAAATGCGTTGTACCTTCCTCACACAAAGCATTGCCTAAAAAACGCTACTTTCAATATCGCCTCAAGCAACACTCTCCATTTGCTAACACGTTTTTAACACCTTACCGCCATTTACATTCCGTCGGCCGTACCGTGTGCTGCCGTCCTGTGTTGTGTCGAATCAGTATTCCGAGTCGGCTGATTACCATTCCTTCGACCGGCCCTCTGTGCGCCTGCTTCTTGTTGCTTCCTGGCTCTCCTGCCGGCGCAGCAATCCCGGTAATCCGGTTTGTGTCGGTTATCTGCACCCGATCTCGGGATCCCGAGGCTCCGATCAACCGGCTCGAGGGCCGGACGGGGTGGGAGTCGGTGTGCCGCGCCGGGGCAACGCGTGCATATTACTCCCCCACCGTGTAGACTGGAGGAATCGATGAGGTAAGGCGAGGGGCCAGGAATTACTCTCCGACAATCAGTCAGACGAGAATTTAGTGACATACTCTGAGCGGCATCTCTGCCCCAGGCGACGGTCAGTTTTAGGTCACGGATCTATAGTACGCCGTAGATCTGGGAGCGTAAAAAGTCGCAGAATCACGGAGCTGCTCCACTGTGGAAGGAGTAGATGGACCAGTGCTGTCCATTTCTCCCCGGTGGACTGGTCTTACCCCGCCCATTAACCCCATCCATCCTAGCGGGCGACCTTTTTGTCCGCCGGCTGGCAGCCAGATACATCCACCGGATTCTCCGCTGGAAATCATTCCGCCGTCTCAAATTAACGACCACAAAACGGGCGCTCAGACGGATGGCTGGAGCCATCTCTCATCAGCGTTAGCGCGGCTACGCCCTCGGCCGACTCAGTCGTATATTAGCGTACGGAAGAGCTGGCCAGCAACAGAACGAAATACAACCAACGGGATGACGCAGAAAGGGAAGGGAGTGGAAGGAAAATGGGACGGGAACGGAACGGGACGGGACGGGACGGAACGGAACGGAACGGAACGGAACGGAACGGGACGGGACGGGACGGGACGGGACGGGACGGGGCGGGACGGACGGGACGGAACGGAACGGAACGGAACGGAACGGAACGGGACGGGACGGAACGGAACTGGGACAGGGCGGGACTGGGACAGGACGGGACTGGGACGGGATGGGACGGGACAGGATGGGCGGAAACGGGACGGGAATGGGACGGGACAAAGTCGGGGCCGGAACGTGAAATGAACGAAACAAAGCGAAGAAGTAGCGATAATAGAATAGAGTGAGAATGAAATGGCAAGAGAGCTGCGGAAAAGTGAATGGAACGAAATAAGGAGGCTCAGATAATAGATAAATTTAGAACAAAACTTTGAAGGAAACGAAATGGAACAAATTGAGCAGGAACATGCCGCTGCTATCGTAGCTGAGCGACGCATAATTGATGTATTGCTCGGACTGCCGCTAAACTCCTGTTCCCTTGGGGCTGGCACCACCTCTAATGACGTCCGTTCCGAGAGAACTGTACCGGGGAGCCGGCGTCGGCTGCGCCCCGCCGTCCACTGATGACAAATATATTGGATTGCCGATGTGATCCGTCTGATAGGGGCTGAAACGAAAGATATCGGACGTTTCGGTAATGTCAGCCACGGAAACAGCTGTTTCGAGATCGTTCAAACACGCCTGCGCGCATTTAGCATGACGACGACGATATAATCTAAAGTAACGGGAGATTTTGGCATGCTGGAGCCTTGGAAAAGTTTTCCATAAACAAACGTCGCATTTGATTTAAGTCCATTCATGACTAACTTCATCAACGCCCAAAATTTTTATTGCTATTCGGTTTTCGGTGACAAACATTTTGCGTCGTTATTGCGACCACATGCATGTATGCTCCCTCCTTATAGAGTACCGCGGGCCTCCGGGGAAGGCCATCTTTGAGTAGTTATAAGGTACCTAGCTAGGTACTGTTTCTGACACCACTCTGTACCGACCGCGCTTGTTCTCTGAACACCTTTCTTACAAAAACTGAATACGATAGGTAATGATGCGCAGCAATGTCTTGTCCATACCATGCCGCTGGTCCATGTATGTCTGCACAATGCTTGTCGAATCCACTATAAGCTCCGAGTTAGTTAGAATCACACCTGACCGCCATCGGCCTTCACTGCGCACGTGACCAAAGCCGCAGTTGGTCCGCGTATGGCACGGACATATCACGTGATGTGTGGGCCGGGGTGAGTCAGCCTCCATTCGAGGATTAGGGGAGGGAGGGATGAGATGTTCAGTGATTAGCGGGAGCTGGTGAGCGGGGTTTACTGGTGAACTGAAGTCACTGAGGAGGACAAAGATGGGGGGGGGGGGGGGGGACGATCTGACAGAGAAAGCCTGCTGATAAGTGGAAATAGCTCTGCCGTAAGTTAAGTGCTTTGGATGGATTTGCAGTCTCACTAACAGCCAGCACGAGCTGATTGCTGAATGCTGAACCATGTGCTAGTTAAAGAAAAGCACGCTGCACGCACGCGGGCCACTCGCTAGATGATTCAATTAATTCCTTATCATGTCTGCCTGGAAATCTATCGAACTCATGCCCAGAGTCCAATGCTGCCCCGTATCTCACGGTCATCAATAACAGGGATAGTATCAGTGTGACGGCAAAGGGAACCAATCTTCACCGATCAATACAAAAGCGCTCTCATTATCTGGCCAAAGTTGGGCCCGTTGTTGGGCTACCAGTGTCGTCCAATTTGGCGGAGAACGGGCCGACGCCGGGTGGCGGGCCGGAGAAATTGGACGATTAGCGCACCAACCGATCCGGGAGAGCCCCTGCTAAGAGTCCGGAGCCGACGGAGGGCTGCTGTGTGAAATGGCGGGCCGTTATAGACCGTGTGGTCTTACGATCCACTACACACATCGGCGATATCGGGGGAACGCAGGGAGCCGGCCGTTGCGATATCGGGGAACGCAGGGAGCCGGCAGTCGCAATATTGGGGGAACGCAGGGATCCGGCCGTCGCAATATTGGGGAACGAAGCGGATCAGTTGGTAGGTTTTAGATCCGTGGGACTTTCTTAGGCAAGGGTATTAGCGTAGCTAGTATGATTTGATGCCTCTACATAAACGAGCTTCTTACCAGCTAAGCAATGATATGTAACGAGAAAGAATTATTCACACGTTTACAGCGTTTACCGTTTAGCGGAGTGTCCTTGGGTAAGTCCCCTTCTCCTCTCAGCAGGATGTGCTGTAGTTTTTTTTTTTACAACACATTGCAAGCAAGATGATATATCGCGTTCGCCGGTAAAGTCACTACGCTTCCCCTCTCTCATTCACGTGTAGCTCAGTCATCTTTGACTTTCCAGTGGCGCACGTTTTCTCGAACTGCGGACTGCAACGAGACTTCGAAGTAATTCGCTGTCACCTCTCGGCTAGACACAGTTTGTAAGAATCCAGTTTCCACTCTATTTCCGCTTCATCGCGGCCCTCCCTTTCATTTTTGTTTGTTCAACCCTACGAATGTCTTCGTCCATACTTGGTTACATTTCCTTTTCGTATTCGTCCCTACCCCTTCAGTCTCCGCCCCGTCTCCGCCTCGTCTCCGTCCTGTCCCGTCGTCTCCGTCTCATACTTGTCTCAATTCACCATCCCTGTCCCGTCTCCGTCATGGCCGTGTCACTGGCACTCGGACAAACCGGCCTGTCTAGCTGGGCCTTTTACAGCTCGCTCGAGCTGCACTGCTCCCCTCCCCATTCTCCCCGGTCCCGCTCGCGCAGCGCACCTAGCGGATTTTTCTCTCGGCGGCCCTCCAGCAGACTGAGTCACCGTGTCGGATTGTAGTCTGGCCTCGACGGCCGCCAGGCTCGTATACTGGTTTACATTGCTGGCGGTAAACTGCAGCAATGTGATTTTGTTGCCATTGTTGCGTTTTAGGTCCAAACACTCGTTGTTTTCTTCAGTTTTGCTTTGTGCTCATGCCTGTAAAGGTTATTTTTATTTTTTGTCCGTAGAAAGGACAACTTTTGCTACTTTTGCTCCCTTATTTTTCTGATCATCATCCCGATTTCCTTTTCCCCATGAGCTGAAATGTGGCCCCAGCACGGCAGACGTCAGATAAACAGACAAGAGCGGAGGTGGGCCGGGCCGTCCATCAGCTTCACAGAACAATCCATCACGGGGTGCCAATGCGCCTGGAGCCGCCGCCTCGCCTGCGGCATCGGATTGGGTTTTTGTGCGATATCGACGCCTCACCTACAGTGGTGTTTGGTGGAGTATCCGAGTAAACCGCCTGCCTCATCGTTCGCCGCCTGCATCATACCGAGTCGTCCCCCTCACCAGCGAATGAATGGGCCTCAGGTTGGAGGATCATTACCGAGTGAAGCTAGCGTGTCCCATTGTGCCGGGGCACGAGGGGCTCCATACGGTGCAGGGAGCAGCGTGAGGGGGCGGGGAGGCGTGGCCGGACAGCACCTGCTGGGGACGCCTGGTGCCGCGGGCGCCTGTCACCGGGCACGCGCGTGCGTGAGCTGCGCAGCGGACGAGTGGTGATGCGTCATCGCGCTGTTGCCACGCACGTGCGCGGTGCGCCGTCTCGTATGGGCAGGTGCGCTGGGCGTCGGCCTCGGCGGCCGGCGCCGCGCCGCCGCAGCCCCGGGAAGGACGAGTATGACTCACCGGCCGAGTGTGACAGTGCCAGAGGCGGCGCCAGGCTCGACAGAGGGGAGACTAATCGAATATCGAATATTGGTTTTGGTAAACCCGAGCACACATTTTGACGTACGCTGCAGTGAAGCTCAATAAAGCTAGTGAAAAGCAGCGACTCGGCTAGCGCAGACACCCTGTCTGCCAGACCTGGAGGTGCCTCTGTTTAAAGGTCGTGCAGGGGCGGCGGGCCGCTGGAGCCGCTGTACTGTCGCAGTGCCGGCAGCAGCGGCAGTGAAGAGCGCCTTGTGATCGTGGAGTGACCCGCAGCGACCCGGGCTGTCTCGGCACAGGGACAGATAGGAGCCCACCGCAGCGGCCGTTCGGTACCGGCCCGATAGCGCCCCCAGCTGGTGTCCGTGGCGCCCGCACTGCACTGGGCGCAGGTGAGTCATCGTCGGCCCGCTCCGGGGAGGGACTTTGAGCCCGACTGAAGTCGCGGAGTGGCATGTTCAGACGTGGCGGAGATTTGTTGGAATTTCGTTTGATCCTTGGCATGTAATTACGGGGACGCTGATGGAATTTCATCATTTCTGATTTCGCTCTAGTTCTAATTTGGTTTTAGTTTGAAACTGCATCCATAAATTATCGTTATCTGAGAAGGCCTCATATGCGCCATGTGGCTGAAGATTCTCTGGTGAGAAATTGGTCCTATCGGACGGTCTGACTGGCAGACAGAGAACTGTCGGCCTGCCAGTGAGGGATTAGCGCCACCCGGCTAAACTAATGTCGGCTCATTTCAGTAACTAATCAAGCGCGATTACTGTCCTCCCATTTCCGTCATAGCCTGGTTAAATTATTTGAGTACGTCCTAGCTAAGCTTTTGCTGTAATACCAACTAAGATTTTCGTTTATTCGCAGCAAGGTCAGATGTCACCATTCGTTCCCTCCGAGAATTAATCTAGATAAAATTACCAAAGTTAAATAGAAGACAGCTGTGAAGACATGCGTTTACTGATTATCATCCCTTTTTCCTATGGACTTATATTTGCATTCTTACTATCCTGACGGGAACATGCGTGAATGGATGAATAAGCAAGCAAGCAAACAAGCCAACAAAATATAGGAGGTCTGGATAGTCTTTCATTCGATGAAAAGAATACGTCGAAGGCATCAATGTATTTTTGGATAAATGTGTCAGATTTCGTCATCAGTGCATTAGCCAGCTGTTCTGAACCGCTGACAGTATAAGCATTAGGGGAGAGTGGGGTAATTTGGCCGCTTTTTTTAGAAAACGATGTAACTAAAAATCGACAATTCATTTCTGCATTTTCTCAACGCTGACAGGTGTGGCATACATTTTACTTTCTTGGACAGTAAACTTGAAATGATGGAGTAACTACTTATATTGAAATTGTGACGTATTACAAAGGTCTGCAAAGCGGCCAAATTGCCCCACTAGCAGGGTTATTTGGCCGGGGGTGTGGGGCAATTTGGCCGGTGTTAGTTTGAGGCCATGATTTTTGTTATAGGCGAGTCAGCTTCACATTCAGCAATGACGCGTGTCCTACGACGCATTTGAAGCATTTTGGAGGTTGACTCAGCCGTCACAGGGGTCGAAAATAGTCAAAATAGCGGCTCTAGATGCGATGGCAGTTTTTTACGAATAACTTTTGAAGTAATCAAGCTAGGCCAAAACTAAAAGCACCATCGTAATTCTCTTGTCATTCCGCATCGAAACATGTATGTGTTGACCTCGAGAGGTCAAGGTCAAAGGTTGGCTTCAGGTCACGTTACCTCAGGTCGCTTGACCTCAAGGTTACGTGAGTTCAAGGTCATCATGTATATCATTCGATGCGCCTTGACGAGCTGAACACAATGATACCATTTGCGCGGCTGTATCTTTTTTCTGTAAGTATTTATTAGCAAAAAAGCGTTAGGTAACCTTTGATGACGTCACATGCCCTTACAGCTGTCCAATAGGAAATATGGCATCAAGGTAGTCAAAGTTGGTCATGAATTATGTCCTTTATGGTATAATTGACCATGACAACTCGGCCGTCCCAGCATAGTGACTCTGAGCGCACCGGCCAAGTTGCCCCGCTAGTCCCGGCCAAATAACCCCACATTGCCATTCTGAAAATTTTTGTCTATAAAGTCGTCATGGCTGTACAGAACTAGATGAAATTGCTCTTGGAACCGCTGAACACCCTCAAAAATGGCGCTATAATGTTGGAATTCGTTTACAGCCCAAATACTACATGTTATACAAATTTTAAAACGGAAGTAAAAGTTACCATTTTCTAACGAAATTCACCTTTTATTAATTTTGAATAAAACTAAGAGGGCGAAAGTTTTGACATTTGTTCTCGAGTTAGTTCTGCCGACGACAAATGAATAGAGCCTAAAGTTATTTCATTCACTTTTATCAGCTTTCGTACAGGTGGGGGCGGCCAATTTACACCACCGGCCAAATTACCCCACTCTCCCCTACTTTCCATTAAATCATTCCGGCTGTTGTATTTGGGCGTCTGGAGACGTTTGGAGCTTTAATCACGTCTGTTCGGTCGGCGAGCGTTTATTTGTGCTTGGGAGCACAACAAACGACCTCCACGGTCAGCGGAAGGCCGAGCCGTGCCGCCGGTTCGTGAGCCTCCCAGTCACCGTGAGGTGAGATTTCGCACTCTGACTCTCACTGCAACTCTCACAAAAAGAAAATCCGAGGGTGGATTTCATGGATCGCTCCCGACGTAGTAAGTACGACGCCCATACGCCATTCGGTGCCAGCGCCGTCGTTATATAACTGGCTTTCCATCCGGTTCACCAGGCTTTTGATAGTCGCCAAAGGGAATTTCCATGTCGCGGCATGAGGTTCTGACAACTAATGATTCTCATACTGCAGTTTTCCATCCCGGCTCCACCTAATCGTCAGAAGACCGGCCGAACTGCAGCCACCGTGACTGATAACTGATCGCCGCTCGACGCGTGGGCGTGCGTGGGGGCCGGGGTGGGGACGGAATGCGTGGCTAGCCACTGACCGCAACTGTGCAGTCATGTCAGCCGTGCAGCGCGGTTCTGGAGTGACGGAGCGCGTCCTTTGGCAGCGGCTGACGACACCAGCACCACGAGTAGTCTCGGCGGGAGAGCCGCACTGGAGCGCATGGCTCGCCCTCTGCAGACCGGGACGCGGCGCCGTCCGGTCATAGGGAGATAGACCGATAAACCGCGGCCCAGCCACCCCCGCGGCCGGGCAGAATCCTGAGCGCCGGCGGGCGCACTGAAGAGATTGCTGAAAGGATATCTCGTCTGTTGATGTGGTGGGCTGGATGGCCTGCCTTTCCCTAAGATGGTCGAGACTGAGAGCCGGGGTCTGCTCGGCCGATAGCGTTGGACGTCGACGGGAGTGTCTGTTCCCTCGGCGACTCAGAAGGGCCCTCGGCGTATGTACAGAGGCCAGTCTCCCTGCCCGTGAAGTGTTTTCGGCCGAGGCTCGCCGTGCCGTCTTTGGCTGGTGGCAGATCAGTGACCGACGCCATTTTCGACTCCATGTTCCCATGTTCCCTGCTTGTTATGAAGATTGTACATACTACATGTACCTACTGGTGGATTTTAGGTTTCTCACTGAGCCGTGCGATTTTTCTCTCCGGTCTGTGCCGCGTCTTTAATACGCTGAGCTGGTTATTATGAGGTGCTCCTGCTCCCTCATGACAGCCTCGCACGGGAGCGGTCCTAATTCGCTCACTCCATCATTGGTTATGGTGGAAAGTTCGTAGGCGTAAACGACACCCACTTTGTAAAGGATATTGATCGTTATTGTCTACTATCCCAGATGAAGAGATTAGGACATGTTCTGGGAGGGAAAAATATAGGCCGATGCCAAAAGATGATACATAATGATCCTGTTAGGAATCGGAGTGAGAAAATGCTGCGTTGCATTGGGAGAAAGAAAACAAAAATGATTCTCGCTACTCACTAGTCACTTCCCCACTAAAGCACAATAATACATTTCTTTCCCATTATAAAAATATATTAGGTACTGTACCGTGTCCATTTTAGATCACTTTCTTCCATATACCAAACAATTAAAACTGAAGTTGACTTGACGAAAGAGTATGAGTCACTCATCATGCAATGACCGAAATCAGGCTGTTTGAGCATAAATCCTGTCGTATCAGTGAGAACCGTTACCTGCTCTGCCCTTTGCATGCCAGACGTCATTATTCTACAGCAGCTATCACTGCGCTGAACTGCCGAGCAGCTGACTTTCTGCCGGCCTCGCCTCTTTCCACCATTTATCATGAACGGCTGGGAAAGGTCATCGGGTCACTGGACATGCCAGTAAAGCTCACAGAATTGTTCAAAGGCGTTAATTTAGTTCTATGACGGCGCCAGATGTCGTAGGATTTAACTTCAGCTGTTACATCTTTCTCTTATTCTGTTCCTTATTTCTCACAGCTGTTGTTCCGTATCCTTTCCCGGGCTGAGTGTCATCACCTCGCCACCCTTCTGCCGGTGTCGGCTCTATGCGCGCATCCTGTGCCGTCTTTGGTGCGCCGCGGGCGCTTCCTGGCCGCTCGGTCACGCGGCTTCCGCGCCGCTCTGTGCCGCCCGGCCGCCGGCGGCGCGCTGCTGCTGCGCTATTGATCAGGGGGTGAGCTGGGTGCGCGCGCCCGCCGCCGCCGCCGCCGTCGCCGCCGCGCTGTCTCCACGCAGTCTCGTGTGGTCCCGGCGGCCGGCACACAGGTTCCGGCCTGACCCCGCGACTCCGTGACCTCTGCTGCCGGCGGCGCCCCCGACACGTGACCTCCGCTGCCGGCGGCGCCCCGGGGCACGTGACCCCCGCTCCGGGAGCCTGCCCGAAGTGGGCCTTTTGTGGTCCCGCGCTAGGTAGGTGAGGCGAGAGAGACAGGGGAAATAAGTACCGGAATTGGTAAGATAAACTTACTGTCGTTCTATCGGCAAGGAACATCCGACTTTGTCTTTAGGTCTGCTGCCTTCATAGTTTTCGTGACATCGTATTTGTTAGAGAAATTGTATAGGTATTGTATTTCGCAAGGTGGTTGTGGTTCAATTAGGCATTTTATAAACGTTCAGATGTTTTACGCCCATATGTTTTACGAAGTAGCTGGATTAATAACCCCCATGTGATGCAGACTGAGCCTTCCTCTCTTACCACCAAACCAGCTTTTGCGGTTTGTGATGACTATAGACGTTGGACAGTTCTTTTATAAAAAGGACAACGTACCTTATTTGATAGTTGTTTGCATTTTGGTCTTAAAATTTGGCTAATTACGCTGCTAATGAAGCCTAAAACACAGCATTTTTAAACAAATAACATGTCAAGCTTACGCTTGTCGTGAATGCACGCAATCAAACAATGAACTGAAAAAGTTTATTTCTGCATGCAACCGCACTGTACTCGCAAATGATGGTCTCGTGCCGTGCCAATTCGCACGATGATTCTGCGGTTGCAAAGTCGGCATCGGCGACTGGAAACTCATATAGCGCAGTTTTTGGCGATGCACCGTATATAACAGGGGCCCGGCCTTACCAGATGTCCTCTATATCCGTAATGACTCATGTCCGTATTCAATAACGGACTCGTTTTGTATGGATGTCAGTGCATCGAGCCGAGCTAACGGTCCTAGCTGACAGGCAGAACTCGTAGGTGTTGTTTGTCATGGTGTACCTGAACAATAGCATGCGTTTACAGATTTCATGTGAATAACTCTGTCTTGGCCTTTCTTCTGAATTTTGAATGCCCTTTTGTGTAGCGGTGTAGGAAACGTACAAAGCTTAGCGGTATAACTGGCTCCCAACTTCTAAAGCTACGCTCAAGTATTGACTCTTGCTAATTTTTCAATAGTTCATTATTCATTACACATGCGTGATGTCTTTCAACATTGTTTTACCAATACTTATCAACATTATGACCGTAAGCTTTGAAGAATGTGCTTTGTGGCTCATGGGTGGAGCTAGTATCTATGACCGTGGGGTGGAGCTTTTCTAGGAAGTTGGTGGGGCAGAAAGTCGTCGAACCTACAATCTCCGATTGTCAAATTGAATAAAGTGCCAAACTGCATCAATTCCTAACATTACGGATATACTATTTTGCATTAACAGACATTCCAAAGCTCCTCAATGCGAAAAAGTTTGATTTGCAAAACAATAGACTCCTAGAAAACAGCTAAAGTTGGTAGGGCAAAACGCTTATTGGTGGGGCAGAATGGCAAGTTTGTGGGGCAGCCGCCCCACCAACTGAATAGGAGGCTCCGCCTCTGCTGTGGCTAGGTACTAAACGTTTACTAAGATATTTTTTAGTTTATTCTCTGATGGGAGCCCCATTTTTTAAATCAAATGATAAGACTCACATTTTCTCTTTCCTGTTCCACAAATGCCTCACACCTTTGTCTTTTCGTACTGCCGGCGCCGCTGTTCTGTTCGGACCAGCCTCAGTGTCCGTCCAATTTGAGCTTCTACCCCGACCTCCTGGGACGCATCCTAATTCAATACAGGTGCTAGAGCTACCTTAGGCGGCTGTTCGCCGTCGGATAATAGGACTCGGGTCGGCTTCACTCGTCTCTCCCGAGGGTAATACCGCGAGACCTGGTCCCGTCGTCTCGTGTTGCGTATGTTATACGTCAGCGGGAGGTGACATCGACTCCGGGGAGGGGAGGTGCGCAGTCGCGACGAGGGATCGGTATCGTTACTGCGTCGACGGCAACTCAGGTATTGACAGTGACGCAAATACAGTTTGTGTCGGCATGGTCCGGGCTGGGCAGTGGGCATGCAGGCAGCTCAGTCAGCTATAGGTACATAAACAAGTGCGAGACTGAATCACATGACATTGCAACTTGAGTTGTGATAATTATGTCGCAGAACTTTCCCAATAATAATCAACAAATCGCACGCTGTTTGGTACCGTTTTGTCACTCATACCAATGTATGCGCTCGGTGTGCCCGTTTTCCACGCCGTCGCGATGCGGGAGCCCGTCTCGGCCGGGCACCTTCTCCCCTGACGGGAGAGCCGGTTGCGTGACTGGGCCCGTGGCGTATTCATTTGCCGACGGTAATGGGATTGGACGGTCCTGTCCGTGCTGGGGAGGGGTGAGGAGGGGGCGATCGGTGCAGCATGAGTCATTGGACCCAGTGAGATCTAGTGCACCAGGTGGATGCGCTCTCACCGTTCTGTGGAAGGAGGCAGGGCACAGGTGAACTTACGACCACAACTCGAGCTTTATGAGCATTTTACCTGTTGATGGATTTTAGTAAGCGTCTCTGAAAAATAGCTTAATGCCGGTACGAATTTGATGGAAATCTTTCATGGCTCGTGGTTGGCATCTTTGTGTCTGCGGGAATGTGGCACCGTCTGCGCGTGGGAATAACCAAAGTTCCCGCGATGATAAAATGGCTGGCTGGGTCGCCTCCCGCCGGTGGCTGTCGTTGCGGCTTCCCTGGCTCACAGAAAAGCGGTACTTAATTTTCATTACCTCGGCTCTGCTAACGTTGCCTCATGCTCTCCCATCCTTGAGTGGGTGATACAAACGTTTGACGTCTTTGTTCAAGGGCTTTGTAAAAAGTCTCATGCTCTGGCTGATGATTGGTACTTGATGCGTCTTGATGAAATGCCACTCATGCACATATATTGCATTGCCTTTGATTTTTCGTTGCTGATTTTTATTCACTAGCGACAACTCTCGTGTTTGTCTCCTCAGCTGTATTCTGCTTCTCTGCTCTTCTCTTCTTATATTCATACCCTTTCCTCTCTCCTCTGCTCTCTTCTTCTCTTTATTCCTCTCCTCTTCTCTTCTCTTCTCTCCTCTCCTCTCCTCTCCTTTCCTCTATCCTCTCCTCCCCTCTGCGCCAGTCGGTCTGAGAAGCTCCTTCACCCAGCTCCTCGATGACCATCAGTGACGTGTTCTTTCTGTCTCTCGACAGCTGCTCGAGGACTACGCGGCGCCGGTCGACCTCGTCAACCGCGCCAAGTTCCGACAGGTCTCCCGCTCGGACGCCGCCAAGGTAAGTCAAATGTTAGTGCTCCTGACAGTTGATGCGTGAGGAAAAAAGCATATGTTGATTAGCTAAGGGCAATCAACATACTTACAGACACGTAACATGCAACAAAAGCATATGATTAATGTACAATTTAGTATTTTCATATTCGGCGTGCGGAGTTGCGAAATGATATATCAATAATGTCACACTGCAAAATTAAAACGGCTGCTCGATTCATTTACGCTGCATTTTTTAACGTTTAACTTTAAAATAAACCATCGTGTCCCTATCAGCTATTTCAGAATAGAATGGCACAGCTCTCTTTATAAGACATTTTCCCCTAATAACCGCGGTGTTTTCTGCGTCTCCGGCGCACACGGTCGGCTGCCTCTCCCGATCCGCCCGACTGGCACACGCAGCAACAAACTGGTGCAGTCTCGCTGGCGGCCGGTTCGTGGCCGGCTTCATTACTTAGTGCCGGCGCCCGCGAGGTTCGTTATAGAACCTACGCGTTCCGGCCGGACGGCAGTCTATAAACCTGCCCTGCCAGCACCGTTCTCGGGAGGGCTGAAAATACGCGCCTCAGGCGGCTACCCGGCAGTCCGGAGAGATCCAGCCGTGTTTACTACCAGAGGGTGCAGATAAACGCAGATCGTCTTTCCGAGGAACTTGCCTGGTGCACGTGACCGGAATGGTACAGCTCGCTCTTCAAAGTGCATAGTTGAGGCAGTTCAAATCCAATAAGGGCAGTAGTTATTGTTTCTGTCTGCACTGCAAAAAGCACTGCAGAATTGCATGCTGTTTTTAGATCGGCGTTTCACTCGCTGGTAAATTCAATCTGTCACGTCTCTAATGTTTCTTGTTCAACCGCATAAAAATTGTTTATCTCTGACAATAGTACTCTCCCTGTTTAATTCGATATGATACCCCCTGTGCACAACACGGCCTCCATCGCGTTCTTCATATTTGCACCGGAGTCAGAGTCATAGTCACTCCCTCTCCGTCCGCGCAGGTGGTGCAAGTAGACGACGACTACAGTGACGTGGTTGACTCGAAAGACTACGTGACTCCCGGCGAGGACGGCACACGGAAGATCTACTGCACCAATGCCGCCGACAGCGCTCTGGATGCCGACGGGCGGCTGCTGGATGAGTCCGACCTGCCCTACTGCCAGCCGTACGGGCAAACCAACGGCGTGACAGGTGAGTCAAACGGCGGACCAACGGCGTGACAGGTGAGTCAAATGACGGACCAACGGCGTGACAGGTGAGTCAAACGGCGGACCAACGGCGTGACAGGTGAGTCAAACGGCGGACCAACGGCGTGGCAGGTGAGTCAAACGGCGGACCAACGGCGTGACAGCCGACAGGTGAGTCAAACGTCAAACGGCGGACCAACGGCGTGGCAGGTGTGTCAAATGACTGTATAATGGCGTGACAGATGAGTTCAGACAACGGATAAACGGCGTGATAGGTGAGGTAACGACGGTCTAATCGTGTGAGAGGTGAGTCCAACGACGGACCAACGGCGTGACAGGTGAGTCAAATGACAGTGTAACGGCGTGACGGATAAGTCAAATTACGGACCAACGGCATGACAGGTAATTTGAACCCTCACCGGCTCTATATTGTCCCGTTGAGTGAACAGGTGTGTGCTGGATCGTATCTACTACATAGTGCCTTATTGGTCGCTCTGGCGGGTGCTTTAGGGGGACGGCGAAGACCTTGAGTGAATTCATTCTCCCCCATCCCCACCGTACTGGGTGGCTCTTTGTGACACTCCCTGATTCGCGTCCATAAATGGCTGAACGCTCCCCATCTGGGCGCGCTGGATCGGTCCGATTACCTGCCTCCAAACGTCACAGCACCATATACAGCAGCGTCGGTTTGTCCCCGGCACTCTGCACTGACCGCGGGGCTGAAGCACTGGAGGCCAAGCCATGGACAAGCTGGCGTGGCGTGTCAAGCTGGCGTGTCAAAATGGCGTGTCACAGGGCCTCAGATGAAGTCGTTTAAAACTTCCCGGCTCCCTCGCGACCTCTTGCTTCATTCAGCGATGACAGCGTCCGTCGTGACAGCGTTGTCAGAGGATGTCGTGACAGCGATGTCGCGGCTGTCGTGACAGGGGTGCCGGCGATCGTCGTGATAGATTGGGCGTCACGATGTTCTCACTCGACTTCTCACCCATTCACTCGGGGTGATGAATGGTGTTTTATGCCGCGCGCCTCTTCAGGCAGGACGAGGCCAGGATGACACTGTTGCTAAGTCGTATGGCAGTGTCAGCTCCGGTATTATAATTCAACCACAATGATAATTCTCATTCTACCACAAAACCGCCAGTCTCGTCCCTGGGTATTATCCACACATCACTTCACACCCCGGCTGCATTTTCCTCTGTAAGTCACCTGACTGTCTCTAAGTCGCCTCTGCTCTCCCGAACCTGCCCATATGGCCCGATCACATCGCGATGGTCAGTTCTGTGGTATGCGGACGGACAACTCTGCACGGTCACTGCAGTAAACAAAACGCTCGCCGAATACGGAAGAGCCGACCGCTCATGCATCGTCGGGAGCTGCAGGCTGTTTACTTTCCATTGATCCTATGAGGTATTAAAAGAATCCATTGCACGTTATACCCTCGTGTGTGGCTTGTTTGCGTCATCTGTGGCAATGTCCTTCAGTTTCTAGAGCATTTTGAGTTGTTTTGTCACACAGAACCAGTGTCATTTACGGTAGCTAAGAGACGTTGTCATCAGGACATCGCAATGTGTCTCATTCTGAGGCTTTGTTGCCGTCTTATACCACATGCTTGCAGTGCCATACCGTAAGCCACGACCACAATGGGGAACCGACTGCTGGCGGCCAGCACTATCGTTAGAAACACGAGCTCTCCAGGCGGTGGACAGCTGGCAGAGGTCTGTCACAGCTCAGATTAGATCTGCAGCTCCGTCATACTCAGCCGTCATAATACCGTGTGGTATTATCCACACATCACTTCACACCCCGGCTGCATTTTCCTCTGTAAGTCACCTGACTGTCTCTAAGTCGCCTCTGCTCTCCCGAACCTGCCCATATGGCCCGATCACATCGCGATGGTCAGTTCTGTGGGGGTTGCTGTACTCAGGTTGCAATACTCAGCGTTGCTGCACCGCATGAGCTCAGACTGCTGCGGGACGCCGGGAGCAGCCGGCCTGTCCGGCCCCGGGCTACTTGGAGGACACGTGTACCGGCGACCCCTCCGTCGGAGGTTCTCCCAGTCCATCGCGCCGCGGGCCGACCCAGTTTGAGAGTCACTGGTGCGTCTGGCCGCTGTGCGGGGTTTGTGCGACATGGCGTGGTCTCGTTGGGATGTGCTGTGGTGACGGCTGGCGGCGCCGGGGGCGGTGCTGGCGGCCCTGTCACTGGTCGGGGTCCGTGGGACCGAGGAACAGCCGACTCCGAGGAGGCCCGTGACGAGCCTGCCTTACAGCGGAGCGCCGATCGGGTCGACCGGGTCGCCCCTCCCCAGCGGGCGGCGGGCGGGGGCGGAGCTGCGACATCGTCTCCCCCAGGTGCGCCCAGCCCGCGCTCGGCGCGAGAGCGGAGGCGGCGAGGACAGAGAGGGCGGAGGCAGCAGCCGCGTGGATCGAGGGGTAGTGGCTGGAGGGCTGCCGACCACGCTGGGCTGCTAGTCGGCTCCCTCAACATCCAATCAGTGAAGCCGAAACTGTTGGAGCTGTCCCAGGAGCTGCACCGGTTCAGCTATGACGTCATGGCACTTCAGGAAACCTGGCTCAAACCATCCACTCCCAGTCGTCTTCTGGTGCTGCCCGGCTACCAGCTCTACCGCTCGGACCGACCAGACGGCCGTGGCTACGGTGGAGTAGCACTCGCCATCAAGTGCGGAATCGACGCCACAAGACTGAAAGTGCCGAAGCAGCGGCGCCCGGACAGCGCTCTGGAGACTCTCTGGGTGCTCCTGAAACTGGACAAAGGTCGGCAGCTGATAGTGGCTTCAGCATACCGACCGCCAAACCGTTCTGTGGCCGCCGTCTCATCAGACTTTACCGACCTAGAAACGCAATACCAACGCGTGCTTGTTGACCACCCAAACACTGACGTGCTGATTTGCGGTGACCTGAACTGTGACCTTCTCAAGCCTGATTCCGACGTAGGCTGCCGCCGTCTCTCACAGTTCCTATCAGATTTCGGCCTTCATCAATCCATTCGATCTCATACTTACAGGACTGGCTCACTCTTAGACGTTTGTATTGCTAAACGACCTGATTTTTTTATCCGCAGCGGTGTTCGCTTTTGTCATTTTAGTCCTCATATGTTCATACGCACTTTCATTAGAACCAGCAGACCCCGCATTAAGCCATTCAAAGTCCAAAGGCGCTCAGTTAATAGCATTGATCTTTCATCCTTTTACGCTGATCTTAGGCAGGTCGATTGGTCGCCGATTTTTGGGGCTTCTTCCGCTACTGACAAATGGAAACTGTTTTTGCACGTGTTTTCACCTGTTATTGACCGGCACGCACCACTAAAAACTGTGACAATCAGGAACCCGACCGCTCCGCCGGTGTCCCGTGAGACCCGTGACCTAATGGCCCGCCGCCGCGGCGCACTGAGAGTGTGGGGTCACGGATCGTCCGAGTACCGCCACCTGAACCGCGCTGTCAGATCGGCCATTCGACGGGACACCCGAGCTGACGTGTGCCGACGTATAAAGGAACAGGGGCCCTCGTCTATGTGGCGCAACACGCGAGACGTCATAGCAGGGAAAGCGTCCGGCGAGCGCACGCTGCCCTCCGTGTCCGCCGACTGTATGAATGAGTACTTTGTACAGGTAGGACCGCGCGTGGCTAAGGAGGTAGCTGATCAGGGCCCTGTGCCACACATTGACTGCAGGCTCCCACGGGTAGGTGCGTGTGCTTTTACGGTTCGACCGGTGTCACTGCATACACTGCGGCGCACTATTTTTAGCATGCGCAACACGTCGGCTCGCGGTGATGACGGACTGTGTATTCGTGCTATCAAGGCCAGTTTTGATGCGATCGGTGACATCCTTCTCCACATCATTAACACATGCCTCTCCAACTCTGATTTCCCCGATCAGTGGAAACACTCGATCGTCCATCCCATCTACAAATCCGGCGACCCTTCCATCCCATCCAATTTTCGACCTATATCCATTGTTCCAGTCCTTGCCAAAATAGTAGAGCGTGTGGTCCAGCGACAGCTCTATTATTATCTGTCAAGAAACCACCTCCTTTCTCCTACCCAGCACGGTTTTCGTCCCCGACATTCAACAGAGACGGCACTGATCTCAGTCACCGATCGCATCCTTTCAGCTTCCGACCAGGGCGAGATATCTTTACTTTGTTTAATTGATCTTTCGAAGTGTTTTGACGTAATTGACCATTCGATTCTCCTGACAAAACTAAGCCAGTACGGTGTCAACACCGACTGGTTTGCTGCCTATCTTTCTGGTCATACCCAAAAAGTCAGCTTCACTGACAAAGCCTGTGTGAAACATGTCTCGAAATCACTTCCAAATCAAGTTGGCGTTTTTCAAGGATCTTCTCTCGGACCTCTTCTCTACTGTCTATTTTCCAATGATCTTAGCCTCTTCTCAGCATCTTCAGACGTCATTCAGTACGCTGACGACACCCAAGTGCTCGTCAGCGGAAAAAAGTCCGCCCTTCCGGCTCTGAAAAATCGCTTAGAGACTGCCCTGTCTGCTTTAGACGTCTGGTTCAGAGCAAATTCACTGAAGGTCAACGCCAAAAAAACCCAGCTTATCATGTTTGGCAGTCATCAAAACTTGCAAAATTTGCCCACCAGTAAAGTATCGGTTAGTTTTCGTGGAGAAATTCTCCAACCTTGTACAGAGGTGAAAAACCTCGGTTTGATCTTCGATCGGCACCTTACATGGGACCGCCACATCTCGCTGATCACTCGCCGCTGCAACGGAATGCTGACTGGCCTTTTACACCTGCGACATTATCTACCCGAATCTGAACTGTCGACCCTCGTCTCCGCCCTGGTTCTCTCTCACGTTAGATACTGTTTATCTGTTTACGGAAACGGTACCCTTAAGAACCTGGACAGAATTCAAAAGGTTCTAAATTTCTCAGCCAGAGTGATCTCGGGGCGAAAAAAGTTTGACCACATATCTGACGTGCAGAGAGAGCTGGGGTGGTTATCGGCACCTGATCTAGTCCGATATCACACACTGATGTTGGCCCACAAAGTCCAGAGGCATGGCGAGCCCGATGAGCTGGCGGGTATGTTTCGGCGTTGTCATGATGTGCGTGACCGACTGACGCGGCAGGACGAGGCGCTCCGCGCACCCCGCTGTAGGAAGGCGTGCGGTCAAAGGCGCTTCGCATACCGCGCCGCGGTGGCTTACAACGCGCTCCCTCCTGCCCTGACCGAACGCGCGGTCGGACCGTTCTGCGGAGGATTGAAGCGCCACCTGTTACGGGGTGGCGGTGCAGATGTGATGGACTAAGCGCAGATGATCGTGTGCATGTTTTGAATGCGTGTTATACCTCCCCATTCGTTCGTTTTATGTGTTTTATGTAAGCGTTTGACACTGAGCAATTTAGCCTCGGTTATCGCGGATGCTCTACGGATGTTTAATACAATACAATACAATACAATACAGCCGTCTCTGAACTCAGCTGACCGCTGCGGCTGGTTCAGCAGCTGTTCAGCCGGCGCCCTCATCTCCAGTCAGCAGTGACCTCTCCGGAATGGCCCCGTCTTCGGCGCCTCGGCCGCGGCTCCCTTCTGCCATGCGCCCAAAATTGAGCCGCGCTATCTGCGAGCTAACGACACCGGAGGTGGCCGGCGCCGCTCGGAGAGCGAGCGAAGGCTGGGAATATGGCCCCTGCATGATTATGGAACGGCGCCCGCTGGTCTACCCAGACGCTAATACCCAGGAGGCGCTGGTACAGCGATGTTATTCCAGATCGCTTTCCTCTTGCTTTGCTCGGCCTTAGTATTTCGCTAAGCCTATGATTATCTACATATACGAAGCTTTGCAATATTGGAGATGTCATTACTGTAACAAGCACTTTTTATCTATATGAGGCATCCACATCAGGCATCTAGCGCTGCGTCTTGGCCAATGGCCACCGATCCCCATATATATCCACTCGGCAGTCGGCCCTCCTAAGACCGCATCTGTCTCTATGCGCAGCTCCGACAGCCAGCTAAGCCGCCTTGCTCGTATGAAAGCGGTCGGTGGTCCGCTGAATGGCTCGTCTGGGCCCTACTGCATGGGTCTCCGATCGACGTGTCAGTGGCGGGGACAGCCGAGTCTGGACTCCCGGAGCGATATTGATGAGCAGGAGCTGTGGGGCTGACGGTGCCACCTCGCCCGCGGGTGGTCGGGAGGAAGCTGGGAGCTTTTGTTGCTACCACTGCCACCGCTGAGGCTGACGGTTTGTCATCTGATTGTGGCACAAGTCAGGACATGAGCTCGTGTCGATATAACGGTTTCAGTCATATTTTCGGCTACTGAACCCGGTGTCAAAGGCGCCAAGAGACTGCCTTGCCTTTTCACCGCGGCCATTAATGATGATATAGATATCGTTTGGCAGCAAAATTATTTCACTTAGATTGCCTCTGTCAAGCGAAAATGATCGCAACAGCTGTCTTTTGGAGCAGTTTTATTCTAGTCGAAGTGGGCTCGGCCGGGGCCATTTTCATGGCCGTAGATGGACGTCGGTCTGTTGCCGCTTTAGTACCCCCGGCGAGCCGGTGCGGTCATGATCGTGGTCATCGCGTCGACGACACTTTGGCCGTCGTGGAGGGAATCCTCCGCCAGATGAAGGGATCATAACCGGCGCCTGTGAACGGTAAAATTCCCGCGGAAAGAGCGGCTTTGGAGGAAGAAAAGTCTGGAAACTGAAGCTGCTGTCGACTTGCCTTTGTGACCCGATAGAAGACGGTGGACGGCGGACGGTAGACGGTGGATGGTGGACGGTAAACTGTGGGCGTTGGGCGGTGAACGGTGGACGGTGGACGGCGGATAGCGAGAAGTGAATAGTGCCGTCAGACGGAAAACAGAAACAGGACGTCAGCGAGAAGCCTATTTTCGGACACCAGACCAACCCTGGTCGTCCGTTTCCGACTCCGCCCGATTCTGGTGGACTCCCGCCGCGGCCAGTATCGGCGGCCGTTTCAGAGCCATCTGAGGAGCGGCGTGTCCACAATCACCGGCGGGCCGGCGCTCCTCCGTGGTCACTGAGCGGGTGAGAGCTTTATGGCTTCTCCAATCGATGGTGG
Source organism: Amphibalanus amphitrite (assembly GCF_019059575.1). NCBI lineage: Eukaryota > Metazoa > Arthropoda > Thecostraca > Balanomorpha > Balanidae > Amphibalanus > Amphibalanus amphitrite. The sequence continues at coordinate 595,886 of NW_024881719.1, read as the reverse complement.
TGGGCGCTTGTCGGCGGCTCGGCGCGGGCCGGGAGAGCGGCCGCGGCTCTGATGGGGCCAGCCGGGGCCTGCTGACGCCTGCCGGCGCTGGATCAGAGGACTAATGCTGCCCTTCTCGGTCCGATGAGCCCGCTAATGCCCCCCGGACGCCGGCCCGGCCCGGCAGAACGTCGGTGTTACTCGGGCTGCTGATGTGGGCCATGTCCTGCCGATGGATGTCAATCGGTTGGCTAGTATTCTAAACTATAATTGTTCTTGCTTAGACGGTGTGATGCTTTCAGCTATCATCTAAAATTTTTGGCTAAATTAAAAGATAAGTTGATCTGCGATTCACTTTTATCTGAAACTCAGCATTCATGACTCAGAACCTGGATTGAACAAGCAAGAAGTTGCTTATTTTTATCACCGCAACAAATATTTCATAGTATTTCACTATGAAGTATGTACACTATGTTCTTCACTATACGCTGAAACGCTGAACAATGAGGCATTAGTTGACGTATGTGCAAGTCATATTTTGAGGTGTCTGCCGACAATCCTTGACGGGTGAAAATGCCTTCCATAAGAGGAGAAGCGTCATCCCCCGACAGGCGCTGGTATACGAGCGGTCATTTGTCGGCCGGTGGAGGACTTGTGGCCGCTTATCGTGGGACATCCATCAGCATACCGAGCCACATTTGTCCGGCTTACCGGGAGATTCGTCAGCTAGCTATGAGCTGTGTCTCCTCGGGACAGAGACGGAGACGGAGACATACAGATACGGAATTGGAGACGTAGCCTCAGCCGACTCAGATGCTCAGAGACGACAGAGGTTTAGATAAACGGAGGAACGGGAAAGGAGACGGAGACAGAGGTAGGGACTGAAACAGACCGAGACTGACACGGAGACGGGCGGAGACGGGGACATGGACGGAGCTGGAGACGGAGGCGAAGACGGAGACGGTTACGTACGTAGAGATGGAGACCGAGACGGCGGCAGTGCGAGAGACGAGACAATAATTGCACTGGAGACGGTGACTGCTGATGCATAAGAAACAGCGACCTTATACTGTGGATACAGTAGCGCACCAGCGCGAGTTGTTGCACACACGTGACCATCTCAGGTAGCTGCAGTGGTCGGTCATTGTCCGACAGTGCGGAAACAAAGCTAATCAGTGGGAGATGGTGGTATCGGTTGGCCGACGCCGTCTCAATGAGCCGGGCAATGCTGGTCGTCTCAGATGTGGGCTAGGTATCTCGCGGGTATATTGGAGAGTCCTAGTGTGCTCGTTTGTTCCCGCAACGAGTGCAATATAGGGTTGGTTTTTGCTTTTTACGTTTGTCTGACCGCAGGCACGCTCATCCTGATAATATCCCGGCAAAGAGCTTGTTTCCGGCCATCTCTATCGAGGCTAATCTCAAACAGAAAACGCTTATCAAGCCTCCCTAAGTCTTCTTGGGGAATGTTGTAAGTGTTTGTATACCCATCTTCCTATCTTCGTCTTTATTTACCCGCATGAACCGGGACGTTCCTCTAAAACGACCATCAACAAGCACAAATGTAAGTTAAGGTGTCTGGTCTCTCCGCTACGTCCATAGTCTCCAAAGCTGGCGATGTAAGGTGTATTTTGCACTCAATTTCTCATTGAAAATGGGTCTCGCAATCCACTGAATCTCCAAAGCCTGCCGTTCGTTGCCCTCGAATCCCCTCGGCTTGTGTCAGGCATTTATCGCACGGGCGCCCTCTGCAGCCTTCTCCAGCTAGCTATTCAGGTCCGTGTACAGATGGCTCTGTGCTGCTGTCTTATGATTGACCGGCCTGCTGGGGGAGTATGGCTCAAAGGCGCTCAGTCGCGCGCGGTGACTTATAGCCGGCTGTTGGACAGCAGCCGCGGCAGCGACCACACTCGGATCTGAGCCACTTTTAGAGGCCGGCCTGTGATCGGGTATCGACCGGGCAGAGGTCAGCCCGGTCGGAGGTCAGCGACCAGGTCTCAGCTGAGGTCACAGACCGACCAGATAGGCTGTGACACAGACTTCTCTATATATAGAGAAGAGAAGTCTGTGGCTGTGAGCTCAGAAAACTCAGGGCTGGATTTGATAACGTTTTGATGTTATCGTTGCGTTAAATAGACTCTAGCGGAAAATAGTTGCAACACGCTTAATTTGGCTCGTTTAGTGTTGAAGAGACGTTCGATGAGTTTTCAATACAAGCTTTTCAGCCGCAATCGTTACAACATTTCCTTATATACTTATATACTGTTGATAGCTTTCTCGTGTACTTTTCGCCGTTTTGACTGATTTCTCTGTCTGTTTCAGTTTCTCTGCCGACCTTCGACGATGGAAGTTTATATGACGAGGTCAGCCCTCAGGGCACATCGGTGGTGGTTCGCCGGCCGGACCCGCTCTACTCGGGACCGGAGCCCTCTCTGAGCCCCTCCGACCGACCGCTGTGCCGACGGTCTCCGCCGCGAGGCCCGGCCGACCCGCCGCCGCCGCCCCCGGCACCACGGGAGGTGGACGGAGAGGCCGACGGCCAGGAGGCGGACGACGCGCCCGTGTACGAGAACGTGCGCCAGTGGCCGGCGCCGCTGGCCAGCCCGCACCGGTACCGGCCCGGTGAGCTGGTGGTGGGAAAGAAGCGGCGCCACCGGCCGGCGTCCGAGCGCCGCGCAGCGTCCAGCCTCAGCCGCAGCTGCGAGGACCTGCGCGGCCGCGCTGCCGACGACGACGCCATCTACGTGAACGCCGTCGACCCGATCGTGCAGCTCGAGCGGCGCGCTGGCGGGGAGCCGCGCCGCGATGAGACGGAGATGAGCCGCCGTCTCTATGAGACGGCGTTCGACAGCACGGCCCGGCCGCCGGCGCCCGACCCTGACGAGCTGGCGCGCCTGGCGGCCGCGCCGCGCCGCGAGCCGCCGCGGCCCGAGCTGCGGCCGCCGAGAGCTCGACCCGGACGCTGCTCCAACGGCGCCTCGCCGACAGACGCGTGGCCAGAGTCGCCGGCGGCACCGCGCGGCCCTGTGGACTCTCGCGAGGAGGCGCGGTCGGAGGTGCGCGCCGATGTACACGCCGCGCCGCCGGCTGACTCGCCGCCGGCCAGGCCGGGCCGCGCGGCCAGGACTGAGTTTGTGGGTCTGTGGGGCTCCCCGGACCACTGTTTGTCAGAGAGTGGGCCGCGGCCGGCACCCGTACGGCCGGAGCGCGGCGTACTCCGCTCGGCGGGCCGGCCGCGCAGTCTGTGCTCGGACCAGGCCGGCACGCTCGGACACAGATACGAGTGTCTGGAGGTGGGAGGTGGAACCAACGGCAGCGAGCGGCAGACGTCGCGACTGCTGTTCGCCGGAGACTCGGGGACTCGGCACAGCGGCAGCGGCAGTAGCACGCTGTCCAGCCTGGAGAGTCTGCGCAGCTCCAGCGGCGACAGCGACTCGACCGGGCGCGGCGACTCGCTCTCACGGTCACACCTGTCTGCCGACCTCTACCGGCGGCTGGCCACCGCCAAACTGCCTGTGCTGTCGCCCATCTCGGACAAATCTCAGGAGCTGGACAGTCCGGCGGCGCCCGGCGCGACGGCGGCGGCCGGAGCGGGGGCGGGGGCCGAGAGCCCACAGCAGCGGCCGACTGCCTGGGAGCCGCCGTCGCGACCCCGACTGCGCTGTGGCCTGCACGGCTCGGACAGCGGCATCAGCGTGGACTCTCACGGCGGAGAGGCGGCCTCTCAACTGCCGTTCGACATGCCCAAACTGCGCCGGAGGGCGGCCGCTAGCCTGTGCTCCCCGCAGAGCACGCTGGCACCGCCGCCGGCAGCGCCATCTCTGGGCACGCTCAACGGTGAGTTGACACTGACTGTGTATGCGGTACTGGTGAGGCTTACTCTTCGGGAAGGCAGTCTATTTTCGTGCTTGTGTGACCTAACATGATGCGATGTCATGTGCAATTAGTGAAAGCATAAAGGAGTTACTCTTGCATGTCCGACCATCCGAGCCTTTGAGAAAAATTACTTATCTCCAAACGGCTTTGGTCCTAATCCCTGAAATATTTGATGGGCTAATTTATTAGAAACCCAAGATCAGTTTAAACGAAATCATACGTTTTTATGATCGTTTGCATTGGCCTATTACATAGACATCGACACTCGTCATAGCATCTACACACTGCACTGTATTGTCTGAGGCCGTCTCCAGCCTCCGTCCGTACTCCCAGACGCGTCCAATCCTCTAATCGCCCCCTCTTGTTTGCAGTGCCGGAGCCGGCCGCCGCTCGTCCCGCCCTCAGCCTGAGTCTGGACCGCGGCGAGACTGCCTCGTCCGCGGCAGACGCGGCGCCCCGCCGGCCGGCCATGTCGCTCAGTCTGGGCTGCGCCTCCAACGCGGCCGGCGAGCGAATCGATCTGAGTGTACCGTTTCAGCAGCAGCGGTGAGTCATCCTACCCCCCCCCCCCCCTCTGTCCGACCCCCGGCGCTGCCCCCTTCCGTGACCTCAGGGCCGTGGTAATGACGTACCGTCTGGTGGTGTCCGGCTCACGGAACCACCCTTCCCGGGAGGACGCTCAATACACGTACTGAGACTGGGCTGCCGGAACGGACGTCATGTGGTCACCGGTGTCGGGAATGGCTGAATAAACTCATGCAAGGAATCTCAGAAATGTGATGCAGTACCTAATGAGGTGTGTACCATAAATAAATCATGGATAAAAGTTATGTTACACTTAGTTACATAGACACTTCACAGACCAAGGTTTTCGCAAAGTCGTAGCGGTACCTATAACATGTGCCCGCTCTTTCTACTCTTCACATAGGCGCTTTATGCCGATTGCTTTACTTCGAAGTTCAAGTGTCGATTGCTGTGTAGGTACTAACTGGCTTTTGTATGTCTCAGGTGGTATCACGGGGCCATAACGCGTGTGGAGGCGGAGAAGACGCTACGCTCGGAGCGCGAGGGCAGCTACCTGGTGCGGATCTGCGAGTCCAGCCGCCAGGACTACTCGCTCTCTCTGAAGTGAGTGGCGAGAGAGTGGAAAAACGACGCTGCAAATTGACGACAATCACACGTTTCAGTTATATTAGAGGAGAGTAATGGGCTTTCTACTATCAATGTTGATTTGAATGAACCAGCAATGTAAGACTGCATCAAACTGACCTTTCACAATCAGAATCACTTGCACGTATAATTTTTTTACAAAAGGCAAAATATATATGTCAAAATCTTGTTTATGCGCTGCCACTGTTCTTATTGTGAACGGAATTCACAGATCGCGAATATCTACGTCTTATTTTCTTTACTTATCATTTTAAAATAGCCCACCAATTGTATTTCACTCGTCAGCTCGTCTCGCAGTTCGTGATATGCCACACGGATGAAGTGATTCACGTTAGCCGTACCGCAAATAATAAACTTGCATCCCGGTCCCTAGATGGCGCGCAGAGACATGCCTGAAAGTAGGCTGCACCGCCGAACAGCCGAGTTGTTCTGCTCCCACCGCTAGATGGCAGTAAAAGTCAGCGCCTGAATGCATGCTGTGCCGCAAAGCACAAAGTCGCTCGCGAGACCGCTACGCTCTCGCTGGGCTCTTAGAATGACTTTTGAAGTGAGACATGTGATGAAGGATTATTTTCAAGGCATACTTGTTTCCGCTCATTTGCAGCTATGCTGAAATAATTATGAGTTCTAAGGAAATTAAGAATAAGACGATGTGATATGACATGTATTTTCAACGAAGGTCTCTTTATTTCGACGCTGTTAGAAACGCGCTGTTTGACGCTTATGCTTTTATTAAATTCTGAAGAATAGTTCATTTTCCCTTTATCGTATGATTTTAATGCGTACCTACCTACCTATTTGCGTTTAACACTAGCCTTGACTTTAACTTGGCTTGTAGACTGTAAAGCCCTTTCTATATTCAATTTAATTATATTAGACACCCAACACCATAAGCAGCTACGATCCAGAGGCGCGCCAAACACAATTAACCGGTCATTCCCTCTGCGTTTCAGGTCTGCCCGCGGCTTCATGCACATGAAGATCCGCCAGGACCAGAGCAGCGGCAAGTACATCCTGGGCCAGTTCAGCAAGCCGTTCGAGTCGATACCGCAGATGATCCAGCACTACTCGCTGACCAAGCTTCCGATCCGCGGCGCGGAGCACATGTCTCTGCTCCACCCGGTGGCCGACGACCAGCTGCTGTAGCCGGCGCCGCTCCACCGAGCTCCACCGGTTCCGGTGGAGGCTGCCGGCCGCGCCGGCACTCCTTGTGATACGGCCGCCGTCCGCTGGGTCGCGGGCCCGGTGCTCCTGAGAGGTCAGCCGGCCGCGACCGGGCCGGTCCGGTCCGGTCCGGCGGCGATCGGCCCGCCTCTGTTCGCTGACGGTCATAGTGTTAATGTGGGACAGTCGTCATGCTGCTGATGTTGCTGTGACGTCGGCAGCTGTGCCGGCTGTGTCTGACCGGTCACCGGCGCCGCTGGGATGTTTCCAGTGAGCCGGCGTCATCCATGAGATCATATCGTACGTAAACTGGCAGGGCTGCGGTACGGGCGCTGAGGCGCCGCGGGTGACAGGGACGGCTGGTCCGCCGAGGTGTATTTTTGTGTTCTGAGAGGTGCATATCATGACCGGGATGTGTGCTCTGTAACCCGTGGGCTGCCACATAGACCACGTGTAGCTGTTTGTGACAAATAGTGCCGATTGTGCCAAATAAAGTGTTGTGTAAAACTGTTGTTATCGGAGACTGTGCACCTTCGCCCGGGTGGGTGAAGTAGGATTGTTTTGGTCACACCTTCCAGTTTTTTTTTGCGTGTTAAGAAAACCGCGGCGTAGGTACAGCGTCGCGAAACTTCGTATAGATTATGATACATCAATTTCGCATCGTGTGCGAATTGTTTACCCCAGCTAGGTCACATAAGGTCAGGTCACCAGGTCAAGTGGTGACAATGTCTCGATACAAAATTGCGATTCTGTCATTTTTATAGAGGTAACATCCCAGAAATTGAGACTCAGGCTTTTGCTTGAGGGAACCAGTACCAACAATTAGCCGCTTAGCGTCTCTCGGAATTTTGATATCGGTGACCTAAGGTCAGATCAATTTCGCGACCTCTCCATTTCTCCATTGGGCTGATCAGTCATGGGGAGAAAATTGAAATGCTCGTCATTTGCACAGGAACACTTCCAAACATCGGGATCGGGTAAACATGACACACTGAATCGGAAAATTGCACCCGTGACTCTTTGTAAGCCCCTGACTGAGGTCATTTGAATCTCAGGTTATGAAACGTTTCCAGCAGTTTTTGACAACTTAAGATGGAAACATGCTAGAGCGCTGGAAACACCCATGGATGTGTTCAGCTCAACGATATGAATCGATTAGATAATACCTATGCATCTGACGTTTTCTGTCACCTTGCCCTGAGGTCAAATTTTTAAGTCGACGTTTTCACGCGAACTTATATATGTAGTTCATTCGACGCGTCTTGACGAGAGAGACGCGGTGCCGGTAAAATATACGCACTGGCTGCTGCAAGACTGGTGTCAGAAGTTATTACCACAGAAAAACGTTTTACGCAAAAACGTCCAATTTTGAGTATTTGACCTCTGGAGGTTAAACCACTGATCTTACGTAAAATCTGATAAAAACGTAGGTATTTAGAAAAAGCTTTGTAAGAGCCGAGGAAAAGAGCTATCGGATGCGCTTTTCCACGACGCTATAGCTATCTGAATTCCCGAATAATGCGCCGATTTGTGGAAGGTTGTCAAAATCGGGAACCAGAATACATAATAATTCTACTTTTGGAGACCTCCGGACTCTAGTGACCTCAGCGATGACCTGATCGAAAAATGACCTTTGTCGTTCTGAAAGATCTGATAGCGAGCTATCTCTTCCTTCTGGGCGAGCACCCTGGTGAGTCGCCGGGGCGGGGCTGAGCCCGTCCAGAGCAAGGCCGTCCAGAGGGTCCAGAGGACAGGCCGACCAGCCCCCTCCCCCGACCCGCACTCACCGCACCCGGCTACGGGCGTGCTCTTATCGGGCACTCGCGGATGGGATGAAGTTGCCCGTGCCCCGTCCAGCCCGAAAAAGGGGGATTAGAACTTGGAGCCTGGAGGAGAAGGATTTGAATGTCCTGAGGACGTAAATGACGAAACGGTGTCAACCATATCGAAAGACGAAAGCAACGCCGTTTCCCATAGGAACATTGGCCACGCCCGCCGCGCCCATCGATGAGTCTCGGCAACTTATACGGCCTTGGTCTCGGCGATCTTGGCCACGCCACGCCCACATTGGCACCATGCAAGCACCAGGCACACCCCATCATTGGCAATCGCATTTCACCTACATCATAGGAACAAAGTTAGCGGGATTTAATTAGTGGCTTTTTGCAAAATTTCACCCATTATTTTTGTAATTTGAATTTTGTAATTTCGTAATTTGAATGGTTCACTACTATGACGTCATCAGTATAACTAAAACCTTGGCAGTTTATTAGCGGCTTGAAGCCAGAGACAATTTTGACGCGTCCGTTACACGTGTGTGGGGGCGTGGTCGTGGGATCGCGCGCGCGCCTCCGCCGGAAGCCTGCCGTTCTCTTTCCCGAGGCGCCGTTTGCACTGTGGTCGCTGAAGTCCCGAGCTGTGAAGTGTAGCAGGACTCCGTTGGACAGTTGCACTGTTTTTGCCCGCACTCGTTTTTGCCACTCACCAAAATGGTAAGCAATTGCTCTTCATGTTACTTCAACTATGTTTGCTTCAAGGCCCTATAGGTATACCTTTGGTTTGCTTAGTGATGCTAGGTGCTCTAGGATTTTTATGAAAAGCATTTTGGCATCCAATTCTTTGCTTCTTTGCCTTGTTTTTTAATGTTCATGTTGGTTTCTTGGGTAAATGTCAAAATTAAGTCCTAATTATTTAGGGACATATTTGTGTTATGAGGTTATCGGTGGAGCCAACAAATAACTAAATTCACTTACTTTTATTACTTTACTTTTATTTAATAAAAGTAAGTGCATTTAGTTATTTGTTGGCTCCACCGATAACCTCATAACACAAAAATTGAGTCCTAAGCAGATTTCATGGATACTTTTTTCACATTCATACATTTGGCATCCTGAATCCAGAAATGATACTTATATGTCTTGCAAATAAAAGAAAAAGCAATCAAACCTGAGGGCTGTTCACGGACCCTGTGTGCGGTCGGACCGCACACAGCCTCGAAGCTCCGCCCACCGCGTCCCTACGTCAGCCTTCCGTCACCGCACACAGCGATCGCTGTGGCCGGTCGGGACTGGCCACAGCGGACCGTCCACCGCACGCAGCCGTGACGTCAGAGCCGCCTACCCATCCCCTACCCCCACGCCTGCTGGACGTACCGCACACAGCGCACGCAGCAGTGTGCGGTGCCCGTGAACACCCCTCTGACCTAACCTTACCTATTTACCTATAACCTACCAACCTACTACCTACTTAAAAACCTACAGCCTAACGACCTAAAACCTACAAACCTACCTACCTACAACCTAAAACCTACAACCTAACCTAACCTAATGCATAAAATTTTTGCTGTTACATATTTGTATCAACAGTGTCACAATTGTAGTTAGGACCTAAACTAGCCATATACCGTTTCTTGTTATTCATATTTTTTCCATCACATGGTGTGTCAAAAGTGGAAATAGCCGGTGCGCCGTCTGGCAACCCGGCAGCCCGCCGCCATAGGGAAATTCATGCTTTTTGTCGCTTTTTCGCTCCTTATGAGTCACTTGATCTAATTAGAGCTTAACTAGGAACGAGGCGGGTCACTTGGACGTATTCAGGAGCCGAATACGGTGTTTTGGAGCCAATACCTGGGAAACCCTACCCGCCCAATGCGAGTTTTTAAGAGTCTGCATGCCCAAATTAACGTTGAGCGCGGCCGTTTTCCGTCGGTTTTTCGCGACCTTGTGGCGAAATCGCCTTATTTATTCAGCCAGGGTGGGCTAATTCGCTTAACTAGGAATGAGGCGTTGAAGAGAATTATTCAAGGAATAGAGCTGTGCAAAAATATTTTTTGTATTGTTAAAACTGTATCCGCCATCGAACGATAAATATTGTTCACCCATCAGAAACACATTCCCTGGAATGCGTTTGGACTTGGCTGGATCTAATATTAGCGAGTATCTGCTAATGCAGCTTCTTGGCTTACACAGTACGCACACAAGCATACATACTTCCTGCCCTTGGTTATTCCTCACTTGAATGAAAATTTTGCTATAATAACTATTCCAAGCAGTTAACAGGTTTTAGTGCAGTGCCAATTCGGAACCGCTCAGCGCCGCCAGTCTCCCAGGCGGCGCGTAACGGCCGCCGCGGGCCGCCGGCCGCCGCTCCGCCGCTCTGGCAGGGTGTTTGACTTCATATCTCTGTTGCTAGAAAAGTTGTGGACCGATTTACTTGATTCTTGCATGAAAAGATCCGCCATTCAATTCTTAGCAGATAACGAAATTTTGACGTCAATTGCACGATCCGCTGCCCATATTGTGGTCCTGCCATCTATTGACAAGGCTGGCGAACTAAAGCCGGGCGGCTATTTCCACTTTTGACACACTTTGAGAAAAGGTGGTTGAAACGACAACCTGAAGCAATCGTGACTAGGGGAGAACTCTGTTTTCAAGTCCATTTTATTTTATTTGATGCTCTATCTACAGGTATTGCAGGAAATCATGAATGATTCTAGGGTTCAGACTGCCCATTTCACCCCAACACTTACCTGACAAGTGACAGGACCTGACCTGTGAAAGAGACAAAGGGTCTGCTCGTGCCACCTCCCCCCCCCCCCCCCCCCACAACGGAATTGTTTGAACGAGTATACTAGTCTACTAGAGGGTTGATTTCAGACTGCCACAGGAATATTTCTGAGAGATAATCAGCTCTTTGCTGGCCATACAGTGGATGTTTAATGGCCATCAATATTATGAGATAAAAATAAAAATTTCTTTTCAAAATATGTAAGCTTCAATTGAAGCTGAAGGCTGAAGGATCATCCCTGTTTATCACTTCAGAGGTACTAACTGGTATCTTGTACACTAATATATCTACTTAAGCCTTTTCTATGAAACTTACTTTTTTGGATGAGGGAGGAGCAGTGAGATTGAGATCAGCTTTGAGGAGCAATAGGAACATTATTTGAAATGGGAGGAGGATAGAAGAGCTTAAAGACATTGTATGTGTGTGTGTGTGTCAGTGTTTGCTGTTCTCACTTCTCACAATACTTAAGCAATAGGTGGGTAGTTAAAAGAAAGGGTACCTTCTACCTATTACTGAAACTGAAGTCAAAATGTTTTTTTTTTTAATGAGTTAGGATAAATTTTGTTCCTTTCTATGTTTTCCACAATGATTAAGAAACTGTTTGTTACTTGTAAGTGCAGCAAATATGATAATCCATTGAGGAGAGGTCACCTGGGCTGACCCAGCCTAAATAACCTCTGAACCCAGCCTAGTCTTCTGAGTTCTGTCAGAGGTGTTAGGTGGGTGTGGGTTCAGGTAAGATTGATTTAGGTTAAAATACATGGCTAGGTTTTGCTAGGGCCTGTTAGATTAGGCTGGGTCTATTTTAAATATGATGATGAAATTGACCAATAACATGGCAGTGATATGTATTTTATATAACAAAATAAGGCCGAAAATATAGAACGAGCTTTCGTCTTACGACATCATCGGGTTATTTTGTTATATAGGGCCTGTTCCAGCGCCTCCAGAAGAAATTCTTGACTGGAGGCTCTACCAGAGGTTTTACTGGAGGCGCTGGAACGCAATCTGGAGATTTCTGGAGATTGGCGTCATAGATACCAAAAGAATGACGATTGTTCTCTCTTGAAACGCAAAATTTGTTTTCAATTTTAGTTAAAAAGATAAATAAAATTATAGCAATGTAATTTTCTTTACATTCAAGTTGTAAAATAATCAGTCAAATGTCCTTTGTTTACATTCGTGATTGTCACATGTGCACCATAATTGTAGACCAGAGCCTCCAGAGAAATTTGGACCTCTCAACTCTCTGGAGGCTACTGGAGGTTTCTGGAGCTTTGGCGAGAGCTTTCTGGAGCTTTCTGGAGGCGCTGGAACGCTCTCTGGAGGATTCTAGAGCTTTCTGGAGCTTTCTGGAGGTTTCTGGAGGCGCTGGAACAGGCCCATAAAATACATATCACTGCCATGTTATTGGTCAATTTCATCATCATATTTAATTATTTAATCATGGCAAAACCGACCATTCAATACATCATGGGTCTAATTTGTTCGGATTAGGTTGATCAGGTGACCTCACCATGATTGATTATCATTGCATTTTGATTTTTTCATCAAACGGCACTAGGCAGCATTAGGACAGAGGATAACAGACAGACAAAATTCATCCTTGAAGATCCATTTGGACCTCGGCTCCCATTTTCAACACAAAAGTATTAAAGTGGTTCATTTGTTGTTGGTAACTTGGCATGTATGTATATTATAGTTCTAAGACAAATTTCAATATGACTTGGAAGGATCTTATTGTATAAAATCAGTGCTTGTAGGATGTTCATGCCATTTTGCGGCTCACCGTTAAACCATGGCTAGTCAAATGCTATTGGCCCAAAAGTAGCTGTGTCAGCCAACTGTTTGGCCACCCTCGTACGAGCTGTGATTTGGAGGTGCTGTGAGCAGCACAGACTGAGAGGAGGTGTGAATGCTTATTCTAGACCACATAAGCATTAAGCAGTTATGTCGGGATTAGGGATGCTGTCACCCGACTGGTAGGTCAGAACAAGTACCAGAAGAGTGAACCTGCTAGTGTGTAGTGCTCAGCGGGTGTAGTCTCACTTGAGAGTATTGCGTCACAAAAGTATCGCTTTCTGATTTGAGAGCCCCTGGCTTTTGAAGGTTGGCCGCCTGGCTTCCCGTACCGTTTTCATGGTTTCACGGGTCGGCTGGGCGGCCAGCCCTATAAAAACTAGGGGCTCTCAAGTCTCAAACTAGGGAGCGATAACGATACTTAAGAGACGCGATAGATACTTTCAAGAGAGACGATACACATAAACAATTTCCGCCCAGACACCCAGACAAGTATTATAAGTGATTTTTTGTTTCAGCGCGAGTGCATCTCCGTCCATGTGGGCCAGGCCGGTGTCCAGATGGGCAACGCCTGCTGGGAGCTCTACTGCCTCGAGCACGGCATCCAGCCCGACGGCCAGATGCCGGCAGACAAGGTGGCCGCTGGCGGTGACGACAGCTTCAGCACATTCTTCTCAGAGACCGGATCGGGCAAGCACGTGCCCCGTGCCGTGTTCGTCGACCTGGAGCCGTCCGTTATCGGTGGGTGGGGTCAAGGATACAGTGGGCAGGGAGTGTGGGCGTTCCCCTAACGGAATTCGCCCATGCCCTCATAGAAAGGGCGTTTAAGAAATATGTTTTTAGAGAGATTGAGACAAAGGTTGTATAAGTACAGTGTGTCAGCAGGTTTACTCGTAGCTTTCAAATAAACGAAAATTCCTGAATGTTAGAGACCTATACATAGTTGATAGAGACCTATAATAGAGACATATAACTTGATGCCGTCATGTTCGGTAATTTTTGGAAAGAATTGGGCTAATCCTCGCTTACTATCACCTCGCACAACTGTCGATCGGCAACCCTAAAAAAATGGTGTTGTGCTCCGGTTTAGGTATTTCATACGCTCCCTAGTTATTTCTTGCTATGTTATTTAGACGTAAAGCACCTGCAGCCGAAGCGCTGTATAATACATAAATGCTGTGTGGAATAAATAACCTATGTGCGCAGTGAACGCCACGGGGCTCCGGGTTATTCTGTTAGTCTGGCGCCGGGTCCATCGATTTCCATCGACCCTCGTGTCGACCTCCGCCTGTTAACTACCTGGCCGCCTGGCGGTCTGCTGTACCGCCCCATGCACACCGACTGTCTGTAACCGAACACTGGCCGGCTGTCCACCAGATGAGATCCGCACTGGACCGTACAGACAGCTGTTCCACCCGGAACAGATGATCACCGGAAAGGAGGATGCGGCCAACAACTACGCGCGCGGCCACTACACGGTCGGCAAAGAGATCGTCGACCAGGTGCTGGACCGCATCAGGAAGCTGGCTGACCAGTGCACCGGCCTGCAGGGCTTCCTGATCTTCCACTCGTTCGGCGGCGGCACCGGCTCCGGCTTCACTGCCCTGCTGATGGAGCGTCTCAGTGTCGACTACGGCAAGAAGTCGAAGCTGGAGTTTGCCGTCTACCCGGCGCCGCAGGTGGCCACGGCCGTGGTGGAGCCGTACAACTCCATCTTGACCACCCACACCACCCTGGAGCACTCGGACTGCGCCTTCATGGTCGACAACGAGGCCATCTACGACATCTGCATGCGTAATCTGGACATCGAGCGCCCGACCTACACCAACCTGAACCGTCTGATCGGCCAGATCGTCTCGTCCATCACGGCCTCGCTGCGTTTTGACGGCGCCCTGAACGTGGACCTGACCGAGTTCCAGACCAACCTGGTGCCGTACCCTCGCATCCACTTCCCGCTGGTCACCTACGCTCCCATCATCTCGGCAGACAAGGCAGCTCACGAGCAGATGAGCGTCTCTGAGATCACCAACGCCTGCTTCGAGCCGGCCAACCAGATGGTTAAGTGTGACCCGCGCCACGGCAAGTACATGGCCTGCTGCATGCTGTACCGCGGTGATGTCGTGCCCAAGGACGTCAACGCGGCTATCGCTACCATCAAGACCAAGCGCAGCATCCAGTTCGTCGACTGGTGTCCGACCGGCTTCAAGGTCGGCATCAACTACCAGCCGCCGACCGTGGTGCCCGGCGGCGACCTGGCCAAGGTGCAGCGCGCCGTCTGCATGCTGTCCAACACCACCGCCATCGCCGAGGCCTGGGCCCGCCTGGACCACAAGTTCGACCTGATGTACGCCAAGCGCGCCTTCGTGCACTGGTACGTCGGCGAGGGCATGGAGGAGGGCGAGTTCTCCGAGGCGCGCGAGGACCTGGCCGCCCTCGAGAAGGACTACGAGGAGGTCGGCATCGACTCTGCCGATGCCGAGGAGGAGGAGGGAGAGGAGTACTAGGCGGTCTCCGGTGATGTACGCGGCAGTGGTGCAGCGCTCTGCGCCGCCACTCACTTTCTCTTTGCTAGGTTATCGCGATTTCATTTTTGGTTTCCTTTTTATTGGCGGCTGGCCATCAGACTCGGGGCTGTTTCTGATGACAGCAAGGCCAGTTTCTTTTCGAGCTTTTGATGGCGCCTAGGCCGTCAGCTTTTGATCTAGTCTAGATTGTGATGATGGAAGTGCTGTTGAGATCAGGCGCGCTAGTCGCAGCGATTGTCAGACGTGACGCGCAGCCGCGCCGCTCGACCTCGTCACTCGTCAGGGGGCGCCTCGCTCGCAGTCGCGTATCGTTGTCTCTGTTTGTTGCTACGTTTTGCCGACGGGCAGCCGATGTTTTCTTACTTCTTAACAGGCTACAGTATTGTTTAATATTCTTATGTGCTACTCACCTGCCCTTTGCCTAGACGTGAGTTTGACATGCACTGATTCTTATCTCGGTCTGAATATTGTTTTCTCTGTCGTAGTTGTCTGCACATCGGCCGTCCATAGCGATCATCACACACAACTTCTGTCCACTTATGTCTCTGGCAACGCTCATGGCTCATCACTCGTAACCATCACGGTCTATCTATCAAGTTGTACTAATATGCAAGTTGCAACTGCGTAACGGACTAGTCTCACGGGAATCTCGCGTGTTACACCGTCAAATTCTCATCTCGAAATGTCGGCCGATTTAACGCCTGCGAGTGGCATTGTTGAAGAATCGTGACCTCGTACTTCGGAGCTGTGCACTGAACGGGTGATAAACTGATGATAAAAGTTGATGTTGCTAAAATACAGCTTATACTTCCACTACCTCGTTTGGCTGGAGCGGTAGGGGCGGGGGGAGGGGTATGCAAGGAACTTAGCTTGTTATACGTGAGTGAATAGGTCAATTGCGGAACGGTTTGTTACCTGCATGAAGTTAGCTCAAACAAACCTACGAAGTTGACACTGGCTAACCAGTTAGTACTCGTACGTACCGCATGGTACAGGACAAGCCGTGAGACGCATTCACAAAGACCGTGAGACACATGCACCGATATATTTAACCAGGACAGTCACAACCAGCCCAGGACAAAAAATCCCACGGAAAATCAATTAAGTACGATGACACAATGAGCAGCGACCTGAGAAATAATGTAAGCCGATGTGGAATGTACCACGCATCTTTTGCAACCCAACAACCACAGTTCACTCCCGAATCAGTCAAATCACTCCGTAAAATATTCAATCAGCTACATCGTCACTCAATCTACGTCAGCGCGCGGGACTCATTGATTAGAGCTTTATCACTCGGTGCAAACCCTACTTCCACCTATTGCACACAAAATATTGCATAAAATACACACAATGTCTTCGACGGGAACAAGGACAAACGTATTGACTATGTGTTAGTGGACACCATCGGCAAGTGTTCTACGTGATTATGGCAGACTTAACTTCCACAACTACCTCACGGCCACCGGTGTATCGACAAGCCTTCATTGATCCTTGATATTTGGTGGCAAATATGCCTGGAAGCTCTTCTTTCTCTCACACCTACAGCCTGACTCCACCCCGGCCTCCGCATCCCAAAAGCACTGATCGACAACACACGTTTTGGCTTGATAGCGAGACGCGGTCCGGCAGGGCGGTGGCCTGTGTAAGCTGTAGTTGACATCCTGGCCGCTAGATGTCCTCGACGACGACGTCCGACTTGGGCTGTCTGATGTCGTCCAGACTCTGGACTAGTCGCAGCTCGAGCTCGCGCACCCCGAGCTTTCCGTCCGGTCCGGCCAGATCTGTCGGTAGAGGCACGGACAACACGGGTCACAAGAGGGATACATCATTTAGGGGTGGTGGGAAACCATGGAACACAGAGATGGCGAATTAAACATCGGCACGACACCAATAACGATACGACGCAAGTCACCACCGTTCCACCTCTTTTCCATCCTCAGGACAGACAAATCCCTTTCCTCTCCGCCTCTTTTCCCTGCTCCGGGCTGGACAGGCAACTTTATCTCATGCGGGCGGCTCCCATTGGAGCGCACCGCAGCTACTAAAGGAGCGCGCCCATAGCCGGGTGCAGTCTTGAGTACTTGGGGGCTGGTACTGGTAGGCCTGGGTCGGCCTGTCCTTTTCGACGGGCTCAGCCCCAGTGACTCACTAGGGTGCCCGCCCAGACCAATGTCTCCCCTTAATTCATCCTCCCGGCTCTGAAATGGCCTCCGTCAGACCGAAAGGGCCTACCCCCCCCCCCCCAAAAAAAAAAAAAAACAGACAATTTACTAAGTCATTCCAAACGAACTCTTTACAGACCAAGCAAAAACTCTGGATGGATCCATCTTTGACCTTGGTTTAGGTGTCTGAGTGGCTCAGCTGACCACACAGAAAGTATTATCCGAAAATAAGGAAAAAGAACGACGAGAAATAAAACTGCCATGTCTGCTTCTTTGTTGAGTAAAAATGCAGCTGACCTTGTGCGTGTTTCAGGGTGCGTTTGAGCACATCCTGCAGGGTGGCCACCGTCTTCTGGCAGGAGGTCTTCAGGTCTCCGTTGGTCTTGTGCATCCAGGCCAGGAGACAGGCGGCGAACAGATCCCCCGTGCCGGTGAACGAGGCCGGCAGACGGGGAATGTTGATACGGATACGGCGACTGGTGTCATCTGCCGGACATAGAGACAAGGGAAAGTTAAAAGTTTGGGTACGATAGTATAATCAATTCGCCTCGTGACACCTCGCTAGGTGGCAGCACTGTAGAACCGTATAGATAGGATAGCGAATATGGCGCACGAGTTACGAATACCGGTAAACATGTATTTTGGGGTTGGGGGAAGCTGATTATTATCGATTTTGATTCCTTTTATGTAACGTTTTGGGTTTTTGACCTTTGGAGTAAATTACCCTGCTATCCCTAGTGAATATCATACAGCATTTGGCTGCATATAAATCGCCATGACCTTTGACTTTTGGCCTCAGTCTGAAGCAGCTTACAAAGACGCATGGCAATTCGTTAAATGATCTTGTTTCCATTATTAGAATGGATATATTTCAGGCAATAACGTGTATATGCAATCTTTCATGTTGTAGCAGTAGCATGGTATGACAATGACATGACCACACAAGTACAAAAGACAGGACTCAGACTACAACTAGTGGCATTTGACCGAAATCGGAAGTCAGAAGTGATGGCTGCCAACCCGATGCCACTGCTAACAGCAGCTGTTCCACTATGCTAGGGTTTCTGAGGCAGCTTCCAGCAGCAGGCTGCAGCCCTGGAAGGAAGGAACTGAGGAGTCTTTCTGCTAACCCTCAAAACCCACTTGCTGTTGAGAGGGCTGCTTGTTTCGAGGAGGTAGCTGAAGGGATTAGACCTAAAATTAAGTCTGTTGTTGGCATGTGTGGTGCAGCACAATATGATACATGTATTCTGCACATGTGTCCAGCAGAGCACAGAACATATTTAGCTCATTGCACCTTACCTCAGTCACCTTCTTGCTCAGCATTGAATTGACAAATGGTCTGCCCAGTGCTATTAGTTACAACCTCTGCTCAGTGCTTTAGAAGTTGGTGCAGTATTGGTGGCATTAGAGGCATTGTAATCAATGATACGTTCACAGCTGGCCTGAATTTGCACATCTATCTCTTTTGTTTCCTGAACTACATCAACATATGATCAATGGTGTGAGAATACTACATACCTGGGAGAGGGAAGCAATCCGATGTCCTCGGGTGTTCATTCATACCTTCCCTTCAACAAGCCTGGGGTACCCTGAGTTATTTTCATTGCCAGTTTTAGGCCATTTATCTTTCACATATGTAAGTGATAACTGAATGGAAGAATGTAAAAGTCACAAATTTTTGGTGTCAGTGGTCATAAGGCTCCACCCTCTGAAGCCTTATGAATCTGAAGTGATAACTCAGAACTGAGTTTGAATTACACAGATAACATATCCAACCCCCTATCATTGGGAGCAGAATCAGCCCCTTCTGAACCGAATACATCCCTCATTCCCTGCTCAGTGCTCAGGCTACTAGCTACTGCCTTTTGGCCCTGACATGCAGATATCATTAGCAAAAAGCAATGTGAAATGAACATGTCCCTTCGCCTTCCGGGCGCCGTTCGAGCAGCTGGTTTTGTAAGTCTGTTCCATTCCATCCCACTGGTCAACAGGTCATTTGAAAGGTTGAGCAAACCCGCACTGAACTCACCGTTGGCCCGCACCAATCATTCTACATCGGCACCCGAGGCCCGAGGGTCCACGCTGGTTTCTGAAGTTTACAATCTACAGGTCTTTGAGGGCTCCACAGTGGCGTTTTGGGGCCCATCGCAATTCGCAGGTCCTTAAGTTCCGACGGTAGTCAATGAGGACCTTATGCAGGTTTCCGAGAACTCCATGCCTATTTCTGAGGGCCCCACGTCGGCCTGTGACGGGCTATAAAAGGTGAATGTCTTATGCCGGCATATGAATGCTCTTAAGATATCAGGGCGGTTCCAAAGCATCGGGCGGTACCTACCTACGTAGAAAACCATTACGGCGAGGGTTCAGACAATGTGCCCGGAACCTTGCTCTTTCGGCGGATTGCAATATCCTTATCGGCCGCCCTTACCGCCCTAACATTGGTTGTGATCACCAATACTGCTTACGAAGTGCCACGGGACGCTTTGTTCAGGGCCCTTTTGACTGTGAAAGGATGTATGATGGGCTATGCGAATCATTATTCGTGATCTATGAGGAATTTGTCGTCGAATTATGTGCATTGCTTTCCAATTTTGAAAGAAAAAGTATTCGAAATCCGAGGTCTCGTGAGATTAGACCGGCCGGTCTGCCTGCGGAGCGGCCGCCGGATCCTACCTATAGTAGTTCAGGAAACGGCCACCAGATGTCAGCCACTTCTGAGTCACGAGGCGAATAGTATACGACGGTATATATAAATAAGGACTTTCTTATATCACAGACGTGACTTGCTTGGGAGATACGCGGAATGAACGAATGTTATCGCAATCGAGTACCCAACACCGACTGTCCAGATGATATGAATGACACTAACAGCCATAATCTGCCGTCTTAGAGGCTAGAGCTACGTTCTGTCTTCAAACGACGCTCATCTGTCTACCACAGCACACCCCCGCACTCACTGTCTTTGATACTGGCCAGGCCGACCAGGGTCTCCTCCGAGCCGAGGTCCGTGCTGGAGAGAACCACCGTTCGCGCCCCGGCCTCGTGCAGCTGGTCCATGACACGCAGAGCGTCCTCCTCACAGGAGATCTTCTGACCAGTCAGCAGCCTGGAGAACGGGGGACAAGGTCAGGTGAACATGGGCTGAAAGAGCCACGAGGTAGCGCAATGGGGACCACAAACCGTGTTTTTGATCGAGTAATCCCGCTCAGACAGTGGTAACAATAATAGAGATAGCTAATGTGAATAACTGAATGAGATCCTCATCCGAATAACACGCTCTTTTTAAATATGGATTTTTCAATACATTTACAGGATATCATTCCTAAAATCGGGACTAGAGGTGGCAAAAGATGAAAATTTTGGAAAACCAGACTCGAACCAGACCCGGCTGGACATTTCTGGAACCAGTCGGACCCGGTCTTAGTTGGAACCGGAACCAGTTGGACCCGTTCCCCAAAAGTCAATTAATGCAAACCACTTGTAGGTATCATCAGTTGCATCATGTAAAACAGCCTATTTCCCACTGGGAATACTCATGAGCTACTGTGTGCAAAGAAACATTCACTTCATTCACTTCACATTTTGCAATAATGTGTAGTGTGCAAGATGTATAGTTTATGGTAGGACCCGGTTGGACCCGTTCGAAAATTTCCAGGAACCGGTTTGGACCCATATGGGTCCAGACTGGTTCTTTGGACCGGGTCCTCGGGTCCACATTTTGCCACCTCTAATCGGGACTCTTAGGTGCCGTGCCACATCCTTCAAGTGCCGCCCGTTCGTGTCCTCCGTTCATACCCACTCACTCTCGTATTTATTCGGTGACAGGATGTCGACTCTCTACTCACTCGGCCTCGTACTGGTTGGGTGTCAGGATGTCGGCCAGTGGTATGATGTGCTCCTTGTAGAGCGGCAGTAGCTCGGCCGGTACGTACATCTTGCCGTTGTCACCCATCACCGGGTCACACACTGGAACACACCGAGACAGTCGCCGTCAGCACGCTATGTCGTGTATCCTGCCGACTGACTGAGTGCGTGGCTGTTGTGCTCGAACGGCGGCACTGAACGACTCAAATACTATTCTTCAGTATGGTTGTGTCGATCAGGCGCACATCAGTATCATAATGATGGTGTAATCGAACAGCTTTAGTGGTAGACTGGGAAACTGAATCGGTTTAACGTAACTTTTGCATCCCGGCCAAAATTGCCGGGTTAACTGTCCCACCGCTCGAGACTGGCACTAGGCTGGCCGAGCAAAAAAAAAAGAAAAAAAAGAAAGCGATAACCAGTATGTAGAATACTATTCGCTGAAGGTAGAGCGGTGCACCGACAATAGCGACCATTGTAAGACTAAAAATATTCACGGCAAGTTTCCGCTGCTGCCATCGATCGTACCGTCGGCCCCGCTCTGTGGATCAGATTAGTGCCGGGGACTGGTGAGCTCCCCGCAGGTGTTCGGAGCCGCTGAACAAACACCACCGTCCCGCCATCACGGCCGTCACGGCTGTTACGCCGTGTCGCCCGGGGACGTGACGGTGCCTCTCATCAGCCGAGCGGTCGCGGGGTCCGGTGACAGGGCACGGTAGGGTGGCCGGAGGGCCGGTGACAGGGCACAGCACCGGCCGCGGCCGGGTGGCCGGAGGGCCGGTGACGTCCATACAGCGACATGTAGTTCGAACTCTGTTACACCGGTCGGGTGCAGCAGCAATCCGAACACTTCTGACCCGAACATTTACCAGCTATTGTCCGTAAAGGACGACTTACAGTGGAAATGCTGGCGACTGAGCAAACTGATACAAAATGCAACGGCTGTCCGCTTCACGCACAGTCGCGTAGTTAGTCGCTTCAAGCTACGTAGTCGCGTAAAAAAAAAAAAAAACTCATAGCTTATTCATGTAAGGGTAACGACACGACAACAGCAGCTATTGCTCTATCCCATAAATAGAACAAAGCTATTAACTCAGCGGAAGACTAACCACGACTCTCGTGTCCCTCGATCTCACGCCCTAAGACGACTTTAGTCCACGAGCGAGCGCATCTCACCATAGACGAGGTCCGGGTTGACCTGCTTCAGCTCCTTGACCACGTCCGCCACCTTCAGTAGGAAGGACGGGGCGCCGATGTAGCCGGTCAGCAGGTGCGAGTACTTGTTGATGTCGTTCAGACGCAGACCGGACACCAGCTCCTCTGTCGCGGAAACAAATGGGGATTATGTTATGGCGTGTTCCCTGTTGCATTGTAAGCTAGATGATGTGCCGTGCAGCGTAAGGTCACCGTAAGGTCAGGCAGCGACTGTTCAAAGACATAGAAAAACACCAGTGAAAATGGAACACGAGAAAGGGTACTAGAGAAGTCATTTACTTATATAAAAAATCCAATGAACTTTCCATTTGAAACATGAAGCTGGTAATATCATAGAGATCTTATATACATAGAGATCTTATGGATATAAGATCTCTATGGGTAATATTGCCGCAAAAAAAAACATTTGTCGGAAAAGTGTCTTTCATTATAATCAAACGTGTGATATCTTTCATTATCATTATTAGGTAGGTACCTACGTGACAAATCACGTAGAAAATACACGCGAAAGTATCCTCTTATTATGGACAGAAGTAGAACAGCATATTCAGAACACTTCGCCCAATGCAAATTAATCTGAATTTGTCGCCGGAATTCAAAATAACCAGAAGACAGAAGCATCAATCTACGATACCTATTTATATCTTTCCAGAGCGAGGTTACAGAGTTCAGTCAGTAAGAACA
Source organism: Amphibalanus amphitrite (assembly GCF_019059575.1). Classification (NCBI taxonomy): domain Eukaryota; kingdom Metazoa; phylum Arthropoda; class Thecostraca; order Balanomorpha; family Balanidae; genus Amphibalanus; species Amphibalanus amphitrite. Next base: position 572,878 of record NW_024881719.1, on the reverse strand, counting down.
CTATCATGATCTAATATTAACTGGCAGACAACATTCTGCACCTTAATTTTACTCTCCGACAAAGCTTACCAAGTTCGGAGTCGTTCAGAACCTGGCCCTTGAAGCATTTATAGCCAGTGTGGTTGGAGAATTGCACCGAATTCACGGCGTCCACGTCAAACCCATGGACCTGTAAAAAAAGAACCAACAGTGGTAGGACTGGTAGGACATAATACCGGCACGTTAACTATATCGTTAGCTTCAGTACCTGTCTACAGCCTCTTACAACGCATATACATAATGTAGGTAGGTATTGAAGATTATTTCTGTCGCTTGAATTACGAAATTGCTTACAGACTGACGGACCTAAAAAATGTCACGATAGTTTGACCTAAGGAATGCCTCCCAGTCCCGTCCCAAGGCTTAATGTTCGTCCCGCAGCTCAGTTGGCCGAGCGCTGGACTCCCGGTAGTGACAGCCCGGGTTTGAGTCGCTCCAGCGCTAGGTATATGAAGACTCCTGACAGTGCTGATATGCGGTGCGTGGGAGCAGCTGACAGCAGGTGGAGGTCAGCATTGCCATGCTGCTATGTGGGCACTTTAAACTGCAGTCTCTAAGTAATCAGCCGACCAGGAATATTCCAACTGGATGATAATAGGGTATCGGTAAAGCTGGCCGCTGGCGTAACCATCAGCGATAACCGTTTAACGTGTAGATGAAGAATACTTAAAAATACCTAGCCTACACATATAAGGAAAAATTACACTTTGCCTAAGCTTAACATAAATGCCAAAGGCACCTAGGTAGGTAGTAGGTAGTAGGTACCTACTTCGCTATTTACCTGAAGTGGAAATGTTGCACTCTTGTTCCCAACATAACCAGACACAACATGACTCTGCAGTGAGAAAACTCTCTGGAGACTCATTATGATGGACAGCTGAGATCAGGCAACTTGCAGCAAAAACTTGCCAAAGTTCTCTGGTCTGAAAGCTCTGAAATCAAGGATTTGTAAGATTACATTGATCTAATGTAGATATGTTCAGACACCAACATTGCATGCTGTTCGACAAGCTAAAAGACACGAACAAAAATCATATTTTAAAAACATGTTCAAACTTCAATCACATTGATTTATTTTCTCTCTACTAAGGCAAAATTAAACTAATGATACCTACCACCAATATAGTGAAACGAATGCAATGAATATTTTCATGAACTTCTACTGACCAAAACAATATAAACAGTGCCCAGTACTCACACAAGCAAGCCAACCTCCCCGTGTTGTAAAAAATGAGCAATTGTAGTGAAACTTGCAGTGAAAGATGTGAGGCTTTCAATGCCGTATCCGTATGCGGCTTTGCTGCGATGCACGGTATATTTGTATATAGAACTTGGCCGCGATGCGGAAAGCCGGTGAGAGCAAGACGGTGAGAGCAAATAGGGGTGAGAGAGTAATGCGAGAGAATGGACGGGGGCCTTGGTAACAACTGGATTTCCATTACGTCATGGGTGATGATGTCACACCACGGGTGACGTTTCATTGCTGCTGCTGCTGTCCACGGAGGGCAGCGTTTGTGAGTGGAAAACAGTAGCAACATTGTAAATGAAGGCAGTATTGGCGCTTATGCTACATATGAAATTTATAACAACATATTGATATTAGTGAATGTTTATTTTTGTTGCTTTTCATAAACCCTCCATTTCAGGGTCTGCATGCTAAATTTCTGTTATTTTAGAGTCAAGCTATTGTACTAAGGGATTTATTTTGGCAATTTAGTCATTTGTTAGGTTATAAGGCTGCAGAAACTTTTAGTTGAGGTTGGTATCCACTATCCAGTTGCAGCTATAATTGTGTCATATTTTGTATCATTTTCTGAACATCAACATGTAAACACCTACCTATATGAATTCAAATTTTGTGATTGTAGAAAAGCAGTTACCCTCACATTGCAGCGGGGATTAGAACAATTAACCACACTTGTTATACAAAAAGCCTGTTTGCCATCAATTTTGGGAATCCAAATTGGGTATTGGTAAGGTAGATGTAGCACAAGCTGCCCGATGCACGAGAATGGGTCTTTCTAACCAAACCTTACCTGACCTGACCTACAACATACAGCCTTAAACCTAAAATTTACAACCTACGACCTAGTCCTACGGTATGACATATCACAACAGCTTGTGCTACGTCTGCTACCATGACCCAACTTTGTGCCAATTCATACCAACTTGGGATGACAGTCACTGCAGATGTGTGCTGACCATGCAGGTCTTTGTTACAATTGCAATTCTATTGTGTTACAGGTTCGGCGTTCTACAGCTGCGACCCGCCATGGCTGGGCCACCGCGGCGGCATCACCTTCAGGGTGGACCTGCCCGTGGCCACCTGCCGGTCGGACCCGCCTGCAGTCCGCAGGGAAGCTGCCCTGCGAGCCATTGCAGAGCTCCCGCACCCGGACGTCACTATCTGGTCGGACGGCTCGGCTCGCGGCGGACGGAACAGGGCGGCGCAGGCGCTGATCCAGTTCCACCACCTCAACAGAGAAGGGACCGTGCGCGCTCCTGCAGGGGCGGTCTGCTCCAGCCTAAGAGCAGAACTGACCGCCATGCGCGAGGCGTTCGCGGCTGTGGCCGGCCTGGGGGACGGGGAGTTGGCATCGACCAAGTCGGTCCGCCTCCTCACCGACTCAAGGTCTGGGCTCCAACTACTCGGCCGCGGCCCAGCTAACCAGACCATGGCCCTGGCCGCCGAGGTGTGGAGGCTGCTGAGTGCTGAGCACCCTCGCCGAGAACGGCACCGAGACGGTGCTCCAGTGGGTGCCAGGCCATGCCGGGCTGGACGGCAACGAAACCGCCGACCGCCTGGCTGGCGAGGCCACGGCGGGCGACCAAGACAGCGCACCGATCGACCTGTCGAGTGCGCGGGCCGCCGTCACGCGCCATGTCCGAGAGCTGTCGCGACAGAGGGCAACTGCTGCCCACCCGCACCCGGACCCCACGCCTGGCCACGACTCCCTGGCGCGCTGGGGTCGGTGACGCTGTCCCAGCTGAGGACCGGCACATCACCGCTGACCCGTGACACGCTCCACAAGATTGGCCCGGAAGCCGACGACGAATGCCCCGCGTGCGGGGAGCCCGACAGCGCGGCGCACCTACTGACCGATTGTCCGGCCTATGAGGCGGCCCGCCGCCGCCGCTGGGGTGTCGACCCTCGCCTGGTCGACGTCCTCGGCGGCCCGGCGACGAAGGTCGTCACCTTCATCGAGGATGTTGGGCGGACCGAGCCGCCGCTCGACCCGCCTGCGCCGCCGCCCCCCTGAGCGAGTTGGCGATGGGATGCAGAAGAAGAAGAAGAAGCAACTGCCAGCGCGCCACGGCGGCGAAGCCGAGTTCCGCCGCTGGACCGCCCGCGCAATGGCCAGCACAGACAAGAGACAACCGAATCACAACACCTACAATTACGTTATTGTTATGGTATTGACATTGTTACAATTAACCCTGCTCTTTCGAGCGTGGATGCACGCTGAAATTGTCGCATAATTCCATGCAGCTTCCACCCTTCTGCAATACAAAGTTTGAATACAATGTAGTCTTACAATAGGTTTAGAACTTATGTGCAGATTGTCGATGCTGGTTGACTTGATGATTGGAATTGTGTTTATCTGTTTCATCTGTTTTGACTTAAATATATGGCCATGGACTATGGCCTACCTTGGGAAGTGTCTCTGATTTCAACAAAACATTTTTCATCAGGATACGCTACAGGGTACATAGTACATGCGTAGTGAAAATTTTGAGCATGTATGGGTGCGCATGTGGAGATGTAGACTGCGAATGAGACGGACTACGACGGTTTTTGAACCAATTAAATCTGATTGACAACGTAATGTAGGACTAAAAACTGACTGTCAGAAGAATATTCACAGAATATTCACTTCACCCGTTACAACGAAAAGGGAAAGTCAGGGAACAGAGGCAGGGTACATCTCGAAGATCAATCAAATTGCAGGTGCCGATTGGTTATGGATCATCGTAGCTCAATGTACTGCCTTGTGCTGCTTTATTGATTGAAATTGCTTCCAGCTTGTATTAAAAGAAGTCATTATGTAAGATTTTAAAAAGGTTCTTGAAAAATTTAAATACTTTGAATTGATATTTCTGCAGAATAATACACCCGTATCATTCTTTACATGTCAATATTTGTATATTATCTAGCAGGTAAGAAAATAGTGGCCTCAAGTTTCTAGAAAATATCTGATTTTGCTCTCTGGGCCACTGCAGATCCCTAAAAAGTTAGGAGCCGTCTTCATTATTTAATGTATAAAACCAAATAAATTATCACTGCTCAAAAGTGGAAGAAATGACAAATGAAAAAAAAAGTTTTCCTACAGCGTTGCAATCCAGATTTCAAGATAGTGATGGGCGCACTAGAAAGCAAGTAAAAGTACTCCACAAGGTAAAAGTAAGGAACAAGAATATCCTTATACTGTTTCAGAATTCGGTAACAAACATTTTTTGTGTGTTTTAAATACCCGAACGAATCGATTCCAGAATCAGTCTTGATGATACTATTTGGTTTTTGTATGGTGTTGGTGGTACTTGAATGACCAAAGTCAGTACATGTCCATCACCTTTCGATATTTCCGTGGTGCTCGCTCCCATTTCATAGCTGCTCACGGTGTTTTCTGCTGACGTCATATGGTGCTGCTCCACTAGCGCCACCATACGGCGTCAGCTGGCGAATTATCCAGTTAATACCAGAGCCCATGGACGGCATTGAAATAAAGGGGGCGGGGGCGTCATTGCGCCGTTCTTCATCTCTAGTGCGCTGTTGTTGTAGCAAATTATTTCTCTATGCTCTATGAAGTTTCTCTCTACGTGCCAGAGAAAAGTTACAAACACTTGAGAAAAAAGTCATATAAATGAATTCATTTTCATCAGAAGGCTACATTTTATGCTGATTAATTGCACTTTCTAATATTTGTATGAAATATTGCATGAATGTTATTTTTCAATCATTGCTTTCAAAATACTTATTTCGGACAATAAAGGTATCTATTCTCATTTGGTAGCTATTCCCGCCAAATTTTTGCGCGCGATTTCAAGATGGAACGACGCTCATGCACCACACACAATCTTTTATTTTAGCCCGTATGGAAAATAAAAGACCGTAATTTCAGCTGTCGTCAGTAAGTATTTGATATTGATTTGTAGCATAGGATAGGAAACCATGTAGAGGTAAAAATCATTTTAAGCACACGCAGACTCATAATTCAGTAAAAACAGCCATATTGATATGTTGATTGTACAGAAATAACAATTGAAATGCACCCAGCCAGGGGACATTTTTATTAGGTAGGTATGACCCTTGTTTTTTTAGACATTGCTTTTGCCGGTCCCGTAGCTCAGTTGGTAGAGCGTTGGACTCCGCGTGGTGAGAGCACGCGTTCCCGGTTATAACAGTCCGGGTTCGAAGCGCGACGGGCGCTCGACATTTATGGGCCTCCTGAAGGTATGGTTGCGGTTGGTGGCAGGCCGTAGCCAGGCGAAGTCAGTGAGGGGACCGGCCGTGCGCGGCTATGTGCGCACGTTAAACTTTGGACTATAAATTCTGCCATAGAACTGGAATTGCGCGATCGGAGGGTAGAGGGCAGGGTCACCGCAACAAGCTTTGCTTAGCGGTGGCTCTGTCCTTGTGAATCCTTCCTATCAAAAGGTTCGGACTAAATTTATAAAAAAAAAATTGGAAACCCTAAATATGAATGCAACTGGCAATCATGCTATTTTACATTGACACGGGCTGTGTTTCATGGCCTGGCACTGCAGTGCAGTGTGCACTACCTACTGCACAGTGCAATGGTGCGGCGTTTGAGACAGGTTCGGCTGTTGGGACTGGGAGCATGTGAGCTTGATGTTTCCATGGAAACCTAATACAATGCTGCGCACAGCATGCTGTTTTGAATCACCGCCCTGGGTCAAGTCAAACCATGACAAGGAAAACAAATAATTGTGAAAAAGATCACGGTAGACTGAATTTCCTGTGTTTTGATCACTTTTGCCACGTGATGATAAGGCTGCCTTATTTTTTCCTTACCAGTACCCTTATTCTTTCAGGTTGAGTCAAGCTTCAACTTATATTGATATGCTGAGGGCATTGTGCTGAGCCCTGTTCCAAACACTGCAGTCACAATCTGGCAACAGAAACTCAACATTCATAGAAAATATGCATTCTGTTGACCTGGAAAATGGTGGCTCAACAGAAGTTGTGGGTTCTTCAAGCCCTCAAGCAAGCTCCCGTGACAAGGCAGTGGCAGACATTGGTGAAGCTGATGATGTTCACATGAAAGAAATTAAAACAGAAAAGAAAACTCCCCCATCAACAGGTGTCAGACGAGGTCGGCGTCGCCGGGGCGCTGCCAGTGGTGGCCAGATCACTCTGACCAGCTTCATGGCAAAGAGCAGGAGAAGTCAAGAATCCCAGCAGGCAAATGGAAGCAAGAAGGAATCAGGAGACATCAAAGAAAATGAAGAAGAAGAAGATCAAATTCTAAAGAAAGTGAAAACAGGAATAAATGACAATGAAAAAGAAAAGTAAGTTATATTTTACTTTCTTGCTTTACCTACATGGCACAGCATTAGCATTTCCATACATTTTCATTTATTGCATGTTATGCTCATTTTTATGTAAGGAACTTTCAGAATACTTGCTGACTTCATTCTATCAACCAACACCATTAATCAGCTAACCCTCTTGTCAAATCAACTGACCTCAACCCTGCAAGGTTGTTCTGTCACTGCCATATTCTGACCTCCCTCAGAAACAGTGATTCAAATGGTGCCACGCAGCAGGCTCGACCAGTGCAGGCCCTTCCGGCCCGCTGTGGAACGTGCCGTCAGCTGCTGGAGTCACCAGACACCCGCACCTGCCAGGGCCACCCGGATGGTAGGTACCTACCGGCGGGAACTGTGGTATGGCGGTCATCTGTATCACCTGCGGAGTCGTGGACTAACTGTGCATAACTTTTCTTATGCTCGTAGGTATCGTAATAAGAATCACTTACTTTCATTGTTTATTTTTATCTTGTTCTTTTTATTTTTACCCCAATGTTTAAATGGACGAATTAACGAAGCCCGCGTAAAGAAGAGCTTGTTACGCTTGCTTCGTCTCCTACCGGGCGATTCTGGATGGAATCGGAACAATCTGAATGCTTATCGTGGCTATCAAAACTTAACAAGTCAAGTTTCAAGCGTGGCTTGAAACTTGACTGTTTAGTTTACTGACCAAACTAACTGAATTGCAGACCATCACCATCAGGAGTATCATACATCGAGCGCCGGAGTAACTGGATTCCGGGTTTTCGTCAGCTGGAGTTTGACCAGCCAACTGAACTAGTTCGCCTCCACCAACCGAACTAGGGGACGTGGTGTTGAGTATATTATCACATCACTTGATCCATCACAACCCTCACCCTCTGTCTCTCCCTCCCCTCTCCCCCAGGCGCGATGGACGAGTACGTGGCTCTCTGCGACCCGCGTCTGGCTCTGTTCACTGGCGAGGAGGAGTTTGTTCAGGAGTGCGACGAGCGACCACAGCACAAGCTCACCCAGTTTTCTATTTACGACCAGCACGGCCACCTGTGTCCGTTCGACTCAGGACTCATCGAGAGGAACGTCGAACTGCTCTTCTCCGGGTTAGTTCAATCTCGAATGCATTTGACGTTGAGTATATGCTTAGTGCTTAAAAATGTTATAGATGAAGTTTATGCAATTTGGCGCTACCGTGTTTTGGCGTGATTATTTGTAGAATGTCGCCGTAGTTCGTGGTACCTATGTACACAGATCTGAGCAGTAAACATGATATTTACCCACGGTAAATATTACGTTGTAATGTGGTTGTAATAAGAAGCCAGTGAACTTCGTGTCTCGCACTTTTATGGTGTTGATTCAGCTATCGTCTAAGCCGGGTGTATCTCCGGTCTGCTGGCTATTGTGTTATCTCCATCTAACATTAGTTCTCATTTGCGCAGCTATATGAAGCCAATCTTTGAGGAGGACCCTTCGGCGGAGAACGGCGTTCCGTGCATGAACGTCGGGCCCATCAACGAGTGGTGGACAACGGGCTTCGACGGCGGCGAGCTGGCCCTGGTCGGCTTCACCACAGGTGTGTGTAAGGGGAGGCGTTGTTGGAAAATAGGACCCCATGTCGATGGCCTGAAACAAGTGGGGTGCGGAATCTAAGATGATACATACCTACAACGTGCATTGCCACACATAGTTTGGATGGAATTGGAAATTGACTCATTGGCATTTTAGCATCGACTTAGAAGGAGTTATGGATCAGATTAAAAAGTAAATTAGTTTTTCCTATTTTAAGTAAGTGAATAACTGCAACCTCGGTCGTCCGAGTAATTGCCATTGCTGCCGATATTAATCACGATCGCACTTATTTTTGCGACCTAAATGACGCCCTTTTCAATGTATTTCCCACCTGTGCCAGCTTGCGCCGAGTATTACCTGATGGAGCCGAGCCCCGAGTACGCGCCCATCATGGACTCCGTCCGGGAGAAGATCTACATGTCCAAACTGGTGATCGAGTTCGTCAGCGACAACATGTTCGCCACCTACGAGGACCTCCTCAACAAACTGCAGGTGAGGCCTTTGGCTAGGCTTTCGACAAACCTTTACTAAATTTTCGTTTCTTAGTTGATACTGCAGTAAGCGAATCATTACCAGCATTTAATCAAGACAGATCTACCACACCGGGAAATGCGCATGTGACGGAAATGGCCCTAATTTATCGGATTATAGTTGAATATTAACCCTTACTGGAGTGCATCTCACTGGCATCGCATGCAGTTGCGGTCCACTGACCCCCCCCCCCCCTTCCTCTCCACCAGACGACGGTGCCCCCCTCCGGTCTGGGGACGGACTCTTTCACCGAGGACTGTCTGCTACGACACGCCCAGTTTGTGGTCGATCAGGTGCAGAGTTTCGACCTGGCAGGCGGCGACGAGGAGAATCAGCTACTGACCACTGTCTGTGTGCGAGCGCTCATCAAACTGGCAGGAGTGACGCTCGGAAAACGGTGAGAGACGGCGGGATGGGCTCATGTAGAGGCTGGAGTGGTCTCGGAAACGGCAGGGCGATCGCGGGAAGGCACAGATACTTGGGAGGAAACGGGACAGCACCTTGTGCTGTAATTTGCACTGTTAGCTACTTGCTCTCCCAGAATGTGATCGCTAACCATAGTGGCAAGCTCGCTTGCTGCACATAGTCTGCAATAGCAATTCTTCTCGCTGTAGTGAATCCAACTTATTGTAGCCTGACGCGACTTCCCCTCTGTTCTCAGCCGCGCCATCCGGAAGGTTACCCGCGTGAAGAAGCCCACAGCCGCTCCAATGACCAAGGCCACCACCACGCCGCTCGTCTCCGATCTGTTCGAGAACTTTTTCAAGGGACAGATTCAGAACGACGATAAGGTACGCAACTGGCGTTCGAGTTTTAACACTCGCCGAGCCTCTGCCATAGACCGTCTTTTTTATCCAAATACATTGTAGCACTGTCAAAAAGTTGTAAACGTAGTCATTTTCCTCCAAAAAGTAATATCACTTTTGTCATGACGGATGTGAATTACAGTACACCAGCTTTTGCACAGATGACATATCTCCCCTGTCCATTTTCTCAGATGAAGCAGGGCCCACGTCGCACGCGCTGCGGCGTCTGTGAGGCCTGCCAGCAGCCCGACTGTGGCGAGTGCCGACATTGCAAGGACATGACCAAGTTTGGCGGCAGCGGGCGCAGCAAACAGTGCTGCATCAACCGCAGGTCAGTCGGGCAGATCCGCTGGGGCCTCTTGCTCATCTCCGACAACCTGTGTAAGGATGCGCAATGTCAGTCGATTGCTTATTAGGACGTGACCTTAGCAAATCCAATGCACGAATGTCTTGCCACTCTTGTGTCCTGAATTGGTTTATTTCATCAAGTAGTGTGATCGTAAAGCTTGACATGGTATCATCTTGTACTACTTACCTCTCGCTCACCCATATGTAACTCCTATCACCGCCTCCTCCCCTCTCACACCTCTCAGATGTCCAAATATGGCGATTGAAGAGGCGGAGGACTCGGATGGCGAGGAGGAGGACAAAGAGGACCCGGCGAGGACGGCCGAGGTGCCCGTGCACCGTCCCCACCGGGTGCGCCGCCAGTCGCTGAGCTGCACCTGGGTGGACGCGCCGCGCGGCACGCACGGAGGACGGACGTACTACGGGTGAGTGGGACGGCGGTAATGCGCGAACGATGAAGCATATGTGGAAAGACTCGTGTCTTTGAACGTCTCTTGATTTACAGATGGACTACGCTGAAAGGATTGATTAAAGTTTGTGCGTTTGATGTGCTCTGTAAGAGACCCTGGTTTGATAGGTGCAAGTCATTTCTCTGGCGTTCGTGTCATTTTCGTTATGATTGATTTCGATATTGATTTATGATACTTCGTTATGATCCATTTTCGTTATTCGATTTCTGGTAGCTTACTTTCCCTGGATATTTTCGCCACGCAGTGATCATTCGCTGATCGCCAAATTACGGATCGTTAGTGCCGTCTGTTGGCTAGGGCTGTCCTGACCTGCCGCTGACCTGCCGCTGACCTGCCGCTGACCTGACCTGACCTGACCTGACCTGCCCTGCCGGCAGCGCGGTCGATGTGAACGGGGAGCGTCTGTCAGTGGGTGACTGTGTGGTCGTCGAGTCGGACGTCACCGGCCAGCTGCCGTATATCGCGCGCATCGAGTACCTCTGGGAGACGGCCGGCGGACAGCGCTACTTCCACGCCTCCTGGTTCTGGTAAGGCATGTCTCAGCTTGGCTGGTTCGCGTACGAAATGTTTGTAGTTTATATTTATATGAAGGGCCTGAACTCGAAACAAAAACTGAACTGATAAGTCATGCTGGCAAGTATCTAATGTTCTTTCTGTAAGTTGTTGCAAACTAATCTGAAGTTTGAAGGCTATGTTGATACCAGGGTTTTTATCGGACGACAGATGATCCCGCCCTTTTTGTAGAAGCTCAGCTGTTGTTTACCTGTGTCCCGTCCACTGTCTGACCGGTTGTTCTGTTTCAGTCGCGGCCAGGACACCCTCCTTGGCGAGACGGCCGAGCCGACCGAGCTATTTGTCACTGACGAGTGTGAGGACATGGCGCTCGACTCCATCACACGACAGGTGAGGTGATAACTTCACGTCACTGACGAGTGTGAGGACATGGCGCTCGACTCCATCACACGACAGGTGAGGTGATATTGACGTCACTGACGAGTGTGAGGACATGGCGCTTGACTCCATCACACGACAGGTGAGGTGATATTCACGTCACTGACGAGTGTGAGGACATGGCGCTCGACTCCCATCACACGACAGGTGGGGCTAGTTCACGATTCAGACACAAGATGGCACTTTGATCTGTGGGACTGCTTCTCACAATATGCAGGGCTCGTTCGTCTGATATAAAACGCGGTAGCGGACGAGACAGCAGTTGATAATTTAGTGATGATGTCGCATCATATTCTTTCACCATTTCTAAAAGGTTATCTTGGAAGCATTTGCAGCGACGTTATGTATGCTGGCTTTCCTTCAATCGTCGCAGTTCGCCGCACATTACCTGGGGTCTCGTCGCTGAGACTCCTCCGATCCAACTGACTTTATTCCCTCGCAGGCCCGAGTGTTGGACCGGAGTCAGGCGGCCGGCTGGTTCGCCGCCAGGGAGTCCTCCCACGTCGCTGACAACGAGGCCGACACGTTCTGGTTCCAGAAAAAGTGAGTCTTCACTCTTCGTGGACATTTAACGAACGAAAGTCGCCTACAAAAAAAAAAAAATGTTGTATCGAGGACACAAAGAAAATGCTTAATTTTAACTGTTGCTCTGTCGATAAAATTTATTTATGCGTCTCCACTTAACCGGAAGTCAAAAATACACATTCCAAAATTTCGCTTTAGCTCCTCCTCGTCCCTCTGCTCGTAATACCGCTGCAGGGAGATTACACTTCAGCAGCAGCCTTGCCCGCCAACTCACCTACCCTTCCATCACCTCCCCAGGTACCACCCGGAGTTCGGCCGGTTCGAGGACGTGCCTCCCGTCCCGGAGAACAGCGATGGCCGGCTGGCCTTCTGTGTCTGCTGCGAGTCGCTCGCTATCGAGGAGAAGCGCCGCACACCCACCCCGCTCAACAAACTGGAGGGGGATACCAGCAAACATCAGGTCAGGGTCGTCATAGTTAAAAAGTGTGGAGTATGGGTGGCTGATTTTGTGTTTGTGTTGTATAACTGGTTGAAATTATAGGTTGTGTTGTCAGGGACCTGCTTCACTTCGCTGCAATTCATAGATTTTATACCCTGTTTGTGCTGTTTGTGCTGACATTTGCCATCCGTATGCCAATTACCCATTTTGGCCCGAAGGTCTTTAGCACGTTGACAGCGCTAGTGTGTTTTCGTTACTGACTGAACTCTGATGGCTATGTTCCTTCCCGCAGACCCGGTACAGCCAGGTCCGCCTCCAGGATGAACTGTACACGGTGGGAGAGTGTGTCTTCCTCCAGCCCGAGGCGTTCAATCTCAAACCGCGCCAGTCCTGGGTCGGCAAGAAAACCAAACAGTTCGACCTCAGTCAGGTAAGTCATCTTGAGTCAGGTAACCTTGCTGCTATTTGGCGAGGAATGTTGAGGCATTGTGGTGAAATAATGCTCACAAAATGGGCTATAAGTATATTTATTGCCCTGTGCCTTTCTATCTATGTCCTGTCTTTCCATAGATGCAAAATGACCATTGCATTCGATGCGCCATAAAGCCCAATGATATCCCCAACCCTTATTTCTAACGTTCCAAGCGGTGTCCGAATTAAAGCTGCATAAAGAATAAATTTCGTCCGATTCACAGATATCACCTATGTTGATTACAGGTGGATGAAGAGATGTACCCTGAGTACTACCGGAAACAGACCAGCTACGTGAAGGGCTCGAACGAGGAGACACCGGAACCGTTCCGGATCGGCCGCATCACAGAGATTTTCACCGACCGGGCGGGTAAGAACCGACTCCGAGTGGGGATCGGTTGAAGGGGAGCTGTTTTTAACGCAGATTTGCAATGGACAAACCTTTCGTTGAACGAGGGCAATAAGGCTTGAATGGGAATAAGGAATGGGAAATGTTTAGTGCTTGTAGTCGGAAGTATGGCTATTTTGTCATGTCAATCTTGTGGCTGATTCATTTCGTGACATGACAACCGGCCCTGTAGTGGAAAAAAATGTTCTAACGTACATACCGTTACCACGCCCACTCCAGGAGAGGTGTTTATACGCGTCACCAAGTTTTACCGTCCGGAGGACACCTTCCGGGGCGCAGAGGGATCGGTCCACAACGATCTGCACATGCTCTACTACAGCGGCGAAGGTACGGTGCCGAGCGGCGGCTGCTTCGGATTCGGGCACTCCTTGTGTTTGTTTTCGTGGGCTGTTGACTTGTTGTTGTTGAGTTAATAGCCCACGAAACAAACAAGATGCATTTAACAAGCAACATTTAACAAAACTGTTTGAATAACAATATTTCCTAGTTTTTACTTCTACAATACAATGAGTGTTCTTGTATTCCTACCCGTCAGCTGGTGCTAGCGAATCGCCTGTCTTTTTTTACCGTTTATCCTCCCCCCGACTTTATCGACTTTATGACTTTTATCGCCCCACTGACAGCTCCTGTATCACAGAGGTATCCGTGCCGTTCCGCCTTGTGGCCGGCCGGTGTCACGTGGTGTACGGCGAGAACCTCTCCAACACCCCGGAGGAATACCGCCGGTCCGGGCCGCACCGCTTCTACTTCACCGAGGCCTACGACACCACAGAGCGCAAGTTTGTCGAGCCCCCGCCAGTGGCCCGACGCATGGGACTCGTTGGAAAGGTGAGTTCAGCTGTATGGTTGGGGGACTAGGATGTAGCGTTGGGCATGGTTGGGTATCAGCAACGGCTTATAATTGTTTGGTGGTAGCTTGTGTTGTGATGCTATTTTTGCACGCCTTTCAAAGTTTTCCTTTCCCGTTTTGTGGAAGAAATGTTTCGAATCGAAGCTTTATTTAACTTAAACCCTGCGAGCTGCTCTCATAACACAACAGCAGCTCTAACAAGGGCAAAAGGATTATGTTATGCACATAACCTATCATGCATGCCACGAGTCGCCGGCGTCTGACTACTTCCTCACTCGGTAGGGCCGCGGTAAGGGTAAGGGAGCGGCCGCCGACCGCAGCGCCCCACCGCCGACCACCCCGCCCGACCACCCGACTGTGACGCCTCTGCGCACCCTGGACGTGTTCGCTGGCTGTGGAGGTCTGTCCGAGGGACTGCATCAGGTCGGAGTGGCCAAGAGGTGAGCCGTGGGCGAGCATGTCTCGGGGGTTGGTTGGGTGCTGCTGAGATGTCGGCAGGTTGGCTTCATCGTGAATAGTTGTGATGGCCTCAGCTGTCCTGTTACGTTAAGTTGCATCACTCCACAACATTTTTTTTTCACCGATTTTGTGACTCCCGCTTTCTGTCTGTATTTCTTGTAAGTTATATAAAGATTGTTTCGGCGCCTTTAAATTTCCATCATCAAAATTATTGCTACATCGCCTTCCATGACTTCCATCACCCCACTGACAGCTCCTGTACCTGGTTAACGTTTCAGTCTGTGGGCGATCGAGGTGAGCCAGCCGGCGGCGAACGCGTACCGCCTCAACAACCCGCAGGCCACCGTGTTCTCAGACGACTGCAACCAGCTGCTGCAGCTCGCCATCGATGTAAGTGGGCGGGCGGCGGCAGCTCCGAACGCAACTCGGGCGGAGCTGGAGAGCTTAGAAACCACTAGAGAACGTTCAGATTTTCGTTTGGTACTGAAGGAATTACCGCTGATCTACTGGCACATAATTTTGGGTTGTTAGCTTCGTAATAGTACTTGTTGATGTCGAAAGTATTGGTCATGGTGGCATGCCATCATCGCATAATTGAGCATTTCGTTCCCCAATCCCCATTAGTCCGTGTCACTACCCGCTGACGCTTCCACGGGTCACGGAGTCATCACTCACTGACCTACCCGCGACCCCCGTGTCCCGTCTCTCAGGGAGCGGAGCTGAACGCCAGCGGCCAGCGACTGCCGCGGCCCGGGGAGGTGGACCTGCTCTGCGGCGGTCCGCCCTGCCAGGGGTTCTCCGGCATGAACCGCTTCAACTCGCGGCAGTACTCGCAGTTCAAGGTGCGTAAGGACTGACCATGACCGTAGTGGAATATGTATACTGACAATAACAATTACGCAATAATGATATTTTATCGCAATTTAGAATTTTCCTGCCCCCCCCCCCCCCCCCGCCAAAAAAGTCGATCGTTTTTTGTGCTGTTTTATCTTGTCAACTGTCAAGTCTCCAATCCATACGCTGTCTTTTATTATCGTGTTGTGTGACCAACATATTTTTTTACATATGTGATTTCGTTTTCCAGAACTCTCTGATTGTGAGTTTCCTGAGTTTCTGCGACTTCTACCGGCCCAAGTACTTTATTCTGGAGAACGTGCGTAACTTCGTCTCGTACAAGGCCAACATGGTGCTGCGCCTGACTCTGGCCTGTCTGCTGAAGATGGGCTACCAGTGCGGCTTCGGCGTGCTTCAGGCGGGCAACTACGGCGTGCCGCAGACCCGACGACGGTGCGTGGGGTCATCAATAGGTTAATCAAGATGTTATATGTGTCGACTTTAATTATTGTTCACGAGACGGGTTCTGTCGCTGTGTTGTGCCTAGTATATCGAGTTTCGTCATTCTTTTCTGCTCGCCGTTGCTGCTTTCTGACCTCAGTTTCTGTTAACTAACTGCCCATCGTGTGTGCCGTTCCAGGGCCATCATCCTGGCCTCAGCACCCGGCTACCGCCTCCCGCTGTACCCGGAGCCCCAGCACGTGTTCTCGCTCCGCGCCTCGTCACTAGCCGTCGTCATGGAGGACACCAAGGTAAGATCCGCTGAGCGGAAGTGTCTCGACGATCACCATAAACATTTAGTGATCGTTATAGTTCTGTTACTTAAGCTGCTCCCCTGTTGAGGCCTTGGCTAATCACTCAGCTCTCTGTCGTTTCCTAAATCAATGACTGTTAATGAATATCGTGGCCGGGTTATTCCCCTAGAGAACATTGTGTTAATAAATATCGTGGCCGGGTATGTTCCCGTACACAACATTCTCCATGATTGTCGTCTATCCGCAGTAACTTGTGACGGTGTCCGTTTCCCGCAGTACATATCGACGTGTCAGTGGATCAAGTCGGCCCCGTACCGAACGGTGACCGTGCGGGACGCCATGTCGGACCTTCCCGAGATCAGGAACGGCGAGAAACACGAGCAGATGGCCTACGACCGAGACGCCGCCTCCCACTTCCAGAGAATGGTGCGTGCCGGCTCACAAACGTTAGGGAGGTGAACACGTGTTCGCGGGTAGTATTTGAAAACACACACTAGCAGCCAACGTGGGTCTGAGACCATGTTTCAGTCAGCTCCGACAAACCTACCGGCTACCATATTGGACAGTCAATGTGGTAAACGCTAGATATTGGCATGTACTGAGCGGACTATCTTTTTCTCGTAGCCTAGATAGATGTGTGCCAAGAAGTATGCGAGAATATAATTAGTAATAACTAATAGGTAGTATAATTATCCAAAATAGTAGTTAATTGCAGAGCTATCCCTGTTTGAATAGGTGCTGTTTTAATTACTCGTTTCGCTGTAACCTCTTATGACCGCCGCCTTCCTCTGCACAGATGCGCGCCGGTGCCACGGAGACCACTGTGCTGCGTGACCACGTGTGTAAGGAGATGGCGCCGCTGATCGAGGCGCGCATCCGCCACGTGCCGACGGCGCCGGGCAGCGACTGGCGGGACCTGCCCAACCTGGCCGTCCGGCTCAGCGACGGCTCCACGTCCAGAGTTCTGTGAGTTGTTGTTGTGTGGGTGTGGGGGGGGGGGGATTATGGAGTTGGCCGGTGCATTGGGGGAGTTACGGAGCTAGACGGCGCATTGAGAGTTTAGGAGTAAGCTGGGAATAGCTCGGAGTTTGGTGAGATCGTGAGACGTGAGGTGAAAGAAATCGAAGCCAGACTCCAGTATCGTAGACCGATGAGTATGAGAAGTAGGTAGCATTACTGTTTCCGGTCAGATTTAAATCCGATCTCTTGCTCGACTAATAATTCACTGTGAAACGGAAAAGGATTACATTTTGAAGTTAAAGGCTAAATATAACGACTGCAGCTAACGTGGTTCTGACAGGTCAGCAATTTTTTGCCTGTTCACGAAGGAGAAAAACTATGGTGATTTTTTTTTTTTTGTCACAATTTTAAGGTTACATTTTTCCTCATTCGTGCTATATCATTCACCTGATGTCCATAAATGAAAAGCATCCGGAGCCACCTAGCGACAGACTGATAAATCAGGGCTGGGTTTGATGTATTTCTTTCAGTTCCTTCTGCGAATTTCGCGTCCGAAAGACCTTGACTGAACAGTTTCCTCGCACTTCTGGAAATACTTGCCTAAGAGGTCTACAGCGTGGCGGGAATTTCTCGTTTTATGGTCCGTGGCTCTGACGGCGCCCGGGCGCTAATGAATTATGTAGTCGATTGGGCGGCGCGGCCGGAACGCGCGCTGTTCGCTGATTTGGTGTGACGAGGGAACAAGGTCACTGTGTGGGTCTCATCCCGGCGCCGGGACCGGATGGGCCTCTGTCGTCGGCTCGCGTATATTACCGTCTTTTCTATCCTCTCCGCGAATGGGAGAGTGAAACTGAGAGTTGTTGGTTAGACGACTTGTTTGTTTTTGTAGTTTCTCAGGAGGCCGGATAAAACTTTATTTGATGTTGGTATTACAAGTGTGAAATCTCTAACGAATGTAAGCATCAAATAGCATAGTGCTGTCCTTCTTGTCTTATTGTTCGGTGACATTGCTATCTGCTAACACTCATACTCAGGACCTGGTAACATGGCTTGTGTAACTCAAACCGATGTGATCAGCTACAAACGACCATATGATTCGATTTGATTCATTGCGTTTACATACCGTTAACACGCGCACCTCCCCGCAGACTTTACACGCACCATGACAAGAAGAACGGCCGCTCGGCGGGCGGCCGGCTGCGCGGGGTGTGCGCGTGCGCCGGCGGCCGGCCGTGCGACCCTGCCGACCGCCAGTACGGCACGCTGCTGCCCTGGTGTCTGCCACACACGGGCAACCGACACAACCACTGGGCCGGCCTGTACGGACGGCTCGAGTGGGACGGGTTCTTCTCGACCACCGTCACCAACCCCGAGCCCATGGGAAAACAGGTACGGACGGGATGCATAGAGGGAGAGTACTCCTACTGAGAACTCCGAGCCCATGGGAAAACAGGTACGGTCTAAGTGGATGCAGGAATCGTGAGCCCATGGGAAAACAGGTACGGTCGGGATACATAGAGGGATAGCACTCGTACTGAGAACTCCGAGCCCATGGGAAAACAGGTACGGACGGGATGCATAGAGAGAGGGTAGGGAGAAACAGAGTGAGCCCATGGGAAAACAGGTACGGAGTATGTGGTCAGTAGGAATCATTAGCCCATGGAGAAACGGGTACGAGATCACCGCAGGTTGTTTGAAAAGACAAACACTATTCGTTAGAATTGTGTTTTTCTATTGAAAAACAACCGGAGCAGTCCTTCAACGGGTATGTAGGGATGGATTGGGGAAAGACTCCGACTCCCGAGCCAACGGGAAAACAGGTACGGACTGACTACATAGAGGGAGAGAAGTGGGAAACAGTGATACCATGGGAAACAGGTACGGATTATTTGGTGATTGGTGGGGAGAAACCGCGAGTCAATGGGGGAAACAAACAGCATGGCCGACGTAGGGGGGAGAAACTACGAGCTCATGGGGAAGTTGGCACGGACCACCTATCGGGGGAGTAAGTAGAAAAGGCGAGTCAATGGGAAAACAGGTAATGAATTTAGAGAATGTGATGGACACTGGACAGAAACCCTGAGCCCATGGGAAAGCTATTAGTAAAGTAATCTTGGGGAAAGCAACCCCTGCCGAACCCATGGGACGGGCTAAGAGTACGTAGAGGGAGAGCAGTGAGAACCCACGGACCATGGTAAAACTGGTACCGTCGGTCTAAATAGAGCGGGAGAAGTGAGAAACAGCGAGTCCATGGGGAAATTAGTGTAGCCTACATCTGTTGGAGAAGCTTCGAGTCCATATGAAAATAATGACTGTCTACATAGAGGGGACGAAGGATAGGGGTCACGGCAGAAGAGGCCGGAGAGTAGACTCGCTGTGAGGCAATGGAGAGGCATGATTGATGTTGATGTGACCAGCTTGTTGTTTGATGTCGAAGTTCGTTGGACAGACGGTGACAGTTGCGATATTTCTGTTGAATTTATGTATGACACTGGCAACTGGGTTGCAGTATTGCTTCATGTTTGATAAACATGAATTTTGAGGCTTGATGGTATCATACGAGAAGAGTTTTAACATTCTTCGGTTGCATATTCTCTTTTATTAGGCCACGTAGCTAATGGTCATTTTTCATCAAACAATGGGAACGTTCTCAGTAGTTTTTACTTTAATCTCGGTACATGACTTCACCTTCGCTCTGCTGATTTGCGATCCTTTGAACCGCAAGTAGCGATGAAGGTCGGTGGATGGAATCATACGAGGACAGATGATGCGATAACAAAGCAGACGCTTCTGTAACGTAACGAATACAGACGAGCGCAGATAAGGATGTGAGGACTTCTGATAAAACGGTGGCTAGTGGCCACCACACTGTTTCCTATCCTTACCTCTTTTCATTGAACGATCTTCTTTGCTGCCTTCTTAGTTATACGTGTTTGTGAATCCCTTTTGTTTTATCCTGTTTTCCTTCAAATTGTTTATCACAGGCAAGTGTTACCAACAGAAAAATAGCCGGCTATTATGTTTCTGGAAGTCTCCCCCAAGTTCAGCCAATCACGCAATAAAAAATAACCGCTGACGTGAAAACATATCAGTGAGGCCGGCTGATGTTATTATGATTCACATCGATATTTTGTTTTTCGTCTGGATGCTGAAATTCGGGGGCGACATAAGGAAAAAAATCAGGCAGCCGGCGATTTTTCTTGTTGTTAAAACTGATCTCAGTAGCATTTTCAACTTATCTTCACGGTTCATACCTAACTTATAAGTTTTTATATATTTATTTCAAATTGCTATTCCAATATGTTTTTGCTCGCAATAATTTTAAGGTGCATTAGGCTCATTCTTCTAAGGTTTACGTGAATAAGCTCATTACTGCCGTAAGCGATATCCAACTCAGTTCAGCAGCGCCAGTGTCCGAATTTTAACACTGTCTCTGGGCACTCCTCTCTGGCGCTGACGTGTCTTGATGTGTCTGAGAACGCGTCTGTCGGCGCGTCCGGAGTCGCCTGCGGCCCGACTCCGCACCTGCGTCCGTCCGTCTAATTTATGGCTCGGCCGTGCGTTGGGGGCGCGGTGACGGCGCTCGTTCTGAGAACGTCTGTCCGACTGCGGCCTGTCGCCGCCTTCATTTAGTCGCGGTGTCGCCGGTTGACCTCGGGTCACGTGACCTCGGCGCTGACCTCTGACCCCGGCCGGCAGGGTCGCGTACTGCACCCGGAGCAGCACCGAGTGGTTAGTGTGCGCGAGTGCGCCCGTTCACAGGGCTTCCCCGACTCTTACCGCTTCTTCGGTACCACCCTAGAGAAGCACCGTCAGGTGAGTGGTCCCCTGCCCCCCCCCCCCTGCACACACACACTAGAACACGTCACTGGTGAGGGGACCAGTGGCTGACCTTGGGGCTGCCCCCCCCCCCCGTCCCTTCTGCCGGGGCCTTGCAATGCCATGCTGAGCGATGGGACGGACTTCAATGGAAGTGTATGCAATTCGCTGGTCTCATCTGCATGGGGCGGCGCGTATAGATATGGTTGCAGTGCCTCTGAGTGGTGAGATGGCTTGCGACAATGGAGTCTGGATATGACGTTTTTCTTTGTTATTCTCTACCGACTAGCGTATCCCTGGCATCTGGCATTTGTTGCAAAGCTATCCCACATCTATTCAACCGTATCTGAGCTCGTTCGGCGGTTTACCGTTATATCTTGCAGCAGTCACCCATTTGCCTTGAAACCAATGACCACAATTCCTATCAGGACTACCACCTCGCTCCCCACTACCGTGATCATGCGTGGAAAAACCACACATCCTCTCTCCTAACGTTAGAACTGACCGTCTCTATCCGTCGTTTCAGATCGGAAACGCCGTGCCGCCTCCGATGGCCGCCGCTATCGGCCGGGAGATTCTCCAGTCGCTGGTAAAGTCTGGGAAGGCGACAGACGATGATAGAGCTGTGGCGGAGGGTGGCAGCAGGCCCGGCTCCAGCGCAGCAAACAGGGGAGGTGCGGCTGAGGGGGCCGGAGATTCCAGGCCCGGTTCCAGCGCAGAGGGAGTGGTGGGGTCGGACGATGGGTCCAGACCCGGGTCCAGTGCGGAGGGGATGGTGGGGTCCGACGACGGATCCAGGCCCGGATCCAGTGCTGATGGAAGGGTGGGCGTCGACTGCTGAGTGGAACCGACGTGGTGCTGTGTATTAGATGGACTGGGAGAAGTGCTCTTGGTGTCACATTTGGCCGCTAGCGGATGGATTCTCTTCCGATGTTCATGTCTGAAATTTCATTGGAACTTGCGTGTTTGGGGGAAGAGGGAATGACGAATTTTCGAAATCTTTGATGTTACTTCGATGTTTTAAAGTTTTGGTAATCGATCGTTTTACTTATGCCGGAAGCCAACGAATGCGGGCTGATGCCAGCTCAAACAGTTAAATTTTAATGCATGTATTCTGGTTTCATCTTAGCGCTACCCATCCTGAATAATCCCTGAGCTTCGCAATTGATGAACTGTAAATGATCAATGAAATTTCAACAGCTCCATGATTTTTAACATCTTCAACAGGCTCCGGGCGAAAGTGTTTTTAAATGTATTGTGTGATTTTTACGTGTATTTTGTCATGGGTGCATGTTCATTGGTCAATGTGTTTTACAGTCACCAAGTTGGCACTGTATTTTACTGTTTTTAATACATTTTGTATCGTTTTATTTGAATGTTTTTTTTTCACTTCAAAACGTTTAGATTCCTGTCGTATTCCTCTTATTTTTTTAAGTACCGTAGAAATCGCTACTTAGTATCACGGTGACTCTTAGTATAACGTTAACGGCACAGTATGGCTACTGGTAGGTACTCACGACCATGCATCCTGATTCTGTCCGGCCAGTAGGCTCGGCGATATCGGTGATATGTTGAATGTCAACAGTAATACGTTCCATAGCAATGTGTCACAATTTGAAAAGGAACCGCAACTTGCAGCTTCCTTGTCGCGTCCACCGCTACTCTGGACTGCAGCCAAGTGTAGTACTTGATACCGCACTTTACCTCTCAAGTGCTTTGAATCGCGACGGCCGAAAAACTCGCTCGTGCGTGACTCGTTTTTCATGGCTTCTTCAGCCGCGTTTGGCTCTTCAGCCCTCGGCCTCGGTCCATCACTAGCCGGGAATGGGATACATGCACTGTCATGCTCTCCTCCCACCGTCTTCCGACACCAGTCGAACAGCCTTGCCGCGGGCCCGATCGGCTGAGACATGCTAACGGTAAACTGCAAAGGTCGCCGTCAGTATGCATATCCATCCGTCTCCGGCGTGGTATTTCACACCTGCAAGTCACGTCCATTCATTGAAGAAGCCGACTCTGCGGCGAGGCTTAGCGTGACTGAACGCTCATGATTCCCTGAGCGTCGCTGATTGTGTTGTGGCTCTGTCGTCAGCGCCGTTGAAGGTTCAATCAGCTAAACCAATATTGCTTTTGATATCGACCTCGATCAATGCAAATAGATGGGGTTACGTTACTTGATTCGGAGGTTTCGCGAGACGTTTTACTGCATAAAACTCGGACGATGCTCTTGTGTCAATCACGTTTCAGTGTGTTACCTGCAATTTGTGTTCGCAGCCCTCCATTAGTCATCGCAATGTGTCTCGGAAGCCACACGGAGACCTCGGCAGTCGGCAGTCGCCACATATCGCCCGCCACTGTGCCGTCAATCCGTGCGTTCCTGTCTCCTGCCAGAGCGTCGCTGGTCGCCTGCGCCGACTGTTTGTTCCCGTTTGTCGCTCTCAAAGAACCATCGTCAGCAGCTCGCGGACGGCGCCGTCAAAGCTGACTGAACAGACACGGTGCCGACAGATTTACGGGACAGCCGGGATGCCTCCGGCGGGGCGCACACGGCGAGTGCGGCCGGCGCCGCGGCTGATTGTCATGCAGAGTTCATGCTGTGGTCTGACTGAGCGCCGAAGTCTGACGCAGGGGAGCTGAGACGCCTGGTGCGTACACGATCATGTGTTTGTTTGTTGTTTTGGATGGAACAAACGCGACAAGAAGTGGTCAGATGATTGGCATCGTGAAACATTTGTCACCATGTCAACACCTGTGACGAATGAGTTCTTCTTCGGCGGATGCTCAAACACTTACGCTGGGTATGTTAGACGCCTGGGTCTCAACAGCTGCGCGTCCTAACCCAACAACAACATACGCTTGGCACTTATGACTCCTTGTTTTGGCAAGCCCTATGCTGTTAGGTAAAGTGACGTAAACCCATATTTTGTTACATAGCTGCTCATGCTCATAATTGATAGTGCTGCATGTCCTAGCGGCAAACTCATTCCCTCATTGGCAGGTGATTGGAACTCATTTTGCGGCGACCTTTCGCCCTTTTCACCCGTCAGGTGAATGGACCGCCTCTAATGTTACCCTGAAGGCCAGACTGTCTGGCCTCTGGAAACTGGTTCCACATCCTGCCCCATCGGCAATCGGTGGCGCTATTCACAGCTCTTCCTCAGGCTCAGCACATCAGTCTTCTCTGTTGCCGACATCTGGTTGATATGGAGCATTGATTACGCAACAAACGGTTTCTTTTTCACGGAATTATTCGAGCGCTTCCTCTCCTAAAAGGTACCAAGTTCGTCCGTTAAATGCATTTCTATCGTTCATAGTGTATCGTATCGACTGGAGGTCTTTCTTTGCGCGTCGCTGTCGTGTGACCTTGGCCCTTCACGATG
This sequence comes from Amphibalanus amphitrite, assembly GCF_019059575.1. Taxonomy (NCBI): domain Eukaryota; kingdom Metazoa; phylum Arthropoda; class Thecostraca; order Balanomorpha; family Balanidae; genus Amphibalanus; species Amphibalanus amphitrite. The sequence continues at coordinate 548,735 of NW_024881719.1, read as the reverse complement.
GCCGTCCGAACATCTCACTCTCCAGAACTGACACCTCTGTGTGTTTTGCACCTCTGTTTTCCGTGTCATGTGGCAGGTCGATCCATTTCGGGACGAGCCAATCGCTCACTTCGCCCGAAGCGGAGAGCGAACTGCAAGAAGGGTTCTTATGTTGGAATGCTTGTGGTTGACTTTCGAGCTTGTGATCGCTCGCTGAATGTGAAATAGAGATAGGGTGTTAGAAGAACTGGGATCTGGGTTGGAATGTGTTATGCGTGATTCTGAAAATAGTAAACTGAGAGCAAATGGCAGCAGCACGCAAGAATTAGCCCCCAATCACCGCGAAATTATTAAGTCCAGCGGAGTATTATTGTTATCCGATTTTATTACCCAGATGTTTGCCTGGCATGGCATATTGTAACGGCTGCATGAATGATAATTTTTAATTCACCATATCTTAGGAGTCATTTTGATCAGCCGTCGGTATGTGAACAATAGATTCCTACCTTATGATCACTTATGAAAAACGATCGTACGCCGAAGGTATGATAATCCCGCAATGGACACATTGCAGATGCCGTCTTTTTGTGACGTCTCTGTCCAATCATCTGTGAGCTAATTCACGTCACGGTCGCTCTGCCTGCCTCGGCACTCGTCTACGTTAGTGCATTGCCAACCCGGTGATCATGAAACGCCGGCCCGGGGCGCGCTGGTTTGTTTGTCTCTGAACGATCCCCCTCCCGTCGTACGATGGAGGAGAGCTGCGTGCCACGGCCGGGCGGCCTCCAGAGTGGCCCGGGGCACCGGCCGATGAGTCGCCGACAGACCATTGTCGCCACTCGGAGACGATGGCCGCCACGCTGGCGTTTTTCATTCAAGGCTGCTGCATGCATGAGGCTGGAGTCGCCATAAGTCACGCGCTGGAGGCGCCTGCCACTGGGCCCGTCGGACGGGACGGGGAGGGTTGAATGCAGCCTGTGCTGGCCAGACGGGGCTGATATGGGTACGGTGGGGGTGGAACACTACAGACTGATGAGTTGATAGGCAGATCGGTGGCCAGGTAGACTTGCAGGGCGGGTGCAGGACAGGCAGGTTTGGAAGTAAGGCAGTCCGACAAATGCTCGGAGACAGTCAGCGTCGTCCTGAATTTGTGTAAAGCTGGTGGTGGTGGTCCAACGGCTCTGTGCAAATCCATGCCGGCGACACCGGACACCGTCTTAGGCACATCTTGTGAGGCCCTGCAGCACTGCATGGGGTCTGGCTCAGGGGCCATGTCACAGTTTATAGCTGACCGAGGGGTACTTACAAAGAAGGACCTCATCCCAACACCCGACGGGCGACGGTCGGCCAGCGATCAAGTCCTTCGATCGTGCTCGCGAGGACGAGGACCTTGGGCGGGAGGACAAGTCCTCGTTGGAAAGACGAGAACAGGAGCAGGTCTGCGTTACTCTCTAGAAGAACGGATCGACATAGATGTAGTGCGCTGTGTTCTGGTAAATCAATTATTCATTGCCATTGCGCAGTTCTGAATAAAATCGCAACGACTTGAACTAACGTCCGAACCGAACATACGCGTGAGTGGCCTGCGAGTCACTATACATTTTCCTTGGTTTTAACTTCACTGACCAGCTTCGCGTTGGGCTACAGCACTGTATTCATTGACTCTGCTACGAAACGTTCAAGGTCAGCTGGCGGCGTACCTGAACCCGCGCCAGACGGCAGTGAGATGTCGGTTACGTGACCATTCTCGGACGTTATTGTTGAGCAGGCCATCATTGCTCCTGTGTTTTACCTAAGTTATCACTCTTGTTCTGGATCGCTCGCATGGTTTGAAGGCCATTATTGTAGTTAATCTTTCTAATATGCCATTGGTATTGGGTGGGATATCTGTCCGGGTATGTTTCATATACCTACGAGTACATTTTCCTACATTCTTTTTGGCATTGTAATTATTACTCCGACAATGTACGAGCAGCAGATATCATTAAGATAAATCAAAGTTTCAAATACCTACTGAAGGAAACGACATGAAAGCGCTCACCTGACTGTAGGTATTTACAGACAATCCATCTTTGTATGTTTGAGCTGCCTATCTAACAGGTAGCTCACACTGAATTCCTGTGTGGGTCGGCTATCGGGGAGGAAGCCAAAACGAATTCCTGCTCGAGCTGAGAGAATTGTATTCTTACGTGATGTCCGGCTAGATCCGCTGCCTGACCTTGGCCTTAGTAAGCGCAACAGTTCAAACTCGGAGAGAGAGAGAGAGAGAGAGAGAGAGAGAGAGAGAGAGAGAGAGAGAGAGAGAGAGAGAGAGAGAGAGAGAGAGAGAGAGAAAGAAAGAAAGAAAGAGAGAGGGGGAGGGAGAGAGCGAGAACGAGACAGAGAGACAGATGAGCGGATCGGCAAAAATTCGGTCAATTCACACTGATCTCTTGAGCAGCTTGGTATGTCACTGCCTCGATGTCAGCGCCGGTGACTACTCTGGTAGCTGGAACGCGAGCCTGCACTGTAAATTCGCCGATCGGGAACGCGAGCAGATTGATTGAGCGCGACAGATTCTGCTTCTGCTGGTCAGTAGGCGTGCAGAGCACGCAGGCGATAAAATAGGATCTGACCGTCGGCATGCATCATTTAACTCTGAAATTTTGAAAGTAATCGGTACTCATTGCTTCTGTGCTCAACATCGAGGTCGCTGGATTAGTCGAGATTCCGGGCAAGAAGACTGCATGAAGAGATTATTTCTTTTTTGTTCCTGATCCTGTACATAGATGTTACTATAGTTCGTTTTTTTTTTCAAAAGGGCGCTGGCTCCAAGTTCCTTATCGAAGCTCTCACGTGAGTTTTGGCAGCTTCAGCGTCTGGCCAAGAATTTCTTACCCAAAAAATATTCGATTTCAAATTATGCACGGTAAGTACCCGGAAATTGTGTCTTGAAAAATTAGCATACCATGATGACGTCACTGGTGGCAGCAGGCACCCAATGTCCGTGCGATGGGACAGAGTTTCGACGAACTTGGGGGAAACTTCGTTTTTCACTGTTGCCGAGGCTATAATCGAGTAAGCGGTTTCGTCCATGATAGTTATACGTTACATTGCAATACAAGTTCGACAGCATTACGTCACCACTGTTCTCATATCTGGTTCCAAAATGCACGTATGGAAATTATTGGGAATACTTCACATGTTAAAATAAGGCGACGTTCGAGTTTCTCAGGTTCAGTTTTTGCTCGTTTTGCTCGCTAAAACGCGTGCTTTTTCGAAAAACGTACTTCGAGCCAGAGTCCTTTTGAAAAAAACGAACTATACTTCGGATCGGGTGTGAACGTCGACTTGAACTTTGAATTGTTTAAATGTTTAGCCAAGATATAATAATGGAGAATACCTCGCACGCATTTCAGCGCTCTTAAAAAAATTATAGGTAGCCGCAGGTTGTTTGAAATAGTATCGTGCAGACGCAAGCTTGTGTGTGTTACAAATTGTGTTCTAAATGCTGAAAGTTCATAAGATATAATATTCTAATGAAAGCACGAACACCATTGACCATCGATGTGAAAGGAAATACTTTTGTGCACGTATAATGTAGGTAAGCCATTGAAGACACGACAGGCATTTATTTCGAGTCGTTTTGTAAGGCTGCTCCGTTTCCACAAGATCGTCCTTGTGGCCGTCCTAACATCTCTTCAATGCTCTCTCCGTCCTCCTACGCCGTTTTATTTTAGATGAATTCTTTCTCCAGTCATCTGTTCAATGTAGCACACAGCAGTTTCCAGGCCCGGTGTTAGTGTGGTGTGCGTCGCTGCAGTCCTGCGCATACTTGGTGCTACTGTTGTGTGACCCGTTGCTGTCACTCGGCCATAAGCGCTTCCATTGAATGCATTGTTTTTTAACGTTAATGTACATCGCAGGATACATGATCAGCTTTTTATTTATATTACCGACACATATGACATTGAATTGTGCATTACACACGAGTTGATCACAGCAGGTTTGTCTTTACCTTTGACGTCTACTGATCGTTTCTACATGCATGACTGCATGAGCCCATTTTATCATCGTGAGGTGGTCGTTTCTTATCTATATGCTCCTGTTCTTTTCACATCAGTCAATTTTGCTTTGCTGATGAAGATATGCTGACGTCAGCTAAATGATCGATCCTGCTTTTGGTTGTTAGTGAATATTATACTTTCAATATAAACATCGGTAGACGGTAACTTACTGAAGCACCCGATATTCTTTTCAAATGGCTAGGAACGTTTCCCTTTCATCTCTAGTCTATACTTGTAGCTATATTTTTAAGCAAGATCATAGGCTGCGACTTAGAGCGTAAGATAAGTCGAACTGCCAAGCGTAAAGCCCCACCCGCAACTGTCCTTGGTCCTATCGCACACATGTGCCACTGGAACACCACGAGACCTCGTGCACATGTATGTACGCTCGTGCATGCATGTATACATGACCCGTCGGGGTCTGACGCTGTCTAGTGAAGCTGCACCATGCAAATGTGTCCTATCAGCGGGCCTGGGGCGGACAGACGTCCCGGCTTGGCCCGTCGTCGCGGCTGGTGTCATCAGATATGGGGCTGGAAGTCGGTCAGTATGAGCCCCTGCAGCGTCGGGGGACAGCAGACCCCCTCAGAGGGGGGATAGGTGGGTAGGAGTGCTGGGGGAGGGGGGGGGGCTAAGCCGGTTAGGCTGGGGTCGGCGGTTTTTTAGTTGATGGATTTTGTAATGCAAACCGATGGTATCTTTAGTCATCTCAAAATGACTTGGCTGTGGATCAATATAGACGGTAATGATGAAGCTTAAACAGCATACATACCAATCAAGATGGCTGCACTAATAAGTTTTCTGGCTTATCTTCAGCCATTATCTAATACCTACCAATTGAATCTATCTGAATATCGTTGGCTCCCATAGAATGCCATTGCCCTTTATCCAACAAAGAGCGCAGTGATGACGCACGTAGGACGTTTTAAAGATAAGTCCACTCATGAATTCAATCGCCGTTTAATTCCTGCATCTTTGCCTGATTGATTTAATGTCTCATGTAAATTAGCATTGCATGTTCAAGTGATATGTAAATAAACTCTAGGTAAATACCTGCATTTTTATGGAACTAATGTCGACAATGCTACCGAGGGTTTCATGCACTGAGGGGGTGATAAATGAATTATACCTTTTGATGGCTAATAGCACTATAGTCATCAGTACGATGATGAGATCATTTTCCCGTTAAAGAGATAAAATTGCATCGTATGCTTCTCTCGCGGCCAAAGTAGGACTATCAGTATGTCATACACACAGTAAGGCATATGGAAATACGAGTATGCAGGAAAATATGACACAATGTATATTGCCCTAAGTGACAATGAGGCTCATAATGCCTAACACATTCTACATATTGTAACAGTCATTTTCGAGAAAAGAGTTCAGTTAAAGACCAGAAAATATTCTGCTATTCCTCCCCGTTAAGGCAACAGCACAACTACGAATTCTGTTTAGAGATTAACAATCGAAAAATAAGCGAACCGCATTTCTCAATGTGATGTTACTGCTTGGAATGGCAAAACACTGCCGCTTATGTGCATTATCTCCTTATGTGACCTGGGTCAACAGGCAGCCTATTGTACGATGCCGAACAAACGGACCGTTTTACAGTCCAGAAGCCGATTACCTGCACATAATCGCATAATGGACTCAGCCTTGCAGGAGCACGGCGATCGAAAACGAAGGAAGGGTCTACCGTTAGCTGGGGATCCGCTCCGCATTGATTTTGAAAGCCTGCTGCGAACGGCCTTTACCAAAACAGACAAATGGATTGCATGCGTCCATAGACCTCTGTGCACCAGTATTCAATAGAAAACACAATTCTAACGAATAGTGTTTGTCTATTTCAAACAACCTGCGGTTACAGCGGTCTATGAGGAGGTCAGGTGTGCAGAGGTCTATGATGCGTCATATGTCGATAATCACTCAGACTTTTAATTTGTCATCGTTTTAAGTTGACGCTTTTATTAGGCATATGCTCACAATTTTATGGGAGCACATCACTCACTTGATTAGTAGGTAGCTGAAAAATAATTTTAAAAGGGTTGACATTTAATATTCGTCGATTCGAATAGTACTGATCTGTAAAGCCGCGCATCTCAAACAGCATAAGTTTTCTCAGCTTTATCATACATTTTGCTTATTTGGTTCCTATATAAAAGGCTTGCTTCAACAAGGAACTTCGTTCCACTTAAAAAAATAATATCTCATTCTTAACAATAGGTATACGTTAGCAGGTTGTGCGTTGTTTTCTGTTCATTCTAAATTTCCACATTTATTCTCATTTGTTAGACAGTCAGTTAGAAGTTGAAAATATACACGATATGTTATTCTGCTGTACATTTGGCAATAATGAAGTATCAATTAGCGCCTATTCATCAAGCCAAAATAACTCAGGGACTTACCAAATCACCGTAGTTTTACTTTCGCAGCGTTATCTACTGATGCATATGTATGCAGGTATTACACAGGCGTCTCTACTGCAGGGTAACTAGGCGTTACGCCCTGTGTCGCGGGCGCATCACCGGACAGTCCTGTGCAATCGTAGACCGGGCGCTCGGCGCGGCGCGGCGATCGCCCCCCAGATCGACAGGTGACAGACGCGTCCGTCCATCCGCCCGCCGAGCGGCAGCGCTGCTCTAAAACACCAAGGTCGGGCACGCGCCCCGCCACAGCCGCCGGCTAGAGATGAATCCCACTGGTATAAAAGCGAACGGTTCGCCCTGGAAGAGCATCACTTGGCCTGGAAGTGACCACCGGATCGCAGCTATTGACAGCTCGTCTCACTCAACATGAAGCTGGTGAGCAGTGCCCGCGGGACTTGATCTGGAGCTCGTGGATAAGTACCGGAAGCCGTGCCGATGCCATCGTTTTTCATAAATGTTATTATATTTTATTTTCGATAAATTCAGTGTAGAAAGTCGACAAAGCATTTAATTGACTAATAACTTTAATCGAATCGATTGTTGTAACAAAATATCCGTTACTGATCTCCTTTTGCGAAACTGTCAGGGAACTTAGATTTTTTTCAATAGAGAATTACTAGCGAGGAGTGTTTTAACTATTGAACACAAACATTTGGTTATGCATTTGGTTTAACAGCCTGTGAACTGTTAGTACTGCTAAGCTTCTTACTTTTTATAGATAAGTACAGAGGAAGCAATATCTTTCATCGAGAAAGGACATTAAAAAAGCAAGAAGGTATTCGTTACCTGTCCAATCATATTTGGAAAAGCACACCAAGTTATTTGGTTCTGTCACTGAACACAGTCGTTAGATAAGCCTTATACTATAGCACGGAATTTTAGGCATAGGTAAAGCTATTTGTCGTGCTTGCTACCGGAAAACTCATAAACCTTAGGATAATTTGCAGATACGTTGCAATATAAGCTTTCTGTGTCAAGACTTTGATATTTAATGCTTTTCCGTTTGACCTGTGTCTGCCCTCTCTCAGGTGATCGTTCTCTGTCTGGCGGCTGTGGCCTGTGCCCAGTCGGACAAGGAGGCGAGGATTGTCAACCAGCAGTATCAGATCAACGAGGATGGATCGTACGACTCCACGTAAGTACAGCAGGCACCAGCGGCAGTGTAGAATGTGACAACATTATAAACAACTTTATCTTGCATCCAGGATTGCATTAACTGCCCCTGGCATGTTTTTTTTTCTTTTTTTGATAATCTCGAACAAGTGATATAAGGCCAAGCCAATGCTCCAAGAAAATATCCATAGAAAATAGCGGGAATCACATACCTACCGAAAAAAAAAACATTCGAGCTTACTGTTAAATGACATAGGAGCAAGCTTAGTTGGTAGTTATTTCAATGTCTCTGATTATACCAGATGCCTATCTGGTATCTTGTAAATGTCAAGCATCTTTAGGTAAATCGCCCACTGAATTGCACACAAAACCACAAACACATTCACTCTCCCACAGATACGAAACTTCCAACGGCATTCGGGCATCTGAAGACGGTATCTCCTACCCTGGCAATGAGCCGGAGACGGGCAACTACGTGAGGACGGGCAGCTACAGCTACGAGTGGGAGGGCGTCACCTACACCGTCACCTGGCAGGCCGACGAGAACGGCTTCTTCGCCGAGGGAGACCACATCCCGAAGGCTCCTTTGGTGTAGATTTTTACAAAAAGCATCTCTCATGTTTCTTTGTCCCTCTCCGTCTAATGTGTCATTGTCCTTCGTCCTTGTTATGTGACGTTATCAGTCCCATCGACATCACTTCATCTTGTTTGTCAATGTTTTGTGTTCACAATCTGTTACATGTTCTGTGTTCACCTCCAATAAATACTTCCCTGAAAAACAGTGCTTGTATTTAGTGTCTTGGTTGGTTCGGTATCAAGCTAAGAATACTCCTGCTTGTGGGAACATTCCCTTCATTTCATTTTGGATAAGTGACATGCAGAATTTATTTATGTCCATTTATTTTAACTGCTCAGCTTTAAAAGGTAATAATTTAACAAAAAAGAGCAAAGAAAAGAGCAACAATAAGCAAAGACCAAGAAAATGCGTCCAAAATTAGCGTGTAAAATTCGAGGCAGAACATTTTATGTGTCAAGATTTATAGTTTGTATTGTCATTGACACTTTTTGGAGTAAAACAATTAAGAATAATTATTTAGCCAAATACATTACCTAATATAATACGTAATGATATGAAAACAATGGATAATCATTGTGTCATTTCTATTTGCTCTGAACTATTGACTAGCAAATGCAACACATTTTAAGTACGACGGAACATACAAATGTATACGCGCCCGGTAGGACTATACCGAGTGGCAAAAAAAAAAAACGTTCCGAACTTTAGAGGCCTATATCTCAAATTTCAATACAAATAACGAGCCAAAATCTTAATCAAGTCTGCATCATTTCTTTGCGCATTGGTATGCCAAATTATTACACTATATCTTCATTTTCAAGCTGGCAATCTTATGTTGAATTAAGCAAGACGTTTTTGCTTTTTTGCCGATGTTTAACGATAGTCATGATTGGGTTAGACGTCCCATGTTAGAAAAAAAGGAAAAATAGAGCACGTGAATGAAACCAACTCGTGTGTTGTTGTTTTAAAAAAACATTGTCTCACTTATGTGCCAAATATTCAAATACTGAGCCAGAATGGTACTCATGGATGCCATTCGTTTCGACATCAAATCATGTTTCGAGCACTGAGCAGGAGTGGCATGGTGCATGGGCTAGTTACTGCCGATTACCCTCCTTTCAGTAGATCAAACAGTAAATCGACCGGATAAGGAAAAGAAACCAAAGCAGACTCGTTCCTGTGCTAGAAGACCACAGAATAACTTATGAAAAACAACATTGCTAGCAGATGACAAAAAAATAAACCGGTTGACCACCTTTTCCCAGGAATGCCAGCCAGGAAAGCATTTGAGCCACAAGATGGTTAGAACACCGGAAACTTCTTCCGATAAAGTTGCCGCTGGCACAGAGCCATCGTGGTTGCCTGAGGGAATGTGTCATCCCGAGGCCCGCACCATCGATGAGACTAGCTGCCAGTAGCAGTCAGGGCTGTAGGTATAGGCCGTGGTGCCGGGATGAAAGTGGCCCGTTCACTCACATTTTTAGTAAACATCTGAGCGAAAAAGTAATTTTTACATAACATGCTTGAAACACGAACCGTTCAAAAAGTAATTTACCTAATAGCACGAAAATCACACCATTTACTGAAAATATGTGTATTCGAAGTTTCAATGTTGCATCTTTATTACTTTCTGAGAACTATTAATTTAAAGGGACTATCCCACCTTCTAAAATGTTGTTAAAACCAGTTCAATTGTGCCCGACTTTATAGATTGGATGACCAGGAACACGGTTCTGGCATTTATTTTCATTAAACATCTTAGGCTTCCCATATTCCAAACACAAACTTTCAAATATGTGACGTCACAGCCCAAAATTACCTCCTTCCCCAGGCCACATTGCTATCATAAAGCTGATTCTTTTTACTCTGTAGGCACCACAACAAAGTTCTGACCAAGTTTTAAGCGATTTTTCAACGAACAAACCCATTTAAACCAGAACGACTAAACGAGGTGACGTCACACTAACGGTCGCTCCATGTTGAAGATGGGGCCTTGCACAAGGCCCATTTTCAAATGAAGGGAACGAATTTCTTCAACACCAAGAGGCCGCGGGGGTTGCAACCTAGATAGATAGTGGTTTCTGAACCTCGCCGCAAACTTGGCTATCTCAACTCAAACCCCATGTTGAAGGTGGGATAGTCCCTTTAACCCTCGCCGGCACAGGGGGCGATGCAACCCCCCCTAAGGTTTTTCGCGAATAACTCGCGTAAAAAGCGGCCGATCGCAACGAAACTTTCAGTACCCTCGCATTGATCAATTATACACCTACCCTGAAAATTTCATGACCCTGACCCTAATGACCTTTGACCTGTGACCTCTTTTCTGTGACCATGTTTGGCCGAAATCGCGGTTCGGCGCATGTCGGCTCGCATTAGCCGCGCGTTTGCAAGCTTTTCGTGGTTTCAAACGTTCAAACATGTGATTTGATGTTGCTCCCATGCATTAGGGTGGGTGTCAAGGTCACCTGAAGGTCAGGTCAGGTCATTGACCTTTGGTGACCTCGGGTGACCTCGGTTCACTTTTTCGAGTTTAACATGTTTCTAGGCTAGTTTTTGGAGCTGAATTCGAATTTAGCATCCATTTGAACATTTACGAAGTAGTTTTGGTGCCTTCGTAACATGTTACGAAGCTGTCCGAGGCGGTTGACACGTATTACGAATACCCGTCACAACCCCTACCGGTTGACCTGACCTGACCTGACCCGACCTGGTCTAAATGCTTAAAGACATCATCTATGATCAAAACTAACACGATATTCGTGATCAGCACCCCGGAAAACCACATAGCAGCCACACTTTACGACTTTCTAACAGGTCCCGATTTTCCCGGTTTTCGGGTCATTGACCTGACCTGGAAGGTCACCCGATGACCTAGGACCTTAAAATTGGGTATCATCGGCTTCCTCTCGTGACGGGCAACACGCTCGTTTTTTCCGCGAAGCTCAAGCTCGATCAGGGCCAAACGCGAGGGGGGGTCGTACCAACCCCCCCCCCCCTTGTGCCGTCGAAGGACTCAAAATGGCCTGTGCCGGCGAGGGTTAACCTTCGCCCCGCTGGAGGGCCAATTTGCCCCCCCCCCCGCCTGTGGTTTTTCCTGAATAGCAAGAAGCGCCGCCAAATTTTCAGTACCTTCCTGGGCATCAATTTGACACCTTCACACAAAATTTCAAGTCTTAGGTCACCTTAGGTCAGGAGCTATTGAGGTCAAACTGAGGTCATGTTCGAGCGAAAATGAGCAAAAAAACACGAAATCTTGAAACGCATACAAAAGCTACAGTTACCAAACAATTTCAAAGTCCTTTATATGGTCATGTAAACAAAATGCGGCACTACAAAACTATCATCTCGGTTTTTCAAAGTTTTGGGATTTTTACCCCCAAAAAGTAAAAAAAATGATTTTTTAGAAAGCACAAAAAAATCCTAAAATTTTTCAGATTGTCAAAAAATTGGAATAAATGTGATAGTTCCTGTGCTCTGCTATATACATACCAATTTTGAGATCGATATATCTTTTTTGGCCAAGTTATAGCAAAAAACAATTCAAAATTGATGACGTCATATTTTTAAACTCAAATTTTAGCAATACTAGACCACGTAGCGCAAAACAAAGACCACAATTGAACTCCTCGTGACGATCTGCATCGAATCAATACCCATTTTATGCAAAAATATCAACTTTGGAATTTGACCTAATTTGACCTGACCTTGACCTGACCTTGACCTGGCCTTCACCAGAACATATTTATAACTGACTCCAAAGGCTGCCTGACCCACATAATCACATTTGGCGTATAAAATGGAGCATAAAACATGCATCACATGATATTTTCATATTGTGGCTCTCAGTGACCTGACCTCTGTGACCTGACCTGGTAACAGTGACCTCAAATAGCATTATATGTGTTGATAATTTTCAATGAAATGCATTTTGCTCGATTTACAACGCATTTCTTGAAATGCCTGTAAACGGTGAAAATTCGACATTTGACCTGACCTGTGACGTCATCGGTTTGACCTATGTCAATGAAATTGGGTCACAAGGTAGTTCCCTGTTGGGGCTATCCAACACTGTTTGTCACTTGTCGCTATGTCGCGTGGTTCTCGAGATCTTAGGGGGGCCAAATTGTCCCCCCCCAGCAGCGCGCGTTGCTCGGCAGACCCCAACGGGGCGCGGGTAGAAGTTGGGAACGTTTTTCTGGGCCACCCGGTATAGCAAATATATGTAGTGCTGGGGCATGCCCGCCTTAGGGAAGGGATAGTTCAACCTTGGTTCAACCCCTCATTCGCGCACTATTTGAAAAGATATTAGCCCATTGATTTTCCAAACATATGCAGCCAGTCATAAATAGCAACCCTCGCCGGCACAGGCCATTTTGCGTCCTTCGACGGCACAAGGGGGGTATGACCCCCCTCGCGTTTGGCCCCTGATCGAGCTAGAGCTTCGCGGAAAAAAAGCGTGCTACCCGTGACGAGAGAAAGCCGATGATAGCCAATTTTAAGGTCCTAGGTCATCGGTTGACCTTCCAGGTCAGGTTAATGACCCAAAAGTCGGAAAAAATGGCAACTGTCAGAACGTCGCAAAGTGTGTCTGCTATGGGTTTTTTCGGGGTGCTGATCACGAATATCATGTTAGTTTTGATCGCAGATGATGTCTTATGCATTTAGGCCAGGTCGGGTCGGGTTAGCTCAAGTCAACCAGTAGGGGTCCTGCCGGGTATTCGTAGTAAGTACGTGTCAACCGCCTCTGACAGCTTCGTGACATGTTACAAAGGCACCAGAACTCCTTCATAATAGTTTAAATGGTTGTTAAATTCGAATTCAGCTCCAAAACTGGCCTAGAAACATGTAAAACTCGAAATAGTGAGCCGAGGTCATCAAAGGTCAGTGACCTAACCTGACCTTCAGGTGACCTTGACACCCACCCTAATGCATGGGAGCAACATCAAATCACATGTTTGAGCGCTTGAAACTACGAAAAGACTGCAAACGCGCGGCTAATACGAGTCGACATACGCCGAATCGCGATTCCGGCAAGCATGGTCAAAAAAAAAGGTCTCAGGTCAAATGTCATTTGGGTCAGAGTCATGAAATTTTCAGGGTAAGTGTAAAATTGATCAATTCGAGGGTGCTGAAAGTTTCGTCGCGATCGGCCGCTTTTTACGCGAGTTATTCGCGAAGAGCCGAGGGTGGGGGGTGGGGTGGGGGTCCGTTCGACTCCCCCCTATACGGGCGATGGTTAAGCCACTTATTCTTTCACACCTTGGCCTTTTCAACGAAAAAACGGGCAGGGGTGGGGGTGAAAATACGGGCGAGGTTGAATATGCCGGTAACATTTTATTCATAACCATAACGCTGCCTGTATATTTTTAAGTCTTCACAGAGATATTGACGCGAATCGATCATTAGCAGCAGTAAACAGCGCAATGCAAAGACGAAACCGTCCGGCACCGGCACGGCACATTCTATTAGTCAGGCGGCTAGTAACGGCCGGCGCCGGTCCGGCAGGATGTTTGACTTCACACCCCTGTTACTAGAAAAGTTGTGGACCGATTTACTTATTGGTCGCGCAGTAAGACCGATAATTTAATTCAAGGCCGGAGTACTGAAAGTTTTACTTTAATGGAATGATTACGGCGTGAGTTAGGTATCAGCGAAAAACAGGAGGGTTGGGCGAAATCCCCCCCCCCTCCACTGCGCGTGTCAAGCTATTTTTGGCAGCTGTTTGAAGTTGACGTCTGTGACTTCGAAATTTGCCGTGCAGGGGTCTAGGGAAATCGACCATATGACGTCATCAAGGGGCTGGGTCCATTTTTTTTTTTACTCCAGGAGATGTAAAAATGATGTGGGAAAAGGTACTGAAAGTTTGGCGCTTCTATCTTTAGGCGCTCGGGGGCTATCGCAAACATTCGTCAGGGGGTGGGGTGGGGGGATATTATCCCTCCGGACCTGCAAGGGATAACACGACATTGTCGACCCAATTAGGGGGCTACCTGTCGGGGGGCTGCGTATTATAGATCGAAAATATCCCTTTTCGCGTTGCGGAGCACGCGGGTCACCCTAGTCTACTATACTATTTGTGAAATGAAACTCTGTCTGTCTGTCTGTCTGTTTGCACCGTGCAGAGGGGTGCTTTGACGCCGTGCACAGGTCAAACGGTGCGGTCGAGGGGGCTGAAATTTTCGCAGGGTGTTGATGACGTCACGGGCACGTGCAGTGTCGAGGTTCGAGTCTCGGGGGGTGGATGGTTCGCACGTGGCACGCCCTGGAAAAGTGCGTATTTCCTCTCAAATTTGCTCAGTCTTCAAGGCATCTGCAGCCGGGTTTGATGGACTTTGCAACTAAAATGCATGACGATCGGCGACGGGTGCCTCTCATTTGCAGATTGGCAAGTTATTTATTTTAATAAACAGAGGCGAATGAAGGTGTTGATTTTCGTTAAATAAAGACAGTTTTCAATGCGCTTAACCGAATGCACCGCGTTTGCCGAAATGCGCCACATTTGTCACGAGGTGCCATTTTTTGCCGCAAATCGCACAACTTTGTCAAATATGGTCCGATAAACGTGCGATTCGGTGGAAGGATGCATGGCAAAACGTCAATTATAAATGCGCCACTTTTGTCGCAATGCGCCACATTTGTCACAAAGCGACATTTCCACCAATTACGATTAAGAATAATAGAGTGAGAAGATTAGGAGCAAGGCTAGGGACACTTTTTTAGTTTATCAGCTTATCTGATTGTATGTGACCTCACATGACCCAATGGTAGTGCTAGGTGTAGTGGTAGTAGTAGTGTTAGGGTTAGTAGTAGGGGTAGTGGTAGGGGTAGTGTTAGGGTTAGTAGTAGGGGTAGTGGTAGGGGTAGCGGTAGGGGTAGCAGTAGGGGTAGTGGTAGTGGTAGTGGTAGGGGTAGTAGTAGTGGTAGGGGTAGTAGTAGGGGTAGTGGTAGGGGTAGTGGTAGGGGTAGGGTAGGGGTAGTGGTAGGGGTAGTGGTAGTGTTAGGGGTAGTGGTAGGGGTAGTGTTAGGAGTAGTGGTAGGGGTAGTGGTAGTGGTAGGGGTAGTGTTAAGGGTAGTGGTAGGGGTAGTGGTAGGAGTGGTGGTAGGGGTAGTGGTAGTGGTAGGGGTAGGGATAGGAGTAGTGGTAGGAGTAGTGGTATGGGTAGAAGTAGTAGAAGTGTGGTACAGGCCGATCCAATGTGACGTGGTGACCTATACGACCTGACCTGACCGAAGGTGACATGGCCTGACCCGGTGTGATCAGGGATGACCAACTTGACCTGACTTGACCCCGTAAGACCCAAATTTTATCCAACTAAGCTCTCAGAATAGTTATTATGTTCAAATTTTTCCTCTGCACGTTTCCGTCCATATCTCTGCTTCCAGACGACAGATCAGTATAAATCAAACACCATTCGAAAGCAAATTGGCTGGTGCGGCATTTTCTGGCTACGCCGCGAAGCAAGTGGCGCAGCCGCTTGTCTACTATACTATTTGTTGAATGAAACTCTGTCTGTCTGTCTGTCTGTTTGCACCGTGCAGAGGTGTGCTTTGACGCCGTGCACAGGACAAACGGTGCGGTCGATTGGGCTGAAACTTTCGCAGGGTGTTGATGACGTCACGCGCACGTGCAGTGTCGGGGTTCGAGTCTCGGGGGGTGGATGGTTCGCACGTGGCACGCGCTGGAAAAGTACGTATTTCTTCACAAATTTGCTCGGTCTTCAAGGCATCGGCAGCCGGGTTTGATGAACTTTGCAACTAAAATGCATGGCAAGCGGCGGCGGGTGCCTCTCATTTGCGGATTGACAGTTTATTTATTTTGATAAACAGAGGCGAAAAAAGGTGTTGATTTTCGATAAATAAAGACAGTTTTCAATGCGCTTAACCGAATGCACCGCGTTTGCCGCAGTGCGCCACATTTGTCCACATGCGCTATTTTTGCCGCAAATCGCACAATTTTGTCAAATATGGTCCGATAAAGGTGCAATTCGGTGGAAGGATGCATGGCAAAACGACAGGAATAAATGCACCACTTTTGTCGCAATGCGCAACATTTGTCACTAGGCGCCATTTCAACCAAATACGATTAAGAATAATGGAATGACACGAGTAGGAGAAGGGTTAGGAACTCTTTTTTAGTTAATCAGTTAATCTGATAGTCTGTGACCTCACATGACCCAGTGGTAGTGGTAGGTGTAGTGGTAGTAGTATTGGTAGGAGTAGCGGTAGGGGTAGTGGTAGTATTAGGGGTAGGGGTAGTGGTAGGGGTAGTGGTAGGGGTAGTGGTAGTGGTAGGGGTAGTGGTAGGGGTAGTGTTAGGGGTAGTAGTAGGGGTAGTGGTAGGGGTAGGGGTAGTAGTAGGGTAGTAGTAGGGTAGTGGTAGGGGTAGTGGTAGGGGTAGTAGTAGGGGTAGGGGTAGGGGTAGTGTTGGGGGTAGTGGTAGGGGTAGTGGTAGGAGTAGTGGTAGGGGTAGTGGTAGGGGTAGGGGTAGTGGTATGGGTAGAATTAGTAGAAGTGTGGTACAGGCCGATCCAATGTGACGTGGTGACCTATACGACCTGGCCTGACGGAAGGTGACCTGGCCTGGCCCAATGTGACCAGGGATGACCGACTTGACCTGACTTGACCCCGGATGACCCAAATTTTATCCAACTAAGCCGTCAGAATATTCCTTTATATATCTGCTTCCAGACGGCTCATCGGTATGAATCAAACTCCATTCGAAAGCAAACTGGCTGCTGCGTATTTTATGGCTACGCCGCGAAGCAAGTGGCGCAGCCGCTTGTCTATATTACTAATTGAGGAGGGCGTAGTTTCTGTCTATTACGAAGGTCGCGACATGGTGCTACGTAGCGCGGGTTACAGATCACACCGTTGCACCTACCGCGCTGAAATTTGCGCAAGTTATAGAACAAGGATGGACAACGTGCCTTTGAGCGGTCTCGGCTCGATCGGATCGATAGCGAGCGCGTGGCGCGTGCCCAAAAAGTGCAAATTCGCGTCATAGACTTTACATGTATAAATCGGCTGGCAAAAACGGGCGAAAATGGCTAAATTTGCCCGACACGGGTCCGTTCCCCGTGCAATATCTCGGTAGCCGTGCGCCCGATCGGCACGGGGAAAACAGCATCGTGTAGAGAATCGAACGGGCAATCGAATAGTGTGCGGTGCAGGGGTGGCACGCGCCACGTGCAAGTGTGAGGGCAATTTCATTTCAAAAAGTGCCATTTTAAACGGATTTTGGAATTTATATTAATTTCAGGTGATCGTCAG
Organism: Amphibalanus amphitrite; assembly: GCF_019059575.1. Taxonomy (NCBI): domain Eukaryota; kingdom Metazoa; phylum Arthropoda; class Thecostraca; order Balanomorpha; family Balanidae; genus Amphibalanus; species Amphibalanus amphitrite. Next base: position 531,324 of record NW_024881719.1, on the reverse strand, counting down.
ACGGAATGAGTTGAAACAGCGCCTATTAGCAATAAAAATGTACCGTCTCTCATGGAAAAATTGTGAAAAGCTAATTGATCAAAAACAATGTGGAAAAAATCGCTGAATTAAAATGGTATTTGTCCATAATGTGCCACTAAAAAGATACACGGGATTTGCTGCTTAACCTGATACGCTTGACAATTGAAAATGCTATCATTAGAAAGAGCATTCAATTCTCTCCAAGATCCAATCATCACGTTTGCATGACAAGCAACAGTATTCTTTAAAATATAAATGTTTTAAACCTCTGCAAAACGATTTTTAGCGAAAATTATCTACGCCTTTCATTTGTCTTAAAACTACGCACCTCAATTATAAAGCACATTTGACAGATTCTGAAGTGGAAAGCATGCTTATCAGACACGGGCACCTCGATGCGGTGGATATTTTTTCCACAAACCAAAACGTTTAGCCGTCAAAAAGCAATCGACCGAAATGGATAGATAACCCAACCGACACAAGAACAACCGAACACCCGCCGATCGAAAATATCCCTTTTCGCGTTGCGGAGCACGCGGGTCACCCTAGCCGGGGGTTTTCTGATTAAATCTGTCAGCCGCGTGCTAGGGTGACCCACCTCGAATAGAATACCCACCTAGCTAGGGGGTTTTCTGATTAAATCTGTCAGCCGCGTGCTAGGGTGACCCACCTCGAATAGAATACCCACCAAGAATACCCACCTAGCTAGGGTGCTAGGGTTCGATTGCCCGTGCTAGGGTGACCCGCGTGCTCCGCAACGCGAAAAGGGATATTTTCGATCGGCGGGTGTTCGGTTGTTCTTGTGTCGGTTGGGTTATCTATCCATTTCGGTCGATTGCTTTTTGACGGCTAAACGTTTTGGTTTGTGGAAAAAATATCCACCGCATCGAGGTGCCCGTGTCTGATAAGCATGCTTTCCACTTCAGAATCTGTCAAATGTGCTTTATATTTGAGGTGCGTAGTTTTAAGACAAATGAAAGGCGTAGATAATTTTCGCTAAAAATCGTTTTGCAGAGGTTTAAAACATTTATATTTTTAAGAATACTGTTGCTTGTCATGCAAACGTGATGATTGGATCTTGGAAAGAATTGAATGCTCTTTCTAATGATAGCATTTTCAATTATCAAGCATATCAGGTTAAGCAGCAAATCCCGTGTATCTTTTTAGTGGCACATTATGGACAAATACCATTTTAATTCAGCGATTTTTCCACATTGTTTTTGATCAATTAGCTGTCCACAATTTTTTCCATGAGAGGCGGTACATTTCTCTTGGCAATTGACGTTGTTTCAACTCTCTCAGTCTGATGGTCACGGGAAAATAAAATAAAATCCAAAATCCGTTTGAAATGGCACTTTTTGAAATGAAATTGCCCTCACACTTGCACGTGGCGCGTGCCACCCCTGCACCGCACACTATTCGATTGCCCGTTCGATTCTCTACACGATGCTGTTTTCCCCGTGCCGATCGGGCGCACGGCTACCGAGATATTGCACGGGGAACGGACCCGTGTCGGGCAAATTTAGCCATTTTCGCCCGTTTTTGCCAGCCGATTTATACATGTAAAGTCTATGACGCGAATTTGCACTTTTTGGGCACGCGCCACGCGCTCGCTATCGATCCGATCGAGCCGAGACCGCTCAAAGGCACGTTGTCCATCCTTGTTCTATAACTTGCGCAAATTTCAGCGCGGTAGGTGCAACGGTGTGACCTGTAACCCGCGCTACGTAGCACCATGTCGCGACCTTCGTAATAGACAGAAACTACGCCTTCCTCAAATCTATACTACTATTTGAGGAGGGTGCGTCTGTCCGTTACCGAGGTCCCGACTTGGTGGTGCTTTGCGTGGACTACAGGCCAGACCGTTGCACCTAGCCCGGTGAAATTTGCACAACTTATAGATCAAGGATGCGCGACGTGCCTTTGAGGGGTCTCAGCTCCATCGGATTGATAGGGAGCGCGTGGCGCGTGCTCAAAAAGTGCAAATTCGCGTCATAGACTTTACATGTATAAATCGGCGTGCGAAATCGGGCGAAAACGGCTAATTTTGGCCGACACGGGTCCAGTTCCCGTGCAATATCTTGGTGACCAGGGGTCCGACCGGCACGGGGAAAACAGCATCGTGTACAGAATTGAACGGGCTATTGAATGGTGTGCAATGCAGAGGATAGCACGCGCCACGTGCACCCGTGAGGGTACTTTTGTTGAAAAATTGCGGTTTTTGACGGATTTTGGAATTGATTTTATTTTTAGGTGACCGTTAAACGGAGCGAGTTGGAACAACGCCTGTAGACAAGAGAAATGTACCGCCTCCCATACAAAAATTGTGAAAAGCTGATTGATCCAAATCAAGGTGGTGCAAATCACAGGAGAAAATGGTGTTTGCCAATTTTGTGCCACTTTATTAATCACACGGGGTTTGCTGCATAACCTGATACCTTTGGCAATTGAATATGGTACCATTGGATAGAGCATTCAATTCTGTCCAATATTCACTCTTCATTTTTGCATGATTAGCAACAGTATCCTTAAAAATGTAAATGTTCCAAACCATTACATTGTCATTTTTAGCGAAATTCATCGATGGCCCTCAAAAGACTTCACGCCAGTTTTCGAATCATTCTAAAGTAGAACGCATGATAATACGACACGGGCACCTCGATGCGATGTATCTTTTTGTTTTCTTACAAAATGCTTGGCCGTCAAAAAGCAATGGAACGAAATGGATGCCAACCAAATCGACACAGACCAACCCAATACTCACGGGTCAAAAATAACCCTTCTTCGCGTTGCGGAGCACGCGGGTAACCCTAGTCTATACTACTATTTGAACAGGATCCATCTGTCTGTTTGTTTGTCTGTCCGCCACGCCGTGTAGTGGGTTCAATTTAGCCGGCCTACAGGGCAGACGGTATATCGTAGGGTGTTGAAATTTGCACACCTTATAGGTGACAGAGCGGGTCAGTGCCTTTTCTAGGTTCCGACTCGCTGGGGTGCACGGTTCGCGCGTGGGGCGCGCCGGAAGAACGCCAATGAAATTTTGATCGGTTCTTATATCTTCATTGAGAGCCGGGGTCGACAAACTTTGCGGACTAAATGCATGCCGATCGGTGGCGAGTGCCTCGCATTGGCGGATCGGCAAGTTATTAATTTGAATGAAAAGTGGCGAAAAAATGTGTTGACTGTCGCTAAATGGGTACAGTTTGTGATGGAATTTACAAATGCACCACGTTTGCCGCAATGCGTCACATTTGTCCCAAGGCTCCATCTTCGTCGCAAATCGCACAGTTTTGTCAAATATGGTCCGATGTGGGTGCAATTTGGTGCCAAGATGCATGCTCAATCGTCGGGTGAAAATGCGCCGCGTTTGTCGCAATGCGCCACATATGCCACAAAGCGCCATTTCCGACAAATACGATTAAGCGTAATGGAATGGCACGAATAGGGGCAGGGCTGGGAACACTTAACCCGCGCCGTGCTGGGGGGGGGGCGTTTTTACGCCCCCCCCCTCAGGTTTTTCGCGAATATCTCAAAAACGGCGGCGCGCAGCGCCGCCGTTTTTGGTACACGTGTTCCTACATCATTTCCGCACATGTTGTGAAAATTTCAGACCTAGGCCGTTCAAGGTCAGGTCACCAGGTCACGTCAAGTGACCTTACCTCAGAAAAAGTTCAAAGGCTCGCTATAGCTACACCGACTGAACGATCACTTTGAAACTTTCAGCGATTGATATGAGTAACAGTATGTATAAAATGTATATCTCGGATTTTTGATATCTGTGACCTAAGGTCAGGTCAATTTTGCGACCTCTCCATTATAAGTCAATGGGAGAAAATTGAAATGCGCCTCTTTTGGACGAATATCGTTCAAAACGCTCTCAAACATCGGTTCATAGGTAAACATGACACACTGAATAGGAAAAATGCACCTGTGACCCCTCTGTGTGCCCCTGAGGTCATCTCAGGTCATGAACGGTCGCCAGCAGTTTTTTGGCTATAACTTTTGATAGAGACGTGCTAGAGCGGTGAAAACACGTCAGATGTGTTCAGCTCGACGATACGGATCGACTGATATGCAACATGACCCTTTTCGGTCAGGTCATGACCTTGACCTGAGGTCAAATTTTCAAAATGACCTTTCAAGGTCAACAAATAGTTCATTCGACGCGTCTCGACGAGAGGAACACGATGCTGGCAAAAGTAATGTCATGGCGCTTATGAGTCAAAAGTTATTGACGAAAAAACGTTTTTCGTAAAAACGGCTATTTTTGGAGCTTTTGCCCTCTAGAGGCTAAACCGTTGACCTGAGGTCAAATCTGAGAACATTACTCAGAAAGGTCTGTAAAAGGGCTATCGAATGCGCTTTTCCGCGGCGCTGTAGCTCTATCGGTTCCCGAGATAGCCGTTGGCAGTTTCCAAAATGTTGAAATAGTCAACATTTTACCTTTGGTGACCTCTGGTGACCTGACCTTTGACCTGACCCAAAAAATGACCGAAGTGTTTTCGTCCTTATTTTTGACGCTCTTTCGAATGCCGCTTACCGCGTGTCGCTACGTGGCCCAGGAGCCGAGTTAGACGGGGGGGCGTGAAAACGCCCCCCCCCCCCCCCCAGCACTCGGCGGAAAGTTCAGGCCACCAGCACGGCGCGGGTTAAAGTCTGATATTTTAGTACTGATTGGATCCAATTATTCTGTGACCTGACATGACCCAGCGGTGTTGGTAGGGGTAGGGTAGTGGTAGGGGAAGTGGTAGGGGTAGTGTAGTGGTAGGGGTAGGGGTAGGGGTAGTGGTAGGAGTAGTAGTAGGGGTAGGGGTAGTGGTAGGGGTAGTAGTAGGGGTAGGGGTAGTGGTAGGGGTAGTGGTAGGGGTAGTGGTAGGGGTAGTAGTAGGGGTAGTGGTAGGGGTAGTAGTAGGGGTAGTGGTAGGGGTAGTAGTAGGGGTAGTGGCAGGGGTAGTGGTAGGGGTAGTAGTAGGGGTAGTAGTAGGGGTAGGGGTAGGGGTAGGGGTAGGGGTAGTGGTAGGGGTAGGGGTAGTGGTAGGAGTAGTAGTAGGGGTAGGGGTAGTGGTAGGGGTAGTAGTAGGGGTAGGGGTAGGGTAGGGGTAGGGATAGGGGTAGTGGTAGGGGTAGTGGTAGTGGTAGTGGTAGGGGTAGTGGTAGGGGTAGTGGTAGGGGTAGTGGTAGGGGTAGTGGTAGGGGTAGTAGTAGGGGTAGGGGTACACTGTAAAAAAAGTTCAGCATTTGGGGTACTAACGGCTGCTATTCGTAGCACCTTTTAGCGTCAAAAGAACCCTACGACGTATTTACAAAGAAGCATGGTGCTAATGCTGTGCTAATGATAGCTAACATTCCCATCAAATATTATAAGTTTAGATCACCTATTCTTCTACTGAGCTTAACGTCTACTTCTGCTAGTACCCAGTCCATCAGTGAGTGCTCTTTCAAGCTGGATTTCTAATTAGAACCATTTTAAGTGTTTTAGAAGTTGGTAATGCTGAATATGGTGCTTACGTTAGTATCACAATAGAACCGGACATGCTTACAGAGGAAACAAATTTGAAATTGGCGCCAAAGAAAGTAGCTAAGCCCTGCTTTACAAATCTCTGGGAGTCTTATCACCAGCCCTTTAGCACGTTTTGACGGCGCAGAGCGATATGCGCATGCGCGTGCCAGCTGTTTCTGGCCACGTGTTGCGCCATTTTAGTGGAGTCCGTTGGTCGTGGTGGGAGTGTGTGCACGTGCTCCGGTATATGAAGTGAAATGAAGTGAAGTGAAGTGTTCCGGGCACATGCCACCGAGTGATAGCTCTGGAATGATAGCTTAAATCAGCTATTATCGGTGGAATCCGTCGTGCGTGGCATGGGAGTGCGTGCCCCTGCTCCGGGAGGCAGTGAGGTGGAGGGAAGTGCAGTGCAGCAGTGCAGTGAAGTGAAGTGAAGTGCTCCGGGGCCGGGTGGTACATGAGCATTTGCCACCGACACATGCCACCGACACCGACGTTGATCGACTTTGGTGAGTCTGACACGTTGTATCTTTTGACATTATCTTATATTGTTTAAGTGCTTCATATTCCGACTTTGGCAAATCGCGCTTCTTGGTCTGAAGGAAAGCTGTGTTGTTTGCGAAAATAGCTCCCAACAGAAAAAAAAAATCTTGGAACTGATCCAGTTTTTTTTTTGCTCCAGGCATGGGGCCTGGTCAGTTCTTCCGTCGACTACCACTTACAATGGAGGACAACTACGACAACAACACGGGGTCTCCGGTTCCGTCTATCACTAAACGCCGTCTGGTCGTGGATGAGGTCGAACTTATGGCCATGAACGGAACGTCGGTTCAACGACCCCCCCCCCCCCCCCCCCCCCCGCCTCCCCCAGTCAATCTCGCGTTAATCGTCGGTCACTGCGAGTGTGCAGGTATATGAGCGACCTTTCGTTATTTCCCGTGCGTTTGTTTGTGTATATATTTACACTTGTTTGTCATGCAGATGATATGAAGTGTTAATAAATGTTCCATTATTATTTTTTAATTTTACAATGTGTTGGATGCTTGAAAGATGCACTTACACGGGAATATTGCAGAATGCAAAACACAATCATTGAGACTTGTAGTTATCACTTATCTAGGATATAACCTTTTTTGCACGTCTTTTCGGCCTTACACAATTTCCTTTTTGGTAATTGATTAGTCCTTTTTGCAGTAACTAGTGAAAGTATGTGCTGCTAAAGAAAGCAGTTTTTGCGAACTTTTCATGCAGCAGCTTTAACGAGTATAGATATTCTACTTTCAGCCCCAATGCTTTCGTTAGCATCATTCTACTTGTCGTGGGGTAACAATAGCGCTAAAACGGTTCATATGTGAGTACGGAAGGTACTAACTGCATGCTATTCTTAGCACCTTTTAAAGTTTAGCACCGCTAGGGTACTGAAAATTGGTCTAGCAGGTGTAGGGTACTACATTTAGTACACGGGTGCTAAACAAATATGGGTACTTATATTAGCACCTTGATACTAAACTAGATCTCAGTTAAGTACGAATAAAATGCTTAGCTTAGCACCGCTAGGGTACTGAAAATTAGTCAATTGAAAAGTACCTCTATGGTGCTAAACTTTTTTTACAGTGTAGTAGTAAGGGTAGTGGTAGGGGTAGCGGTAGGGGTAGTGGTAGGGGTAGGGGTAGTGGTGGAGGCAAAAGTAGAACAGGGGTCCGGACTCCGGGCTGATCCCATCAGACGAGAGGTGACCTATGTGACCTGGCCTGACCCAGAGTGACCAGGGCTGACCCCTATGACCCGTCTTGACCCCGTATCACCCAACTTTCATCCAACGAAGTCCTCAGAGCAGTATTTTTTAAATTCTCTTCACATTTCCGTCCATATCTATGCTTCTAGACGACACATCGACATGAATCAAACACCATTCGAAAGCAAATTGGCTGGTGCCGCAATTTTTTGCTACCACGCAGCAAAGCAAGTGGCGCAGCCGCTTGTCTATATTACTATTTAAACAGGATCCGTCTGTCTGTTTGTTTGTTTGTTTGTCCGCCACGCCGTGTAGTGGGTTCAATTTAGCCGGCCTACAGGGCAGACGGTACGGCGCAGGGGGCTGAAATTTGCACACCTTATAGGTGACAGAGCGGGTCAGCGCCTTTTCTAGGTTTCGGCTCGCTGGGGTGCACGGTTCGCGCGTGGGGCGCGCTGGAAGAACGCCAATGAAATTTTGATCGGTTCGTAGATCTTCATTGAGAGCCGGGGTCGACAAACTTTGTGAACTAAATCCATGCCGATCGGCGGCGAGTGCCTCGCATTGGCGGATGGGCAAGTTTTAATTTGAATAAATAGTGGCGAGAGATTGTGTAGATTTTCGTTGAATGGCAACAGTTTGTGATAGGAATTTACAAATGCACCGCGTTTGTCGCAATGCGTCTCATTTGTCCCAAGGCTCCATCTTCGTCGCAAATCGCACAGTTTTGTCAAATATAGTCCGTTACGGGTGCAATTTGGTGCCAGGATGCATGCTCAAACAACAGGTACAGATGCGCCACATTTGCCGCAATGCGCCACATTTGCCACAAAGCGCCATTTCCGACAAAATCGAGTAAGGGCAATGGAATGGCACGAATTATTCTGTGACCTGACATGACCCAGCGGTGTTGGTAGGGGTAGGGGTAGGGGTAGTGGTAGGGGTAGTTGTAACGTAGGAACGCGCCGTGCACTCCGTGCGCGCACCGGCGATACGGGACACGCGCCCCGTCCGAACACGACCGTAGCCAGTTACCGACTGTATTTTCCGTCTGACCTGACCCGCCTGCGGCGGAGCAGTGGCGCCCCCAGCCACAGCCGCATAGGCACCTCGAGGGGAGCAAACGGGGGAGGCTCACATTTCCTCCCCTCACATTTCCTCCCTCCGCGCAAAAAAAAACATACATGAAACGAAACAACATGTCCGTAACCCGTCACGTCACTCCAATATTCACAAACACACACACGCACGTGCTAATTCGCACATCCCGCCTCACGACGCAATGCCTATGTACATTCAGGTGCCTACACGTCTCGCCCCACCACCGGCTTAACATACCTGATGTGTGTCCGCCGTGTTTTGCCTGTTCGTGGGTCGAGACATTCTACATGACGCCTGCTAAGGCGTTTCGTCATTATGTAGATTGGTGACCAGGGAGCCACCATCTTTCGCGACACACCCGAAGGGCTATCAAAACGTCGCAACAAAACCTGATCGCCCGGTTTGACAGCCGGCTCACGTGCGCGATGACGTAAGTCGTACGCACGTTTCATGCTTGTTTGTGTCTCACGCAGCCTATTGTGTGCGGTGCGTAACGTGTCCGACAGTAGACGCAGCGTTTCATGGACAAAATCATCGGTATATTTCGGCACTGCTTGCGCGGTGAGATGAGATATGGGTGTGTTTGTATGCCGCATGAAATAGAGAAAATAAGGGGAAAATCCATGGGATGCACAGACTTCGTTATTCAAAGAAAAAACAATAGCGTGTAAGTGATTTTCCCAGTCTGCACCATGGCTGTCGGTGAGGGCGCGCAGGCGACGCTTGATATCCCGGTGCCGTCTCTCGATCTTACCTATTGCTTCGTGGTGAAAACCTACGCCACTTCTGACATGTACTCCCCAGAAGCTACAAAATTCTGCCATTTTGTGACCTGTGAAGTTTGTCCCTGCGTCCGTTTCGATACGTTGGGGCGGTCCAAAAGTCAAAAAGTGCTTATTCAGAGCATCTACGATGTGCTCTGCGGATCCAGACTCTAACGGATAGTGAGAGAGAAAACCAGTAAATTTATCAACACATGTTAGCACCAATGTTCTGCCAGTCAACCGGCTGTTCGGCATATGCATCACGTCCACCACTAACACCTCCCCCGGGCCGCACGGATCCTGAGGCAGAAGTGGTGGCGCGGGCGGTCCCCGGTCGTCTTTCCGCTGACTGCACCGCTCGCAGCTGGCGACGTAATTCTCGCAATCACGTCTCAGACCAAGGTACCACACGTCCCTGGACACTTTCTCAAAGAGTTTCTGGTCACCACAGTGTCCGTGGTGCGACGGGTCGTGATTATGGCGGAGAATTTCATACCTTTTTGCTCTGGGCCACACGACCTTGAGCGTTGCGCGCGTAATGTCTTTATAAAAAAGAATGCCATCACGGAAAATAAAATTTGTAACATCCTGCTTTTTTAGAGTAGGTGAACAGAATTTCGGCCATTTCTGGTGCTTCAGACGATGCACCAGAGCACGACAATCCCTGTCATGTTTCTGGTACCACCGGATTGAGTCTGGATCCAGTGATAACCGTGTCCCGTCTATGCTAACCGCATTCACTCGTTCACCCGTCATACCGGAAGCGACACCCTGCTGACATCCTCCCGTCACCCGCTCCGAAGACGGGCCGCACGGCCCCGACGGCAGACCCGACGCCGGCGGTACGGGCCGGAACCCGTGCGACCCCAGCCCATCGTGCGAGCCGCTCGAATCCGGCGGCCGCGGCCCGGACGGGATCCGGCGCCCCGTCAGTCCGGCGCGATCGCCGCCACCTCCGCGAGCCGGTGGCGGCGGGCGCCGAGCGCCGTCACACCCGAGCACGGTCCCGGCAACTGAGCCAGCGCCACCGACCGGAGCCGCCACGACTGTGGTACCATCAAGCGAACTGTCGCCACCCCCGCCGGAGCCCGAACCAGACCCAGGCTGGTTCTCAGGAATCCTCGACAGCATGTCCACGTGCTGCATGCACGCTGCTGGTCGATGTTCGGCCCGAAAATGGAATTGGCTGACATAAGCTCTCCACCTGACTATACGCGGGTTCACATCATCTTTGTTTTGTAGTATTTTAAGCGCACTCTTGCAATCACAGACCCATGTAAAATCGGCGCCCGCAAGGTATTTATAAAATTTCTTTAGGCCTGTGATAAAGCTGAAAAGTTCAAGTTCGTAAATCGTCCACTTTGACTGCATTTTGTTATATTTACTGCCGTTGAATGCGATAACTCTTTCCACTCCACCTTGGACTTGACACAAGACTTGACCCGACCCGACCGTGCTACTGTCTGTATAGAGGACAAACGGATCGTCACGCGTTGGGTAGGCCAGTACTCGGCCCGATAACAAACATGTACGCAATGAATCAAATGCCGCCTCTAGTTCGCGATCCCAGTAAAACGATGATGAGTTCGCTAGACGAATCAGAGGCGCCGAAGTGTCCGAAAAAGATGGGATGAATTTCCTGAACCATGCAAAAAAGCCGTATATACGTTTCGCCTCCTTCACAGTGGTGGGAGGCTTGAGCTCCTGAATGCATTTCACTCTGTCTGGGTCAATTGACACGCCTTCGGGTGTAATCAAATGTCCCAAGTAAGAAAGCTTTTGCATGCCTATGCGACATTTGCTGGGCGCTAATTTCAGGCCCGCCTGGCTCAACCTATCTAGTACTGTATGGAGAAGCTTCAGGTGGCTATCGACATCTGCACTCGTCAGCAACACATCGTCGGCGTAAATAGATACACCGGGGATGTCCCCGAGAACACGATGCATTGCAACATGCAAGAAGTATGAGGACTGGGCACAGCCCATGGGCATTCTCTGCGGATAGTAGGTCTTTCCTAGGGCGTAAAAAGCGCAGACTTTTTGAGACTCTTTCGACAACTTTAAATTCCAAAATGCATGTTTTACATCCAGCGAGCTGGCAACTTGCCATCCATGAAGGGACTGCAGAAAATCGTCAATGCTTGGAAGCACGAATTTCTTAGGCAAAAGACTTTTGTTAATTTCGCGCATATCCTGGACAATGCGGAACTCGGAAGATTTCCCTTTGGGAACGAGAATCACTGGTGAATTCCAGTCACAGGGCTCTCCGACGGCAATCACGCCACTGGCCTGTAATGCATCCAACTGTTCTTCCAAGATTTTTTCTTTGGCCCACGGTACTGGATAAGGCTTTGAAAACCTAGGCTTTGTACCCGGCTCAAACTCCAAATCAACGTCACCCCCACCGTAACAGCCGATGTCTGTGTAACTCTGGGAGAAAACGCCGGGAAATGACTGTAACAAAGAGGCTACCTTCTCGCGATCTGCCCCTCTAACCCCGTCACCAACTTGGAACCGGGTCAGTACCTCCTCCGGCTCGAGACCCAAGAACTGACTATCGCTGGCGGACACGGCATTGGTCTCCGCGGTGTCGAACGTGTCGGTGTCGCGCGGCGGTGTGATATCTGCGCCGTCGGTAGGCTGCAAATACCCGATAACATCACGCCGGCGAAGTGTCACAAATCGGTCTGAACGATTTCTCACACGAAGTGGTATCTCACGGGCTGAGTATGGCCTAAGCAGGGCATCAGTGACCTCAATTTGACCCGTTTTCTGACCTGTCAGCACGTATTCTGAGTCTGTCGATAAATCTGTACTTATTCTAACACAAAGACATGATATTGACCTCGGTGGTATGCGCACTGGCTTCTTCAAGCGCAGCTTCACCTGACCAGACACATCTGAGCAATCTAACACAACACGATGGGCCTTCAGAAAATCAAAACCAAATATACAGTCATGTGAGAGGCCCTCAACAACAGTGAAATCAAAATGCACTTCATCGCTGCCCTCGGCAGCGGCTATCTTTACGGGCAGGCTGCATGAACCAAGGGCTCGCATCTGATGGCCTGACGCTGAAATCAGAGCCGCGGCTGGCTTCAGTTGTGCTTGAGGAGCAATCACTTGCAAAACTCGATTATCCAAAAGAGTTTTTTTGACTGCCGGAATCCAGCAAACAATCACTGACAATGAAGCCGTTGATCGAAGCCCTGGTTACTGGTAAAGAGACCAATCCTAGAACCGGTTGCGCCTGCCCGCGAACTCGTTTGGGCACTGACGCTTGAAATGACCCACTCCCCCACACGACCAGCAGCGGACAATACCTGACCGTCGTCCCTCGACACCGTCACCCCAGTCCGGCGACGGATCACGCGCCGCCCCTCCTCCGGCCGCCGACTCGGGCGACGCGCGGCGGCCGGCGCGCGGCCGCTGGGTTCCGCCCCGTCCGCGGCGCGGAGAGCTGCCGCGTTCCTCCCCTGATGACCGGGTCCAGACGCGTCCAGTGTCGGTCCAGCCCCGGCCGCCACGCGGTGAAGGGGAACGGCGTCTCGCGCCCACTGGCCCGGCGGTCCCGCAACCGGACCGGCTCTGACAGGCCCGGGCATCGCTGGGTGATCTGCTGGCCACCGGGGAGTTCCACCGGCTCCTCCGCTCAGGGGCTCCAGATCGTCGTCCTCTGTCGTTCTCGTCTTCCGGCTCCTCCCACCCGTGCCGTCCTCTGCCGTCCTCGTCTTCCGGCTCCTCCCACCCGTGCCGATCTCGTACGGGTGAACCCGGCGATGCCGAACCCGACCAGCCACCGCGGCCGGCCGCGGCCGGGGATTGGCGGCGGGGTGCGGAGTAGCGGCCGTCCCGGTCAAGGTCATCCCAGCGGACGCGGCGGCCGGACACCGCGCTGGCCACCTCTGCCGCTTCCAGGCCCTCCTCTCGTGTTAGCTCTGAGAGACACTGCTCGAATGTAGACGCTTTCTGGCGAGACAACAGACATCTCTCTTCATGTGACAGCCCGACCAGAAAGTGTCGATATAGGGCCGCGTTATAAGACGGCACACATATTTTCTTCACTTGGCCGTCCTCTCCGAACATCTCGGGACACGCCTGACGGACCAGCTGACGAACCTGAAGACCGTAGCTCTGGGATGAAAGGCTTCCTTTAGTCAGTGTCGCCAGGCCCTGTGACGCATGCTCTACAGAGCCGCTCGCACCACCGAAGTGTGCCTTGAGCTGCTCCGTCACTGTTGCTAGCGACAGCTGACCTCCAGTGTCTTCAATGCTGTTGACGACTGACAGGGCCCGTCCATGACACCTGGCCGCGATGATAGTGCCGAGCTTGGAGTCCGGCAGGCCCCCCAACTCTGCCAGTCTAGAGCACTGTTGGAGAAAGTCCTCCGGCCGGCCCGATCCGTCGTAAGTCGGGAAATCACTGACGGAGACGGACACCACAGGCTCCATCGCCACAATCCCACCGCTGCCACCATGTAACGTAGGAACGCGCCGTGCACTCCGTGCGCGCACCGGCGATACGGGACACGCGCCCCGTCCGAACACGACCGTAGCCAGTTACCGACTGTATTTTCCGTCTGACCTGACCCGCCTGCGGCGGAGCAGTGGCGCCCCCAGCCACAGCCGCATAGGCACCTCGAGGGGAGCAAACGGGGGAGGCTCACATTTCCTCCCCTCACTAGGGGTAGTGTAGTGGTAGGGGTAGGGGTAGGGGTAGTAGTAGGGGTAGGGGTAGTGGTAGGGGTAGGAGTATGGGTAGTAGTGGTAGGGGTAGATGTAGTGGTAGGGGTAGGGGTAGGGGTAGGGATAGGGGTAGGGGTAGGGGTAGGGGTAGGGGTAGTGGTAGGGGTAGTGGTAGGGGTAGTGGTAGGGGTAGGGGTAGGGGTAGGGGTAGTGGTAGGGTAGGGGTAGTGGTAGGGGTAGTGGTAGGGGTAGGGGTAGTGGTGGAGACAAAAGCAGAACAGTGGCCCGGGCTGATCCCAGCGGACGAGAGGTGACCTATGTGACCTGGCCTGACCCAAAGTGACCGGGGCTGACCCCTTTGACCCGTCTTGACCCCGTATCACCCAAATTTCATCCAACAACGCCCTCAGAACAGTTCATTTTTAAATTCTCTTCACATTTCCGTCCATATCTATGCTTCTAGACGACACATCGACATGAATCAAACACCATTCGAAAGCAAATTGGCTGGTGCCGCAATTTTTTCCTACCACGCAGCAAAGCAAGTGGCGCAGCCGCTTGTCTATACTACTATTTGAGGAAGGCGTAGTTTCTGTCTATTACGAAGGTCGCGACATGGTGCTACGTAGCGCGGGTTACAGATCACACCGTTGCACCTACCGCGCTGAAATTTGCGCAAGTTATAGAACAAGGATGGACAACGTGCCTTTGAGCGGTCTCGGCTCGATCGGATCGATAGCGAGCGCGTGGCGCGTGCCCAAAAAGTGCAAATTCGCGTCATAGACTTTACATGTATAAATCGGCTGGCAAAAACGGGCGAAAATGGCTAAATTTGCCCGACACGGGTCCGTTCCCCGTGCAATATCTCGGTAGCCGTGCGCCCGATCGGCACGGGGAAAACAGCATCGTGTAGAGAATCGAACGGGCAATCGAATAGTGTGCGGTGCAGGGGTGGCACGCGCCACGTGCAAGTGTGAGGGCAATTTCATTTCAAAAAGTGCCATTTTAAACGGATTTTGGAATTTATATTAATTTCAGGTGATCGTCAGACGGAATGAGTTGAAACAGCGCCTATTAGCAATAAAAATGTACCGTCTCTCATGGAAAAATTGTGAAAAGCTAATTGATCAAAAACAATGTGGAAAAAATCGCTGAATTAAAATGGTATTTGTCCATAATGTGCCACTAAAAAGATACACGGGATTTGCTGCTTAACCTGATACGCTTGACAATTGAAAATGCTATCATTAGAAAGAGCATTCAATTCTCTCCAAGATCCAATCATCACGTTTGCATGACAAGCAACAGTATTCTTTAAAATATAAATGTTTTAAACCTCTGCAAAACGATTTTTAGCGAAAATTATCTACGCCTTTCATTTGTCTTAAAACTACGCACCTCAATTATAAAGCACATTTGACAGATTCTGAAGTGGAAAGCATGCTTATCAGACACGGGCACCTCGATGCGGTGGATATTTTTTCCACAAACCAAAACGTTTAGCCGTCAAAAAGCAATCGACCGAAATGGATAGATAACCCAACCGACACAAGAACAACCGAACACCCGCCGATCGAAAATATCCCTATTCGCGTTGCGGAGCACGCGGGTCACCCTAGCCGGGGGTTTTCTGATTAAATCTGTCAGCCGCGTGCTAGGGTGACCCACCTCGAATAGAATACCCACCTAGCTAGGGGGTTTTCTGATTAAATCTGTCAGCCGCGTGCTAGGGTGACCCACCTCGAATAGAATACCCACCAAGAATACCCACCTAGCTAGGGTGCTAGGGTTCGATTGCCCGTGCTAGGGTGACCCGCGTGCTCCGCAACGCGAAAAGGGATATTTTCGATCGGCGGGTGTTCGGTTGTTCTTGTGTCGGTTGGGTTATCTATCCATTTCGGTCGATTGCTTTTTGACGGCTAAACGTTTTGGTTTGTGGAAAAAATATCCACCGCATAGAGGTGCCCGTGTCTGATAAGCATGCTTTCCACTTCAGAATCTGTCAAATGTGCTTTATAATTGAGGTGCGTAGTTTTAAGACAAATGAAAGGCGTAGATAATTTTCGCTAAAAATCGTTTTGCAGAGGTTTAAAACATTTATATTTTTAAGAATACTGTTGCTTGTCATGCAAACGTGATGATTGGATCTTGGAAAGAATTGAATGCTCTTTCTAATGATAGCATTTTCAATTATCAAGCATATCAGGTTAAGCAGCAAATCCCGTGTATCTTTTTAGTGGCACATTATGGACAAATACCATTTTAATTCAGCGATTTTTCCACATTGTTTTTGATCAATTAGCTGTCCACAATTTTTTCCATGAGAGGCGGTACATTTCTCTTGGCAATTGACGTTGTTTCAACTCTCTCAGTCTGATGGTCACGGGAAAATAAAATAAAATCCAAAATCCGTTTGAAATGGCACTTTTTGAAATGAAATTGCCCTCACACTTGCACGTGGCGCGTGCCACCCCTGCACCGCACACTATTCGATTGCCCGTTCGATTCTCTACACGATGCTGTTTTCCCCGTGCCGATCGGGCGCACGGCTACCGAGATATTGCACGGGGAACGGACCCGTGTCGGGCAAATTTAGCCATTTTCGCCCGTTTTTGCCAGCCGATTTATACATGTAAAGTCTATGACGCGAATTTGCACTTTTTGGGCACGCGCCACGCGCTCGCTATCGATCCGATCGAGCCGAGACCGCTCAAAGGCACGTTGTCCATCCTTGTTCTATAACTTGCGCAAATTTCAGCGCGGTAGGTGCAACGGTGTGACCTGTAACCCGCGCTACGTAGCACCATGTCGCGACCTTCGTAATAGACAGAAACTACGCCTTCCTCAAATCTATACTACTATTTGAACAGGATCCGTCTGTTTGTTTGTTTGTTTGTCCGCCACGCCGTGTAGTGGGTTCAATTTAGCCGGCCTACAGGGCAGACGGTATATCGTAGGGGGTTGAAATTTGCACACCTTATAGGTGACAGAGCGGGTCAGTGCCTTTTCTAGGTTCCGACTCGCTGGGGTGCACGGTTCGCGCGTGGGGCGCGCCGGAAGAACGCCAATGAAATTTTGATCGGTTCTTATATCTTCATTGAGAGCCGGGGTCGACAAACTTACTGAGCTAAATGCATGCCGATCGGTGGCGGGTGCCTCGCATTGGCGGATGGGCAAGTTTTTAATTTGAATAAATAGTGGCGAGAGATTGTGTTGATTTTCGTTCAATGGAAACAGTTTGTGATACGAGTATACAAATGCACCGCATTTGCCGCAAGGCGTCACATTGGTCACAGGGCGTCATTTTTGCCGCAAATCGCACAGTTTTGTCAAATATAGTCCGATACGGGTGCAATTTGGTGCCAGGATGCATGCTTAAACAACAGGTACAGATGCGCCGCATTTGCCGCAATGCGCCACATTTGCCACAAAGCGCCATTTCCGACAAAAGGAATGGCACGAATAGGGGCAGGGCTTGGAACACTTTAAGTCTGATATTTTAGCACTGATTGAATCCAATTATTTTGTGACCTGACATGACCCAGCGGTGTTCGTAGGGGTAGGGATAGGTAGGGGTAGGGGTAGGGTAGTGGTAGGGGTAGGGGTAGGGGTAGGGGTAGGGGTAGTGGTAGGAGTAGTAGTGGTAGGGGCAGTAGTAGGGGTAGAAGTAGGGGTAGGGGTAGTGGTAGGGGTACGGGTAGGGGTAGGAGTAGGGGTAGTGGTAGGGGTAGGGATAGGGGTAGTGGTAGGGGTAGGGGTAGTGGTGGAGGCAAAAGTAAAACAGTGGCCCGGGCTGAATCCATCGGACGAGAAGTGACCTATGTGACCTGGCCTGACCCAAAATGACCGGGGCTGACCTCTTTGACCCGTCTTGACCCCGTACCAGCCAAATTTCATCCAACAAAGCCCTCAGAACAGTTCTTTTTTAAATTCTCTTCACATTTCCGTCCATATCTCCGCTTCTAGACGACACATCGACGTAAATCAAACACCATTCGAAAGCAAATTGGCTGGTGCCGCTTTTTCTCTACCACGCAGCAAAGCAAGTGGCGCAGCCGCTTGTCTATCTTACTATTTGAGGAGGGTGCGTCTGTCCGTTACCGAGGTCCCGACTTGGTGGTGCTTTGCGTGGACTACAGGCCAGACCGTTGCACCTAGCCCGGTGAAATTTGCACAACTTATAGATCAAGGATGCGCGACGTGCCTTTGAGGGGTCTCAGCTCCATCGGATTGATAGGGAGCGCGTGGCGCGTGCTCAAAAAGTGCAAATTCGCGTCATAGACTTTACATGTATAAATCGGCGTGCGAAATCGGGCGAAAACGGCTAATTTTGGCCGACACGGGTCCAGTTCCCGTGCAATATCTTGGTGACCAGGGGTCCGACCGGCACGGGGAAAACAGCATCGTGTACAGAATTGAACGGGCTATTGAATGGTGTGCAATGCAGAGGATAGCACGCGCCACGTGCACCCGTGAGGGTACTTTTGTTGAAAAATTGCGGTTTTTGACGGATTTTGGAATTGATTTTATTTTTAGGTGACCGTTAAACGGAGCGAGTTGGAACAACGCCTGTAGACAAGAGAAATGTACCGCCTCCCATACAAAAATTGTGAAAAGCTGATTGATCCAAATCAAGGTGGTGCAAATCACAGGAGAAAATGGTGTTTGCCAATTTTGTGCCACTTTATTAATCACACGGGGTTTGCTGCATAACCTGATACCTTTGGCAATTGAATATGGTACCATTGGATAGAGCATTCAATTCTGTCCAATATTCACTCTTCATTTTTGCATGATTAGCAACAGTATCCTTAAAAATGTAAATGTTCCAAACCATTACATTGTCATTTTAGCGAAATTCATCGATGGCCCTCAAAAGACTTCACGCCAGTTTTCGAATCATTCTAAAGTAGAACGCATGATAATACGACACGGGCACCTCGATGCGATGTATCTTTTTGTTTTCTTACAAAATGCTTGGCCGTCAAAAAGCAATGGAACGAAATGGATGCCAACCAAATCGACACAGACCAACCCAATACTCACGGGTCAAAAATAACCCTTCTTCGCGTTGCGGAGCACGCGGGTAACCCTAGTCTATACTACTATTTGAACAGGATCCATCTGTCTGTTTGTTTGTCTGTCCGCCACGCCGTGTAGTGGGTTCAATTTAGCCGGCCTACAGGGCAGACGGTATATCGTAGGGTGTTGAAATTTGCACACCTTATAGGTGACAGAGCGGGTCAGTGCCTTTTCTAGGTTCCGACTCGCTGGGGTGCACGGTTCGCGCGTGGGGCGCGCCGGAAGAACGCCAATGAAATTTTGATCGGTTCTTATATCTTCATTGAGAGCCGGGGTCGACAAACTTTGCGGACTAAATGCATGCCGATCGGTGGCGAGTGCCTCGCATTGGCGGATCGGCAAGTTATTAATTTGAATGAAAAGTGGCGAAAAAATGTGTTGACTGTCGCTAAATGGGTACAGTTTGTGATGGAATTTACAAATGCACCACGTTTGCCGCAATGCGTCACATTTGTCCCAAGGCTCCATCTTCGTCGCAAATCGCACAGTTTTGTCAAATATGGTCCGATGTGGGTGCAATTTGGTGCCAAGATGCATGCTCAATCGTCGGGTGAAAATGCGCCGCGTTTGTCGCAATGCGCCACATATGCCACAAAGCGCCATTTCCGACAAATACGATTAAGCGTAATGGAATGGCACGAATAGGGGCAGGGCTGGGAACACTTAACCCGCGCCGTGCTGGGGGGGGCGTTTTTACGCCCCCCCCCCCTCAGGTTTTTTCGCGAATATCTCAAAAACGGCGGCGCGCAGCGCCGCCGTTTTTGGTACACGTGTTCCTACATCATTTCCGCACATGTTGTGAAAATTTCAGACCTAGGCCGTTCAAGGTCAGGTCACCAGGTCACGTCAAGTGACCTTACCTCAGAAAAAGTTCAAAGGCTCGCTATAGCTACACCGACTGAACGATCACTTTGAAACTTTCAGCGATTGATATGAGTAACAGTATGTATAAAATGTATATCTCGGATTTTTGATATCTGTGACCTAAGGTCAGGTCAATTTTGCGACCTCTCCATTATAAGTCAATGGGAGAAAATTGAAATGCGCCTCTTTTGGACGAATATCGTTCAAAACGCTCTCAAACATCGGTTCATAGGTAAACATGACACACTGAATAGGAAAAATGCACCTGTGACCCCTCTGTGTGCCCCTGAGGTCATCTCAGGTCATGAACGGTCGCCAGCAGTTTTTGGCTATAACTTTTGATAGAGACGTGCTAGAGCGGTGAAAACACGTCAGATGTGTTCAGCTCGACGATACGGATCGACTGATATGCAACATGACCCTTTTCGGTCAGGTCATGACCTTGACCTGAGGTCAAATTTTCAAAATGACCTTTCAAGGTCAACAAATAGTTCATTCGACGCGTCTCGACGAGAGGAACACGATGCTGGCAAAAGTAATGTCATGGCGCTTATGAGTCAAAAGTTATTGACGAAAAAACGTTTTTCGTAAAAACGGCTATTTTTGGAGCTTTTGCCCTCTAGAGGCTAAACCGTTGACCTGAGGTCAAATCTGAGAACATTACTCAGAAAGGTCTGTAAAAGGGCTATCGAATGCGCTTTTCCGCGGCGCTGTAGCTCTATCGGTTCCCGAGATAGCCGTTGGCAGTTTCCAAAATGTTGAAATAGTCAACATTTACCTTTGGTGACCTCTGGTGACCTGACCTTTGACCTGACCCAAAAAATGACCGAAGTGTTTTCGTCCTTATTTTGACGCTCTTTCGAATGCCGCTTACCGCGTGTCGCTACGTGGCCCAGGAGCCGAGTTAGACGGGGGGGCGTGAAAACGCCCCCCCCCCACCCAGCACTCGGCGGAAAGTTCAGGCCACCAGCACGGCGCGGGTTAAAGTCTGATATTTTAGTACTGATTGGATCCAATTATTCTGTGACCTGACATGACCCAGCGGTGTTGGTAGGGGTAGGGTAGTGGTAGGGGAAGTGGTAGGGGTAGTGTAGTGGTAGGGGTAGGGGTAGGGGTAGTGGTAGGAGTAGTAGTAGGGGTAGGGGTAGTGGTAGGGGTAGTAGTAGGGGTAGGGGTAGTGGTAGGGGTAGTGGTAGGGGTAGTGGTAGGGGTAGTAGTAGGGGTAGTGGTAGGGGTAGTAGTAGGGGTAGTGGCAGGGGTAGTGGTAGGGGTAGTAGTAGGGGTAGTAGTAGGGGTAGGGGTAGGGGTAGGGGTAGGGGTAGTGGTAGGGGTAGGGGTAGTGGTAGGAGTAGTAGTAGGGGTAGGGGTAGTGGTAGGGGTAGTAGTAGGGGTAGGGGTAGGGTAGGGGTAGGGATAGGGGTAGTGGTAGGGGTAGTGGTAGTGGTAGTGGTAGGGGTAGTGGTAGGGGTAGTGGTAGGGGTAGTGGTAGGGGTAGTGGTAGGGGTAGTAGTAGGGGTAGGGGTAGTAGTAAGGGTAGTGGTAGGGGTAGCGGTAGGGGTAGTGGTAGGGGTAGGGGTAGTGGTGGAGGCAAAAGTAGAACAGGGGTCCGGACTCCGGGCTGATCCCATCAGACGAGAGGTGACCTATGTGACCTGGCCTGACCCAGAGTGACCAGGGCTGACCCCTATGACCCGTCTTGACCCCGTATCACCCAACTTTCATCCAACGAAGTCCTCAGAGCAGTATTTTTTAAAGTCTCTTCACATTTCCGTCCATATCTATGCTTCTAGACGACACATCGACATGAATCAAACACCATTCGAAAGCAAATTGGCTGGTGCCGCAATTTTTTGCTACCACGCAGCAAAGCAAGTGGCGCAGCCGCTTGTCTATATTACTATTTAAACAGGATCCGTCTGTCTGTTTGTTTGTTTGTTTGTCCGCCACGCCGTGTAGTGGGTTCAATTTAGCCGGCCTACAGGGCAGACGGTACGGCGCAGGGGGCTGAAATTTGCACACCTTATAGGTGACAGAGCGGGTCAGCGCCTTTTCTAGGTTTCGGCTCGCTGGGGTGCACGGTTCGCGCGTGGGGCGCGCTGGAAGAACGCCAATGAAATTTTGATCGGTTCGTAGATCTTCATTGAGAGCCGGGGTCGACAAACTTTGTGAACTAAATCCATGCCGATCGGCGGCGAGTGCCTCGCATTGGCGGATGGGCAAGTTTAATTTGAATAAATAGTGGCGAGAGATTGTGTAGATTTCGTTGAATGGCAACAGTTTGTGATTAGGAATTAAATGCACCGCGTTGTCGCAATGCGTCTCATTTGTCCCAGGCTCCATCTTCGTCGCAAATCGCACAAGTTTTGTCAAATATAGTCCGTACGTGGCATATTGCTGTGTGCCAGGATGCATGCTCAAACACAGGTACAGATGCGCCACATTTGCCGCAATGCGCCACATTTGCACACAAAGCACGCATTTCCGACAAAATCGAGTAAGGGCAATGGAATGGCACGAATTATTCGTGACCTGACATGACCAGCGGTGTTGGTAGGGGTTAGGGTAGGGGTAGTGGTAGGGGTAGTTGTAACGTAGGACGCGCCGTGCCTCCGTGCGCGCACCGGCGATACGGGACCACGCGCCCCGTCCGAACACGACCGTAGCCAGTTACCGACTGTATTTTCCGTCTGACCTGACCCGCCTGCGGCGGAGCAGTGGCGCCCCAGCCACAGCCGCATAGGCACCTCGAGGGGAGCAAACGGGGGAGGGCTCACATTTCCTCCCCTCACATTTCCTCCCTCCGCGCAAAAAAAAAAACATACATGAAACGAAACAAACATGTCCGTAACCCGTCACGTCACTCCAATATTCACAAACACACACACGCACGTGCTAATTCGCACATCCCGCCTCACGACGCAATGCCTATGTACATTCAGGTGCCTACACGTCTCCCCACCACCGGCTTAACATACCTGATGTGTTCCGCCGTGTTTTGCCTGTTCGTGGGTCGAGACATTCTACATGACGCCTGCTAAGGCGTTTCGTCTTATGTAGATTGGTGACCAGGGAGCCACCATCTTTCGCGACACACCCGAAGGGCTATCAAACGTCGCAACAAAACCTGATCGCCCGGTTTGACAGCCGGCTCACGTGCGCGATGACGTAAGTCGTACGCACGTTTCATGCTTGTTTGTGTCTCACGCAGCCTATTGTGTGCGGTGCGTAACGTCGTCCGACAGTAGACGCAGCGTTTCATGGACAAAATCATCGGTATATTTCGGCACTGCTTGCGCGGTGAGATGAGATATGGGTGTGTTTGTATGCCGCATGAAATAGAGAAAATAAGGGGAAAATCCATGGGATGCACAGACTTCGTTATTCAAAGAAAAAACAATAGCGTGTAAGTGATTTTCCCAGTCTGCACCATGGCTGTCGGTGAGGGCGCGCAGGCGACGCTTGATATCCCGGTGCCGTCTCTCGATCTTACCTATTGCTTCGTGGTGAAAACCTACGCCACTTCTGACATGTACTCCCCAGAAGCTACAAAATTCTGCCATTTTGTGACCTGTGAAGTTTGTCCCTGCGTCCGTTTCGATACGTTGGGGCGGTCCAAAAGTCAAAAAGTGCTTATTCAGAGCATCTACGATGTGCTCTGCGGATCCAGACTCTAACGGATAGTGAGAGAGAAAACCAGTAAATTTATCAACACATGTTAGCACCAATGTTCTGCCAGTCAACCGGCTGTTCGGCATATGCATCACGTCCACCACTAACACCTCCCCCGGGCCGCACGGATCCTGAGGCAGAAGTGGTGGCGCGGGCGGTCCCCGGTCGTCTTTCCGCTGACTGCACCGCTCGCAGCTGGCGACGTAATTCTCGCAATCACGTCTCAGACCAAGGTACCACACGTCCCTGGACACTTTCTCAAAGAGTTTCTGGTCACCACAGTGTCCGTGGTGCGACGGGTCGTGATTATGGCGGAGAATTTCATACCTTTTTGCTCTGGGCCACACGACCTTGAGCGTTGCGCGCGTAATGTCTTTATAAAAAAGAATGCCATCACGGAAATAAAATTTGTAACATCCTGCTTTTTTAGAGTAGGTGAACAGAATTTCGGCCATTTCTGGTGCTTCAGACGATGCACCAGAGCACGACAATCCCTGTCATGTTTCTGGTACCACCGGATTGAGTCTGGATCCAGTGATAACCGTGTCCCGTCTATGCTAACCGCATTCACTCGTTCACCGTCATACCGGAAGCGACACCCTGCTGACATCCTCCCGTCACCCGCTCCGAAGACGGGCCGCACGGCCCCGACGGCAGACCCGACGCCGGCGGTAGGGCCGGAACCCGTGCGACCCCAGCCCATCGTGCGAGCCGCTCGAATCCGGCGGCCGCGGCCCGGACGGGATCCGGCGCCCCGTCAGTCCGGCGCGATCGCCGCCACCTCCGCGAGCCGGTGGCGGCGGGCGCCGAGCGCCGTCACACCCGAGCACGGTCCCGGCAACTGAGCCAGCGCCACCGACCGGAGCCGCCACGACTGTGGTACCATCAAGCGAACTGTCGCCACCCCCGCCGGAGCCCGAACCAGACCCAGGCTGGTTCTCAGGAATCCTCGACAGCATGTCCACGTGCTGCATGCACGCTGCTGGTCGATGTTCGGCCCGAAAATGGAATTGGCTGACATAAGCTCTCCACCTGACTATACGCGGGTTCACATCATCTTTGTTTTGTAGTATTTTAAGCGCACTCTTGCAATCACAGACCCATGTAAAATCGGCGCCCGCAAGGTATTTATAAAATTTCTTTAGGCCTGTGATAAAGCTGAAAAGTTCAAGTTCGTAAATCGTCCATTGACTGCATTTTGTTATATTTACTGCCGTTGAATGCGATAACTCTTTCCACTCCACCTTGGACTTGACACAAGACTTGACCCGACCCGACCGTGCTACTGTCTGTATAGAGGACAAACGGATCGTCACGCGTTGGGTAGGCCAGTACTCGGCCCGATAACAAACATGTACGCAATGAATCAAATGCCGCCTCTAGTTCGCGATCCCAGTAAAACGATGATGAGTTCGCTAGACGAATCAGAGGCGCCGAAGTGTCCGAAAAAGATGGGATGAATTTCCTGAACCATGCAAAAAAGCCGTATATACGTTTCGCCTCCTTCACAGTGGTGGGAGGCTTGAGCTCCTGAATGCATTTCACTCTGTCTGGGTCAATTGACACGCCTTCGGGTGTAATCAAATGTCCCAAGTAAGAAAGCTTTTGCATGCCTATGCGACATTTGCTGGGCGCTAATTTCAGGCCCGCCTGGCTCAACCTATCTAGTACTGTATGGAGAAGCTTCAGGTGGCTATCGACATCTGCACTCGTCAGCAACACATCGTCGGCGTAAATAGATACACCGGGATGTCCCCGAGAACACGATGCATTGCAACATGCAAGAAGTATGAGGACTGGGCACAGCCCATGGGCATTCTCTGCGGATAGTAGGTCTTTCCTAGGGCGTAAAAAGCGCAGACTTTTTGAGACTCTTTCGACAACTTTAAATTCCAAAATGCATGTTTTACATCCAGCGAGCTGGCAACTTGCCATCCATGAAGGGACTGCAGAAAATCGTCAATGCTTGGAAGCACGAATTTCTTAGGCAAAAGACTTTTGTTAATTTCGCGCATATCCTGGACAATGCGGAACTCGGAAGATTTCCCTTTGGGAACGAGAATCACTGGTGAATTCCAGTCACAGGGCTCTCCGACGGCAATCACGCCACTGGCCTGTATGCATCCAACTGTTCTTCCAAGATTTTTTCTTTGGCCCACGGTACTGGATAAGGCTTTGAAAACCTAGGCTTTGTACCCGGCTCAAACTCCAAATCAACGTCACCCCCACCGTAACAGCCGATGTCTGTGTAACTCTGGGAGAAAACGCCGGGAAATGACTGTAACAAAGAGGCTACCTTCTCGCGATCTGCCCCTCTAACCCCGTCACCAACTTGGAACCGGGTCAGTACCTCCTCCGGCTCGAGACCCAAGAACTGACTATCGCTGGCGGACACGGCATTGGTCTCCGCGGTGTCGAACGTGTCGGTGTCGCGCGGCGGTGTGATATCTGCGCCGTCGGTAGGCTGCAAATACCCGATAACATCACGCCGGCGAAGTGTCACAAATCGGTCTGAACGATTTCTCACACGAAGTGGTATCTCACGGGCTGAGTATGGCCTAAGCAGGGCATCAGTGACCTCAATTTGACCCGTTTTCTGACCTGTCAGCACGTATTCTGAGTCTGTCGATAAATCTGTACTTATTCTAACACAAAGACATGATATTGACCTCGGTGGTATGCGCACTGGCTTCTTCAAGCGCAGCTTCACCTGACCAGACACATCTGAGCAATCTAACACAACACGATGGGCCTTCAGAAAATCAAAACCAAATATACAGTCATGTGAGAGGCCCTCAACAACAGTGAAATCAAAATGCACTTCATCGCTGCCCTCGGCAGCGGCTATCTTTACGGGCAGGCTGCATGAACCAAGGGCTCGCATCTGATGGCCTGACGCTGAAATCAGAGCCGCGGCTGGCTTCAGTTGTGCTTGAGGAGCAATCACTTGCAAAACTCGATTATCCAAAAGAGTTTTTTTGACTGCCGGAATCCAGCAAACAATCACTGACAATGAAGCCGTTGATCGAAGCCCTGGTTACTGGTAAAGAGACCAATCCTAGAACCGGTTGCGCCTGCCCGCGAACTCGTTTGGGCACTGACGCTTGAAATGACCCACTCCCCCACACGACCAGCAGCGGACAATACCTGACCGTCGTCCCTCGACACCGTCACCCCAGTCCGGCGACGGATCACGCGCCGCCCCTCCTCCGGCCGCCGACTCGGGCGACGCGCGGCGGCCGGCGCGCGGCCGCTGGGTTCCGCCCCGTCCGCGGCGCGGAGAGCTGCCGCGTTCCTCCCCTGATGACCGGGTCCAGACGCGTCCAGTGTCGGTCCAGCCCCGGCCGCCACGCGGTGAAGGGGAACGGCGTCTCGCGCCCACTGGCCCGGCGGTCCCGCAACCGGACCGGCTCTGACAGGCCCGGGCATCGCTGGGTGATCTGCTGGCCACCGGGGAGTTCCACCGGCTCCTCCGCTCAGGGGCTCCAGATCGTCGTCCTCTGTCGTTCTCGTCTTCCGGCTCCTCCCACCCGTGCCGTCCTCTGCCGTCCTCGTCTTCCGGCTCCTCCCACCCGTGCCGATCTCGTACGGGTGAACCCGGCGATGCCGAACCCGACCAGCCACCGCGGCCGGCCGCGGCCGGGGATTGGCGGCGGGGTGCGGAGTAGCGGCCGTCCCGGTCAAGGTCATCCCAGCGGACGCGGCGGCCGGACACCGCGCTGGCCACCTCTGCCGCTTCCAGGCCCTCCTCTCGTGTTAGCTCTGAGAGACACTGCTCGAATGTAGACGCTTTCTGGCGAGACAACAGACATCTCTCTTCATGTGACAGCCCGACCAGAAAGTGTCGATATAGGGCCGCGTTATAAGACGGCACACATATTTTCTTCACTTGGCCGTCCTCTCCGAACATCTCGGGACACGCCTGACGGACCAGCTGACGAACCTGAAGACCGTAGCTCTGGGATGAAAGGCTTCCTTTAGTCAGTGTCGCCAGGCCCTGTGACGCATGCTCTACAGAGCCGCTCGCACCACCGAAGTGTGCCTTGAGCTGCTCCGTCACTGTTGCTAGCGACAGCTGACCTCCAGTGTCTTCAATGCTGTTGACGACTGACAGGGCCCGTCCATGACACCTGGCCGCGATGATAGTGCCGAGCTTGGAGTCCGGCAGGCCCCCCAACTCTGCCAGTCTAGAGCACTGTTGGAGAAAGTCCTCCGGCCGGCCCGATCCGTCGTAAGTCGGGAAATCACTGACGGAGACGGACACCACAGGCTCCATCGCCACAATCCCACCGCTGCCACCATGTAACGTAGGAACGCGCCGTGCACTCCGTGCGCGCACCGGCGATACGGGACACGCGCCCCGTCCGAACACGACCGTAGCCAGTTACCGACTGTATTTTCCGTCTGACCTGACCCGCCTGCGGCGGAGCAGTGGCGCCCCCAGCCACAGCCGCATAGGCACCTCGAGGGGAGCAAACGGGGGAGGCTCACATTTCCTCCCCTCACTAGGGGTAGTGTAGTGGTAGGGGTAGGGGTAGGGGTAGTAGTAGGGGTAGGGGTAGTGGTAGGGGTAGGAGTATGGGTAGTAGTGGTAGGGGTAGATGTAGTGGTAGGGGTAGGGGTAGGGGTAGGGATAGGGGTAGGGGTAGGGTAGGGTAGGGTAGGTAGTGGTAGGGGTAGTGGTAGGGGTAGTGGTAGGGGTAGGGGTAGGGGTAGGGGTAGTGGTAGGGTAGGGGTAGTGGTAGGGGTAGTGGTAGGGGTAGGGGTAGTGGTGGAGACAAAAGCAGAACAGTGGCCCGGGCTGATCCCAGCGGACGAGAGGTGACCTATGTGACCTGGCCTGACCCAAAGTGACCGGGGCTGACCCCTTTGACCCGTCTTGACCCCGTATCACCCAAATTTCATCCAACAACGCCCTCAGAACAGTTCATTTTTAAATTCTCTTCACATTTCCGTCCATATCTATGCTTCTAGACGACACATCGACATGAATCAAACACCATTCGAAAGCAAATTGGCTGGTGCCGCAATTTTTTCCTACCACGCAGCAAAGCAAGTGGCGCAGCCGCTTGTCTATACTACTATTTGAGGAAGGCGTAGTTTCTGTCTATTACGAAGGTCGCGACATGGTGCTACGTAGCGCGGGTTACAGATCACACCGTTGCACCTACCGCGCTGAAATTTGCGCAAGTTATAGAACAAGGATGGACAACGTGCCTTTGAGCGGTCTCGGCTCGATCGGATCGATAGCGAGCGCGTGGCGCGTGCCCAAAAAGTGCAAATTCGCGTCATAGACTTTACATGTATAAATCGGCTGGCAAAAACGGGCGAAAATGGCTAAATTTGCCCGACACGGGTCCGTTCCCCGTGCAATATCTCGGTAGCCGTGCGCCCGATCGGCACGGGGAAAACAGCATCGTGTAGAGAATCGAACGGGCAATCGAATAGTGTGCGGTGCAGGGGTGGCACGCGCCACGTGCAAGTGTGAGGGCAATTTCATTTCAAAAAGTGCCATTTTAAACGGATTTTGGAATTTATATTAATTTCAGGTGATCGTCAGACGGAATGAGTTGAAACAGCGCCTATTAGCAATAAAAATGTACCGTCTCTCATGGAAAAATTGTGAAAAGCTAATTGATCAAAAACAATGTGGAAAAAATCGCTGAATTAAAATGGTATTTGTCCATAATGTGCCACTAAAAAGATACACGGGATTTGCTGCTTAACCTGATACGCTTGACAATTGAAAATGCTATCATTAGAAAGAGCATTCAATTCTCTCCAAGATCCAATCATCACGTTTGCATGACAAGCAACAGTATTCTTTAAAATATAAATGTTTTAAACCTCTGCAAAACGATTTTTAGCGAAAATTATCTACGCCTTTCATTTGTCTTAAAACTACGCACCTCAATTATAAAGCACATTTGACAGATTCTGAAGTGGAAAGCATGCTTATCAGACACGGGCACCTCGATGCGGTGGATATTTTTTCCACAAACCAAAACGTTTAGCCGTCAAAAAGCAATCGACCGAAATGGATAGATAACCCAACCGACACAAGAACAACCGAACACCCGCCGATCGAAAATATCCCTATTCGCGTTGCGGAGCACGCGGGTCACCCTAGCCGGGGGTTTTCTGATTAAATCTGTCAGCCGCGTGCTAGGGTGACCCACCTCGAATAGAATACCCACCTAGCTAGGGGGTTTTCTGATTAAATCTGTCAGCCGCGTGCTAGGGTGACCCACCTCGAATAGAATACCCACCAAGAATACCCACCTAGCTAGGGTGCTAGGGTTCGATTGCCCGTGCTAGGGTGACCCGCGTGCTCCGCAACGCGAAAAGGGATATTTTCGATCGGCGGGTGTTCGGTTGTTCTTGTGTCGGTTGGGTTATCTATCCATTTCGGTCGATTGCTTTTTGACGGCTAAACGTTTTGGTTTGTGGAAAAAATATCCACCGCATAGAGGTGCCCGTGTCTGATAAGCATGCTTTCCACTTCAGAATCTGTCAAATGTGCTTTATAATTGAGGTGCGTAGTTTTAAGACAAATGAAAGGCGTAGATAATTTTCGCTAAAAATCGTTTTGCAGAGGTTTAAAACATTTATATTTTTAAGAATACTGTTGCTTGTCATGCAAACGTGATGATTGGATCTTGGAAAGAATTGAATGCTCTTTCTAATGATAGCATTTTCAATTATCAAGCATATCAGGTTAAGCAGCAAATCCCGTGTATCTTTTTAGTGGCACATTATGGACAAATACCATTTTAATTCAGCGATTTTTCCACATTGTTTTTGATCAATTAGCTGTCCACAATTTTTTCCATGAGAGGCGGTACATTTCTCTTGGCAATTGACGTTGTTTCAACTCTCTCAGTCTGATGGTCACGGGAAAATAAAATAAAATCCAAAATCCGTTTGAAATGGCACTTTTTGAAATGAAATTGCCCTCACACTTGCACGTGGCGCGTGCCACCCCTGCACCGCACACTATTCGATTGCCCGTTCGATTCTCTACACGATGCTGTTTTCCCCGTGCCGATCGGGCGCACGGCTACCGAGATATTGCACGGGGAACGGACCCGTGTCGGGCAAATTTAGCCATTTTCGCCCGTTTTTGCCAGCCGATTTATACATGTAAAGTCTATGACGCGAATTTGCACTTTTTGGGCACGCGCCACGCGCTCGCTATCGATCCGATCGAGCCGAGACCGCTCAAAGGCACGTTGTCCATCCTTGTTCTATAACTTGCGCAAATTTCAGCGCGGTAGGTGCAACGGTGTGACCTGTAACCCGCGCTACGTAGCACCATGTCGCGACCTTCGTAATAGACAGAAACTACGCCTTCCTCAAATCTATACTACTATTTGAACAGGATCCGTCTGTTTGTTTGTTTGTTTGTCCGCCACGCCGTGTAGTGGGTTCAATTTAGCCGGCCTACAGGGCAGACGGTATATCGTAGGGGGTTGAAATTTGCACACCTTATAGGTGACAGAGCGGGTCAGTGCCTTTTCTAGGTTCCGACTCGCTGGGGTGCACGGTTCGCGCGTGGGGCGCGCCGGAAGAACGCCAATGAAATTTTGATCGGTTCTTATATCTTCATTGAGAGCCGGGGTCGACAAACTTACTGAGCTAAATGCATGCCGATCGGTGGCGGGTGCCTCGCATTGGCGGATGGGCAAGTTTTTAATTTGAATAAATAGTGGCGAGAGATTGTGTTGATTTTCGTTCAATGGAAACAGTTTGTGATACGAGTATACAAATGCACCGCATTTGCCGCAAGGCGTCACATTGGTCACAGGGCGTCATTTTTTGCCGCAAATCGCACAGTTTTGTCAAATATAGTCCGATACGGGTGCAATTTGGTGCCAGGATGCATGCTTAAACAACAGGTACAGATGCGCCGCATTTGCCGCAATGCGCCACATTTGCCACAAAGCGCCATTTCCGACAAAAGGAATGGCACGAATAGGGGCAGGGCTTGGAACACTTTAAGTCTGATATTTTAGCACTGATTGAATCCAATTATTTTGTGACCTGACATGACCCAGCGGTGTTCGTAGGGGTAGGGATAGGTAGGGGTAGGGGTAGGGTAGTGGTAGGGGTAGGGGTAGGGGTAGGGGTAGGGGTAGTGGTAGGAGTAGTAGTGGTAGGGGCAGTAGTAGGGGTAGAAGTAGGGGTAGGGGTAGTGGTAGGGGTACGGGTAGGGGTAGGAGTAGGGGTAGTGGTAGGGGTAGGGATAGGGGTAGTGGTAGGGGTAGGGGTAGTGGTGGAGGCAAAAGTAAAACAGTGGCCCGGGCTGAATCCATCGGACGAGAAGTGACCTATGTGACCTGGCCTGACCCAAAATGACCGGGGCTGACCTCTTTGACCCGTCTTGACCCCGTACCAGCCAAATTTCATCCAACAAAGCCCTCAGAACAGTTCTTTTTTAAATTCTCTTCACATTTCCGTCCATATCTCCGCTTCTAGACGACACATCGACGTAAATCAAACACCATTCGAAAGCAAATTGGCTGGTGCCGCTTTTTCTCTACCACGCAGCAAAGCAAGTGGCGCAGCCGCTTGTCTATCTTACTATTTGAGGAGGGTGCGTCTGTCCGTTACCGAGGTCCCGACTTGGTGGTGCTTTGCGTGGACTACAGGCCAGACCGTTGCACCTAGCCCGGTGAAATTTGCACAACTTATAGATCAAGGATGCGCGACGTGCCTTTGAGGGGTCTCAGCTCCATCGGATTGATAGGGAGCGCGTGGCGCGTGCTCAAAAAGTGCAAATTCGCGTCATAGACTTTACATGTATAAATCGGCGTGCGAAATCGGGCGAAAACGGCTAATTTTGGCCGACACGGGTCCAGTTCCCGTGCAATATCTTGGTGACCAGGGGTCCGACCGGCACGGGGAAAACAGCATCGTGTACAGAATTGAACGGGCTATTGAATGGTGTGCAATGCAGAGGATAGCACGCGCCACGTGCACCCGTGAGGGTACTTTTGTTGAAAAATTGCGGTTTTTGACGGATTTTGGAATTGATTTTATTTTTAGGTGACCGTTAAACGGAGCGAGTTGGAACAACGCCTGTAGACAAGAGAAATGTACCGCCTCCCATACAAAAATTGTGAAAAGCTGATTGATCCAAATCAAGGTGGTGCAAATCACAGGAGAAAATGGTGTTTGCCAATTTTGTGCCACTTTATTAATCACACGGGGTTTGCTGCATAACCTGATACCTTTGGCAATTGAATATGGTACCATTGGATAGAGCATTCAATTCTGTCCAATATTCACTCTTCATTTTTGCATGATTAGCAACAGTATCCTTAAAAATGTAAATGTTCCAAACCATTACATTGTCATTTTTAGCGAAATTCATCGATGGCCCTCAAAAGACTTCACGCCAGTTTTCGAATCATTCTAAAGTAGAACGCATGATAATACGACACGGGCACCTCGATGCGATGTATCTTTTTGTTTTCTTACAAAATGCTTGGCCGTCAAAAAGCAATGGAACGAAATGGATGCCAACCAAATCGACACAGACCAACCCAATACTCACGGGTCAAAAATAACCCTTCTTCGCGTTGCGGAGCACGCGGGTAACCCTAGTCTATACTACTATTTGAACAGGATCCATCTGTCTGTTTGTTTGTCTGTCCGCCACGCCGTGTAGTGGGTTCAATTTAGCCGGCCTACAGGGCAGACGGTATATCGTAGGGTGTTGAAATTTGCACACCTTATAGGTGACAGAGCGGGTCAGTGCCTTTTCTAGGTTCCGACTCGCTGGGGTGCACGGTTCGCGCGTGGGGCGCGCCGGAAGAACGCCAATGAAATTTTGATCGGTTCTTATATCTTCATTGAGAGCCGGGGTCGACAAACTTTGCGGACTAAATGCATGCCGATCGGTGGCGAGTGCCTCGCATTGGCGGATCGGCAAGTTATTAATTTGAATGAAAAGTGGCGAAAAAATGTGTTGACTGTCGCTAAATGGGTACAGTTTGTGATGGAATTTACAAATGCACCACGTTTGCCGCAATGCGTCACATTTGTCCCAAGGCTCCATCTTCGTCGCAAATCGCACAGTTTTGTCAAATATGGTCCGATGTGGGTGCAATTTGGTGCCAAGATGCATGCTCAATCGTCGGGTGAAAATGCGCCGCGTTTGTCGCAATGCGCCACATATGCCACAAAGCGCCATTTCCGACAAATACGATTAAGCGTAATGGAATGGCACGAATAGGGGCAGGGCTGGGAACACTTAACCCGCGCCGTGCTGGGGGGGGCGTTTTTACGCCCCCCCCCCCTCAGGTTTTTCGCGAATATCTCAAAAACGGCGGCGCGCAGCGCCGCCGTTTTTGGTACACGTGTTCCTACATCATTTCCGCACATGTTGTGAAAATTTCAGACCTAGGCCGTTCAAGGTCAGGTCACCAGGTCACGTCAAGTGACCTTACCTCAGAAAAAGTTCAAAGGCTCGCTATAGCTACACCGACTGAACGATCACTTTGAAACTTTCAGCGATTGATATGAGTAACAGTATGTATAAAATGTATATCTCGGATTTTTGATATCTGTGACCTAAGGTCAGGTCAATTTTGCGACCTCTCCATTATAAGTCAATGGGAGAAAATTGAAATGCGCCTCTTTTGGACGAATATCGTTCAAAACGCTCTCAAACATCGGTTCATAGGTAAACATGACACACTGAATAGGAAAAATGCACCTGTGACCCCTCTGTGTGCCCCTGAGGTCATCTCAGGTCATGAACGGTCGCCAGCAGTTTTTTGGCTATAACTTTTGATAGAGACGTGCTAGAGCGGTGAAAACACGTCAGATGTGTTCAGCTCGACGATACGGATCGACTGATATGCAACATGACCCTTTTCGGTCAGGTCATGACCTTGACCTGAGGTCAAATTTTCAAAATGACCTTTCAAGGTCAACAAATAGTTCATTCGACGCGTCTCGACGAGAGGAACACGATGCTGGCAAAAGTAATGTCATGGCGCTTATGAGTCAAAAGTTATTGACGAAAAAACGTTTTTCGTAAAAACGGCTATTTTTGGAGCTTTTGCCCTCTAGAGGCTAAACCGTTGACCTGAGGTCAAATCTGAGAACATTACTCAGAAAGGTCTGTAAAAGGGCTATCGAATGCGCTTTTCCGCGGCGCTGTAGCTCTATCGGTTCCCGAGATAGCCGTTGGCAGTTTCCAAAATGTTGAAATAGTCAACATTTTACCTTTGGTGACCTCTGGTGACCTGACCTTTGACCTGACCCAAAAAATGACCGAAGTGTTTTCGTCCTTATTTTTGACGCTCTTTCGAATGCCGCTTACCGCGTGTCGCTACGTGGCCCAGGAGCCGAGTTAGACGGGGGGGCGTGAAAACGCCCCCCCCCCCCCAGCACTCGGCGGAAAGTTCAGGCCACCAGCACGGCGCGGGTTAAAGTCTGATATTTTAGTACTGATTGGATCCAATTATTCTGTGACCTGACATGACCCAGCGGTGTTGGTAGGGGTAGGGTAGTGGTAGGGGAAGTGGTAGGGGTAGTGTAGTGGTAGGGGTAGGGGTAGGGGTAGTGGTAGGAGTAGTAGTAGGGGTAGGGGTAGTGGTAGGGGTAGTAGTAGGGGTAGGGGTAGTGGTAGGGGTAGTGGTAGGGGTAGTGGTAGGGGTAGTAGTAGGGGTAGTGGTAGGGGTAGTAGTAGGGGTAGTGGCAGGGGTAGTGGTAGGGGTAGTAGTAGGGGTAGTAGTAGGGGTAGGGGTAGGGGTAGGGGTAGGGGTAGTGGTAGGGGTAGGGGTAGTGGTAGGAGTAGTAGTAGGGGTAGGGGTAGTGGTAGGGGTAGTAGTAGGGGTAGGGGTAGGGTAGGGGTAGGGATAGGGGTAGTGGTAGGGGTAGTGGTAGTGGTAGTGGTAGGGGTAGTGGTAGGGGTAGTGGTAGGGGTAGTGGTAGGGGTAGTGGTAGGGGTAGTAGTAGGGGTAGGGGTAGTAGTAAGGGTAGTGGTAGGGGTAGCGGTAGGGGTAGTGGTAGGGGTAGGGGTAGTGGTGGAGGCAAAAGTAGAACAGGGGTCCGGACTCCGGGCTGATCCCATCAGACGAGAGGTGACCTATGTGACCTGGCCTGACCCAGAGTGACCAGGGCTGACCCCTATGACCCGTCTTGACCCCGTATCACCCAACTTTCATCCAACGAAGTCCTCAGAGCAGTATTTTTTAAAGTCTCTTCACATTTCCGTCCATATCTATGCTTCTAGACGACACATCGACATGAATCAAACACCATTCGAAAGCAAATTGGCTGGTGCCGCAATTTTTTGCTACCACGCAGCAAAGCAAGTGGCGCAGCCGCTTGTCTATATTACTATTTAAACAGGATCCGTCTGTCTGTTTGTTTGTTTGTTTGTCCGCCACGCCGTGTAGTGGGTTCAATTTAGCCGGCCTACAGGGCAGACGGTACGGCGCAGGGGGCTGAAATTTGCACACCTTATAGGTGACAGAGCGGGTCAGCGCCTTTTCTAGGTTTCGGCTCGCTGGGGTGCACGGTTCGCGCGTGGGGCGCGCTGGAAGAACGCCAATGAAATTTTGATCGGTTCGTAGATCTTCATTGAGAGCCGGGGTCGACAAACTTTGTGAACTAAATCCATGCCGATCGGCGGCGAGTGCCTCGCATTGGCGGATGGGCAAGTTTTAATTTGAATAAATAGTGGCGAGAGATTGTGTAGATTTTCGTTGAATGGCAACAGTTTGTGATAGGAATTTACAAATGCACCGCGTTTGTCGCAATGCGTCTCATTTGTCCCAAGGCTCCATCTTCGTCGCAAATCGCACAGTTTTGTCAAATATAGTCCGTTACGGGTGCAATTTGGTGCCAGGATGCATGCTCAAACAACAGGTACAGATGCGCCACATTTGCCGCAATGCGCCACATTTGCCACAAAGCGCCATTTCCGACAAAATCGAGTAAGGGCAATGGAATGGCACGAATTATTCTGTGACCTGACATGACCCAGCGGTGTTGGTAGGGGTAGGGGTAGGGGTAGTGGTAGGGGTAGTTGTAACGTAGGAACGCGCCGTGCACTCCGTGCGCGCACCGGCGATACGGGACACGCGCCCCGTCCGAACACGACCGTAGCCAGTTACCGACTGTATTTTCCGTCTGACCTGACCCGCCTGCGGCGGAGCAGTGGCGCCCCCAGCCACAGCCGCATAGGCACCTCGAGGGGAGCAAACGGGGGAGGCTCACATTTCCTCCCCTCACATTTCCTCCCTCCGCGCAAAAAAAAAAAAACATACATGAAACGAAACAACATGTCCGTAACCCGTCACGTCACTCCAATATTCACAAACACACACACGCACGTGCTAATTCGCACATCCCGCCTCACGACGCAATGCCTATGTACATTCAGGTGCCTACACGTCTCGCCCCACCACCGGCTTAACATACCTGATGTGTGTCCGCCGTGTTTTGCCTGTTCGTGGGTCGAGACATTCTACATGACGCCTGCTAAGGCGTTTCGTCATTATGTAGATTGGTGACCAGGGAGCCACCATCTTTCGCGACACACCCGAAGGGCTATCAAAACGTCGCAACAAAACCTGATCGCCCGGTTTGACAGCCGGCTCACGTGCGCGATGACGTAAGTCGTACGCACGTTTCATGCTTGTTTGTGTCTCACGCAGCCTATTGTGTGCGGTGCGTAACGTGTCCGACAGTAGACGCAGCGTTTCATGGACAAAATCATCGGTATATTTCGGCACTGCTTGCGCGGTGAGATGAGATATGGGTGTGTTTGTATGCCGCATGAAATAGAGAAAATAAGGGGAAAATCCATGGGATGCACAGACTTCGTTATTCAAAGAAAAAACAATAGCGTGTAAGTGATTTTCCCAGTCTGCACCATGGCTGTCGGTGAGGGCGCGCAGGCGACGCTTGATATCCCGGTGCCGTCTCTCGATCTTACCTATTGCTTCGTGGTGAAAACCTACGCCACTTCTGACATGTACTCCCCAGAAGCTACAAAATTCTGCCATTTTGTGACCTGTGAAGTTTGTCCCTGCGTCCGTTTCGATACGTTGGGGCGGTCCAAAAGTCAAAAAGTGCTTATTCAGAGCATCTACGATGTGCTCTGCGGATCCAGACTCTAACGGATAGTGAGAGAGAAAACCAGTAAATTTATCAACACATGTTAGCACCAATGTTCTGCCAGTCAACCGGCTGTTCGGCATATGCATCACGTCCACCACTAACACCTCCCCCGGGCCGCACGGATCCTGAGGCAGAAGTGGTGGCGCGGGCGGTCCCCGGTCGTCTTTCCGCTGACTGCACCGCTCGCAGCTGGCGACGTAATTCTCGCAATCACGTCTCAGACCAAGGTACCACACGTCCCTGGACACTTTCTCAAAGAGTTTCTGGTCACCACAGTGTCCGTGGTGCGACGGGTCGTGATTATGGCGGAGAATTTCATACCTTTTTGCTCTGGGCCACACGACCTTGAGCGTTGCGCGCGTAATGTCTTTATAAAAAAGAATGCCATCACGGAAAATAAAATTTGTAACATCCTGCTTTTTTAGAGTAGGTGAACAGAATTTCGGCCATTTCTGGTGCTTCAGACGATGCACCAGAGCACGACAATCCCTGTCATGTTTCTGGTACCACCGGATTGAGTCTGGATCCAGTGATAACCGTGTCCCGTCTATGCTAACCGCATTCACTCGTTCACCCGTCATACCGGAAGCGACACCCTGCTGACATCCTCCCGTCACCCGCTCCGAAGACGGGCCGCACGGCCCCGACGGCAGACCCGACGCCGGCGGTACGGGCCGGAACCCGTGCGACCCCAGCCCATCGTGCGAGCCGCTCGAATCCGGCGGCCGCGGCCCGGACGGGATCCGGCGCCCCGTCAGTCCGGCGCGATCGCCGCCACCTCCGCGAGCCGGTGGCGGCGGGCGCCGAGCGCCGTCACACCCGAGCACGGTCCCGGCAACTGAGCCAGCGCCACCGACCGGAGCCGCCACGACTGTGGTACCATCAAGCGAACTGTCGCCACCCCCGCCGGAGCCCGAACCAGACCCAGGCTGGTTCTCAGGAATCCTCGACAGCATGTCCACGTGCTGCATGCACGCTGCTGGTCGATGTTCGGCCCGAAAATGGAATTGGCTGACATAAGCTCTCCACCTGACTATACGCGGGTTCACATCATCTTTGTTTTGTAGTATTTTAAGCGCACTCTTGCAATCACAGACCCATGTAAAATCGGCGCCCGCAAGGTATTTATAAAATTTCTTTAGGCCTGTGATAAAGCTGAAAAGTTCAAGTTCGTAAATCGTCCACTTTGACTGCATTTTGTTATATTTACTGCCGTTGAATGCGATAACTCTTTCCACTCCACCTTGGACTTGACACAAGACTTGACCCGACCCGACCGTGCTACTGTCTGTATAGAGGACAAACGGATCGTCACGCGTTGGGTAGGCCAGTACTCGGCCCGATAACAAACATGTACGCAATGAATCAAATGCCGCCTCTAGTTCGCGATCCCAGTAAAACGATGATGAGTTCGCTAGACGAATCAGAGGCGCCGAAGTGTCCGAAAAAGATGGGATGAATTTCCTGAACCATGCAAAAAAGCCGTATATACGTTTCGCCTCCTTCACAGTGGTGGGAGGCTTGAGCTCCTGAATGCATTTCACTCTGTCTGGGTCAATTGACACGCCTTCGGGTGTAATCAAATGTCCCAAGTAAGAAAGCTTTTGCATGCCTATGCGACATTTGCTGGGCGCTAATTTCAGGCCCGCCTGGCTCAACCTATCTAGTACTGTATGGAGAAG
Organism: Amphibalanus amphitrite; assembly: GCF_019059575.1. Classification (NCBI taxonomy): domain Eukaryota; kingdom Metazoa; phylum Arthropoda; class Thecostraca; order Balanomorpha; family Balanidae; genus Amphibalanus; species Amphibalanus amphitrite. Next base: position 492,075 of record NW_024881719.1, on the reverse strand, counting down.
CTTCAGGTGGCTATCGACATCTGCACTCGTCAGCAACACATCGTCGGCGTAAATAGATACACCGGGGATGTCCCCGAGAACACGATGCATTGCAACATGCAAGAAGTATGAGGACTGGGCACAGCCCATGGGCATTCTCTGCGGATAGTAGGTCTTTCCTAGGGCGTAAAAAGCGCAGACTTTTTGAGACTCTTTCGACAACTTTAAATTCCAAAATGCATGTTTTACATCCAGCGAGCTGGCAACTTGCCATCCATGAAGGGACTGCAGAAAATCGTCAATGCTTGGAAGCACGAATTTCTTAGGCAAAAGACTTTTGTTAATTTCGCGCATATCCTGGACAATGCGGAACTCGGAAGATTTCCCTTTGGGAACGAGAATCACTGGTGAATTCCAGTCACAGGGCTCTCCGACGGCAATCACGCCACTGGCCTGTAATGCATCCAACTGTTCTTCCAAGATTTTTTCTTTGGCCCACGGTACTGGATAAGGCTTTGAAAACCTAGGCTTTGTACCCGGCTCAAACTCCAAATCAACGTCACCCCCACCGTAACAGCCGATGTCTGTGTAACTCTGGGAGAAAACGCCGGGAAATGACTGTAACAAAGAGGCTACCTTCTCGCGATCTGCCCCTCTAACCCCGTCACCAACTTGGAACCGGGTCAGTACCTCCTCCGGCTCGAGACCCAAGAACTGACTATCGCTGGCGGACACGGCATTGGTCTCCGCGGTGTCGAACGTGTCGGTGTCGCGCGGCGGTGTGATATCTGCGCCGTCGGTAGGCTGCAAATACCCGATAACATCACGCCGGCGAAGTGTCACAAATCGGTCTGAACGATTTCTCACACGAAGTGGTATCTCACGGGCTGAGTATGGCCTAAGCAGGGCATCAGTGACCTCAATTTGACCCGTTTTCTGACCTGTCAGCACGTATTCTGAGTCTGTCGATAAATCTGTACTTATTCTAACACAAAGACATGATATTGACCTCGGTGGTATGCGCACTGGCTTCTTCAAGCGCAGCTTCACCTGACCAGACACATCTGAGCAATCTAACACAACACGATGGGCCTTCAGAAAATCAAAACCAAATATACAGTCATGTGAGAGGCCCTCAACAACAGTGAAATCAAAATGCACTTCATCGCTGCCCTCGGCAGCGGCTATCTTTACGGGCAGGCTGCATGAACCAAGGGCTCGCATCTGATGGCCTGACGCTGAAATCAGAGCCGCGGCTGGCTTCAGTTGTGCTTGAGGAGCAATCACTTGCAAAACTCGATTATCCAAAAGAGTTTTTTTGACTGCCGGAATCCAGCAAACAATCACTGACAATGAAGCCGTTGATCGAAGCCCTGGTTACTGGTAAAGAGACCAATCCTAGAACCGGTTGCGCCTGCCCGCGAACTCGTTTGGGCACTGACGCTTGAAATGACCCACTCCCCCACACGACCAGCAGCGGACAATACCTGACCGTCGTCCCTCGACACCGTCACCCCAGTCCGGCGACGGATCACGCGCCGCCCCTCCTCCGGCCGCCGACTCGGGCGACGCGCGGCGGCCGGCGCGCGGCCGCTGGGTTCCGCCCCGTCCGCGGCGCGGAGAGCTGCCGCGTTCCTCCCCTGATGACCGGGTCCAGACGCGTCCAGTGTCGGTCCAGCCCCGGCCGCCACGCGGTGAAGGGGAACGGCGTCTCGCGCCCACTGGCCCGGCGGTCCCGCAACCGGACCGGCTCTGACAGGCCCGGGCATCGCTGGGTGATCTGCTGGCCACCGGGGAGTTCCACCGGCTCCTCCGCTCAGGGGCTCCAGATCGTCGTCCTCTGTCGTTCTCGTCTTCCGGCTCCTCCCACCCGTGCCGTCCTCTGCCGTCCTCGTCTTCCGGCTCCTCCCACCCGTGCCGATCTCGTACGGGTGAACCCGGCGATGCCGAACCCGACCAGCCACCGCGGCCGGCCGCGGCCGGGGATTGGCGGCGGGGCGCGGAGTAGCGGCCGTCCCGGTCAAGGTCATCCCAGCGGACGCGGCGGCCGGACACCGCGCTGGCCACCTCTGCCGCTTCCAGGCCCTCCTCTCGTGTTAGCTCTGAGAGACACTGCTCGAATGTAGACGCTTTCTGGCGAGACAACAGACATCTCTCTTCATGTGACAGCCCGACCAGAAAGTGTCGATATAGGGCCGCGTTATAAGACGGCACACATATTTTCTTCACTTGGCCGTCCTCTCCGAACATCTCGGGACACGCCTGACGGACCAGCTGACGAACCTGAAGACCGTAGCTCTGGGATGAAAGGCTTCCTTTAGTCAGTGTCGCCAGGCCCTGTGACGCATGCTCTACAGAGCCGCTCGCACCACCGAAGTGTGCCTTGAGCTGCTCCGTCACTGTTGCTAGCGACAGCTGACCTCCAGTGTCTTCAATGCTGTTGACGACTGACAGGGCCCGTCCATGACACCTGGCCGCGATGATAGTGCCGAGCTTGGAGTCCGGCAGGCCCCCCAACTCTGCCAGTCTAGAGCACTGTTGGAGAAAGTCCTCCGGCCGGCCCGATCCGTCGTAAGTCGGGAAATCACTGACGGAGACGGACACCACAGGCTCCATCGCCACAATCCCACCGCTGCCACCATGTAACGTAGGAACGCGCCGTGCACTCCGTGCGCGCACCGGCGATACGGGACACGCGCCCCGTCCGAACACGACCGTAGCCAGTTACCGACTGTATTTTCCGTCTGACCTGACCCGCCTGCGGCGGAGCAGTGGCGCCCCCAGCCACAGCCGCATAGGCACCTCGAGGGGAGCAAACGGGGGAGGCTCACATTTCCTCCCCTCACTAGGGGTAGTGTAGTGGTAGGGGTAGGGGTAGGGGTAGTAGTAGGGGTAGGGGTAGTGGTAGGGGTAGGAGTATGGGTAGTAGTGGTAGGGGTAGATGTAGTGGTAGGGGTAGGGGTAGGGGTAGGGATAGGGGTAGGGGTAGGGGTAGGGGTAGGGGTAGTGGTAGGGGTAGTGGTAGGGGTAGTGGTAGGGGTAGGGGTAGGGGTAGGGGTAGTGGTAGGGTAGGGGTAGTGGTAGGGGTAGTGGTAGGGGTAGGGGTAGTGGTGGAGACAAAAGCAGAACAGTGGCCCGGGCTGATCCCAGCGGACGAGAGGTGACCTATGTGACCTGGCCTGACCCAAAGTGACCGGGGCTGACCCCTTTGACCCGTCTTGACCCCGTATCACCCAAATTTCATCCAACAACGCCCTCAGAACAGTTCATTTTTAAATTCTCTTCACATTTCCGTCCATATCTATGCTTCTAGACGACACATCGACATGAATCAAACACCATTCGAAAGCAAATTGGCTGGTGCCGCAATTTTTTCCTACCACGCAGCAAAGCAAGTGGCGCAGCCGCTTGTCTATACTACTATTTGAGGAAGGCGTAGTTTCTGTCTATTACGAAGGTCGCGACATGGTGCTACGTAGCGCGGGTTACAGATCACACCGTTGCACCTACCGCGCTGAAATTTGCGCAAGTTATAGAACAAGGATGGACAACGTGCCTTTGAGCGGTCTCGGCTCGATCGGATCGATAGCGAGCGCGTGGCGCGTGCCCAAAAAGTGCAAATTCGCGTCATAGACTTTACATGTATAAATCGGCTGGCAAAAACGGGCGAAAATGGCTAAATTTGCCCGACACGGGTCCGTTCCCCGTGCAATATCTCGGTAGCCGTGCGCCCGATCGGCACGGGGAAAACAGCATCGTGTAGAGAATCGAACGGGCAATCGAATAGTGTGCGGTGCAGGGGTGGCACGCGCCACGTGCAAGTGTGAGGGCAATTTCATTTCAAAAAGTGCCATTTTAAACGGATTTTGGATTTTATTTTATTTTCCCGTGACCATCAGACTGAGAGAGTTGAAACAACGTCAATTGCCAAGAGAAATGTACCGCCTCTCATGGAAAAATTGTGGACAGCTAATTGATCAAAAACAATGTGGAAAAATCGCTGAATTAAAATGGTATTTGTCCATAATGTGCCACTAAAAAGATACACGGGATTTGCTGCTTAACCTGATACGCTTGACAATTGAAAATGCTATCATTAGAAAGAGCATTCAATTCTCTCCAAGATCCAATCATCACGTTTGCATGACAAGCAACAGTATTCTTTAAAATATAAATGTTTTAAACCTCTGCAAAACGATTTTTAGCGAAAATTATCTACGCCTTTCATTTGTCTTAAAACTACGCACCTCAATTATAAAGCACATTTGACAGTTTCTGAAGTGGAAAGCATGCTTATCAGACACGGGCACCTCGATGCGGTGGATATTTTTTCCACAAACCAAAACGTTTAGCCGTCAAAAAGCAATCGACCGAAATGGATAGATAACCCAACCGACACAAGAACAACCGAACACCCGCCGATCGAAAATATCCCTTTTCGCGTTGCGGAGCACGCGGGTCACCCTAGCCGGGGGTTTTCTGATTAAATCTGTCAGCCGTGTGTGAAGCTCGCGCTTCATTTTTCGAAGTGGCTGCGTATTAGGGGGCTGTCGGGTCACCGACATTGTATTACCTTTATCAGACATCGGCGGTTTCATCTTAGCCATAACAGACATTTTGTCTAGTTCTAATCTGAAGCACATGCTGATATCCAGTTATAAAACCCAGGTAGAAGCGTCCGGATTACGCATTGTTTGTTTGAGTTCCCAGGGTACGCACGGGTGACATTGTCGGCCAATCAGTGGTGATAGAGAGAGGCAGGGAGTGACACGCATCAAGGCCAACAACAAACGCAGCACGCGCTCTGCCCTCGGCCCAAGATGAGCGGAGGGCAGGTATATAAACTGGCCCACTGCTACTGACCGGCATCATTTGCCCTGGAGGTGACCGACTAGATAACTGGATCACAGACACTCCAAAATTCGACATGAAGCTGGTGAGAAACTGGGTGAATTCGTCTGCTCTGAATGTTTGCTATTTCAAGATAGATTTATAAAGAAATGTCATGCTCAATATTTAGTCTGATGTTAATATATAAAAGGTTTGACCGGTTTTGATCCGTCACAGGTCGTCGTTCTCTGTCTGGCGACTCTGGCCCTTGCCCAGTCGGAAAAGGAAGCAAAGATCGTCAACCATCAGTACGAAATAGATGAGGACGGCACCTACAATTTGGTGTAAGTAATCCGAAGGTTTAAATTAAATGTTTGGAAGCACTATTTATTGTGATTTTCTATTGAAAAAACCAACCTAATCTCCGCATAAATTTGCATAATCATCTTTAAATCCCTAATAATTGCACCCTAATGACATCGGAGTCCTTGGTTTGCGTACTATTCTTGCGATTATCATTTCGACTGCTGCTAACTTATATATGTTTTGCCTTTTTCAGTTATCAGACTTCAAACGACATCGAGGCCACTGAAACTGGTAAATCCTACCCGGGAGACGAGCCGGAGACGGGCAACTTCGTGAGGAGCGGCAGCTACAGCTACGTTTGGGAGGGCGTCACCTACACAGTCAACTGGCAGGCCGACGAGAACGGCTACTTTGCCGAGGGAGACCACATCCCCAAGAAATAGAAAATGACGCGAGAAGTTCAGCATAGTTAATCTTCTCGTTCTGAATGCCTACGCCTTTGTCCGTTTATTTGTCTGTCTGCCTGTCTGTCTGTCTGTCTGTCTGTCTGTCTGCCTGTTTTTTATGTTCGTGATGATAAATTCGAACTGTTGATTGCATCAAGCATTAATTATTCGATGAACATGATATGTGCTTTGTCTTGTACCATTGCAATCGTTGCAAAGAGCAGAAGTTATCAAAATTATTAAAATGACGTAATTACTCCAAGTGTGTTATGCAATAATTAGCGTACATCAAACTGTTATTCGACCTTCACGTAACTATACTATGATTTGTCTCATGTGCATTTGTCTTGTCCATTGTTTATTTTTGTGTCCTGAGCTGCGTCTTGCGTGTGTCTGGATCTCTCACTGCATGTCAATGTAACGACAAAGAGCGTGTATTTTCATTTACTCGTTCTTATGTATGCTTACCTCAACGAACATGAACATGTAAGATTAAGAATCGTCCAATACAAAGAACGATTTTGTAGACTTTTATGGCTGTTGATTTCTCGATTCATTATCCCACTTTAACTTTCTCTAAGTGATCAACTTATTATGTATCGACGATGCTCTAAACTGATCGATCACACTGAGGTGTTCTGAAATCTGATCTACAAAGTAGCTAAGTTTTTATGAAAGGTAATGAGCCGAACATTATGTCATCGCCCTTATAAATTTTTGAGCGAAAGAATTTTCAAATCCCGCGTTATCTTACTGTTAATTCACTTTTCTAGATAAGGATATTCTTGTTCAAAGGCTAACAACTGAGAGCCCTACATACCTACCTTTTTTCTGTCTTCAATGACTTACGTTTTTTATTAATAAACCAAGATTGCAAGTTTAGCTTCCAGTACGATCTTTAAATGGTGGATAAAGGTACACTTAAAAAAACATGAGCGAGGCGAAAAAGCTTAAGAAACCGAAAATGTCATACAATAATAACACAAACACGGTCGATATATCTGTTGTTGCAAGAATTGTGTGTGCCATTTAAATACGTGATATTCTGAAGAAGATTCAGCTTCACCGGCAAAAGTTAATAACTATGGCTTTTGTCTTTTAAACTCTGTTTTGAAATATGGAAGCCATTTGACTTCATGCCGTCCACAAAACAGGCCTTACATTGCGCCACACCAGTCCACGGCCCTTTTTGCTTTTTATTGGCGGCTCCAGACTCCCCACGTCGGCCACGCGATTGTGACAGACCAGTGACAATGCCAGTGGTCACTCAACCCTCCTCCCACGCTTCACAGAGAGCTTTAAATGACATTCAGTGGACGGACAGCCAATTGGTATGCACTCATCGGTGCTTCGCTGTGGCTCTCGCGAAACGCGCAGACAGTCTCCAGGCACAACACAACAGTTATGTTTTTGCTCCCGATCGCCATCGCTGCAGCGCCATCCCACATCTCATGGGAAAATGTGTTGGTAATGTGTTTTGACTCTCCGAAACTACCAATAGACAATGCTTATTCCACCTGACTATAGATTAGTTAGTTAGTTAGTTTGTGAGTTTGTTAGTTAGTTTGTTTGTTTGTTTCTTTGCTTTTGTGTGTGTGTGTGTTTTTTTTTTTTGAAAACCCAGTAGGTACCCATAACTTGTTGAGCTCTATGAACTCGTCACTTCCTTTCAGTGTTTTCGATTCCAGTAAAATCGTGCTTTTCAGAACCAGAAACTGTAAAGCAGTGTTTGCATCTTTCTTGGCTCATGTATTTCTTGACACACTTAAAGCGGATGACAAAAGCCACGACACAACAGGCAGAATTGTTCTTCACTGATGACGAAAGCACACAGATGAAACGTATTCGATGACGGCATGGGCTTCCCCATTAGATACAGCAGGAACAGACACATGCGGTGGAGTGAGAGAGAATGATGTCCTTTTCCTAGTCCGAGTTTCTATTTCTTGGGGATGTGGTCTCCCTCGGCAAAGTAGCCGTTCTCGTCAGCCTGCCAGGTGACGGTGTAGGTGACGCCCTCCCACTCGTAGCTGTAGCTGCCGGTCCTCACGTAGTTGCCAGACTCGGGCTCGTTGCCAGGGTAGGAGATGCCGTTTTCGTCAGCTCGAATGCCGTTGGAAGTCTCGTATCTGTACAGGGAAGAGATAAAGTTATAATATGTAGGTATACGGTGCTTTCCTATTACTGGCTGGCTACTGCGGGTTAAATCAGTAAAGGAAAAAATAGTTTTTGATGTTGTCATCTATTATTATGCCGCTAAATTGTACTGAACATTTTTTTTCTGCAAGGCTGGAAAACTCATTCAAGGATTTCACATGTTGTGCTCATTGATTCCAGGTATGGCAGTCAACAGAAAGCCGCAAGGGCCAGTCGCTCTTTATTTGTTTTTATTTGAACGCCCACCCACTGAGCGACCACCGAGTCAAGTCCACTTACGCCGCATCGTAGGAGCCATCCTCGTTGATCTGGAAATCCTGGCTGAGAATCTGAGCCTCCTTGTCCGACTGGGCACAGGCCAGGGCCGCCAGACAGAGAACAATGACCTGAGACGGGTCAGACACAGGTCAGGGAGAAGCCAAGAGTGACCAGTGCACGAGAGTGTTTACTGCATACGGTTACCGTATACCGCTGTGCGAAAGTTCGAAAGGTGGCAGGCTCCGAGAAGATCACCATTTGGTGATAGTGCATGGCTGCGTGTCTGAATGCGTGGCGATATTTATTTTAAACACTTTGCGTTACGATTTAGCTGTGTCAGAGGTGTCGACTTACCAGCTTCATGGCGAGAGAGGAGGGAGTTGACACGAGTGCTGTCCCAACGAGAACCAGCAAGCTATGATGCTGCAGAGATACGGCGGCGGTCTTATATACCCAACTCTTGCTCATCTCATGCTGGAGGCGACTTGTCTGCTGATCCGTCGGCCTTGGTGCGTCCGGAGGATACCCTAACTCCTCCCCTCTCCCCCTGCTCTGTCCCTCTCTCCCGGGTCATGACAGAGGCCGACTGCCATGGTCCAGCGGGGGTGAGGTGTGGTCAGAACCGGCTCTCCAGTGTCGGCTGCTGAGTGCCGAGTAAAAATGGTCGCTGCTGCGGATGGTTTGGGCCAAAAAAATGACTTCTGCGTGTCTTTCTTTCCTGATTATGTCCCATCTACACATTCTACGCCAAATTTAGGCGGCATTGCACACTGTCACGCATTTTGGTAAAAGTGCAGGCGATTTCGGCAATACAGCATATGCCTTTTTACGCCCAATTTAGGCGGCAGTGCACACATTTAAGTAATAACTAGTTCAGGCAGCCTCGACAGTACGGCATGTGTTGTCTATGGTGCACTGTCGAATTCGGTTACACTTTTACTGAACTGCGGGCACTATGTCTACACTATGTATATTTGGCCGTAAAAAGGTGTAGAAAGCATGTAAAATAGTTTGCGGTCGTTATCTGTGATGAACATATGTGATGTAGCCTTTATCGTTATCGTCGCTAGTTTTATGTTGATTGTAATATCTTTTGTGATTTGTTAAAGAAATATCTCATCATCTGATCTGATCTCATCAGATGAGATCAGATCAGATGATGAGATATTTATATATCAGATGAGACTCATCTCTGATCATTTTTTTCGGGAAGTTCAAAAATATAACCAATTTATGGCTCATTCCCTATGACGCATTACGAATTCCTCAGTTCTCCACCATGACTTTCACAAGTGCACACCACGTGTCCCAAAGCAGATGCTCCCTTTAATCACCGTCACTCTCCTTAGCGCTGACGGACTGGTGACGTCATTAGCCCACTGGTCGTCCGTCTTTGCCGATAGACAGCCGACACCGGGAACATATGTGCAGCCACGGGTCGGTCAGCGAGTTCTCTCTGCACCTGACCCGGGGGTGTCACGTGCAACCCCCCCCCCTCGGACATTAACAGACGAGGTCAAAGCACAAAGTTCGATGAACTTTAAAGGGACTATCCCACCTTTAACATGGGGTTTGAGTTGAGATAGCCAAGTTTGCGGCGAGGTTCAGAAACCACTATCTATCTAGGTTGCAACCCTCGCGGCCTCTTGGTGTTGAAGAAATTCGTTCCCTTCATTTGAAAATGGGCCTTGTACAAGGTCCTATCTTCAACATGGAGCGAGCATTAGTGTGACGTCACCTCGTTTAGTCATTCTGATTTAAATGGGGTTGTTCGTTGAAAAATCGCTTAAAACTTGGTCTGAACTTTGTTGTGGTGCCTACAGAGTAAAAAGAATCAGCTTTATGATAGTAATGTGGCCTGGGGAAGGAGGTAATTTTGGGCTGTGACGTCACATATTTGAAAGTTTGTGTTTGGAATATGGGAAGCCTAAGATGTTTAATGAAAAATAAATGCCAGAACCGTGTTCCTGGTCATCCAATCTATAAAGTCGGGCACAATTTAACTGGTTTTAACAACATTTTAGAAGGTGGGATAGTCCCTTTAAGTCATGGAAGACGTGATCTGCCCTATGAAGATGCATTATTTGACATACCTATGTGTACCTATGCCTGATCAATTAAGGAAAGCACACTATCTGAATAACTAAAAGCGTCATAGTGAAAATGCCTATGTTCATACTTAACCCTTGCCAGCACAGGCCGTTTTGCGTCCTTCGACGGCACAAGGGGGGGAAGGGGTTGGTACGACCCCCCCCCCCCTCGCGTAGCCCTGATTGAGCTAGAGCTTCGCGGAAAAAAACGAGCGTATTGCCCGTGACGAGAGGAAGCCGATGATACTCGATTTTATATCATCTTAGTTTTGATCACAGGTGATGTCTTTATGCATTTAGGCCAGGTCGGGTCAGGTCCGGCCAGGTCAACCAGAAGGGGTCCTACCGGGTATTCGCAGTACGTACGTGTCAACCGCCTCTGACAGCTTCGTAACATCAAACATGTTACGAACGCACCAAAACTACTTCGTAAATGTTCAAATTAACATTTAAATTCAAATAAATTCAGCTCCAATAACTAGTCCAGCAACATGTAAAACCCGAAAAAGTGGACTGAGGTCATCATGTTGCGGGAGCTGAACACACCGGATCCGAACGTCACTCTATTTGCAGTTTAGGGAGTACAAGCGCGTACCGCTCCACACGTCCCTCCGATCCCGTCTCCCGGGCCGCCGCCCGCCCAGCCAGGGCTAGCCGCCGACCCCGCCCCAGGGCCACGCGGCAGGGGCGGCGCCGGGCGCGGCCAGCCGGGGAGGCGCCACGGGCGGCGCCAGGCGTGCCACAACGGGCGGCCACAGCCGCCCGTAACACCCCTCCCCCACATGAGCACGAGTCATCCCACGAGCACGAGTGACCCCCCGCATGACAACCACACCAAAAACAGCCTCAACAAAACACAACAACAACAAAAACGACAACTTCGAATCATACATTCATACACACCGTCCCGAGCGCCCTCACACATGCCGCCTAGCGTCGGCCGCGCCTGAGCCACCCCGGCAGGTAGTCCATCAGTCGCCGGTAGCCGGCGGCGCTGAGGTGGACCCCGTCAGCCGAGAAGAACCTGCCGTCCATCTTAAAGCGCCGTTTCCTCCCCTCCCGCCGGCAGAGGCGTCGGCCGAGCGCGACGAAAGTGGAGTCGGTCTCGCGGCACAGTTCGCACAGCGCCCGTTCGAGCCAGAAGGCCGGGGTGGACTCCCACACTCTGCCACCGTCGCGGGCCGGCCGCGGCGTCACGCCGAGGATGGTCACGGCGCAACCAAGGCTACGGGTGTCGATGATGGTCTCCTTCAGCCGCCCCAGCGTCGCCACCACCGTGACCGGGTCGAAGGCGGCCCCCCTTGGGTAAACGTCATTACCGCCCAGCCATAAGATGACTTGGAGGTCCGTCAGCTCCCCTTTCCCACAGACCCACGCCCTTACTTCGGTCGCGCTTGACCGCAGCCAGCGGCTCAGAGTCAGCCCGGGGACCGCGCACACGGACAGGCGCCGAGGGGGGTCACACCGGAAGTCCGCCCTGCTCAGCATAGAATCTCCTATTAAGAGCACGGCGGACCCCGGCGGACCAGCCTCCGGCGAACCGCCGGACCCCTCAGCGATGTCCCCCAAGCCAAAGTCCGTGTCGATCGGGTCGCCCAGAATCTCGCCCAATATGTCGGCACCGTCGACCCCGACTGAAGCCCCCGCCAGGATGGCGGCGGCCGGAGATACCGGCTCGCCCAGAATTTCGCCCAATATGTCGGCACCGTCGACCGCGACTGAAACCTCCGCCAGGATGGCGGCGGTCGGAGATACGGGTGGTCGTCCGTCGCCCTCCTCGCCGTCTCCCGGGCGTCTCCTGTCAGGAGACGGGAACGATTCTCCATCTGGCTGCGTCCCCCACATGGCTTCACCCGCGGCACCACCATCCGCGGGTGGGACCTCCACCACCACCTCCACCAGGTCCGAGTCCGACGGCGCCGGCGACGACCACAGTGCGGAGGACGGCATCTCCGTCACCACCTCAGTCAGCTCCGCGTCCTGCTGCACGATCAGCGGCAGCCCGGCGTCCGCGGAAGGCATACCACCTCCCGAGAGTCCTCTGAGGAGACCCTGAAGCTGTTCCTCCAGTCGCTCGCGCTCGGCCCTTTCCTCGGCAACAGCCGTCCAGAGGCTGTCTAGCTCCAGCCGCGTAGGGTCCATCTGAAACTTAAAAATACAATCACCTTTTGGTTCACGAGCACTTCTTAGCAGCACAAGTCAATATCTGCCCACCCACCCTACTTGATGTAACAGGGTCTTCCACTACTTTCGGTTTCGATCAGGAGGGACCAAATTTGATTTCCCGCCTGAAACCTTTGACACACATCCTGACCTAGTCACATAATAGACCGGTCACGCTCCTGTTCTGCCGCAAAACCGGATCGAGAAGACACATCGGTCGAGGTGGGTCAGCGCTGGAAGCGACTAACGGGCACCCACCTCGACTGCGGCCTCCCCTCCTCACGAGGGACACCTCAACTTTGTGACCCCGGTGTCCCGGACCTCAGCTGACCAAGACGCCCCACTGGGCAGTCCCGCCGAAAATGGTCAGGAGCACCACACCCGTAACACCCGCTAGTTTTGGACGTATCAGGGCTGAAACGAGCAACAGTGAGTGCCTCCAAGGACGACTGCAGCTGCCCAACCTCCTGTTGAAGCTGACTTACTGTGTCCTGGAGCATCGCGCGCTCAGTTTCGGCGTCACGCTAGGCTAATGCTACCGACCCACTCGATGTTCGTTCCGTATCAGTGTTTCCTCCTTTATGTTTCAATAACTTTTACCTGTCTCATACAGGGGCCGCGCATAGTCGAGTGCGACACCATCCAACAGAGGCAATAGCCGTTTACCCTATCAAAAAAGCACGACGCTGTCTCACAGGCTAACCGCCTGCGATACTACTCAGTCTCTAAATAATAATAATAAATAATCAAGGCTAACCGCCCCGAAAAATGCCTGCGGTAACCCTACCGTCCCCTCATCCACCACTGATCCGAGCAGACCGCTCGGCTCCGGCCATTAGTTAATCGGCTACAGTCTAAACACAATCATGCCAAACGATAATAACACAACAGACTCACCGTTGCCGTCGCCGGTCCTACCGACCGCGCCAAATGTTGCGGGAGCTGAACACACCGGATCCGAACGTCACTCTATTTGCAGTTTAGGGAGTACAAGCGCGTACCGCTCCACACGTCCCTCCGATCCCGTCTCCCGGGCCGCCGCCCGCCCAGCCAGGGCTAGCCGCCGACCCCGCCCCAGGGCCACGCGGCAGGGGCGGCGCCGGGCGCGGCCAGCCGGGGAGGCGCCACGGGCGGCGCCAGGCGTGCCACAACGGGCGGCCACAGCCGCCCGTAACAATCAAAGGTCAATGAACTGACCTGACTTTCAGATGACCTCGACATCCACTCTAATGTATGGGAGCAACATCAGCTCACATGTTTGAATGCTTGAAACCACGAAAAGACTGCAAACGCGCGGCTAATGCAAGCCGACATGCGCCGAAACGCGATTCCGGCCAAACATGGTCTCGAAAAGTAGGTCACAGGTCAAAGGTCATTTGGGTCAGGGTCATGAAATGTTAAGGGTAGGTGTCAAGTTGATCAACGCGAGGGTACCGGATTAGTTTCGGCGCGATCGGCCGCCTTTTACGCGAGTTACTTGCGAAAAAGCTTAGGCAGGGTTGCATCCCCCTGTGCCGGCGAGGGTTAATAAAAAAGGTCAAAACAAAATATATAAAAAGTATAGAAAGTATATAGAAATATATGAAAATGTATAAAAGAAAACGTTGCGAGTCTTAACCCTCGCCGGCACAGGCCATTTTCAGTCCTTCGACGGCACAAGGGGGGGGGGCGGGGGGGTTGGTACGACCACCCCTCACGTTTGGCCCCTGATGGAGCTAGAGTTTTGTGGAAAAAACGAGCGTGTTGCTCGTCACGAGATGAAGCCAATGATACCCACTTTTAAGGTCCTAGGTCATCGGTTGACCTTCCAGGTCAGGTCAATGACCCAAAAAAAAAAAACGGGAATATCGGGACCTGTTAGAAAGTCGTAAAGCGTGGCTGCTAAGGGGTTTTCCGGGGTGCTGATCACGAATATCGTGTTAGTTTTGAATTTTGATCACAGATGACGTCGTTAAGCGTTTATACTAGGTCGGGTCAGGTCAGGTCAGGTCAGGTCAACCGGTAGGGGTCGTGACGGGTATTCGTAGTACCTGTCATCCGCCTCTGACAGAGCCGTAACATGTTAAGAAGGCACCAAAACTACTTCGTAAATGTTCAAATGGTTGCTAAATTCGAATTCAGCTAAAAAAAACTAGCCTAGAAACATGTAAAACTCGAAAAAGTGAACCGAGGTCACCAAAGGTCAATGACCTGACCTGACCTTCAGGTGATCTTGACACCCACCCTATTGCATGGGAGCAACATCAAATCACATGTTTGAACGTTTGAAACCACGAAAAGCTTGCAAACGCGCGGCTAATGCGAGCCGACATACGCCGAATCGCGATTTCGGCCAAACATAGTCACAGAAAAGAGGTCACAGGTCAAAGGTCATTGGGGTCAGGGTCATGAAATTTTCAGGGTAGGTGTAAAATTGATCAATGCGAGGGTACTGAAAGTTTCGTTGCGATCGGCCGCTTTATATTGCGAGTTATTCGTGAAAAACCTTAGGGGGGGGTGCATCAGCCCCCTGTGCCGGCGAGGGTTACAATCCATTGCACATTTCAGAACTCGTCACTCGGGCCAGGGAGGTGTGACTGCGCTAAGGATGAACGCCTAAATTTCGTAAGAAGTCGCAGCCGTAGGGACTTGAGGCATGTTCCAGGGCGCCCTATCGCTGATCCAGACGCACTCACATATAATATAACCACTGCAGTAATTGTTTTGTGTTGAGTGCATTTTGAATAGAAATTGATTGGTGTTTACAGTGTAAACAGTTGATCACCATGTGTAAGGTAACACCCTATTTTCATCGCCGAAACACTTCCATCTTGGATATCAACTTAACCCGGCACGTTATATGTGAATACGACTCATGTACAAGGAATCACTCCGCCCGGCATTGAAAATTTTATTTGAGGCAAGAACTATTAAAGGGACACTCCCACCTTAACATTAGTTTTGAGTTGAGATAGCCAAATTGGTGGCCATGGCCTGCAAATACCGGTTTGGGCACTCACAACATCGAAAAATGCTTTAATTCGAAGATATGGAATTTCAAACTTGCAGTTTTCGGATTCTAAGGGGCTAATGCATTGGAATGCCCCCTTAGAATTTGTGACGTCAGCGGAGATCTAACGATTTTTAAATCTTAGACTAAAACCATCGTTAACACGTGGTGGTATACGCTGCTTTGCGCGCAACGTCTGCCGCACTTTAAGGCTGCCAAATTATTGCTTCCAAATAAAGTCGCTAGTAACAGGGGAGATCCCAAAAAGTAAACAAAAGTAAAAGCCTAATATCTTGAAAACCAGTGAATATTTTTCGGTGAAATTTAGTAGATATTCGTTTCCGCTCTTTCTGAACCAAGGGACCTCACTTTCATGCCAATTTATTAACTTTTTTGAAGGTGGGAGGGTCCCTTTAATCAGAGAACTATGTAACGGGCCAGTCGGACGGGGACTTTGCTTCCCCTCATGAAGCCCTCCGTACCGTCGGGATGTCTCCGTACCGTTGATGTGAGCACAGGTGCTGCGGATCATACGGCAGTCGTCCCCTCCCCGTGGCTATGACGCCAGCATAGGGGTATAAAATTGGCCACCGGCGATGGATGGTCACATTCAGCTTCTGAACCCATTTCCTCCGTGTCAACAGAGGAACTAAGGTAAGTCTGAAGCGCTGTGAGGTGTTGCAAGTCGTGGTCGAGCCGCAGAATGATCAGTCCTGGCATGACGGAGGCAACTGGCGCGTGCTTGTGTAGCAGCTACCAATAAAGCAAACAAGCGAACTATCTTATTATTGTATCATTTCATAACAAGTAGAGAGGACGTAGTGCTCAGATGATATTATTCATGTCAATTGTTGGGCTAATCTCAGGCAGCTAAGGTTAATGTGCCTTCATTTAACGTAGGCTGTAGGCTTTATTATCAATAGAAATACACCATTCTTATGAGCGATATAAAAATGCTGACTACATACTATCCCTTTATAATCTAGTATATGGTGCTCAATTACAAAACAAGATTATTCTCAATAATCAGCAGCACACATCTGAACTGCCCTGAATCATGCCACTAACAATTCTACCGAGCTACAATCCTGCAGTGACGGTGACTGGTGATATGCTGACAGGGGTGATGATGACGTTCTGTTGCAGGATGCGTTCGCTGCTGGCTCTGACATGTCTGGTGGGGTCGGTGCTGGCCGCGCCCCAGTCGTCCGGCCGGCCGTACCCGCCACCACTCGATCCCAGCTACTCGAACCCATCCGCGGCGAGTGCTTCCAACAGGGACATCCACCACTCCATCCTCGGCAGCAAAACCAGCATCCGGCGACAGACGCGCGCTCAAACCGACAGATCTACGAAGCAGGTCGCCGAGCCCATCGTCACGAGGACTGTAACGGCCCCCGAACGCGCCCCTATCGTCACGAGGATGCAGCCGATCGCCGAACAGGCCTTCACGGGAGCGCAGCAGGTTACAGAACAAAGTAAAGCTGTCACAAGGACTAAAGTTGTACCACACGATGTCGCCGAGCCCATCGTCACAAGAACGGACGCTATCGTCACGAATGTGAACCTGTTCGTCACGAGGGTAGACGCCATTGTCACGAGGGCGGACCCCATCGTCACGAGGGTGGATCCGATCGTCACGAGGGTAGACGCCATTGTCACGAGGGTGGACCCCATCGTCACGAGGGCGGACGCCATCGTCACGAAGGTGGACCCTATCGTCACGACGGTGGACCCCATCGTCACGAGGGCGGACCCTATCGTCACGAGGGCAGACCCGATCGTCACAAGGACGCAGCAGATCCCCGGACGCACCGTCATCGAAACAGAGCTGATCGCTGAACCCATTGTCACGAGGGTGCAGCCGATCGCCGGATACAGCAGCGCCATCATTCAGCAGTAGTTCCTCGGTACAGTCAGTCTCCTGGTGAGGTGACGGTCTCTGCACTCTGACGGTGCAGACTAAGACAGTTTATTGAGGACAACCGCAATGCACAGTCTCTTGGCTATTGCAGCTTTTGGCTTTAAACATTTTTCGCAGCCAAAAACCAAGAAACGCTCACAAATGAGCAGAGGTGTAACATGTTACGACGATCTAGCAGGCGTAGAGGCAGTCGTGACATGCCGCGTGGCAGAGCGGTGTACGAAGGTGGCGCTCGGCACTGAAACTGCTTCCTCTGGCTCCCAACTCGTCTTTCTATCTGGCATTCCAGTATCACCGTTTGAAATACGTGTTTTGACTTTTGAATAAAGTATTTTGAACATCGAAAGTTCGTTACGACCATGATCATGACCTTACCGAAAAGGTTATGAGAAATGTAGATGGAGTTGCATAACAGAAATCTTCTGAAAATCTCAAGGAGCTCATGAGTATGAACCTAACTTAGCTTGCCGAAAATGCAGCAGTTGATAGATTACAACTTATCATATTGCCACAATGAGGCGTTACGTATCTTTTCAGCTCCACCGTTCGACAAGAGATTCACATGTGTAAGCGCCTTTTACTGAAAAGTTTGTGATGGATACCTACTCCGATCTCCCTGGCGTTGACAAACTGATAACGTTATATAGGCTTACTGATCGATCGAGACTGACTGCAGACACAGGTGCACTTCAAATGGGACAGATCGTTTAGCGAGCCCGCTGTGCAACCGACCCGGAACGTGTGGCCCGCTCGGAAATCAAGAGGCGAGGTCAGAGGGCAACGAACTTTGTATGTCAGTATATCGAGCGATAATTACGTGATACGCGGTCAGAAAAATAACTACAAATAGGCGGCTCTGTGTGATATTGTAAAATCAAAACAGGATGACATGTATAATAATGTTATAGGGCTGGCATTACACTTCAAACATGCGAGAGGGCGACGTCACCTCTTTGCACGCGTCTCCTAAAACGCTATCTCATTCCCATTCACATCCCATTCACATGAGCCCATGTGCTCTAGATTTTATGTCGGTCTCCCGTATTCTCACGACCGGGGCTCTGTCGGTGTCGTATAAAAGCCGCAGGTGAAGTTCTAACACATTTTGATGCTTGTCAAGCTGCTCTGCGTCGTAAGATTGACACCAGGTAGGCCTGAAACTGGAAAGTCAAGCTGATCTGCACTGGATTACCTAATTTAACCCTCGCCGGCCGAGGGGGGGGGGGAGCGGGTGCCGCCCCCCCCCATAGGGTTTTTTCGCGATAGCTCCGAACACGCTGGCGATAGAGAGCTGAAACTTGGCATACCTGACCTTTGATCCAAGCCGCATCTTTTGACACCAACCGCATTTTTGGGTCAGGTCAGGTCACTGACCTATGACGTCATAAGTGAACCTCTGCACGGTCTTCAGATGTCGCAACTTCGCAACGCCCTCACTGCCAGAGGAGATGTCACAGGGAAATGAAACTTGCAGGATCTAGTATCCATTATGAGTCCCACAACTTGTATATCTCGGATTTTTCCTAAAGGTCATATGAGGTCAGGTCATTTTCGTGACCTCACCATTATAAGTCAATGGGGAAAAATGAAAACTGCTATTCTGGCGCCGGGAACGATCTCCAACTATCTCAAGCACACAGAATCGTGATTGTATGCACTCCTTGCAAGGTTAGATGCGTCACTTTTGCAATGTTGACCTTGCATGACGTCATTTATGACGTCATCAAGGTCATATTAGTTTTTCGTCAATAACTCTTGATCAAATTGAGCTAGCGAGTCGGGAAAGCCACCAATGGACTCAGGAAGACCTGCCGAATCGAATGATATGCGACATGACCTCTTTCGACCAACGTCGTGACCTGGGGGTGCTGACCTGACCTTGACCTGAGGTCAACACCCCAAGTTGACCTGACCCGGACAAAAAGTATATCATTCGACGCGCCTGAGCGAGACGAACACGATGCTGCCAAAATCAGCGCTCTGCGGCCGTTTTTTGCGAAGTTATTCACCAAAAACTGAACCGTACCTTGGGTCACTTGACCTGACCTCAGAGGTCACCGGTTGACCTAGGACCTTAAAATCGGGTACCAATCTCTGCGTCTCGTAACGGCGCACACGCTCGTTTTTTCCGCGACGCGCTAGCTCCACCAGGGGCGAAACGGCGAGGGGGGGTCGTACCCGCCCCCCCCCCCCTCGGCCGGCGCGTATGTAGAAAACCAATAGGTCCGGCGAGGGTTAAGATTGACCTCTGCAATTCTACGTTGAACGGCTTCTTTTTTAGGCTACCGCATTGCAAAGGCCAACCCACTCATTTTGGACGGCATGGAAGGGCGGCACCGGAACTTGAACTATCTCCGACATCTAAATTACCACCACCTCACATCTGGGTTAGGTGCGTAGAGGCACGCATAAATGGCTAAAAACAATAGTTTTCCTTTTCGTTTGAAAATAATAAAGAATAATTGTGGTGTTCTGTTACGGACTGGTGTCCCTCTTTCGTTCCGTACCGTACGAGTGTGCCAGTGTCACCTAGCGGCAGTTCTGTTAACTGCAGGTTGTGGGGGTGGCGCTGAGGGCGAGTGACGTGTCCGTAGGCCGGCCGGCGGGGCAGTCGGTTGGCGACGGTGGTCACGGATGGTGACGGTCTGTGCCGTGCGCGTTTTGAGTTCTTCTTTAAACCGGACTGTATATATCGCGTGGGTGGTGCAATACACTACAGTGGCGACGAGGAACTGAGATCCTTCTGCGCTAAGTGATAACAGTGATCGCCGCGATGGACTGTTTGCGTGCGCCAGCGCCATTTCTAGTGGCGCCAGGACGGCCGACCACGCCCTGGTCCCAGTGGCTGGGCGAGTTCAGGATTTTCGCCGTGGCGAGTGGTTGGGACGAGTGGACTGTGCAGCGACGAGAGGCCCTCCTATTACACTGTGTGGGACAGGAGGCGCGGCGTCTCTATTTCGCGGCGGCGAAACCGGCGCAGGGCGTGGCACCGGGAGCGCAGGAGGCGGCGATTCCGGCGCAGGAGGAAGATGGCGTCAAGGAGGAAGGACAACCGACTGCAGCAGTCGACCCGGTGGCTGCGATCTCTGCAGTGTTTCAGCGGCTGTTTCCGGAGACACGAGCGACTCATTCCGAGAGAATGCTGTTCCGGCGGTGTTACCAGCTGGACAGGTCTCCAGCGGTGTACCTCACTGAGCTGCAGGACCTGAGTTCCAGGTGCGCCTTCGGCGATCTCCAGGAGCAGCTGACCTGTGAGCAGTTCATCGAGGGCTGCAGGGACGACAGGTTGAGGGAGCGGCTGTGTCGGGAGCCAGCTCTGACTGTGTTGCGCATCCTCGAGGTGGCTGAGGAGCTGGAGGTGGCTGCTGAGCGACAGCGGCTGGTGGGTGGAGGTGGAGCTACCCGTGCATCAACCTCTTCCCCGGCTCAGCTGGAGATAGCTGCAGTGACTACTGCTCCCAGGAAGGGGGTCTCGCCGTGCTGCAGCTGTGGCGGTCCCCACCGGACTGCTGATCCCTGCTGTCCAGCTCGTTGGAGAAGGTGCCACAACTGCCAGCAGAAGGGCCACTACGCCAGATTCTGCAAGGAACCACCTAAGAAGACGAAGCAGACCAAGAGGAAGCCAGTAAGGACCGTTGAAGTGCTGGCCGTGACGGATGACGACCGGAAGAACCTGTGGACCGAGCTGCGGGTGGACCAGCAGCCACTGCGGATGCTGGCTGACACTGGCTCGGCCGTGAGCATCCTACCGTTGTCCGTCTACAGGAAGCAGTTCCGCCATCTGCCCCTCCTGCCCACTGCAGTGCGCCTGGAGGCCTACGGAGGGTCATCGCTGCTGGTGCAGGGGGTGGTGCAGGTGACAGTGGAGGCAGAGAACGGCAACAGCTCCCAAGTTTCACTGTACGTGGTAGACGCTGGCGTGCCCCTGCTGGGCAGAGATCTGCAGGAGAAGCTGAAGTTGTCCGTGATTCACGGGGCGACTGTGTGTGCTATCCAGGAGCAGATGCCAGAGGAGCTGCCGAGTCTCACTGGGTTCGTGCACAGCGTGAAACTGAAGACGGAGGTCAACCCAGTACAGCAGCGGCTGAGACCTCTACCGTACGCCGTGAGGGCGGCAGTGACTGCCCAGCTCGGAGCAGTGCGGCGGGACGAGCTGCTGGAAGCGACACAGACTGACCCAGTGCTGTGCCAGCTGGTGCAGCAGATCCCACGGCGGTGGCCGCGACGGCGCCGCGACTGCCCGGCAGAGCTGCAGCCCTTCTACAACTGCCGAGAGGAGCTCAGCTTAGTGGGAGACCTGGTCGTCCGCGGTCAGCGGGTGATCGTGCCGGCGGCGCTGCGGACGAGGATGGTGTCCCTAGCCCACGAAGGACATCAAGGGATCGTCCGAACTAAGCAGCGGGTTCGTGACATCTACTGGTGGCCCAAGATGGACACGGACATAGAAGAGGCGGTGAGAAACTGCGACGTGTGTGCTGACGTGGACAAGTCGGCTCGGACTCGCAGTGCGCCGCTACACCCTGTGCCGCTGCCAGGAGCGGCATGGGAGAAGGTGGGCGTGGATTTTATCGGCCCAATGGAAGCGCGCCGCCAGCACCGATACGCGGTAGTGCTGGTAGACTACTTTTCCAAATGGATAGAAGTCGGCTTCTGCACAGAACCCAGCACGGAGGCGGTGGTGCAGTTTCTGGAGACGCTAGCATCTCGAGAAGGTTACCCGAAGGAGCTGGTGTCCGACAACGGGACACACTTCACCTCAGCAGCGTTCGCAGACTACCTGAGGAGTGTCGGCACGCGCCACATCCGGGTCACGCCGTACCACCCTGCCGGGTCAGGTGCGGTGGAGCGTGCGAATCGCACTGTGAAAAGTGCTCTCCAGGCGGCGGACCGGAGCGGCGAAGATCGAGCGTGTTATCTGCAGAAGTTTCTGCAGACGTACAGGAGCACGCCTCACGCCACGACGGGGCTGAGTCCAGCCGAGCTTCTGCACGGACGGAAGCTGAGGACACGTCTGCACGCGGCGGCTCTTCCCACAGAAGAACCGCAAGATCGTGAGCTGCGAGACAGAGTGCAGAAGAGGCAGAAGAAGCAGAAGAGGTACGCTGACGAGCGGCGTGCAGCTGAGACACCACGGTTCCAGGTCGGCGACTGGGTCCGGTGCCGGCTGGTGCCGCGTCCCAAGAAGGGACGGCCACGGTACTCCGAGCCGAGACGGGTGGAGTCTCGCCTGGGACCAGTCAGCTACAGGCTAGATGACGGCTCCCGGATCCACGCAGAGCGGCTGACGACAGCTCGGGCGCCGCAGCAGTCTCAGGCTGAGCTGCACGTGGATCAGAGCGGCCAGCCGGGGGCTGGTCAGCGGAGTGCGGTGTCTCCGACGTCTGTGCCTCGCCGCGGGGAGCGGCTGGAGGCCGACGACTGGCGGCACGCGGAGGATGGCGTGCCACTGGAGGACGGACAGGCTGTGTCACTGGGGGTCGACCGGCGGCACACCGAGGCCAGCCGGGCTCCCGCGGAGGACGGCGTGGCTGTGTCACCGGAAGACGCAGAGGACGATCGGGAGCGGGAGGCGTCACCACCTCCGGCGACGGAGCGGCAGGCAGAGCAACAAGACGCTGGCGTACTGCTGTCGCCGCGCGAGGCAGCGAGCGGTGCCGGGCTGGTGGCGGTCGAACCTGCTCTCCAGCCGGGCGCGAGAGTGAACTCCGGGACGCAGCCGGTGAGGAGGTCCCAGCGTACGAGACGTGCGCCAAATAGACTCTAACTTTTTCCAGGGGGGAAGAATGTGGTGTTCTGTTACGGACTGGTGTCCCTCTTTCGTTCCGTACCGTACGAGTGTGCCAGTGTCACCTAGCGGCAGTTCTGTTAACTGCAGGTTGTGGGGGTGGCGCTGAGGGCGAGTGACGTGTCCGTAGGCCGGCCGGCGGGGCAGTCGGTTGGCGACGGTGGTCACGGATGGTGACGGTCTGTGCCGTGCGCGTTTTGAGTTCTTCTTTAAACCGGACTGTATATATCGCGTGGGTGGTGCAATACACTACAATAATATAAATCACATTTATTTTACAGCACGAATGAAGTTGAAGCGACACACAGTATGACAATGCATTGCATCGATGACAACCGATGACATGACTGATGAAATTACCACTGCGATTGATTTTGTCAACATAACACACGAACATTGCAGGTAGGGTCCGAATGAGGGAGGGTGAAAGAATGTCATGATCACGAACTCTTCCTAGTCATTTTCTATTTCTTGGGGATGTGGTCTCCCTCGGCGAAGTAGCCGTTCTCGTCGGCCTGCCAGGTGACGGTGTAGGTGACGCCCTCCCACTCGTAGCTGTAGCTGCCCGTCCTCACGTAGTTGCCAGACTCGGGCTCGTTGCCAGGGTAGGAGATGCCATTTTCAATGGCCTGAATGCCATTGGAAGTTTCGTACCTGTGCAGGAATAGAAAGAATTGTAAGATTTTGTACTTTTCTTGCCTCCGGATGCAGCACCTATGTGTAAAAGCAAACTTAGCGTTTCATCCGTTATAACCTTGATTTCAAACAGGGTTGACAAAAGTTTGAAGATGTTGTTGTTTAGCTGGGACATAGTTGAATGCTGATAACGATAACCGTACTTCCAGCTCTTCGTTTATTCGAGAAGCTTTCGGAAGCTATACTGCTTCCTTCGTCAGCTCGTTAAAAACTAAAAAACAGTGAGGCACATATGCATACACTATCGAGTTTTAGTTTTTAACGAGCTGACGAAGGAAGCAGTATAGCTTCCGAAAGCTTCTCGAATAAACGAAGAGCTGGAAGTACGGTTATCGTTATCAGCAAGGGTTGACAAAAGTTTTTAAATAAAGTGCATCATAATAGGCAGACATGAGCAGACTATAACTCAAAGTTTTACATGGCGAAATCAGGGACCGCGGATTCAAATTCTCGTAGGGTGTGCAAGATGTAGCGATTGGGCCCCCCATCTCACGCCGGGCCCCTTCCAAAAAGTCAGCGCCGCCACTGCTCTGGAATAAGCCGGTTCTAAGGAAGCGGGGCGGGAAAACCTTCAAAATTGACGGTCGTAATATGACTGAGCGAGCATCTTACGGCCAGGAGATGCATGAGCAGAGTAAATGCACATGCATACATGCAACGTGATCCAAATCGATCTCCGATTTTCCCAAGCAGGCCCCTAAAGGCTTACAGTGACCTTCAAGGGCCCCTACGGGCCTCAGAGAGCCCTTTTGCACAGTTGATGTTGGCACACTTCTTTTTATCATGGATTACATGAATTAGTTTAAAAATAAAACACGGCCGGCGGGATGTTTGGGCCCATCGATTTGGCCCCTATGACCTATGGGGGTCTGGCCTCCGGCCCCCTTAGCTTCCCCATTGCTCTACGGCCCACACGCTGGCTTTGGGGCCCCATAAAGGCCTCACGCCAGCTCCTGAGACCCAACGCCGGCAATTCTAAGGGTCACGGGCGCACCGCACACGGTCTTTGAAGGTCCCATAACGGCCTCTGGAATACCTCATGTACATAGAAATATGGATGCCCACGCCGTTTCTTGGGCCCCCACACCGGGCTCTTTGACACCGTTCGCCGGCTCCATGGGGTACCAACTACCATACCAAGCTAGCTCGCCTGGAGGTCCTCCACCTTCTCTTGGCGCCCGAGTAGCCTCGATGCCTGAATAGGGCCCCGAGACATCGACCTTGGCCAAAAAGCGTTCGTGTAGGCCCTCAGAAACTGGTGTGAGCCCAGAGATGTGGGCTACTCAGGCACTTCTGTCGGGTCATCATTCATCGATTTGGGTCCGAGCTAGTGAGGGTTATCAGAAGCATCCTTTAGCCCTGCGACTTCAGAGGTTGGTGTGAGATCCTAAAAAAGAAAGTGAGGGCACTCCGAGGCTTGCAAAGGGCTTTTCCTCGGAGGTCGGCCTTGGCCGAACGGCGTTCCTCAAACTGGTGTAGGGCGCTGAGATTACTGAATGGGACTCTCGAGTATTGGCATGGGGCCCTCAACTATCAGCACGGAGTCCTCAGGAGCCGGTAAGGGTTCCTCTGCGGCATGCATAAGCCATCCGATCTCAGAGGCCGGTGTGAGATCCCAAACAAGAGCTGAGTGCACTTAACCCGCGCACCGACGGTGGGGGCGGATATCCGCCCCCCCCCCCCCTGAGGTTTTTCGCGGATAGCGGGAAAACCGCGGCGCGTAGCGCCGCGAAATTTGGTATGACTATTCTCTCATCAATTTTACACATGGTGTGCAAGTTTGAACCTCCTAACTTTTAAGGTCAGGTCACCAGGTCACTTTGAATGACCCAACCTCAAGTCACTTTTTTGCAACTTTGTCACCGTGCCAAAGCTACAGTAGATGTCGGAGGCCTTTGAAAGTCGCAGGATGTTATTAGGTCATTAGTAGCTACAATTTGTTTATCTCGGAATTTTGATGTCGGTGACCTAAGGTCAGGTCAATTTCGCGACCTCCCCATTATAAGTCAATGGGGGAAAAATCAACTCCCTGTTTTTACCACTAAAACGGGTCGGAATGGCCCCATATACCATACATGACTTCCCATACGATCAACCTTCACTACCTTGAGGTCTGTTTTGCTGTTGGGCAGCTGTAAGGTCATGTAACGTCATCAGAGGTCACCAAAGGTTTTTTGCCAATAACTCCTTACAGGAACAAGATACAGCCGCGCGGATGGTCTCATTGTGTTCAGCTCCTCAAGACGCATCGAATGATATACATGATGACCTCGAGGTTACGTGACCTGAGGTCAACCTTTGACCTTGAGCTTTCGAGGTCAACATATATATCATTCGATGCGGCTTGACGAGAGGATCACGATGATGCCCTTAGTTTGTTCCTATCTTGACTACTTCGAAAGTTATTCGAGAAAAACCCTCTCCATATCTAGCGCCGCCATTTTGACTTTTTCGACCCCTGTGACGTCATCTTTGACCTGACCTGAAAATGACCTTAGTAAAAATTGTAGACCTTGTCCGTGCGTATCCGATGCCGTTTACCGCTTGTCGCTATCTTGCTTCGTTCTCGAGATCTCAGGGGGGGGGCGGTCATCCGCCCCCCCCCCGTCGGTACTAAGTTGGCGCAGACCCCCGTCGGTGCGCGGGTTAAAAACCTGCGTAGGGCCCTCAGAGATCAGCTTTGACCAGACGACGGTCGTGGACGCCCTTAGAAACTGACGTAGGGGCCGCCTCAGTCGGTCGGCCCTCTCACATCAGCCTGGGGATCTCAGGAATCGGCCTGGGGCCCTCAAGAGCCGGTTAGGGCCCTCGGAAAGTGGCATTATACCCTGAGATAGCTGTGTAAGGCCCTCAGGTAACGGCTTGGGGCCCTCGGGCATCGGCCTGCGCCCTCGGGCATTGGCCAGAGGTCCTTGGATATCGGTCTGGGGCCCCTCAAGAGCCGGTTAGGGCCCTCAGAAACTGGCGTGGATCCCTGAGCTAGCCATGTAGGTAGGTACTCAGACACCGGCGTGGGACCTTTAGACATCGACTTGGGGCCCTCGGGCATCGGCCTGGGCCCTCAAGAGCCGGTGGGAGCGCTAAAAAATGGCGTGGGTGGGGCTCTGAGATAACCCCTGAGATAACACTAGAACCTGTTCAGTGTTCACGCCTTCAGGCACCGGTGCGGGACCATCAGGCTCGCGCTGGGTCCCTCGAGAATCGGCTTGGGACACTCAAGCGCCAGGGCCGCATGGGCCCCCACAACGAACTGTGGGTGTGCAAAAATAGGTGTTTGCACACCCTCAGGATTTTCAGGGTGTGCAATTGCACACCCTGCCCCCCGGAATCCGCGGTCCCTGGGCGAAATGATATTGTTCTTAGGTTTTACGCATCTAATAAGTAATATAATATATTAATAATATGAAAATAAGTCTAATATTCATCCAGCGTGAGGAGTAAGCATCCTCCCAGAGATGTAAGAAGGGTGTGTGCTTACGCCGCATCGTAGGAGCCATCCTCGTTGATCTGGAACTCCTGGTTCAGAATCTGAGCCTCTTTGTCCGACTGGGCACAGGCCACAGCCGCCAGACAGAGAACGATGAGCTGAGGCGGGTCAAGATGAATAGAAAGTCAGCACCGGCTGGTCAGGATTCAGGGAGCAGGCATTTGAGACAGATTACGACAGACCGCATGTCCCGACAGTGGATCTGTAATAAAGATATTTGTGACAAACTTAGTGGTGCGATTTTTGAGCATACAAAACGCTATTCAGATGATAATAAACTACGGTAGGAAATTAAATATTCCAGATAATACATAAAACACCGCACCTGAATATGAGCTAACGACTGGAAACTTCTTTCAAAGTTGCTGTAAAACGAACTGATTTTAGTACCTTCTCTAGACATGATAGGTAACATTTTGCAAACAGCCGAGCTGGAATAAGTAATGCTTGATTTCCATTAAAATGCATTTTAGAATAAGTGGCAGGGTTATCAAATTTTCGCTCTTCTTGCTTCACCGCGTCGGATTCTACACTTACCAGCTTCATGGTGAGTGAGGATGATTTTACACGTAGATGCTATCTCAGCGAACACCAAGAGACTGATGCCGTAGAGATACGGCCGAGGTCTTATATACTCAGCTCTTGCTCATCTTCCGCCGGGGGCGACTCATCCTGGTCCGTCGGCCTTGGGGTGTCCGGAGGACCCCTCGCTCCTCCCCTCTCCCTCCTCCGTCCCTCTCTCTCTCCCGGGTCATGACAGGCGAGGGACGGCCATGAGGTGTGGCCCGGCCGGCCCGGTCCGTCCGCTCGTATCGCGTGTCCGTGCCTCAGCCACTCTCGGTAATGGCCTGTATCACGGAGTGGATATAAAGGACAGAAGATGGAGCATGTTTGCGAGTGAGCTGACGGCCCTCTTGCTGTAAATTCATCCTATAATTCCACTAGGGCTGATACATAAGTTTTATTGATCCCCGTGGCCCGTACATACCTACTTGTGTTCATTCTCTCTATTATTATTATTGCGGTTCGCATATGTACACGTTTTGAATGACCAGCATAATAACATAGTCGTCGGCGTGCCCAGCTTCTCATTACTTTCTACAACAATAAAAAACATGATACTGAATAACCAAACTGAAGTTGAGGTGCAACAGTTTTCCTAGCCTTTTATATATCCATCTTGGAGTTAAGGATGCAGGGAGGATTGATTTAATTGATTGTTACTTGGGACACTCTGGACATCGGCAAGCGTATGTTCTCTAGTTGTTATGTACTTGTGACGAGGTTTTACACATGCAGATATTGGCATGTCATTTAACCCGCGCCCTGGTGGGGGGGGGGGCTATTTTTCCCCCTCCTCAAGACTTTTCGATAGGTATATCTCCAGAACCGCGCTGCGCCGATCGTCATACGTCACCAAACATTCAGTACCCTCCCGAGTCCCGGGCATCAATTTTGCACATTGTGACCAACAAGTTTTCCAACGGCTATGGTAGGTTAGCCGCAAATGACGTCAGAGTGACGTCATGTTCTGCCGTTTTCGACAAAAAAAAAAAGGTTTCGCGGGAAGAACTGTCAGGCCTATAGCTTTGAAGATATAGAAAAACGCTTAAGACATTAGACATAAAAGGTGTAGATTTACCAGGGCTACAAAATAGCCATCTTGGAATTTTATTTTTTGTTAATATAATTGCCGAAAAATCCAACACCTTTTTCAAAATTTCGAAAAACACGGAATATATGTGATAGCCCTTACCAACGTCTATTCACAAATCAAATTTCAGATCGATACCTCTTTTTTGGCCAAGTTATAGCAATGTTTTTTTTTTCAAAATTGATGACGTAGAATTTTCAAACTTATTTTTTTAGCCATTCTAGACAACGTAGCGCAAAACAAAGACCACCATTAGACTCGCCGTGACAAGCTGCATCAAATCAAAACCTTTTTATGCAAAACTATCAACTTTGAAATTTGACCTTTTTTAACCTGACATTGACCTGACCTCCACCAGAAAGTGACCTAAACCGTTCCTGATGGTGTCTTATAACCAACACCATTGAGTTTGAAATGAAAAATTGGCCGTACCTATTACATGCATCTCACGGCCCTAGTAAAATTGGGTTCATGACCCTTGCTGACCTGACCTGTGACTTGACCTGGTACTATCAGTGACCTCTAATGGCAACATATGTACTAGGTAACTGACGCCCTATCGCTGATTTTCGATAAAATGCGTTTTACTCGTTATTATAGCTCATTTCCTGGAAGACCCGTGACCGGCAAAACATTTTATCTTTGACCTGACCTGTGACGTCATCAGTGACCCCGAGGTCAATGAAATTTGATTTTCCATCACAAAATTGACAGGTCTTTTGAACGCCGTTTGAATTTTGCGGATCCGTCCAGTAGTTTCGGAGACACGAGGGGGCAATAAAAATAGCCCCCCCCCCCACCCACCAGGTCGCATTATAAACAGACCCCACCGCGCTGGTTAATACGCTATGCTATGGTCGAGTCTTACTGCAGAATATATTCACGACCTGAATGTGTGCAGAACCCTGAGGCCGTGAGCATAGCTGCATGCATCATAAACTATTTTATTTCCCTTTCACTCCAAAAAGTACATACCTATGCAATAATATATGTTTTGCATGTCTCTTTGTCAAATATTTCTCAGAAAGTCGTAGATTATCACGAATGAACAGAATAATAGGGCCGATGGCTTTTAACTAAGCTCTTTTGCAGCTGTGCCCACAAAACTGAACTAAAGCTTAACAGTTTGAGGTCATAGAAGCAGATGATGAACACAGAAATACAGCCTTTTTAGTCCTATCATAACTTTTACACAAGGCTTGTTCTAAAATAATTTTATCAGCATCTGTTTCCCCCGTCGCCGCAGATTTTTTTACGATATCGTTTTTTTTTTTTTGCCAGCGCCCAGCATCGTGCTTGTTTTGTCTACAGAAAAAAACAGAACTATGTTCAGTGGCTTAGACAAACTATTAAACATAATTTTTATCTTTGCTCATGGGAAATCTCACGAACAGACAACAGTTTCGTTACATTTTACCAAGCCTGGGACCACTTGCCTCCACCTTTCTGCGCCGACTGCCAACCTTCACCTCAGCAGCCTTGGACTGGACAGGTGTTGGAATTCATCGTGTGTCATGTATGTACAGAACATGGGATCATGAAGAAACGCGAGTTATTGGCGCTAAAATGCACATTCCACACGCGACCGTCCAGCTGCCGTTCCAGCAGTACGTACCCGAGTGTCACAAGTAGACACGTTTGGGAATGACAGAGGAGCAGAGTACATACAATACCCGTGGACAGCCCGCCATTGTATACTGGAACGGTCATCACGGAGAGAGGGAGGACCAGAGTATGGGAGGACCACCAGTTCACACAAGGGTAGTGTGATTGAAGTTGAGTTAGTCCCGATAAAAACTTAAAGACGATAGATTATGCCGATTCGAGCGATTGTCTTTGAACCCCACCATATGGATTTCTTTCATATCATTAGAATGCCTACCTAAGTTTCGCGGAACATGGTAAAATAACTTTCTAAAATAATGCTCAATTGTATCTTCACGGCTACTCCCGCTATGCGCAGGGTTTGGTGTTTGTTTAATTTTTCAAATTAACCAACATAAACAAACTGTTTACGAACAAACGTGTTCGCGAACAAGTGACGTCATCGGTCAAATTTTGGTAAACAAACAACGAACAGTTCGCGAACGTTCATGAACTGTTCGTGAACACGGTAAAAAGGTGTAGATAAGACCCCCTCCTTCAAGTCTAATGGTGGTCTTTGTTTTGCCTGACCTGACCTTGACCCCCTCAGGTCAAGGTCAGGTCAAAGGCACTCGGGTCACAAAGCTGCATGGAGGATGTCATGCTGCATATCATTCGATGTGGCAGTTCTTTCTGAGTCAGGTTGATGGCTCAACCGACTCGCTGGCTCAATTTGATCGGAAGTTTTTGGCGGAAAGATCCAACTGCACCAACCAACCTTGTGGCGTCTTATATGACGTCATGCAAGTTCTTAAATTCACAAATGGCACAACTTAAGCCTCAGCGTTGCAAGATTAACTATATGAATCACGAATCCATGTGCTTGATATATGACTGGTGCATATTTCACTTGTAAAACATGCCTGCAGTCATGCCTGCACCGTATGATAACAATTGCTCGAAAGATATCAGAAATGATGACTTGTTCATGAACGTTCATGAACGTTCACGAACTGTTCGTGAACAGAGAATCGTTGGTGAACATTTGACCTTGAATGCCAAAATTCGTAAACTATCAAATAAACAAACAAACAAACACTGTTCACGAACTGTTCGTGAACAAATATACAAACACCAAACCCTGTGCAATTGTATGAACTTCAGAGGAGACCGCGTTTGTTGCCAAAGTCGTCCCCCCCCCCCACCCCACTACCCAATGACAATGAGTTTAGAAATTCCAGTTTATGGAGCTGTAACTGTTTGACCTCCCAGGTCCCATTTCCCCCTGGTGACCTCCCATAGACTGTGCCTGTCACTTTCGGCAGGCTCAGTGTCCCCCAGGCTTCGAATGTAATAAATTCCACCATGCATCGTCTGCAACCAGCTCCGACACCGAGCCACTCGACATCCGCGGCTCTCGGCCGAGTCGCCGAGCAGCACTCTTTGACGGCGCCCCGGCGGCATATGCAGCGCGACGGCGGCGTATGCAGCGCACGGCCGCAGGGCGCCGGTGTCGTGTCGTACACGAGTGTCGTTCTGTGTCGTACCGGTCCCGTCAAGGTGAGGCGGTGCCGGTCGTTTTCGGGGCGCCTGTATGCTGTCCACACTCCACACTCCATGACGTGCTGTGGAGGTGGTTATCACATTGATGACCTGGTGACCTGTCGCCATATTCTGCACGGTGAAATGGACGCCGGGAGCTGTTAAGTAGCAGACGCGACAGCGATTAGTGATTAAAGGGACCCTCCCACCTTAACATTAGATTTGAGTTGAGATAGCCAAAATGGGGTCCCTGGCTCACAATTACCGGTTTCGGCACTCACAACATCGAGAAATGCCTTAAATCGGAAATATTGAATTTCAAAATTGCAGCATTTTGATTCAGAGGGGCTAATGCATAGGAATACCCCTCTGAATGTGTGACGTCAGCGCAGATATCTAACGATTTTTAAATGTTTGACTAAAACGTTTTGTAGCACGTGGTGGTATATGCTGCTTTGCGCGCAACAAATGCCGCACTTTCGAATAAAGTCGCTATAGGAACAGCGGATATCCCAAAAAGTAAACAAAAGTAAAAGTCTAATATCTTGAAAACCGGTGAATATTTTTCGATGAAATTTGGTAGATATTCGTTTTTGCTCTTTCTGAACCGAGCGACATCACTTTCATGCCAATTCATTAACTTTTTTGAAGGTGGGAGGGTCCCTTTAAAGTGGCGGGACTACTTTGTCGAACTATCTAAATGTTGTCATAGAAGTATTGCAGTAAATCTCATGTCATTTGGTCAGACGAGCTGAACAAACGGTCAGCTCAAGACCGACAAGATAAAGACGGACAAAACAGCTGAATGTTTTTTTCGCTTGCTTGTCATGATCGTAGGTAAATACTATGCAAAACACTGGATGCATCAGATATGAATATGTAATGGCTCAGTGGTATTGGCAGTTTGGCCCGTAGTCAGGTAGGTATGCCTGCTTTAGACCTTTTATGTCAGCATCACTATACAATTTTTATTCCTAATGTCTGACGAAAAATGTCGGACGCTACTATGAGACGTTTAAGAGACCAATGCTCAGTTAGGACCATTAAAATACTTCCATAAAGAAGCTGGATGCTAAGCGGCCTCATTCCATAATGGAAAGACGGCTCGAAGGAGACAGGCCCAATTTTATGGTGCGTTACATGCGTTTGATGGTGTGTTGCGGGTCAAATAACTGATCAGATGTTAGAAGGGGCAGGTGTGCGCTGTCCCGTTCCATTGGTTTCGTAATTTCCTGCGTGGCCACCAGTGTCTAGATTATAACCGATTCATTGCTCATTGCATAAATCGTTACAAATGATAAATCTATGCGCAAAACATAATCCTACAAACCAACGAAACACAATGTATATATTAGCCCGCGCCCTGGTGGGGGGGGGGGCTATTTTTTGCCCCCCCTCCAGACTTTTCGATATATCTCCAGAACCGCTGCGCTGATCGTCACCAAACTTTCAGTACCCTCCCGGACATCAATTTTACACATTGTGACCAAAAATTTTTCCAAAGGCTATGATAGGTTGGCCGGAAATGACGTCAGAGTGACGTCATGTTCTACCGTTTTCGACCCAAAAAAAGGTTTCGCGGGAAGAGCTGTCAGGCCTATAGCTTTGCAAATACAGAAAAATGATAAAGACATAAAAGCTGTAGATTGAACAGGGCTACAAAACTGCTATCTCGGATTTTTGAAATTTTTGGATTTTGACCCCCAAAAATAAAAAAAATAGATTTTTTGGATATAATAATCGAAAAATCCAAAAAGTTTTTTGAATTTCGCAAAAACCGGAATATATGTGATAGTCCTTACCGCCTTCCATCCACATACCAAATTTGAGATTGATACCTCTTTTTTTGGCGAAGTTATAGCGAAAAAACTGTTCAAAATTGATGACGTCATATTTTCAAACTCAATTTTTAGCAATTCTAGACCCCGTAGCGCAAAACAAAGACCACCATTAGACTCCCCGTGACGAGCTGCATCGAATCAATACCCATTTTATGCAAAACTATCAACTTTAAAATTTGACCTTTTTTGGCCTGACCTTGACCTGACCTTGACCTGAACTTCACCAGAAACTGACCTAAGCCGTACCTGATAGTCTTATAACCAACACCATTGAGTTGGAAATGAAAAATTGGCCATAAAACATGTATCACACAACCTTAGTAAAGTTGGGCTCATGTGACCTGACCTGTGACCCTTGGTGACCTGACCTGTGACCTGACCTGGTATTGCCAGTGACCTCTAATAGCAACATATCTACTAGGCAACTGACGCCCTACCGCTGATTCTCGACAAAATGCGTTTTCCTCGATGTTATAGCGCATTCCCTAGAAGCCCCGTGAACGGTGAAACATTTCATCTTTGACCTGACCTGTGACGTCATCGGTGACCCCGAGGTCAATGAAATTTGGTTTCCTTCGACAAATTTGACAGGCCTTTCGAACGCCGTTTGAATTTTGCAGATCCGTCCAGTAGTTTCGGAGATACGAGGGGGGGGGCAAAAAATAGCCCCCCCCCCCCACCAGGTCGCGTTATAAACAGACCCCACCAGGGCGCGGGTTAGCATATCAAGTATACACATTTCCCAATATACCCATGCACGGTTCATATAGGTAGGCACGTTCCCATGCATGTACGAGTGAGCCGGGAAGTCTCAGTCTGCAAAGCAATAAGCGAACCGTAGGTATTGTGATAAGCGGCATAATCAAAAAGGTTTTAGTGTGGACACTTGGATCAGACAACCGCTTTGGTGTCAGTTCAGTCAGCCTTGTATGACAGGTAATATTATATATTTTTTTGTGGCATTCTATGTCTGGGCTGGAAGCGAACTGGAGCAAGCTTAGTGGAGGATGGGGTAATTTGGCCGTTTTTTTAGGAAGCGCTGTAGCTCGACATTGGCGACATATTTCTGCACTCTCTCAACGCTGGCAGGTGTAGCATTCACTTTACTTTCTTTAATTAACAGCAGACATGTGCATGGATCCGAAAAAATGGATCTGGGATCTGATCCCACGGATCCTGATCTCGGATCCGTCGGGATCATAGATCCAGCTCTGTAATTTATCGAGAGATCCATAGGGATCACAGATCCGAGTCTCATTTTTTGCTTGAGATCCAGTGAGATCATAGATCCTCACTTATTTTTTGTTAACACATATATCCCAAAAAGCACTTGTTTCAACTCACAAACGTTCTGTTTTAGTGATTTTATGTGATCGCACGTCATAATCCATAGTTTTGTGTCACTTATTGGCATAGAAACCCTTTAAAACATGGTTTCAAATGTGGTGCATGGTGGGATCCACTCAGATCATAGATCCATGTTCTTAATTTATCGTCAGATCATATGAGATCATAGATCCAAGATGTATTTTTCACGCCGGATCCGGTGGGATCATAGATCCCAACCTGTACTTTGCTTCGAGATCCACTGAGATCATGGATCCATCACTCGGATCCATGCACATGTCTGATTAACAGTAAACTGTAACAGCAACAGTAACAGCGAAGCAGCCCCCCTGCCCTTTTCCCTTGATATCTCCTAAATGGCTGCAGATGTAATGTCACCAAACTTTCAAGACCTTTCCGAGGATCAACTTTACACATTGTGTGTAACAAAATTTTCCAAAGGCTATGGTAGATTGGTCACAAATGACGTCATAATGACGTCATGTTCTGTCATTTTCGACCCCAAAAAAGCTTTCGCGGGAAAAGCTGTCAGGCCTACAGCTTTGAAGATACAGAAAACGTTCTAGACATCAAAGGTGTAAAATTATCAGGGCTGTTAACTGTTATCTTGGATTTTTGAGATTTTTGGACCTTGAACCCCAAAAATGAAAAAGTAATTTTGTGGATAAAACAGTTCAAAAGTCCCAAAAGATTCTCGAATAAAAAAAAAACGGAACCGTCGTTAATCCACATATACCGAATTTGAGATTGACACCTCTTTTTTTTGCCAAGTTATAGTGAAAAAACTTAAATTGATAACGTTAAATTTTCAGACTCATCTCTTAGCAATTCTAGACAACGTAGCGCAAAACAGCAAAACAAAGACCACCATTAGACTCCCTGTGACGAGTTGCATCGAATCGATACCTATAGTTTATGCACAAACATCAACCTTAGAATTTTACTAATTTTTACCTGACTTTGACCTGACCTTCACTCCAGAACGTAGCCTAAAATGACCCCAAAGATTGCCTTACCCACATAGGATCCGAATCGCCTTTGTCATGTGAAATGGACAGTAAAACATGTATCATACGGCACTTTTATATTGTGGCCCTCAGTGACCTGACCTCTGTGACCTGACCTGGTAAGTGATCTAAAATAGCAAAATATGTGATTGACGAACAATTCTCCATCGATGGTTTTCAATAAGATACCTTTTACTCGATTTCATTACACATTTCTTGGAATGACTGTAAACGGTGAAAGTGTGACCTTTGACTTGAACTGTGACGTCATCAGTTGGACCGAGCTAAATAAAACTGGGTCACAAGGTAGTTCTCCAGTGGGGCTATCGAACGCCGTTTGAATTTTGAAAATCGGCCGGTAACTTTCCGAGATCTTAGGGGACCGAAATGCCCCTCCCCCCCCCCCCACACCGGTTACAGGGTCCGCTGATACTGATCGCCCTACGGGGCACGGGTTACATGGTGCTAACCTTAGGTCAAGGTCAATTCACTTATCACTAACTCTTAGGTCACGGACTCGTTCCAACTATCACCGGGTTTAGTCAATACAGGGTGTCCGGAAGTTATTTGCCCCTTGTTCATTCAGCTATAATCCCACCGTGCGCTTTCAGAACTGTTGAAAATTTGCTAAGACCGTGCCTCAGGCCATCCACAGCTGTCCGTTAGTCACATGACCTATCCAGGTCACCTGATCTTGACACTTGCGAGGCGCCAAGGACCAGTGTTTGGCAGGCGTAACTCGCACCTGAACGTGGTGTCTGCTATGACGAAAGCAACTCTTCGACAAAGCGTCATTACGCTGAAGTTATGGGGAGGACTGGAATGAATTAAGAATTCAAAGCTAATCCTCTGTGATCTGTCCTAATCACATTCGAAAACCTATGGGGAACCATGAAGGAAGAGCCAGGGGTGTAGGATCGCAAAATAGGTTGGGGGGGGGGGGGGCTGAGCCACGGACGCCGGTGGGGGCGGCGACGAAAGGTGCTGACCGGGGGGAGGGGAAGGGAAAAACCAGCGGTGGAAAAGGTGTTGACCGGGGGGGGGGGGGGAGCTTGGACCGTGGTGGTGAAAAGCGGGTCTATGACTTGAGTGATATGACTTAATCTCTCCCCCTTGATCCAAGTTCAGGATTAGGTATAAAATAAGGCGTAGGTATTTATATTCCGGCTCAACGTTTTACAACCACATGTCCACATTTATGCAGTGTATGTTCCCGCTCTTTTCAAATGCAAAGTGATGCCACTAAAACAGTATAGGTATGTATAGGTACAGTATAGGTACTCTTCTTATACTTAACCCTCGCCCCGCTGGGGGGTCAATTTGCCCCCCCCCGTGCGGTTTTTTCTGAATAACAAGAAAACGGCGGCGCGCAGCGCCGCCAAATTTTTTGTACCTTATCGGGCATCAATTTGATACCTTCACACAAAATTTCAAGTCTTAGGTCACCTTAGGTCAGGAGTTATTGAGGTCAAACTGAGGTCATATTCGAGCAAAAATGAGCAAAAAACATGAAATCTTGAAACGCTCACAAAAGCTAGTTACTAAGCAAGCAAAGTTCTTTATATGGTCATGTAGAGAAAAGACTGCGCTACAAATCTGCTACCTCGGATTTTAAAAAAATTGTGGGATGTTGACCCCAAAATTCAAAAAGTTGATTTAAAAAAAACGCAAAAAAATCCCAAACGTTTTTTTTGACTTTCGAACAAACCGGAATATATGTGATATTCCCTGCGCTCTTCTATCTGCATACCAATTTTAGATCGATACCTCTTTTTTGGTTAAGTTATAGCGAAAACAAACTGTTCAAAATTGATGACCTCAAATTTTTTACCTCAATTTTTGGCAATTCTAGAGCACATAGCGCAAAACAAAGACCACCATTGAACTCCCCGTGACGAGCTGCATCGAATAGATATACCCATTGTATGCAAAAATATCAACTTTAA
Source organism: Amphibalanus amphitrite (assembly GCF_019059575.1). Taxonomy (NCBI): domain Eukaryota; kingdom Metazoa; phylum Arthropoda; class Thecostraca; order Balanomorpha; family Balanidae; genus Amphibalanus; species Amphibalanus amphitrite. Next base: position 454,044 of record NW_024881719.1, on the reverse strand, counting down.
AATTTGACCTTATCACCTGACCTTGACCTGACCTTGACCTGACCTTGACCTGACCTTGACCAGAACATAATCTGAACTGACCCCAAAGGCTGCCTGACCCACAAAATCGCATTTGGCATATAAGATGGACCATAAAACATGCATCACATGATATTTTCATATTGTGACCCTCAGTGACCTGACCTCTGTGATCTGACCTGGTATCAGTGACATTAAATAGCAAAATATGTGTTTGACAAACAATACCTACCCCATCGGTGATTTTCAATGAAATGCAATTTACTCGATTTTACAACGCATTTCTTGAAATGCCTGTAAACGGTGAAAATTCGACATTTGATCTGACCTGTAACGTCATCGGTTTTACCTAGGTCAATGAAATTGGGTCACAAGGTAGTTCCCTGTTGGGGCTATCCAAAGCCGTTTGCTGCTGGTCGGTAGGTTGCGTGGTTCTCGAGATCTTGGGGGGCAGGGGGCCAAATTGCTCCCCCCCCCCCCCAGCAGGGCGCGTTGCTCGGCAGACCCCAACGAGGCGCGGGTTAAGGCTGATGAGAGATTAAATTTATTGATTGATTCAGTATTTAGATTCCTATCCCCTAGTTTGGCAAACTGTTTAAGGGGCTCCTTAGAGGGACCCTCACTTTCCTAAAATCTAGGTACTCATTTTTTCACCAATCACCCACTTCATTTCGGAAGAGTCAAGTTTTTGTGTACCTAAAGATTGTAGACTGTTTAACCCTCGCCGGCACAGGGGGGGGGGGGTTGATGCAACCCCCCCTAAGGTGTTTCGCGAATAACTCGCGTAAAAAGCGGCCGATCGCGACGAAACTTTCAGTACCTTCGCATTGATTAATTGTACACCTACCCTGAAAATTTCATGACCCTGACCCCAATGACCTTTGACCTGTGACCTCTTTTCTGTGACCATGTTTGGCCGAAATCGCGGTTCGGCGCATGTCGGCTCGCATTAGCCGCGCGTTTGCAAGCTTTTCGTGGTTTCAAACGTTCAAACATGTGATTTGATGTTGCTCCCATGCATTAGGGTGGGTGTCAAGGTCACCTGAAGGTCAGGTCAGGTCATTGACCTTTGGTGACCTCGGGTGACCTCGGTTCACTTTTTCGAGTTTTACATGTTTCTAGGCTAGTTTTTGGAGCTGAATTCGAATTTAGCAACCATTTGAACATTTACGAAGTAGTTTTGGTGCCTTCGTAACATGTTACGAAGCTGTCCGAGGCGGTTGACACGTATTACGAATACCCGTCACAACCCCTACCGGTTGACCTGACCTGACCTGACCCGACCTGGTCTAAATGCTTCAAGACATCATCTCTGATCAAAACTAACACGATACTCGTGATCAGCACCCCGGAAAATCACATGGCAGCCACACTTTACGGCTTTCTAACAGGTCCCGATTTTCCCGGTTTTCGGGTCATTGACCTGACCTGGAAGGTCACCCGATGACCTGGGACCTTAAAATTGGGTATCATCGGCTTCCTCTCGTGACGGGCAACACGCTCGTTTTTTCCGCGAAGCTCTAGCTCGATCAGGGGCCAAACGCGAGGGGGGGGGGTCATACCAACCAACCCCCCTTGTGCCGTCGAAGGACTCAAAATGGCCTGTGCCGGCGAGGGTTAATGGCTCCCTTTTGGCTGTTACAGGGACCACCTCGACTACTTCTAGGGCCACGATAGCGGTATCGACAAAGTAGGCGATCGTGATCGGTAAAGCTACAGGACCGTCACAGAACAATTTCTGTTGTAGTATTTCGCAAAACCCCCGCATTCTGCATATCATTGGAAGCATAATTTTATTTTTAAAGTTGTAGGTCGTGTATCCACACGAATACTCCCAAAATGCAAGAAACAATTGCAGGCACGTACCTAGGAATTGGCCAGGGGGCGGAGGATCCCGGGAGGCCTCCTCTCTACATGGGGCCTCCTCTCTACAGAGGGCAAGGGAGCATCTAGGGCCTAGGCGAACGTTTTTTGTGGGGGGGGGGGGGGTACAGGTCGGCCGACATGCCGGGTCTGATGGATGAATTCTGACGACCGGGGGAGGGGGCGAGTATGTCGAGATCGAAAGGCATTTTGTCTTCGTCGTTTCTAAGATGAAGCTTTATCGTTATAAGTCACTCGGCTCAGTAGTTTTAGTTAAATTCACCTATACCAGTATAACGCCTTTTGGGGCGACTAACGGAGCGAGCGAGAGAGTGGGCCTTGCACGTGCGAAATTGCGAGGGGGTACCTCCAACTGACTTGTGCACGGCACCCTACTAACCGGTCTCTAGCGATGTGCCAAATTTGGGCACAATTGGCCCAGCCGTTCTCGAGATCTGGAAGCGGCACCCTGCACGTGCGCACGTGCAAAATGGGTCCCAAGTGACTTGTGCACGGCACCCTACTAACCGGCCCCTTACTGTGTACCAAATTTGAGCGCAATCGGTCCAGCCGTTCTCGAGATCTGGAAACGACCCCTGCACGTGCGCACGTGCAGCAGCACCCCAACTCTGGCACATGAATATGCAGTGCCTAGTGGGTGCCTATACCTACATGCCAACTTTCAGCGCAATCGGCCAAGTAATTACCGAGATATTGCAACAAGTACAAAACTGACACCTCTTCGTTTTGCACGTGGCACGTGCATAAGGGGTCACCCACATGCATCGGGAATAATCCAATACTTGGTAGAAGGAATGAAGCTACCCTACAAAAATTACCGCATGTAAATCGGTCAAGTGGTTGCTGAGATATAAGCCTCGCAAAAGCGTCCGCACGGCCGGCCGGCCGGACGCTCATACTCAGAAAGGAAAGACTACGCTCGCTTCGCTCGCTCCGTAACAAGTGCGTCGCCACGGATTTCTCACGGGGGGGGGGGGGGGGGACGTATCGACCGACTTAAAAACCCAAAAGTTGATATTGTTACCGCACTTTTAGCCTAATGCATTAGAAGCATACAGTAGCGATCTGTACCTATTAATAGGTACAGCCCACCGCTAAAGTAATGTAGGGTTTTACCAATCTCAACGGTTGGCTTTGACTGGCGATTGTTTAATGCGGAGTGATCGAAAAGAAGATGTCAATAGCTAAAGTTGCAGCTGCAAGAGTGACGATACATATAAGCTACATTCAAAGTTTCATTGTAGTCTGGTTAATCGTTCCTAAGCTTCAGAAGCAGAGCGTACCCATGACTGAAACCCCACATTACTTCTGCTGTGGACTGTACCTGTTTATGAATCGGCGGCGCGAAGCGCGGCGAAAATTTGCAAAAAAAAAAAACTTTGTCAAAACACAGCTCTAAAACACAAAATTTATGACCCTTTTAGCATGCTAGTACAAGCCGGAGTTCCTTAACATTACACATATGAATTTTGGTTCAATTTGTCATTGTTGGTGTTATTACAGTCACGATCTTTCTTATTGATTGGTGTAAGAATCGGAGGCGCGGAGCGCCGAGAAAATTTGCAAGAGCATTTGTCAAAACAAAGCTCAAAATCACACATTTTACAACTCTTTTAGCATGGTAGTTCAAGCCGGAGTTCCTTCACACTCCACAGTACCTACACATATGAATTCCGATTCAATTTGACACGGTTGGTGTAATTACAGTCACGATCTCGTAACGACCTGTGCGTACAATTTGCAAAAAAAAGCAGGGGCCTCCTCTCTACAGAGGACCACCGCTGTACTGTGGGCCTCCTCTTTTCACAGGGCCTCTCAACTACAGAAGGCCTCCTCTCTACAAAGGACTTCTCTCTACTGAGGGCCTATCCCTTTCAGAGGGCATCCATAGATGGCCTTGAGCCTTGAGGGTATCCTTTCTTCAGAGTGAGAGGGCCTCCTCTCTAGTCTTTACAGGGGGCCTCCTCTCTACAGAGGACTTCATCTCTGCAAAGGGCCTCCGGCTTGCTAAAACCACAGTTGATTTTTATGTGTGTGTACCTTCCTGGTTTTGTTTTGCTAGTATGTTCTTACTTATGACTCGAAAGTCATTTTATAAATTAAATTTATTCCCTCCATTGCAATGCACATTTTCAAGGCCCCCAGTTAGTTTTGACTTAACCCTATTCCTGGCGGGCTCCGCCGGGACAAGAAACTATCGGGGGGGGGGGGGCCGATTCGGCCCCCCCCCCCCCTGAGATCTCGAGAACGAAGCAAGATAGCGACAAGCGGTAAACGGCATCGGATACGCACGGTCAAGATCTACAATTTTTACTAAGGTCATTTTCAGGTCAGGTCAAAGATGACGTCACAGGGGTCGAAAAAGTCAAAATGGCGGCGCTAGATATGGAGAGAGTTTTTCTCGAATAACTTTCGAATTAGTCAAGATAGGAACAAACTAAGGGCATCATCGTGATCCTCTCGTCAATCCGCATCGAATGATATATATATGTTGACCTCGAAAGGTCAAGGTCAAAGGTTGGCCTCAGGTCACGTGACCTCGAGGTCATCATGTATATCATTCGATGCGTCTTGACGAGCTGAACACAATGAGACCATCCACGCGTCTGTATCTTGTTCCTGTACGGAGTTATTGGCCAAAAACCTTTGGTGACCTTTGATGACGTGACATGACCTCACAGCTGCCCAACAGCAAAACAGACCTCAAGGTAGTGAAGGTTGATCGTATATGAAGTCATGTATGGTATATGGGGCCATTCCGACCCGTTTTAGTGGTAAAAACAGGGAGTTGGTTTTTCCCCCATTGACTTATAATGGGGAGGTCGCGAAATTGACCTGATCTTAGGTCACCGATATCAAAATTCCGAGATAAACAAATTGCACATACTGGTACCCTAACTAAACCCTGAAGAGAAGAAATTGATCGGTCGAAAACTCTAGCTCTGGCGTGATTGCAAACTTTTCTGAGGTAGGGTCACCAAACCGCCTCTGGTGACCTGACCTGAGGTCAGATCAACTCAAAATTTTCAGACATGTTGCGTAGAAGCCTTGTAGGAAAAGTCAGAAAATTTGAGCTTCCTAGCTCAACGCGTTTGGGAGAAATAACCAAAAAACCTCAGGGGGGCTCCTGAGGCCCCCCCCCGCCAGGAATAGGGTTAAAGCCAAAATTGGGTAGTCGTAAAGCAGAGAGGCGCTATACCCAGACTCCAGAGATGCTTTCTAATCGGACCAAACCAAACCAAACCAAAACTAACCAAACCTGACCTAACTTCACCTACAACCTACAACCAAAAACCTGCAATCTACAACCTAAAACCTACCACCTAAAACCTAAAACCTACAACCTACAGCCTAACCTACAGTGTCTCTCCTTGGTTGCAAAAAGAAGTGTGACGCCTGCTTTACTACTCCCCCAAATAGTGCCATTTAACCTTGCCAAGTTGAGCTTTCTTTGATTTGTCCATATTTTAAAATGTTGGGGGGCTGACTGGCAAGTTGGGGGGGCTGACCAGCCAGTTGGGGGGGCTGAAGCCCCCCCAACTGTATAGGATCCTACGCCCCTGGGAAGAGCTCAACAAGATTGAACCAGCTCCCACAGAAAGCAGACTTTAGAGGAACCTGTGAAAGGTGTGGCTGAACATCAGCGCGGATACTCTGGACATCTTGATCAATGGAATCAGGGGCGTCGACGCGTAAGGAAAACAGGTCCGACTTTTTCTCGGGGGGCCCGCACCGGTGGGGGCCCCAGGGGCCCCCGTGGCCGCAGCAGGGCCCCCGAGATCCCCAACGGGGGCCCCCCGCGGCCGCAGAAGGGGACCCCGTGGGCCGCAGCAGGGCCCCGCGGTGTCTAGCAGGGCCCCAGAGGCGCAGCAGGGCCCCCGCGGTCTCTAGCAGGGCCCCCCGAGCCGCAGTAGGGCCCCCGCGGTCTGCAGCAGGGGCCCCCGCGAGCCACAGCAGGGGACCGCCCAGTCGAAAAAGTGGTCCGACTAGTCGGAAAAGTCGGACCGGTGTCGACGCCCCTGAATGGAATGCTAAAGCGGATGAGGGAATGGGTAGGACTAGGACAGGGTAGGGGATAAATTGGTAAATAAATAATGACCCGGGCGCTCTTTGTTTACCAATTATGGCGGCGAGCTGATGGAGGGGCAAATAATTTCCGGACACCCTGTATACTGATGTGCTCACTGTCACTACTAGCCATGGCCAAGGGCCTTGACTCAATACCATTTGTATTTTGATTGACAAACAATTGTAATACTAAATCTTATTTATTTGGTTAGAAACAAAAGAAGATGTTACATATTGTCAGGCATTGTCTTTTTTTCTCGTAATTTCATTTCTGAAATACGGAATACCTTTGAAGATCATATCAAAATAACCATAAATATTTTACTGGTCATGTTTTGTGCTGAAAGATTTGCTACATTACTGGCGCTGATGCTACAACTCTGGTGTTTACTTTTTCTACACCTCGAATTTTATAGATATGTGGAATTTTCAAATTGGAGCACATTAACAGTTAACTTGACATTTTGATCTGGTTATGATGAATATTGCAGGTGTTTTGACCTTTATTTACTAATTCTGGGTACTTCTTTTATGCATTTGTTAATTGTTATTTTCAGCCAGTGTCATTGGTTGATAATTTGTCAAGCTACCTCATTTTGACTTTCCCCAATTCCCATGCCTTCTTCAACTTCAAGTTTTTGACAAACATTGGGCCTCAAACTTCATATATGACTATTCCTGTTAAGTTGCTCTTTTATATAATTACTGAATGACAACCATGTAGCACAGACAGCATTGCTCTACCTTCACTGTGACGTTCAAAGAAACGTTCTGGTACCTATAGACACTAGTAGATATGAACACCTTTTGCCACTCTTTGTTTGGATTTTAATTTAATTTTGCTTTGTGTGTCTTGCAATTGCCACCACAGAGTGTAGGAATGTAGCATGCTATGTGAAAATCAACAATTGAATCATGTCAATCGTCAGTAACAGACCTATTTACGATAACTTGAGTGAGGCTCGTTTTCTCACTGCTTTTTAACTGACCTGATATTATTCTGAAGGCTAAACATAACAATAAGGAAAAGCCACAAACTCAACTAGGCACAGTGAATCAATTTGTAATACATTAAGCCATGTGGAATTTATAAAGCTTGCACCACAAGCGGTGCTTAGAGAGCGGTGCTTAGAGAGTTCAGTTTGAGTTGCTAGAAAACTCATTTATTTTGTCTGTTAGAAACCAAGCATTATTTTACTTGAAGTTAGTTGCCTTTAAATCAATATTTTCAAAAGTTTTTTTTTAAATATCCTGCATTGTTTCTAGCTTTGTTACACTTTATGTGACTTCAATGATCTAAAACCAGGATAACATAGAAACAATGTCTTCAACATTAGTGCTATAGTAGTAAGAAAAACAGTGTAACTCTCACTCAAACTAAGTTAGATAAAGCATGTACATCTTTTGGGTTCTGCTTTTGCTTTGTTTATAGTTGTTGAAGGAAAAATGAGTTGTGTCATGGCTTTTCCTGCTTTCAGTGCAAGGCATGCAACCATTGTTTGATGTTTTACCAACATGAATATACAATGCTCACATTTGATATCATTGATTTTTTCATTTTGTATGTTGCATGATTTTACATCCTTGTAAGCATGCATGCTGCTTTGAAGCTTTGTGAAAAAAGGTTTTTTTAATTACCACAATTAACCCTCGCCCTGGCAGGGGGGGGGGGTGTCGATGCGACCCCCCCCCCCCTAAGGTTTTTCGAAGTTAGCGTCTTCGGCGCTGCGCGCCGCCAAATTTGGCACAGCCTATGGGGCAACCTTTTTACATATGACCTGAAAATTTCAGGTCCGGGTGACCTTGGGTCAGGTCACCAGGTCAGAAAAACCGGTACAAGGTCATGGTCAAATTTCAATTTTCTTTTTGCACCTGCCCAACTCACAGTTTTGGACTGATTTCCTTCAAACTTTCAGGATGTGCTAAGTTCACCGAGTTGTATAACATATAGTTTGGGTTTTTTGAGGTCACTGACCTGAGGTCAGTTAGAGGTCATTACATCGTAATGCTAAGCCTATGGGAAAATACTAAATTCGGAAAATACTGGAGATATCTGCTTCGTTCTAGCACTTTTGTGCTTTGAAACCACAGTACCTAACAGCAGGTCACTTGGTGCTTCTTTGTTTGGTGTACTTATCCATGGGTCAGGTCAAATGAGGTCAACTGAGGTCAAATGACGTTTTTGCCAATAACTTGGCACATAATGACGCTAGAGCTTAAAAAATAGTATCATTGTGTTCCTGGTGATCAGCCGAATCGAATGATATGCAATATGATGCAATTTGGTTAACTTGAACTTAACTTATTAATTTAAGTTTACTTAAAATTTAAGAAAAACTTCAGGTACACTTAAGCAAGCTAAAAAGTATATCATTCGACGCGCCTTGACGTGCTGAGTTCACTGGTGTTTTTCTTTTTGCTCTATCTTAATTAGATCAAAAGTTATAAGCGAAAAACTTTTGACCTGTTTTAGCGAAATTTTTACATTTATACCCCCCAAACCCCCCTAAATATTGACCTAGAGCAACCAAATTTGCACAGGGGCGAGAACTCCAGGGGGCCCACCTACCTACCAAATTTGGTGTTTCTAGGTGCCATAGGAGCCAATCGCGAGGGGGGGTCGCATCGACCCCCCCCCCTGCCAGGCCGTGTTATGAAAAATGCCCTGCCAGGGCGAGGGTTAATGGGATTTGAGTTTAAGGCAACAGTATACAATTTGCCATTTCTCTGATGTAAATTGCCATTTAACAGCACTCTTTCATATCATTGCTTTTACTTTTCATTTATAATTAAATCCATAATTAATGCTAGTCTCCAAATATCACTCAGGCTTCAGGAGAGGAAGACTTCTCCCTGCTGACTCAGCCTCCTGTGCTGCAGTGCCCCAGCTGTCTGGTATGATCGTGTCGGGCTGCTCGCCGATCCAGCTGTTGGTTCTGCGTGCGCCGCGGCTGGTGCCGGGCCGGTCGGCCGCGCTCGCGCCGCCCGCCGCCTGTCGGCCGCTGAGCTCGGGCCGCCGGCGCGCCGCCATGGCCGCGTTCCGCTCGCAGTCGCGACCGACGCCCGGCGTCCGGGTGCCGTCCGAGCGCGCCGAGCCTGTCCACCTGGCCTCGCCGTCTGCCGAGAACCTGCTGCTCTTCTCCGAGTCGCCGACGGCCGGCTGGCTGGCGTGCCGTGGCCTGTCGGGCCCGCCGAACGACGACCCGCCCGCCATCGTCCTCACCCCCGCCGAGCCGCCGCCGCCGGCTGAAGGAGACGCTGAGCAGGAGACGCCGAGCGAGGAGACTCCGCAGCCGCCGCAGCCGCCGCCGCTGCCGCCCCTGGTGGGCTATCTGCAGGACACACTGCGGGGATTGGTCACCGCCAGGAACGAGAACAAGCCGCCGCATACACTCGAGGTGCGTCTTTAGCATGTTTGTGGGTGGTTTAAGCATGTGATGCACCACAGTTTGATCACGTTATTGATAGCACCTAGCATAGTATTGACTGTTGAAACTTGAATGTTTGCTACAGAACCAGAAGTAACAGAACATCTTGTTCACCTTATTGATAGCACCTAGCATAGTATTGACTGTTGAAACTTGAATGTTTGCTACAGAACCAGAAGTAACGCTTTTTCCTACCATTGAATTCATACAAAACAATCGAGCAATATGCAGAAACATTTTCATTTCTCACACTGCTCACATAACGCTCGTTTTTGCTCTAGCTATGCATTCCATTGTTCCTCTGACTGCCTGCCCACAGGTACTGTCTCGTCGCGTGGTGGCGGCATACGGCGAGCTGGCTCCCAGCGAGCACCAGCACTTCTTCCGTCTGCTGGCTGATGAGCACAGCGTCGACCACAGCAAGGTGCTGGCCGCGGCCGCCGAGCTGGCCGGCACGCAGGTTAGTACAGTGACAACGTCATATCTGCTGACGTCTTGAGCGAACCGGTACAATTCTTGAAATTAAAACACAAATTAAACAAACTCGAAAGATTGCAAGTTTCGAGAAGATAAGCTGGAAAACATAAAACCGAAGCGAAAAATCGAAAGCGAAGCGAAACACCGCAAAAGTTTCCCGTGGAGCTTGACATTTAGGTGACCAATGACTGTATCATGTGATGCATGGATGCTTCAGCGATTTTACACTACCATGATTTCTCACGCCTTGTTGGCTTTTTGCTGCGCCTATGCGATGCAGGGAGGAGCTCAGATTCTGAAGAGGGAAGAGGGACTGGCCTCGCTTCTCCAGCCAGACTACGTGTGGATATTCAAACAGCTCGGCAGGACCGAAGGAGGGGTCAAGTTTCTGGTGGACATGAGAGCCCATCTGCTGGTAAGATGAATAATGTTTTTTATTATAGTAGGCTTGGCTGGTGTTCTTGTTTGGTGCTTGAACCATGCCAGACTTGTGTACTTGTTTGATGTGGTTTGCTTAATTGTCGGTACCGACTATCTTAGGGTTGTGACTATCCAATTTGCGATGCCATTGGCTGATTGTTGATTAGCAGCTGACTTATTAACATTTTGATGTGCACTAGACGGAAAATTTTTAGGACGTGCAATGTGCATATGCTGAAGAGCAAACTATTTCTTATGATTTGATTCCCGTCAATGACGACATCTATGCTGTGTTTTCGGTCACATTGCCGCCGTTTTCCACCAGTGTTGCCTTCATATCAACCTTCATACTTGCACACCGCGGCTACGCTCCTATCGTAGCGTCACTTCCTAAACCCTTCACTCTCCGTGCCTCTTCACTCATATCTCGCTCTCCATCCTCTTCACCCCCACGGCCCACCTCCAGCACCGCCATAACCTTGCCACCCCTAACCTCCGTTTCAGCGGACGCTGACGGTGACTGACGCGTCCGACCCGTCCGTGCCCCGGCTCCGCTCGCTGGGATCGGCCCTGAAGGACCTCATCGCGCTCTGGTTCTCTGTGGGTTTCCTGCAGCTGGAGAGGATTACGTGGGAGTCGCCGTGCGCTATGCTGGAGAAGGTAGGCACCGAAGGAAGATATGAAAGGGAAGAAACAGCTAGGGTTCGTCGGACAGGTGCGCAATAAGGCAGCATATGCTTTGGAGGGGTGGGGTGGTAGTGGTTTGTTGGTCTGGCACGTTCTGAGGAAACGTGTGGAAGTGAAGGAAAAGCTTGTGAAAAGTCTCGGTTTGTCAGGCTGAGGTAGTGATAGGTTTACCTTATCACGATCGTGTGTTTCTCGCATGCTGCTAAGAGTGTCATTATGATGTATCGTATCTGGATTATTTGTTTAATAGCGCCACTATGACCTAAACCAGTGGCCCCCACCCATCACCGCCCCGCTGCCCGCTAGGTGTCAGAGTACGAGGCGGTGCACCCGGTCCGGAACTGGACGGACCTGAAGCGGCGCGTGGGCCCGTACCGGCGCTGTTTCGTGTTCACCCACCACGCCATGCCCAGTGAGCCGGTGGTGGTGCTGCACACGGCACTAACACCCACCATCTCCAGCTCCATACAGGACATCGTCCGCAAACCCAGGCGATTCTCCCGTGAGTGGAGGGCAGGGGAGAGAGAGCAGAGGAAAGGGGTGGGATTGATTTGTGCTGGGCTGTTTTAGTGGGAGTGCTCTTGATAGCTAGGCAGATAATGAATAGTACCTATAGGTAAAGGGTATAATATAGCGGAAATAGTTCGGCGAATAATCAGACGCGTTTATGATTAATTAATTTTTAGTAGTTTAATGGGAATTGGGGTAGGGTATGCCCTTGGACCTTATCCAATTTACCCACTTTATCGTTTTCGTGCAGGACGCTACACCATCCTAAAAGATAATTCAACTAATGTTATAGTGCTGAATGTTCGCCGTGAGTTCCAAACTGACACACGCTCGTTTTGATTCCGTCCAGTGTCTGACTACCTGCACGGCGGCTCGAATGACGCCGTTTTGAAGGATGAGGACCCTGGTCAGATCGCCGCCGCCATCTTCTATTCCATCTCGTCCACCCAGAAAGGCCTCCAGGTACGGCGTTGGGCTCTACCGACCGGTCTCTACCGACCGCTACCACTGTCGGTAGAGGCGAATAGTTCGCTCGCAGAAGCTGAAATTGTAGTCTTAATCTGCATGCTTCAAACGCCGTACCATTTGTCGGCACTCCCCAGCCCTGATAGAGGAATGTAAAGCCTGCACCCTGAACCTTGGTCTTCTGTGGGTGGTAGGAAGCAGAACCTTCGGACTGCCATTTCAACACGCCGGTGTGGAAATTTACTCCGTCACCTTTTACAAGCGCGCCTCTCCCACTTAGACCTTCAGAAGGGCTTATGGTCTTTTATGTTATATTGGCAGTGGATTTATAAGAGCGATGCGGGAGCTGTTAACCCAGCTCTGTAGACCGTAATTGCTGGCTGTTTAGATACTGCGCGGATCTCTTTGATTTGAGAGAATCAGCTGCAATATTGTAAAAGGGTGCATTGCTAGGCTTACCATTTGATTCATTATTAACGGTCCTTTAAAATTCACGAATCTGTCGTGACTTTGTTATTTAACTAGCTGGGGTAGAATCATGTTTGCACCAAGCTAGGCAACTGAGTCTGCGAGTAGCTGCGCATGTGAGTGAAGAAACATATTGCTGCACCTAATCAATATGGCAATGCTCTTATTTCGAGTGCGCTGGCACCAGGGTGCGTTTGCTCATAATATGAGTATTCTACTCTGTCCACCAGGGTATAGAGCTGGGTAACTACCTGATCAAGCGCGTGGTGCGTGAGCTGGCGGCGGAGTACCCTCAGCTGAGTCAGTTCTCCAGTCTCTCGCCGATCCCCGGCTTCAAGAGCTGGCTCACCACGGAGATCAACAAGGCAGAGAGAGGTCAGTGGCAGCTGAGGAGCCCATAATAAGCCGTTCTAGTGAATTAGTGACATGATGGGATGATCAATGATCAATGATCATTGCTTTGAGATGTGTACCGAAATGGAAAGGAAGTTCATTAGAGGTGTCACCGTCTGTCATTGACGGTCACTGCCGACATGTACAAATCATTAGACCTTTATTCAAAGTGTTGCGTGCTGAGTGACGACCTTTTCACCTTTCGGCCTGCCAGGTACACCGGTATCAGCTGCTGTTCCAACCCCCGCCCCCCCCCCCTGGCCCTGCCCTCCACCAGGCCAGTGCCGTCTGCTGACGGACTCTGAGCTGGCCCGGCTGGCGGAGCTCACGGAGTGCCAGGAGGGCACCAGCGGCACCATGGCGCAGCTGCGCCGGCTGGTCACCTCCTGCTCCTGGCTGGAGGAGGGCGGAGAGCTGTGTCAGCTGCTCGAGGCGCCTCTGATGAGACTCTGCGCCCGCTACCTCTACTCGGAGAAACGCCGCGGGTCGGCGCTGGACAGTGTCGGTACGAGAGCTGTAGGAAGGAGAGGCAAAGGGATATGGGAGAGGGTAGGGTCAACAGAGCAGAATGTAGTGCATGGGCAAATTAGCGGTGACATGCCATGGAAATGTGCAACGATAGCTGCGTGTCGAGTTAAATTTGTCGGTAGTCCAAAGATTTGGAATTACATAGAGCAAGCAGTCGTCATGATTATCCTAGTTCAATCAATCAGCTGTCGTCCTTTTTATGGTATCCCACACGAAATTGGTTTTGACTTTAACGCATGTTCCGTTTCAATTGCCATCGCATGTGTGCCAGTGCCAACTGAAAAATGAAACCATCTGACATGCTAGTTCCCAATCAGCCTCAATTTAGCGTGATTTCTGGCCCATTTATTCATCCGCCACTCCGCCACGCATGACATGTTATTACCAGTCGTGAAATCCGGTGTGTTTGAACTTTGACATGTGTTCTCTTCTACAAAACCAGTGCAGTTTCCGCCTGTTTTTAATACATGGTCGGGCTCGTTACAGCAAATTTCCACCTGCGCAATGGAGCGGTGATGTGGCGTCTGAACTGGCGAGCTGATCTGACCGCGCGCGGTCTCACCAACTCCTGTGGCATCATGGTCAACTACAGGTACGGCGGGCTCGGGACGATAGGATCGGGACACCCCCCGGACGGGTGGGTGAGGGTGACGGGTGATGTTACGAGGGCGCACTGATTGTGAATCAGTCGCGCCGTGTGGTTGATAGTTGCAGTGCTTTGCAGGGATTTATTGTGCTTGACATAATCGTTTTTTGAAGAGGCTATAAATCCAATGCGCTACATGATGATATGCCATTCGTTTACATTCTGTACGACTGTGTGCAATATCGATAGTCGGGTCTTTCGGCATTCTTTTTTTCCACATGCATAATATTCTCCATTTACATGTACTGCCCCATATTAGCCTAGCCTGCTTTTTAACGTAAACGCTCTTCTCGCCAGGTATTTTCTGGAGGACACACAACAGAACAGCGAGCGTTACCTATCCGCTCACACCATCACCGCTTCTGAAGGGGTGCGTCAGCTGGCGGATCGTGCGCGCGAGCTGGGTCGGACGGATACTGTCCAGTGAGTACCTGGCCCTCCCCCTACCCATCCCACGTCCCTGCCCCACGTCCCACGCCCCTGCCCCACGTCCCCCGCCCCCTTCCCGTCCCTTCCCGTTCGTCCCGTCCCCCGTTCCCCGCTCGGGGAGACGGTACCGGTGGCGCGACGTGTTCTGAACCTGAGCTGCCTGGCTGCGGCGGCACGCGGTCAGGACCGTATGTGAGCGGTGCCAGTGTGCGGGGGCCGACCCCGCCTGGCACGGAGCTAGTTTTACGAGCTCCTTGGGGAGGGAGGGGTAAAGGGCTGGGAAGGGACCGCCGCTTCTGACTGCTACGAGCATAGAGCGGTGGTGGTTTAACAATGCAATATTTATGGGAAGGGAATTGAGTGTTACTGGTACCGCTACATCATGAAGGGTTAGTTGAGGTGACCGAGATAAGTGTTAACGGGACATGTTCCTGTCATATTTCTGTCAGATCAATTCTTGATAGGACGATTCAGCGTTGCGGTGGTCTTGTAACTTGCAATGACATTTGTCATCGTGCAAGTACCAGTTTAATTACTCAAATTTCATTTGTCTGCCAATTAAGATTCAACGAATGCCGTTAGCGTGCAATACTATTGCTTTGTATGTCACAGTTCTTCGAGCTTCGATATTTCTTGCGAGTGTTCTAACAACTAGAAAATATTTATTTAAATGCTATATCTCGGTGACGCAGCAATGCGCAGGCCATACACCCATATTACGCAATAGGGGGTTTATATTATGGCCGGGAGCACTAATCTTTGCCTTATCGGGATCGGGACTCGTAATATTTACCGCATTGCGGGGTAGCCCTCGCCTTTATTGTAGCGACTTTCCCCAACTGTCTGGGGGCGGTACTGATGCGTAGTCTCGCCCAAGTGCTGGTGATAGTCTTCTAGTCGTGTCTGGTGGTGTTGTAGACTTTGTGATGTGCCGTGCACGCCCCTGCTGGGACGATTGTGGGAGTAGTAATCTTGGATTGTGGTGGGTGTTTCTTGAATTCCCCGTAGAGTTTTTGGAAGTCCATCAAGCCACGGCAAGAATGTTACTGTTGACAGGTAGTTCAGATGGGTCTTTGTTCAGGAAGTTCAGTGCAGACGTTCAGTTTACCGCTGGTATCCTCTGCGCAGCGGCGCTACAGTCTGTGATCGCTGGTCTATCACCTATGTGTGTTGGACTGTGGGAACCCCGCTTCTCGACCCTCGCGGTGGTCATGGGGAGGGACGTTTCGGAACGATCCGAACTCAAAAGTTTGTCTTCTGAATGGTCTGGGCTGGCCAGCTCGTCGGATTTGAATGGAGTACAAATGTTTGTCGGGATGTTGTAATGGTGTTTCGTCGCGATTGTTACGGACTGGTGAAGATCGCTTACACAAACGGATTTTGCGTATGTGGACTGATTCCCGTATTGCAAGTGACCATGGTTTTGTACCCCTTGCTCACAAATTTGCTTTATCTCCGACCTGTTTGTTTTGAATGCCGTGTTGCCTCGTTTTCAGATTGTTTGTCCCCATTGTTTGTAAGTGCAATGTTAGGCACAGTCAACAGCAATACATATCGGACCTCTGCGTTACTGTGGTATTTTGTGTCTCATGAGACCGGTCCAATCAGCGTGACGCTGCTGTATTCTCAGCAAGTTTGTCGTGGGTGGTCCATCGGGGCTCGTATGTGAGAGCTCAATAGAAAATGACTTACACGGCTACCCAGGTATGAGCCGCTCTGGTGGTCATGGTTTCCCCAGGAGCTTTGATGGGTGGGTGGGGAACGAGTGGTAATAATCCAAATAGCGTGCCAAGTAGTACCGCATGCATAGGTTTTGTCGGAATTTTCACCTCAAGCAGTTGAGTATGCTATTATGTCGATGCTGATTGCTGATGTTGGCTGATGATCGGCCGGCCGTCCCTCTCACGTTATGTCCATTCCTCCATTCCTTACGCGATGTGAGAGGGACGGTCGACGAGCTGAAAAAGAAAGAAAAAAAAAATCGAACCCGACGGACGCTCCTTTCGGCGCGCCGGAGCGCGCCTCCGCCGCGCGCGCCGAGCGCCCACGCACTGGGGAAGCGTCTCCCGTCCCCTCCCGTCCCGTCCGAGAGGGCCGCGCCGCCGGCGGGGCCGCCCCGGGCGGCGGCGCGGCTATTCGGAGGACCGTCTCGCCGCTGTCCGGCGCTAGCCCGTTAACGAACATATAACAACGTTATCTTCCGTTAACTATAGCGCCGCACAGACTCTGCTCGAACGTTACATTGGCTGATGATCGGCCGGCCGTCCCTCTCACGTTATGTCCATTCCTCCATTCCTTACGCCAATCACACCCGACAGGACAGAATGTTATTATAGTGATCGGTGCTCCAGGAGGGACGCGGCGTAAAGTGGCCTGCTCAGGCAGGCCAGGCCGCGGCCACGAGACGCCAGGCAGGAGGCAGGGTTGGTTGGCAAACAGCACTGATCACACACTAGGAGAATGGGCGTCGACTCACCTCTGTCACTTGGTTGGAGTTTGTCAGCGCCCAGTGGAGGGCGGGGGCGCGTACAGGGGAGGTAAGGGCGTCGCGGCTCATACTGGGCCCGTCGCGGAGGCTGTGGTTGTCGAACCTCAGCCGATAGTTGCCCGCAGTGTGCTATTCAAACACAGCCGGGTGAGGGCGGGCGCCCCGTAGCACAAACAACGGTCCACTGGTGGGGAGGGTGGCGTCTCGGGCGGTCAGCACTGTGCTGTCTCCTTCGGCAGACTGCGGCTGGGCCGGAGAGCGCGTGTTTGCTGTTGGCCCCGACAATATGGGGGGCAGTAATGGGGAGGGAGACTACGCCGTCCGGTGCGCGAGCCGAGCCAGCTGAGCTCGGTGTGCGGTCAAACGGTAGATTGGCGGTGGTGTGGCGTCAGCATCCGATTATAAACTGCGCTGGCTCGTCATACCAAGCCATACATACGGTCATCATACCAATCAGGGGCCATACCGAGCGTCTGTGCTATGAATCGGGTTACAGATCATTCTGTGGTCGTTAGACGCAATATAACGTCAGTGGGAGCACCGGTCGGCGGTATTGTAATGTCAGAGTCCGAATCAGTTGGCGTCGGCGCCATATCAGGGTCATACCGAGCGGCTGTGGTATGATATCAAATCACGAGCCGTCCCTGCGCTCGCCAGACGCAATGTGACATCAGCGCGAGCACCGGTCAGCGGTGTGGTTACGTCAGATCCCGGGTCAACCTGAACCGACATCATGTCAGGGCCCCTTTCGGCGGCTGCCAGAGCCGGGCTCGTCTCCCCGTGCCATGAGCACTATCAGCTGGTGGTGCGCGGGTGGGGGTGCGCGTGTTTGCTGTTGGTCCCGATAACGTGAGGTCGGCAATGGGGGAGGGGAGGGGAACTGCGCTGTCCGCTGTCGGAGCCGGAGAGCGCGGGTGGGTGTCGTCTTACAATGGACACACGCGGAGTGGGTCTTTAACGCAATTACCTGCCAGCGGGATGCATTTACACCTGGGTCGGCAGCCACGATGGAACGTCAGCGTGCTCCCGGCCGGCGGGGGTGTGCGTTGGAACGGGTCAATTGGCGGTGGTGTGACAACGTCAGAACTAAGGCATGAGTGGGCTTGCCAGTGAAGTTGGTGACGCGGTGTGACGTCAGCGCGAGCACCGGTCAGCGGCCCCGTGCCGGCAGAGCCACGTCAAATTGCGATGGCTTTGTATGGGCCATACCGAGCGGCTGTGATGTTCAGTTCACGAGCGGTCCTGCACTCGTAAGACGCGATGTTAAAGGGGGACCCTCCCACCTTCAAAAAAGTTAATGAATTGGCATGAAAGTAGCGACCGGCCAGGAAGTCTGGCAGATAATTACCCGCTGCGGCTTCCTGGTCTCCACACTGTGGCTAATTGGTGTTATGCCAGGCCGGCACAGCACGTCCCAGTCGAGAGCTGTGTGCGGAATACCCGGATTTGCCGCCATGGCCTCTCGTGCTTTGGCGTCGGCGGCCCGAGTTCGGCGAGGGGCCGGTTGGCGTAAGTACGCAGCAGCCACGCCATGTAACTTGTCAGCTGGAGCCCCGCCGCCGGGAAATGGTAGGCTCTGTGAGCCAGCAGTTCGGCTACCCGGGCCAAATAGTGGGCGGTGGTCGTCAGCGGGCCCCCTACTTCATCCCCCGAGTCGTCGACCGCGACGTAGCGGCCTCGGTGGCGGAGGTCCTGGGCGGCCTTGGTGCTGACCCCGGCTAGCTGGAGGGCGGGTACCGGCGCACACTGGTCGGAAACGCTCCAGCGAGAGGCCAGCGGCCTTTCCGCAAAAGTTTTTTGCTTGTTATTCCACAACTAGTGAAGCAAACTTCATAAAACTTTGCATACCTTCTCTGTCATATGTAAGCTATCATTTGGATGTCAAGCACTAAATATATGACGTGAATCTGTTAAGTTATGACGTCATAATTGAGTATAATACAGGATCTAGCACCACTTTAAGTCAACAAGGGAAATTGGGAGCTGCTATTCGGGCACCGGGAATGGTTTCATGCACTCCTTGCAAGGTCCAGTGCTTGACTTTAGCATTGTTGACTTTGCGTGACGTCATTTATGACGTCACTAAGGCCATATAAGTTTTTCGTCAATAACTCCTGATCAGATGGAGCTAGAGAGTCGGGAAAGCCACCATTGGACTCAGGAAGACCTACCGAATCGAATGATATGCAATATGACCTCCTTCAACCATTTTCGTGACCTGAGGGGCTCCGACCTGACCTTGACCCGAGGTTAACACCTTAAGTTGACTTCACCCGATCACCAAGTATAGCATTCAACGCGCCTGAGCTAGACAAACACGATGATGCCACAATCGCGGCAGTGCGACCATTTTTGGCAAAGTAATTAACCTAAAACCGAGCACGTGCCTTGTGGCACTTACCTGACCTAAGAGGTCACTGGTTGACCAAAGACCTTAAAATCGGGTAGTACCTAATTTTTGCGTCTTATAACGGCACACAAGCTTGTTTTTTCCGCGAGGCTCTAGCTCAATTAGAGGCGAAACGGCGAGGGAGTTGTACCAACCCTCCCCGGTCAATATAGAAAACCAGTCGGTCCGGCCAGGGTTAAATACCGGAATTGTTATCTAATGTAAAAAGACGGCCCAAGGTAACCCGACGTCAGTGACAGGTGTCCTATAGTTGCAGCGTCTTATATTCACGAATGTTTCAATTTCCACTTTCTTCAGCCGAGTGATGGTTGTCAATAGCAAGGCTCTCTAAATGCAAGCCGTAATCGCCACGCAATATGTGGAAGGCTTTTGATGTCAATACATACATAAAATATAAATGCATACATAAAACGCGCTTTTCACAAAATTCATAAACTCAAGCGCATCTGTTTTTAATGACCAGTCAACTACGCATGGATGCGTGCAGGCCACACAGGTCAGCGTAAGCCGGGCGCGGCGGCCGAGCCGAAACTGGGGCGGGGCGGGCGGTAGTTGGGTAGGAAGAGCGGCTCCTGCAAATTTTGCGCAAATATGCGCAGTTAGCTTTTATGTTGCCCTGGTGTAAATTTAAATCCTACTTCATCTCACAAAAAATCAGAGTGGAACTAGATGGGACTACCTGTTGTTTCCTTACCTAAACTTTGCAGTTATATTCCAGAATCACTGTAGGAGAGCCTTCATAAAAAAAGCTAAAGTACATCTTAGTTAGGGAAAAAGTATACCAAAAATTTTGCACTGACCAGTCGGCAACTTCATAACGAACATTTTGATGCATAATATGTGGGATTTCAATTTGGTGTCCATCAGCAATAAGACTCTGAATATCCGGCTCAAGAAACCTCTTGCTCCGCCTCAGTTTCCGAGTTCTGGGATACCCCATCTTCGGGGGCTGATTACAGTTATTTTTGGTCACCCGGATTAGTTTTTTTGGCCTAAGTATAATAATTTGATCAATTTCAAATCGATCTATTTAAAAAATAATCCGAAACTCCGGAATCGCCCGTGGCCTCTCGTGAGGGCGTTTCCGACCAGTGTGCGGCGGCTGCGCATAGGACACTACCGGTAGCTGCTGGTGGTCTTGTGCGCGGTCCGCCGCCACCCCTCGCTCGCGTGCCTTTAGTTCTGCCGCGGCTACGCTCTCACTAGTCTCGCCGGCTGAGCGTCGGTACTCGTCATAGGGCTGGATCATTTGTGGGGGCAGCCCGTGCCCGGTGCTGGCTGCGCCGCTCGGCTGGGTCGCGGGGGTCGGGCGGTTGTAGGCCTGGGCCGTGGGTGCAGAGGCGGATCCAGCTCAGAGTTTTGGGGGGGGCAAACCATAGAAATTTATCGATTCTTTCCATGCATCGTCCATAGGCGTAATGTTAAAATCATGCCGTTTGGGGGGGGGGCAAATGCCCATTTTGCCCCCCCCCCCCCCTGGATCCGCCACTGCGTGGGTGTGGGGCCGACGCCGGCGAACTGTTCATTCCCGGGCGCCGGCCAGTTGGGCGCGCCCCCGGGCGCCGGCCAGTTGGGCGCGCCCCCGGGCGCCGGCCAGTTGGACGCGCCTCCGGCCGCCGGCCAGTTGGGCGCGCCTCCAAGCGCCGGGTAGGCGGGGGTGTGTGCCGCGCCTCCCCATGAGGGCGGGGCCGCGGCGCCGGCCGTCGCCGGTCGGCACAGGGCAAGCCGGTGGGTCTCCGGCTCCGTGGGCCCGTGTTGTTGCTGGTATGTACCGGGGCCGGCTGGGGGCCCGCCGGCGCGTCAGCTCCGGTGGTCGTCTGGTGGGCGGGCATTGCTGTAGGGGGTCACGGGCCTGTCACGTCTGCCCAGGGGCCACCGATCGCGCCCCGCGCTGCGGTGTTGTCCGTTGGGGTGAGCGGTCGGAGTCCTGTAGGCCAGGATAACAGGCCGTCAGTTAGGGGCGTTGTTTGCAGTCCTGTGAGTGGGATGAAGGCGCTTAGGTCCACTGAGACGCCAGTATCGGGGGGGGGGGCGTTGGCGACATGGCGGCCTCGCCGGGAACGTCACCAGCGGTATTATGGGTACGATAACGCTAGGGTGACCGGTGCGGAGAGCGCGAAAACAACCCACGGTCAAACACCAGTCGGGCGGGAAAAGTAAACAATGGACGGTCAGGTGTCAACCGCACCACACGTTCGCCCACCGCCGTTCGACCCCGTGACCCCGTTCTTGCGGGCGGTGTGACGTCAGGACTGCTGGGCCAGGCCACGTGGTTAGCGTACGCGCGGTCACCTGATGCGTACGGGCCGTACGTGGTCGCATGCGGTGGTCAGCGTGCGTTCGATCCATTCGTGCGTACCGCTGTTTACCAGTGTATGTGAGCCGACAATGCTATGGGACGGGTCAGAGTTCCATTCGTGCAGACGGGCTGCCAGTTGCGCTATATAGGGCCAGTCAGCGATTCATGCTTGCGCGCGCGTCGGTGTGAGCGTGCAGACCATTAGGCGGGGAGCCGTCAGCGCTCCGGCGGGCCGTTCAGCGGCTGTCTGTGAGCGTGCAGACCAATTAGGCGGGGAGCAGTCGTGCGTGGAGCAATCAGCGCTCAGAGGGGCCGGTCAGTGCGTGGAGCGATCAGCGCTCAGCGGGGCCGGTCAGTGCGTGGAGCGATCAGCGCTCAGAGGGGCCTGTCAGTGCGTGGAGCGATCAGCGCTCAGAGGGGCGGTCAGTGCTTGGAGCGATCAGCGCTCAGAGGGAGGGGCCGGTCAGTGCGTGGAGCGATCAGCGCTCAGAGGGGCCGGTCAGTGCGTGGAGCGATCAGCGCCCAGAGGGGCCGGTCAGTGCGTGGAGCGATCAGCGCTCAGAGGGGCCGGTCAGTGCGTGGAGCGATCAGCGCTCAGAGGGGCCAGTCAGCGGCTACTCGAATAAGTACGGGCTGGCAGCGTGTGGAGCGATCAGCGCTCAGAGGGGCCGGTGATCAGTGCATGGAGCGACCAGCGCTCAGAGGGGCCGGTCAGTGCGTGGAGCGATCAGCGCTCAGGGGCCGGTCAGTGCGTGGAGCGATCAGCGCTCAGAGGGGCCGGTCAGTGCGTGGAGCGATCAGCGCTCAGAGGGGCCGGTCAGTGCGTGGAGCGATCAGCGCTCAGAGGGGCCAGTCAGTGCGTGGAGCGATCAGCGCTCAGAGGGGCCGGTCAGTGCGTGGAGCGATCAGCGCTCAGAGGGGCCAGTCAGTGCGTGGAGCGATCAGCGCTCAGAGGGGCCGTTCAGTGCGTGGAGCGATCAGCGCGCAGAGGGGCCGATCAGCGGCTACCCGAATAAGCATGGGCTGTCGGCGCATGGAGCGATCAGCGCTCAGAGGGGCCGCCTGGGCCGCGATGGTGGCCTAAACGACGGACAGGTAGTCGCGTGCGCCGGTGATATCTTACCGGTGATGGCGTATCCTAAGGCGGCGTGCTCCATCGTTGCACAGGCAGATACTGCACAGAAGGGAACTGCTTAACGCGGCACTTCGCTCTCCAATCTCCTCTCGCTGGTAGACTCTTCTGCGCGACGTCAAGCGCGAGACACACGCCCATGGAGACGGCGAGCTCTCGCCACGCACGACGCCCATCTGAGAGGTATTTACCGGGGATAACTGACCTGCACAGCTTAGGAGCACGTCACGTCTCGGCCTCCGGCAGTGTACCCCATGGGCGAGGCGGCTACAGAGGCCAGAGAGACGGAGACAAACACTTATGACACTGCAGGGTGCCGCCATATACATGGCCAGAGGGTACGTCACCGGTGCCGATGTAGATCGCAGGAACGTAGCGGCGTGCTTATCCCACGGAGGCAGACACTACAAAAAATCGAACCCGACGGACGCTCCTTTCGGCGCGCCGGAGCGCGCCTCCGCCGCGCGCGCCGAGCGCCCACGCACTGGGGAAGCGTCTCCCGTCCCCTCCCGTCCCGTCCGAGAGGGCCGCGCCGCCGGCGGGGCCGCCCCGGGCGGCGGCGCGGCTATTCGGAGGACCGTCTCGCCGCTGTCCGGCGCTAGCCCGTTAACGAACATTTGTTGGACACTGCGAGCGTGGTCATGCTGTTCCGACTCCCGATCCGTGCCCCCCACAGGCGCGCACTCTCCCTGTCGGGTGCCTGCCGACCTTTATCCCCCATTGCGAGCAGCGCGCCTTTCACACACGAGCCGGCACCGCGGCGCGTTGCCACGGTCACGTCCGGCTCATAGAGCAGAGCCGGATGTACGAGTCAGCCGCCGCCGCGGGCGCCGCACCAGGTGTAACGGTGGTGAACGGGCAGCCAGCGCCAGGGCCCGAGCTAGGCATTAATGCTGATGTTCGGGCAGCTGGCGCCAGGGGAAGAGTGAGGCACAAATGCTGGTGAGCGGGGGTGCCGCTGCCAAGGGACGACCCAGGGGCCGTCACCCAGTGAACGGGGCAGCCTACGCCAGGGGCCAAACCAGGCACCACGCGGGTGAGCGGGGCTGGCTCACGGAGAGTTAGGGGACCTGAGGCCTAATTGCTCGTGCTGTCTTTTGTTTGTCGACCCCGGCGTTTTGCAGAGCTGAACTTTTATACCGTTCTATCGTTTCTGATTGTCATGGGGTGCGACAGCATACATCGTTTACCCGTTTTGGGCGTTTGTAAGTGCAGTGACTGTCCAATTTTGCCTATTTCGAGGCATCAGTTGTGTAGTAGGTACCGTGACACCGTACCATTGTGCTCAGCAGTCAGCTCACTACATGTCTCATTTTTAATTTCAATACCTTCCCTCTCCCCTCTTTGTCTAAAATCGTCATATCTACACATGTCCGCTTTAGCTGTCTACCATGCGAGTCACACTCGCTCTGCGTGGGTCCGCGCGGCCGCGTCAGGACAGTGTCCGTCGCAGTATGTTTGCCAGCGGTTTGACGAACTACCTTTCGTCACTTCACCGGCCGACGCAGCGCCATAAGTCAGTTTATGACCGCACCCACCGCGGTTTATTGTGTCCGCCAGCGGTGGCAGCATCTATCGGCGCTGGCCGGCTCCCACCCACAAAGGGAGGCTCATGCGCCGTATCGGCAGCGCTCGTAAAGCACGGCAATTGTCGGCGAACAGAAGAACGGGCGAATCCGGTAAACAGATTCGTCACGGCCGATCACTGGCTGGCAGACGGGAGTGATCGCGTGTCCGGGGAACTCGGCTATCGGCTGACGTCCCAGCTGAGAGGACGGGAATTTCTGAGAGACTGGCAAGCGTTCAGAACCAGAAGCTTTACCTCAATCGCTGTCGAAGGTTGGAAAGTCTATTGGAGGGTAATGGAGCATGCTAATCTTCAATCAAACACATCATTCATTGACTTATCATCTAAAACGGTATACATAACAAGTATGCTAAGATAAAATAGATTACATCAGACAAATGGCAATCATACTGCGTGCGGGCTCTCTGCAGTGGTAGGAACAATCACAAGGCCACCTATGTACATTTCTTATTCGTAAAACCATTCACTCTCTCCGCAATCTGCAGGCTGTTTTATTAGCCCATGTTGAAAGCACCTAATCGGGACATCTTGATTATACTCACAATGATGATGCACTCAAATGCACAACACAGTAATTACGTAATGCCCATTCTTTTAGACATGCAAAACTTGGGTATGCAGCAAAATCATTCTTCTGCCTCTATATAAAATCGTCAAAAGTACCATCAGGCCATTATTGTTACATTACGTAGCACACATAGCCACCTCACTTCGCATTCGGCACCAATTCTTTCCTGACAAGCTGCTCCTCTGATTCCCTTGCTCCTCTGGCTCGGTCTCCTCCTTCGCCTCGAATCCCGGCTGCTCAGATGACGATGGAGATCCAGTAGACGATGTTGACCGCCAAGAAGCAGAGGGGGAACAGCCAGCGGCTGCGGATGTCGATCCATTTGGCGATCTGCGGCGGCGTCATTTCGACGAAGGGCCGCGGGAACACGGACGGCCGGCGCATCGACGACCGACGCCGTCCCTCGGGCTGCGCGGCCGCCGGGTCCGGCTGCTCCTGGTGGGACGGAGGGGTTGGAGGGGTCATGGGAGTCAGAGGAAGCATGGTGTGATGCCTTTGGGTTGACGCTAGGTTTATCACATGATATGAAAGATAGAAGGAAAAGGGATGAAGAGATCCATGGCTTGATGCAGTTTTGACGGTTATAGCTGCACCAAATAACGCGCAGTTGAGAGGTCCATGCATATGTACTCAATAAAGGACCTGGTGTGGCACAGTCAGGATGAACTTTCACTGGGCGCTGAAAAGATATTGCAATTTGGCCACTGGTTCCCGACATGCAGTCTGACATTGTTCCTTGTTCCTTCACTCAAAGTCTTTACATTGTAAATGAAGACGAGACGAATATCTATCCCTCAATTTGTTAGGGAAAAAGTGTTTATTTGGTTGGCCATCGTGCGCTCCAGCTGCGCGACCTCAGACTCACCGATGACTCTGCAGAGCCGTCACTGAGCTGGAGCACGTCACGCTTCCTGAGTCCGTTCGAGTCCTGGAGGAAACCATCATTGAGCGTGGGCGTATCATTGGCGAGTTGTCACACACGACGTAAGCTCAAATCTTACCATAATTTTGCAAATGTCAGCTCAGATAGAGCCAAAACACAAAGACACATATAAAGATAACCGATAGATAACACCTAATATACGTAACACAAATGACGTAACATGCATAAAAACACAAACCAAATTACCAACACTGACCTGACCAACACCGGCGTCCGCCTCCGGTGGCTCCTCCACGAAGAAGACGGTGGGCCGGGGCGGGGAGCTGGGGGACGGCGGCACCAGCAGCGCGCCGCTCTGGCTGGTGCTCGAGTGGCCCAGCTTGTCCAGCATGCTGCACGACTGCGACAGGCCGTAGTTGACCGCGCCGCCGTGACGGATGCCCGTCAAGTTGTCCCTGGACGCACTTTTGGCCAGCGTGGACTTCAGCACGTGCTTTGTGGTGACCTTCTTTAGTGTGACGTTCTTCCTGTAATGGATAAATGGCGATAAATACATAATTTGTCTCCTGATTTTGCTAGACTTACGAGAAACGGCAGAAACACAAAAAAAAAGATATTCAGCAACTAAAAGCGCATTATTTAGGAACGATCTAATGACGATCGAACGCCAGCAGCAGCTGAGAAATCTGCGGTGTCTCATCTCATCAGCTTCGGCGGTACCATAATTGTCTTTGGCTGCATCTGATTGATCCCATTTCCTCCCCTTTATCACCTGCGCCGGTGGATGGTGTTGACGAAGGCGAACTCGACCAGCGAGAGGAAGATGAAAGTCGTGCAGATAAACAGCCACACGTCCACGAACTTGGTGTAGGACACCTTGGGCAGCGAGTTCTTGATAGTGTTAGATAGCGTGATGAACGTCAGCATTGTGCTCGTCCCTGGAATGCCAGGTCATCGGACGTCATATTTCTCAATTATACGACGTCGTTTTTTGACAGTTTTGTCACATTTCCATCCGCTATGGCCCCGCAGCGGGAGGTACGCGACTCGAAGACAGAGCCATCATTGCCTTGTTATTTTCCCGTAACCTCAAATTAAATTACGGTGGATTTGTGTTCTGGCTGTAAATCTGTCAGCCAAGGCGTGAAAGCACGCCGGCGGCAAACACACAGCGTCGAGTGGAACAGGTGCGGGCCCGATGGACCGTGAGAACACGGCACGATCGATCGGCAGCCATTATTGGGGCATTAGTCGGCGCCGTGATTACCGCCAGTGACTGAGGTCGGCGGCGCGCGCGCGCTGTTGAAGGACCAAGTCAGGAATGCGCGACGGTTACTCACGAGCATAGGCGTAGGAACAGCGGGATCCGGGAGGGGGCCATGCCCCCCCACTTTTCAGCCATTTTTTAAAGGAAAATTCTTATTTTTTATTTAGATACAAAACTAAGAGCAGGAAATGGTTCAGCAAAGTGAGAAGAGCACAAAACTGCAGAGAATGTCTTGAGAGGGGTATTGGGGCTCCTACAAAATGGCATTGAAGTTTCGCTGGCCCCTCCCCCCCCCCACACTTTTCGTGAGGTTCCTACGCCCATGTTCAATTTGTCATGACCGGCCTGGTCGAGGCGACGACCGAAGTAGAACAGACTGTGACTGACCTAGCGTGACGCGGGCCGGGGCGGCCTCCGGGCTGAGCCAGAACGACACCCAGGAGACGATGACCAGGAACCCACTGGGGATGTAGTAGTCCAGCAGATAGTAGCCCGGCTCCCGCGACATGAAAAAGTCCAGCACCAGACGACTGTAGTAGGCCTCTGAAATAAATACCGAACATGAGTCGAACGGTAGCATTTCGCGGTAAGCATTTTGCAAAAGCATTTCGCGATAAGCGTCATTGGTCCCAAATACTGAAAAGTAAACGTTGAAGATAGTAGGTTGGGGTTCTGGCTTGACGGGGAGTCTGTGGGAAGTGTTTGAATTACCGAAATATCTCTTGTGTCTTGCGGTACAGCCTATCGTGTTGAAGGATGTATTGCGGCACAGTCTACCACTGAAAAATGTACCGCAGGGCGCGGGCGGCTCAGACAAATGAGTAAATCGAAGGGTGTCTGTTGCCTATACATCATGCATTTCAATTGCTACTTATACCCCGACTCAGCATGTCAACTACGAGTCAGCTTGCATGTTTTGTAGACATATGGCTCAGCTAAGCTGTAAGCTGTGTTCGAGGACGCAGGGGCAGTGTGATGGTGTCAGTAATGATCGTCGGAGCATTTATTGTTTACGATGCGTGTTGATTTTCTCTCTACGATGCATAACTGTTAAACCCATGCGGTGAAGGTGTAAATTCAATATGCTGAAATAAAGCATGTATTTTCCAACTAAATCCATTATCAAGAAGCATCAGTCACAACTACATTTAACCAAAAAATGAACTTTGATAATGCTGGAAAAGATATCCATTATTTCCGCCTGATCCCATTCAGCATCACCGCTAAGCGTTGCGTTGTCTACTGACCTGCCCTGCCGACGCGCCACTGGAGCAGTCTGACCCCACTCAGCCATACCGCTAAGCGTTGCGTTGTCCACTGACCTGCCCTGCCGACGCGCCACTGCCGCCACTGGAGGTCGCTCTGACCCCACTCAGCCACACCGCTAAGCGTTGCGTTGTCCTGCCCTGCCGACGGGCCACTGGAGGTCGGCAAGGCACACTCAGCCACACCGCTAAGCGTTGCGTTGTCTACTGACCTGCCCTGCCGACGCGCCACTGGAGACGCGTTGTCTACTGACCTGCCCTGCCGACGCGCCACTGGAGACGCTTTGTCCACTGACCTGCCCTGCCGACGCGCCACTGGAGGTCGCCCTGATCCCACTCAGCCACACCGCTAAGCGTTGCGTTGTCCACTGACCTGCCCTGCCGACGCGCCACTGGAGCAGTCTGACCCCACTCAGCCACACCGCTAAGCGTTGCGTTGTCTACTGACCTGCCCTGCCGACGCGCCACTGGAGACGCGTTGTCTACTGCCCTGCCCTGCGACGCTGCGTTGTCTACTGACCTGCCCTGCCGACGCGCCACTGGAGGTCACTGAAGATGGTCGTCTGCGGGAAGTGGAAGGTGGCGTTTGTGACGCGGATATCGGTCAGCGAGTACTCGGCCAGGCTGATGTCGTCCGTGGAGAAGGGCAGCTTCTCCTCCCACGTCATCACCATCTCCGACGTCGAGTGCTGCCCTGCCGCAGCGCCCGGCCGGGCCGGGATGAGCTTACAGGATAATTCAACAGTGCGATATCTCATTGCAGTATCACTATCCACGCATTCGCTTTTGAGTTTAGAAAATATCTCCCCTCTCGGTATCGATATAACCATATAAGACATGATAACAGTATGTGATCAGTCGCTCTGAATGATATTATTAAGCATGCAATTTGATTAAACCTATTGAAATAATAGATGGAAGTAAAATAATCAAATTGCAAAGAGAACTTAAGTTAAGTGTCATTAGTATATCCAAAATATTTTAAACAATAGAAACCCTAGCAAATAATCAAATTGCAAAGAGAATTAAGTTAAAGTGTCATTAGTATGCCCAAAATATTCTTAACAGTAGAAACCCTAGCTTTATTAACCCGCGCCCGGCTGGGGGTCCTGGATTTCCACGCCCTGCTGGGGGGGGGGGGGTGTTTGAACACCCCCCCCCCTTGTAACTCGGCTCCTGGGCCACGTAGCGATACGCGGAAGGCGGCGTTCGAAAGAGCGTCAAAAATAATGACGAAATCACTTTGGTCAATTTTTTGGTCAGGTCAAAGGTCAGGTCACCAGAGGTCAATGAAGGCAAAATTTCGCCGATTTCCAGGTCGAATGGCGAAAATTTCCAAGAAGCCAACGCATAACTCGGGAACCAATAGAGCTACAGCGCCGCAGAAAAGCGCATTCGATAGCCCTATTAACGCCCTTTCTGAGTAATTCTCTCAGATTTGACCTAACGTCAACGGTTTTGCCTGCAGGGGGCAAAAACTGCAAAAATAGCCGATTTTTTGGAAACAGTTTTTCTGCAATAACTTTTGACCCAAGCCCTGTACGAGCTTACTGTTACCGGCATCGTGTTCCTCTCGTCAAGACGCATCGAATGAACTATAACTTGACCTTGAAAGGTCAACTTGAAAATTTGACCTCAGGTCAAGGTCATGACCTGACCGGAAAGGGTCATGTTGCATATCAGTCGATTCGTATCGTCGAGCTAAACACATATAAGGCATTTTCATCGCTCTAGCATGCCTCTATCAAAAGTTATTTGCGAAAAACTGTTAGATACCATTCGTGACCTAAGATGACCTCAGGGCATAAACAAGGGTCACGGACACCATTTTCATGTTCAGTGTGTCTAAACCACTTGTAATTCGGTGTTTGGGAGTGTTTATAATGTCTTTCATCCAAAAGAGGCGCATTTCAATTTTCTCCCATTGACTTATAATGGGGAGGTCGCAAAATTGACCTGACCTTAGGTCATCGATATCAAAATTCTGAGATATACATTTTGTACATACTATTGCTCTTAGCAATCGCTGAAAGTTTAAAAGCGATCGGTCCCTCGGTGTAGCTATGACAGACATTGAAACTTTTTATGAGGTGAGGTCACTTCAAGTGACCTGGTGACCTGACCTTGAATGACCTTGGTCTGAAATTTTCACAACATGTGTAGAATTGATGTATGATAAGGTGTACCAAAAACGGCGGCGCTCCGCGCCGCCGTTTTTGAGATATTCGCGAAAAACCACAAGGGGGGGTGTTCAAACACCCCCCCCCCCAGCAGGGCGCGGGTTAAATTACGAAGACGACGGACGTACAACTTTCAAGCAGCACGGAGCAAGTCTGATTGTCGAATGGGAACTTCCTCAAATGCATGCCGCACACTAGAGACGACTTGACTCTGTAAAACAACAAAACAAAAATCCCATGGGAAATCAACAAAAAAAAAGGCAGAAAAGGGTCAAATAAAACTTGTAGCACTAACTAGTATTGTAAGTAATATTGAAACAAATGTATCGTTTGTTTAAAAGGTAAAAAGTACATGCAACAGGGATCAAACCGAAGGTTTAAACGTATTTGCATAAGTGAACAATGTGAACATGCATAAAACAAACTACACATGAACCGAATAAGCATGCTTAGGTACGGAATATATGTGAAATGTAATAAATGACACCTGTGTCTAGTGTCTTGAATCGCTCCGCGGCAGCAAGATGTCGAACTGTACGTTCAGTCACACTGCGGCGGTGCCGCGGTATAACCCACCTGAAGCTGTAGTAGACGTCGCCCTGCGGACACACGTTCACAAACACGTTCCGGTTGCTGACGTCGATGATCTTTGCGTCCTTCTGGTTCACCAGGTAGATGGTCGGGATCCACATACGGTTCTGCGCGACACGGCATGCATCGGAGTTACTGGCGAGAACATATGCTCTGTAGTTACTTCATACACCGATTAATGTCTTAGAAGTTGGAATAGTGAAACCGAATTGGATGACGTTATTAAGTGAACTTTTAAATAATATTCCTCCCCCTCTCTCTCTCTCTCTGTCTCTGTCTCTGGTCTCTGTCTCTGTCTCTGTCTCTGTCTCTGTCTCTGTCTCTGTCTCTGTCTCTGTCTCTGTCTCTGTCTCTGTCTCTGTCTCTCTCTCTCTCTCTCTCTCTCTCTCTCTCTCTCTCTCTCTCTCTCTCTCTCTCTCTCTCTCTCTCTCTCTCTCTCTCTCTCTCTCTCTCTCTCTCTCCATCTTACTCTTCATCTTCTTCTGCTCCTCCCTTTTATTAGGTCGTCAAAAAGTTTACAGCGAAATCTGGCCTCTCTATCCAAGCCTCTTTCTATCGTATACGGTTAGGACCTCATATTACCTCTGTCTGCAGTGCACAGTGAAGATACGGTGCACACGCACTTCCTCCCCACTAAACAGCCTCGTGTCTGGCAGGTGACGCGAGCCCGGGCAGAGCGAGTGTGCACTGCACAGCGTGAATAGCAGGCCGTGCACGTGAACACGATGCAGGCCGCTCAGTGGGAGTTCGTGAGAGTTGGACCTGGGCCTCGTTTCATAAAGCGAGTCCGTAACTTACGCCGGTTTTTGGGCTTATATTGCAAGCGCAAGGGAAGCGATAAACTTATTTCCCCTTCTCCCTTCTGTTCTTGCTTGCAAAATACATAAATTCAACCATTCAAACTACCGTTATCGCTTCACATGCATTTGCAATACAAGACCAAAAACCGGCGTCAGTTACGGACTCGCTTTATGAAACGAGGCCCAGATGTCGGGCCGCCATAGCGCCGGGGGCTGGTGGGGCCGTCTCACATACACATTCATGGTATCGACGAAGTGGAGTTTTGTCCGTCGATGTTCAATGATGGGTGCGATGATGTGACAAGTCAGCCAGATATTGAGTAAAGCACGTCTACATGCAAGCTTTCACACATCAAGTGTATGTAAAAAAAACTTGAATTGAAACTATTTTCTTCCGACGTGAAATTCTTGGGATGGGCTATACGAGGGTTGTATTACGGCGATTTTGCATTAAGATAGTGAGCAACTTTAATCAAGATGCAGTTTAGTTTAATTATGTTTTGGGCAGCATCACTAAACGGGACGGTGTCAACGTTTGGTTCTTTTAAATATAAGTTTTATGTCATTTTTGCCGTCTTCTCTATAGACATTTTACCATTTCATCATTGTGTTCAAGTTGTGTAAATGTTCAATACACATTTCATTCAAATTTGTAACTTTTCTCCTCTGCAGTCTGCATGGTTCTGCTTTAGAATTCATTTGGGAAGTTACTTTGCTATACCTACTTTCAGACTATGGACTTCATTTAATTGCAGTCGTTAAGATACCTATAACGCTTGTATAACTGCAGCCTGTCGATGTCGGAATATGTCAGCAATAGTGATAGTGATAGTGCTATGACGATCGCATGCACTGTTCCTAGCGTCAATAAAAGTTTTGGTTAATCTGTTAATTCACATAAGTAACTATAATACCATCCTACCTTCACATCATTAATTTCATTTTCATGTAATCAACTATACGAGCTCGTTGAATAGTTTATGCATTACAGCATAAGTGCATGAGTGAGCATATGACATCTATTATCATAAACCAGTGTATTGATAATGGTTTACTTCACGCACCTAATTAACAGTCGCATAAGGTTCATAATGAACCATCCCTTGGGTATTAACTATATTAATCATCACCGCGCTGCAGCTCGGTCTTTCTGAAGGTCGAGGCGTGTGGCCTCCGCGGGTGTTGCAGCCTGGTTCTCCACCAAACCTTGTAGCCAGTGAACAAAGGCCGGTACACGATCGTGACCAGCAGTGCCGGACTGTTGTCCTAATCATTCCGACTTTAAGCACCGCACAATGGAGGTTTGCCGACAAAAACATGTCCCGAATGGACCAGGCACTGAGGGGCGTGGTGCTCAGCACGGGCGTGATGATGTTTATTTGATGTATATGCTCTTTGTCAAACATCCTATGCAAAAGGCATGCAGTTCTTGCCTGTGCTGAGGTATGTAGCTATGAAGGTATGATCCATCGTTGACCCACCTTGTGCCAATCCTCTCCCTGTATGCATTTCGAGGACACGTTGTACTTGAGTCGAGGATCGTTCCACCTCTGGCGGAGCAGCAGCTGGACGAAAAACTCCTGTGGACAAACACAACACAGCCATCATCAGCATCAGCATCATTATAGTCATAACCAGCAACACGATTATCATCTCCAGCAACCTATGAATGTCACCGATAAGGAAAAATTATCTACGCCTTCGGACACCACAAAAACAAATTGCGCTATTATTTGTTTAGTTCAAAAATAAGACATACACAGACTGGACACCTCGCCCGCACTGTCCGCTGTAAGTTACCCACCGAGTTCTGGGCGTCGACATCGCCAGTTACCCACCGAGTTTTGGGCGTCGATATCGCCAGTTACCCACCGAGTTCTGGGTGTCGATATCGCCAGTTACCCACCGAGTTTTGGGCGTCGATGTCTCCGATGTAGTAGACGAAGGCTCTGGTGTACACGCTGACGGGACCGTCGCCGGCCGGGAACGGGCGCACGTTCTTGTCGTAGACAGAGGGGTCGGTGAGGTCGGTGAACACGTGCTGTAGCTCTGTGTCCAGGTCGTGCTGGGAGCTGACGCCGAGCGGCGACACGCAGCTGACGGAAGAACAGGAGGTCAGCTGGGGTGACCAACAGGGGTCGACCAGTGGGTGTTGTCTGAACCGAGGAAGACACAACTATTTTTTAGATCAGTCTTCAGAGTTCAGACTGAGAACCTCTTGGGAAAGATCTGGATTTTAAATCGTTTTCACTTTTTCTGCAATGCCGCAAAAAGCTGCGACAGGTAGCAGAAACATTTTATAGGTATACAGGGTGGGGCAGAAAGATTTACCTCTTGATTTTTGAAAATATTTCGGTCCAGAACGAAGATATTCAAATGATTTTTGGTACACGTATTCAGTAGCATGTACACATCTCAGCAACGGCACTATGAACCAATTTGACCACCTTTGGTCTTCACCCCTGCCCCGAAACCTCTCCCTGCGGAGAGGCGCGAGCGCCGCACGGTGTCCTCGTCGAAATTCGACCATGCCGTCTCGAGGGCCAGCTTCAGAGCGGCCATGCTGCTGTGTGGTGTTGCACACATCTCCCTCTCCAGGATGGCCCAGGTGGTGAAGTCCATCGGGTTCAGATCTGGACTTGATGGTGGCCACATGTCCTTGTCCCAGAATTCAGGCATGTGGGTCTTGCACCACTGTTGAGTGAAGGCGGCCGTCTGAGACGACGCAACGTCCTGGACGACGACGTATCCGTCTCGGAACGACTGAGTGATCCGAGGCAGAGCATGTTCCTCCAGCAGATGGACATAAACGTGTGAACTGACTTTCACACCCGCCTCGATGAAGATCAAGGGCCCTTTTGAGCCGTCGGATGCGACGGCAGCTCAAACCATGACACCTGCAGAGTTGTGGCGAACAAAACTGGCCTGGATAGCAGGATCAATGCTGGATGTACCATCTGCCAAGATTACGTCACCTTGAGAGCTCATCTGGGGCTCAACCGTGTAATTTTTTATCAGATCAGAGGAAGACCTTGCTATCGGCGCTTCTGATTTCCTCCAATATCTTTTGGGCCATGTGAAGCCGCTTCTCCTTGGATGCCGCCGAAATTAGGTGTCAACGTTGCATCGTGTATGACTCAAGGCCCAAATCGTCGTTTATGATTCTCCTGATCGTTTTGGGCGAAAAATCGAGGTCCTTTGCCAGTTTGCGCATGTTTCGCCAAGGATTTCGAGACACCATCTTGTGCACGATATCAACCAGCTCTTTGGTGCGGACATGTCTTGTTCTGCCTGGGATGGGCTTCGTCAACACTGTACTTGTCCCTTTAAGGCATTTCATTAGATTGTAATAGTTTTTATGGCAACACCGAGCTGTTTTGGAGCGCTTCGGACGTTGTGGCCAGCCTGCATCGGCGCCGCAATTTGGGCTCTTTTTGTAATCTCCGCCATAGCTCATCAACAACCATGACGAAAATAAAAACGATCATAACAATTATATACGAGTCAGTTGGGAAGCCGCATGCCAAATTTCACTAAAATCCGTCCAAAACTTTTTGAGTTATGGGCTGAAAACAAACAGGTAAATCTTTCAGCCCCACCCTGTAAGAGACAAGCAGACATCTCATAATATGTATATTCATCCATATTTTACGCAGGACATCGCAATAAATGGTTCATAACTTTATACTGCAGTGACGTGACGTACTCTAGTGACTAAGTCGCCACTCGCCTAGGCTCGACTAGCTGATCCTTATCTTGTAGCCACTAACGCTAAAAGATTCATACATAAACACTCAGCTTAGGAGTGTCGAAAGGCGCCAACACTAATGACATTGCATGAATTCGCAATGTGAAAGGTGTAAGGCGATTAGACAGAATGCAGCCGGCTGCTTCGCACGCATTAATTCGTTGTCTGGTTGTTGAAATCGCTAAATTATATATGGCAAGGCTGATCAATTATGATGTAGGTACTTTTCTCGGTGGTTAGTTGCTCACTGCTCAGTGCACATTTATTTCTCACTCTCCCATGATTGAAAGCTGCAAAGAAGTCCGACGGCCCGAAAAGTATCACTCGCGAATCATCAGTAAAAACAGTCCACATAACTCGCTGCCATTGTCAAACCGTGACCAGCTGGCCTTCCCGGACGGTACAGGCGGGTCCTCTACCCTGCCCTCCTCTCCCTGCCCTCCCCGGTCGACCGGCTCGGCGCCGGCGCGGCGGCCAACCGTGACTGAAGCGAGGTCAAACCGTGCAGTGTTGGTCCCGCGGCCGCCGTGGGCCCGGGACATGAATTGGGGCAGTGCAGAGGCCAGTTTTACCAACAGAAAAATAGCCACCTGCCGGAATTTTTTGCTTTAAGATCGCTTCACATACAGAGTGAAACAGTAAAGCCCTATCTGTTTACGTGCCCATCGCGTTTATGCTGTATGTGAAGCGGTCTTGGGGAAAAAAAAAATCCGGCAGGCGGCTATTTTTCTGTTGGTAAAACTGGCCTCTGGTCGGACGGGCCGGGCGGGAAGAGATGTTGACCGTGTTATTGTGGTTGCGATGGAAAATGAAAGGACTAAGGAGGGTTTCAGATGAAAATTATTCATTGCAAGTTATATGGCAGCAGGATGTACATTAAGCATTGTCTTAAAAGTAACGCGCAAAGTAATGGTGGATCCATCAAGCCTGACCGAGGAAGGGTCTGTTATAATTTGAAAGTCACGAACCAATTGACCTGGGGAATGGAAGAGGATGTCGATTGCTTCGGTGTGTTTAGACGTGTAAGCATGAATATTCGAAGATCAATGTTCCATAAGCAGCTGCAAACTTACCGCAGAGTCATGAGGACGAGAAACGCGCTGAAAGTCGGGGCCATGGCTCCCGTGGCTGGTGCTGCTCTCAGTAAAACTTCACTGATTAGGACCCTCAGTGATCAATCCGACCGACCTCAGTGAGCGATCCAACAGCTCACCGAGGGACGATTCTAGTTTTTGGTGGCTCGCCCAGCTGTCTATCCGGTGAGCCAGGAACCGGTCAGTCCTCCCAGCGCACTCCCCCCTACGCTGGGTATGGGAGGTCAGGAGTCAGGTCAGACTGACCGAGGGGCACACTGGCGGATCGGTGCACCGTCTGATGCACCCCTCAGTTGAGCCGCTGTATATAGGCTCCGCAGGCGTGGCCCGCGCCGCCCGCGCTGATACCCGACTGGCGCGGCGGTGCCCGCGGGCCGCTCAGCGCCGCAGGGGTGCCGGCCCGCCCGGACGGAACTGACGTCACACTGCTGTGACGTCACAGACAGCAGCACTGACGGCGCTGATGTCCATCAGCACTGCCGCCGCCTCCGTCACAGTTACCATTTTCGCATTTTTATAGGAGTTCATAGAAATAAGTTCTCAATCAATGCCTGATCATAAGCTAGTTATTCCGGTAGGTGATGTAGAACTGCATGTTCCACGAACTCTCCCTGAAGTCATTAGCACGTTGGAGGTGCAGCACGTTACTTGTCATTCACACACGTGCATGGCTCTCTATTACGCTCTCTCCTTTGACGCCCTTACTAGGAGGCGTCTCAGCGTCTTCCGCCCTAGCGTTTTATATAATGGATGAGGTTATCAAGATATGTTAGCACGCTTGCATCTCATGCTTATATAAAACCAGTAAAACGCCTTTTGGGCGAAGAACGAGCGAGCGAGATAGTGAGCCCTGCACGTGCGGAAGGGTGAGAGAGTACTTCCAACGGGCTTGTGCAAAGCACCCTTCTAACCGGTCGCTAGCGGTGTGCCAAATTTGAACGCAATCGGCCCAGCCGTTCCTGAGATCTGGAAGCGGCATTCTGCACGTGCGCACGTGCAAACGGGGTCCAAAATGACTTTTGTACGGCACCCTACTAACCGGTCCCCAACCGTGTACCAAATTTAAACGCAATCGGCCCAGCCATTCTCGAGATCTGGAAACGCCCCCTGCACGTGCGCACGTGCAGTAGCACCCTAACCGCAACACATGGGAATGCATTGCCTGGTGGGTGCCTACCTGTATGCCAAGTTTCAGCGAAATCGCCCCAGTAATTACCGAGTTACTGAAATGGGAACAAATTTGGCACCTCTTCTTTTTGTATTTTGCACGTGCAGTGGGGGTCACTCACATAGATCAAGAGTATCCGACCTTTGGTAGAACGGATGCAGCTACCCTATAAAAATTACCGCAAGACAATCGCTCAAGCCGCTGCTGAGATATGGGCCTCTCAAAATCATTACTTTTGCAAAACTGCTTGAACATCCTTGACTTTTCACGTGGCACGTGCCACGACGGTCACTGAGATGTATCAAAAGTAGTCAATTACGGGGTAGAAGGGATGGGGCTACCCAGCAAAAAAGATCGCAGGCCAATCGGTCCAGCGGTTGCTGAGATATAAGCCTCTCAAAAACGTTACAGGCCGGGCCGGGCCGGGCCGCTCATACTGAGATTTTTCCGTTATATTGAAAAGACTTCGCTTCGCTCGCTGCGCTAGCTCGCTCGTAATCAAAGGATTATTTTGCATTTGCGTATTGGAACTATT
Organism: Amphibalanus amphitrite; assembly: GCF_019059575.1. Taxonomy (NCBI): domain Eukaryota; kingdom Metazoa; phylum Arthropoda; class Thecostraca; order Balanomorpha; family Balanidae; genus Amphibalanus; species Amphibalanus amphitrite. The sequence continues at coordinate 415,607 of NW_024881719.1, read as the reverse complement.
TCAGCATTCTGAAGCCCGCAGCAGGGCATTTCAGCACGGTTCACCACAGCATGTGAGGGCACTAAGTGGTTCACCAAGAGTGACTTTAAGTAATGTTTACTGTATAATTATTACACGTATTTATCCACAGCTCAACTTCGAACAATTGACTATTGAGCATGCATTCTAGTATGCTCAAACTGGCAGATGAATAGCACTCAAACACGCACTTAACCCGCGCACCGACGGGGGGGGCGGATATCCGCCCCCCCTGAGGTTTTTCGCGGATAGCGGGAAAACCGCGGCGCGTAGCGCCGCGAAATTTGGTATGACTATTCTCTCATCAATTTTACACATGGTGTGCAAGTTTGAACCTCCTAACTTTTAAGGTCAGGTCACCAGGTCACTTTGAATGACCCAACCTCAAGTCACTTTTTTGCAACTTTGTCACCGTGCCAGAGCTACAGTAGATGTCGGAGGCCTTTGAAAGTCGCAGGATGTTATAAGGTCATTAGTAGCTACAATTTGTATATCTCGGAATTTTGATGTCGGTGACCTAAGGTCAGGTCAATTTCGCGACCTCCGCATTATAAGTCAATGGGGGAAAATCAACTCCCTGTTTTTACCACTAAAACGGGTCGGAATGGCCCCATATACCATACATGACTTCACATACGATCAACCTTCACTACCTTGAGGTCTGTTTTGCTGTTGGGCAGCTGTAAGGTCATGTGACGTCATCAAAGGTCACCAAAGGTTTTTTGCCAATAACTCCTTACAGGAACAAGATAAAGCCGCGCGGATGGTCTCATTGTGTTCAGCTCGTCAAGACGCATCGAATGATATACATGATGACCTCGAGGTCACGTGACCTGAGGTCAACCTTTGACCTTGACCTTTCGAGGTCAACATATATATCATTCGATGCGGATCGACGAGAGGATCACGATGATGCCCTTAGTTTGTTCCTATCTTGACTACTTCGAAAGTTATTCGAGAAAAACCCTCTCCATATCTAGCGCCGCCATTTTGACTTTTTCGACCCCTGTGACGTCATCTTTGACCTGACCTGAAAATGACCTTAGTAAAAATTGTAGACCTTGTCCGTGCGTATCCGATGCCGTTTACCGCTTGTCGCTATCTTGCTTCGTTCTCGAGATCTCAGGGGGGGCGGTCATCCGCCCCCCCCCCCCCCCCGTCGGTACTAAGTTGGCGCAGACCCCCGTCGGTGCGCGGGTTAAAGCACCGTACAGAACGCGTCGGAATCGCTGTCGCTGCTACTGTCGCTCTCGTCATCGTTATCTTCGTCAAGTGCTTGGTCAAAATTGGACACCAGCGTTTCTTCGTCACTCTTTTTCCTCGCGGCTCTACACGAGCACGCCAGAAACAGCAGAATCAACAGGAGCGGAACGGCCACGAGCCAGACTCGGCTGACATTTTTCATCTCCGACATTATGGATGCTGATCTGTTGCCGCTGGCTCCGTCGGTGCCGTTCTTCGAAGAGTCGCCAGTCCCCGCGAAACCGTCTCCCGCCGTAGAACCATCACCTCCTGTGGTATTGTTTCCACTTGAAGATCCATCACCTCCTGTGGAATTATTTCCTCCTGTGGATCCATCACCTCCTGTGGAGCTGCCGCCTCCTGTGGATCCGTCACCAGATGTCCCGTCAGCACCTCCCGTCGAGCCGCTGTCCCCTGTTCCTGATCCATCCCGGCGTTGCTGGTCAGAGCCGTCATTCACCTTTTCAACTTTCAGTTGGGAACTTGCATTTGGCGGAAAGGACACTTCGAATTGGAGCGACTCAAGCATCTCCTTGGTGAAATCGGCGGACCCCAGCAATTGTCCTTGCCGGGCAATGAATACAAGGCCAACCTGCTGCGTCTTCGGGCGCAGGAAGACGGCATTCACCTCAGGCTCATTGGTCACAAACGTGGAGAAGCATTCTGTCCTGAGCCGCCCCGTAGGAAAGTCGCCCCAGTACAATCGCATGCCCAGCTCACAATCTCGTTCGTTGAGCTCCTTCATGAGCTTGCTTTCACTTTTCTTTACTTTGGCGGCCACGGAGCCGGGTTCAAACACCTTGACACTGATCGTCGTCTGGGCGCTCTTTGCTTTGATTATGATGGTAGCGTACTGAGTGTACTTGAAGTCAGCATTAGGGTATGGAGGCGATGTACCCATCTTTGAGTACTTCTTCAGAGTGAAGAGTCCCGCGGCGGGATGCTCAACAATCGTTCCGGCTCTGTCCAGAGTGGGTATTGTCGCACCCGTGCCAGCATGTTCGCAAGATGCCCCCGTGATTCCCTTCTGGCAAATACACTTGCAGTCTTTGCTCAGATACCCAAAATTTTTACACTTCGGTGGAGTTTTTCCCTGCGATGTACACGACTTCGTCCACTTTTCGTTGCACTTGTACATGACATTTAGCAGATATCTATCCAGGTGAGTGGTGAAAGGACCGGCGTACTTTATGAAGTCAAGCATATGCTGGTGGCGTGGGTCTTTCGTCACAAATATCACTCTGCAATCATCATCTCCAAAGTCATTTTCGCTACGACTCATGAGTGTTAGATAATCATACGGTACCGGTGTGCTAGTCTGAAAGGTGTCGCCCTTCTTGCATTTTCTTCCTATTGACCAGGCTTTCTTCCATTTGGCTTCCACGGTACCTCCGCTTTTAACTTTATCTGGCTTAAAATTGTGGTAATTTACTGTGACGAACTGGTCGCGATCAGTCCGCAATGTGATGCGAATGAAGCCCAAAAGCATGCCCAAACCACGTGCTGTTTCGTTGTCTTCACAGCCTTCTACTCCTGTTCCCTGTGCATATCCTCCGTTTATCTTATGGCGATTGCCTGTCGAAAAGCTGCAAACATCAGCACCCTCGTCCTTCAAACAAACGGCAGGCTCCTTGAAGTATCCACATTTATGATTTGGAAGTTTCTTGAACTGAATGCATGTGTATGGAGACCAAACCTTCAACGATGCCTCGAATTTTTGTACGTTGGGATGGGTATTCGTATCAACGAAGTAATTAACTAATGCACTGCCGGCACTGTCGAACCACAAACGCGAACTATCGATTCCATGAGTGTCAGCTCTTTCTTCTGGTACTCTAAGGACTTGCAACATTTCATTCGGATGATATATGATACCCCCAGGCAGTGACTGAGTTGGATAGTCTGAATTGTCAAAGAACTTGTAACCATGCAATAAGTCCCCTAGTTCTCTCAACGTATGATTTGAATATCCAGTTAAACCAGGTGATTCGTTACGAGAAGATGCATAAATCTTATGAATGCTGCTGTTGATAATAAGGTAAACTAAAAAGCGAATATACATTACTGTTAAATTTGTAAATCAAATTATGCAATACGCTATGCACGATAAGTCTTCAGCCACATTGCCATGTTGTAAGAGCTTCGTCGTCCCCATAATGGGTTGCAATGGTTTATCTTGTATCTTGTAATTTGTGACCATTACCAACTGTTTATGTTACGCACCTGTAAACACCTAGGGCCACCTGCGGCACCTGTGATCGTTTGATACGGTTCGTATGTTAATATGCAGGATATGCAGTAGGTGGCTTTTTAATATCTGGGCACACATAATGTATTTCAAAGCGCCTCTGGCAGAAAAGGTTGAAGAAGTATGAGACCACTTTTGCACTTATTGCAAATATTCGTTATTTAAATAGACTCATTAAGGCGAGGTAGGGGAAGGAGGGTGAATTGCGCCACCCTAAGGAAAAACGCTAATTGTAAGAAAACCGCTGGAGATATAAGCATGCACTGGTAACCATTTCAAAGACGAGCTCATTGGCTACGATTTAAGAGCCTCCCGATCAATTAAAAATGTTTCGTTTGCTTCTGACAGCTGCTTTTTCAGAAACATGCAAAAGGGCGCATTTGCCAACAACTGCTGCAAATTGCGCCAGGGGGATGGCGCAATTAGAACCCAATTGCGCCCTATACTTTAAAGGGACCCTCCCACCTTAACATTAGATTTGAGTTGAGATAGCCAAAATGGGGTCCCTGGCTCACAATTACCGGTTTCGGCACTCACAACATCGAGAAATGCCTTAAATCGGAAATATTGAATTTCAAAATTGCAGCATTTTGATTCAGAGGGGCTAATGCTTAGGAATACCCCTCTGAATGTGTGACGTCAGCGCAAATATCTAACGATTTTTAAATGTTTGACTAAAACGTTTGGTAGCACGCGGTGGTATATGGTATTTGCGCGCAACATCTGCCGCAAACGCCGCACTTCTAAAATAAAGTCGCTAGAAACAGCGGAGATCCCAAAAAAGTAAACAAAAGTAAAAGTCTAATATCTTGAAAACCGGTGAATATTTTTTGGTGAAATTTGGTAGATATTCGTTTTCGCTCTTTCTGAACCGAGCGACATCACTTTCATGCCAGTTCATAAACTTTTCTGAAGGTGGGAGGGTCCCTTTAACATGGCTAAGTGAATGAGACGGAATGCATACACCCCGGCAGTCTAATGTCATTGTCCATGTTGAAAATGTCGTATTTTGTCAATTACACCACAAGTCGTGGCCTAAATGGCAGCTGCATTATAAGTTTGACGAGAGAAATAATTTGCGGACTAACGACAGCGGGCTGCTCCCTTGCCTGACATTAAACTCCTTCTTTATTGCAATCAGTTAATGATGCATTCATACTGTCATGATACAATGGCTACACCATTATTCTATTTGCGCCCCCCCCCCCCCTGGCGCAATTGCCATGGGCGCAATTAAAATTGAGGCACTTTTTAATAAAAGCATAGAAGTTATCATAAAGATGTTGCAGGAAGTTTACGGTTTCAGTGATATACAATGAAAAACGGGTTTTTCTTTCTAAATATCACTCTGAAAATCACACAAATATCGTAAATTTTTATAGCCACCGGTTCAAAATACTGCAAAAAAGTTAAGAAAACGCTATAACATCTTTGATGGCGTAATGAGCCTTGCTAATTGGCTTCATCGGAGTGTTTGGGCCATACAATGAACAATCCAGTGGTGAAAAAAATGTTTTCGAACACAAAATTCTAAACATGCCATTGAATCCGTGGGAATGTTGGTGGGCGCAATTGGTTAGGAGGGCGCAATACACCCACTTTCCCCTAACTGTGTTGGAGCTTGTGTTTAATATAACACACATGTTGACTTCTCACGGTCAAACAGGCAACCGTTTAACCGTTAGGCAAATTCTACAATACCTCCACCAGCAACATTTCTTTCTTTTCAATTCGTTTATTGCTTGCTGAATGTAAGGATCTAAATCGTTTAGTTGCTTTTGAATGACCTTACAAAATTATACTTTTCATTTATGTATTTTTTGTTTTAGATGAATTTTCGGCCACGGGCCATTATCACATCAATGCCAAAATATAAAAATATTGGAAGCCAAAATACAAATTAGGTCCTTTTCTTTTTCTTCTTTTCTTTTCTTTTAACCAGCGCATGACTGGGGGGGGGGGGGGGGGCTCTACAGACGCTAACTCCCGTTTTTCGGCAATATCTTCTGAATCGCTTGGCAGATCAACACGAAACTTGCGGTACCCTTAGCGGCATCAATTTGACACCTTGTGTTAAAAGTTCAACTTTCAAGCTAGTAGCTACCATAGTTTGGCCGGAAATTGCGTCAGAGTGACGTCATGCCGGCCGATTTTGATGCAAAATATTGAATTAGGGCAAACGCTCTCAAGAGCTTGGTTTTAAGCTATGTTGTAGATCCAATTTCTTTGCATCAGTAGACTTCAAATACACGTAGCTATCAAACCGCTATCTCGAATTTTCGAAATTTGAAAATTTATAAAAGATGTTTTACAATTACAAAAACATATTTTTTGATTTTTTTCCAAAAAGTTTTATTTTCATTTTTCGCAAACAAAAACACAGAATATATGTGATAAAACGCACACTGATTGTTAAGTTAACATTCATGTTATGCATTTATGTTATCGTCCCAAATTATATCATGCTCGGTCCCTGCTCCCCTCGGCCTTCCCCGTCAGTCGGGAGTGGGGGTGGCATACAGAGCTGCCCTCACCTTCCGCTGGGCGATGGCGGCACCTACCCGCCTTGTGTGCACCTACCCACCGACCATTGCCTGTGTAGCACCCACCTACCCACCGACCATTGCCTTTGGTTACGTACCGCCATCGCCAATACAGCCACTTAAACGGATTTTATCTCTTTGGTCCTTCTTAATCATTTTTATGCGCCTAATTATCCACTCTTAAAACCACCACTTTAACACTGATGAACTACTCTAGCAAGCTTTAGCCCAATATCTTCAAGGCGCAGGACGAGGGCGAATTGGAAGACCTGGCCACCGAACAGGGGCACCTGTCCGAGTTTCGTGCGGAGGACGACCAGTCGCGGCGCTCGTTGGACCTGGCCGGCGACAACAACTACCGACTTGTGGGCGTGGTCAGCCACCGCGCACGCTGGGCCGGCGGACCGGAAAAGCGCTAGAAATACCCCCAAGAGTGACTTTCCACAATATGAACAAAATATGTATCATTCGATCCCAAATTGATCAAAGCATACGATTCTGATGCCATTTTTGCCCTAAGGTCGAAATTGAGGTGGTCAGTTGTCACCAAACACAAGACTATTTAGACCCGCTAGTGGCCACCACATTTGCCGATTTTAATGCTCATCTTTAGTTGATATTTATTATTTGACCAGTTGTCGTTTTGAACGCAATTTTCTGTCAGACTAGTTCAGGGCACTGTTGTTCACTGTACCAACAACATTCTTACATATTGCATCGCTTTTCTGCAAGATAAGCTAGCTTTTTGCAAGCAGCTGCAAGACCATAATAAACATCATATCTAAATTTTTAAATAGACTTTTATAAAAACGTTATTTCGAGCGGCTAAGAATGAACATCTTATACTAGCCTCTGATTACTCATCTTTCGTTCCATATAGGTGCTTTGCTGCTTTTCCCTGCTACTTTTCGAGATATGCGCCAGTAAACCATATGATGTAGGGGCAATTGTCACCTCGCCGCTCTACTGACGGCCCGGCGCTCTTTAAAGCGCCGAACTTTATGAAAAACGAATGCTTATAATCTGAATAAAATATATGTCCCTGAGCTCAGAATTGATCAACGCACACAATGCTGTCAAATTTTTTGGGCCAAAGTCAATAATTAAGTCAGTATGAACCCCCAAACACAAGTCAGAGATAATCAACAACAACTTGCTCTTTAGTTAGACTTTTTGAGAAATGTTATTTCGAGCCGCTAAAGATGAGCATGTCATGCAAACAACTAGTCAATTGTCTTCCATGCCCTATTGACGATTATTGCCTATTACTGCTACTTGAATATATTCGTATGCTACTTGCTCTTTACTACATGCATTCACGTAGATATATTGGACAGGTAGTCCAATATATCTACGTGAATCAGATTGTTAACTTCGATTCTATCGAGATCAGTACAAAAGGATTGTTTTAACTTTTATTTAAAGGAAATAGTTCACTTTTAACATGGGGTTTTGAACTGGAAGAGCAGTTTTGTAGATTGAGCTGAGACCAGCACAAATCAGAAGCTTTTACGTCCCAACGATCACCCATAGGCAAAGATATTCCATTTATCGTTCCGAAAAGAGTGTCCTAAACAGGAACGTGGTGTCATAATAAAGAAATGCCCAGAATGCAGCCACCTCAGCCTCAGCTTGGCGCCAGCCAATCAGCATGCTGGCTTACAGCCAATGCGTTTGAACTACGCAATATGATTGGTCAACGCGTAATAAACATCTGCGTCTAACAATATTTTTATAGAATATAATTTTTCCTATATTATTATTAAAATATACGAAATAATCTTCTTATAACAAGGTTTTATTTTTCTTTGCTGATTTTGAGCATAAAAATCATAAATTCATTGCAAAAAATCGGGAAAGTTAATTATTCCCTCTAAGATTTTGTTTCCGTTAATTTTTTATTCCCACACTCTGTGGTGAGGAATGATTGCTATGACGGTTATGACCCTCCCCAAGCGTTGAAAGCTTCAAATCGATCGTTCAGTCGATGTAGCATACAGCGAGCCTTTGAACTTTTTCTGGGGTAGGTAAGGGCACTTGACTTGACCTGGTGACCTGACGTTGAACGCGATCCGGGTCTGAAATTTTCACGTGCGGAACAGGTGTATGAACAGATGTACTGAAACGGTGGCGCTGCGTGCCGCCATTTTTGAGATATTCGCGAAAAACTTAACCTGCGCACCGACGGGGGGGGGGGTATCCGCCCCCTTGAGGTTTTTCGTGAATAGCGGGAAAACCGCGGCGCGTATAGCGACGCGAAATTTGGCATGACTATTCTTTCATCAATTTTATACATGAAGTGCAAAGTTGAACCTTTTTCTTTTCAGGTCAGGTCACCAGGTCACTTTAAATGACCCAACCTCAAGTCACTTTTTTGCAACTTTGCCACAGTGTCACAGCTACAGTAGATGACGGAGGCCTTTGAAAGTCGCAGGATGTTATTAGGTTATTGGTAGTTACAATTTTTATATCTCGGAATTTCGATATCGATGACCTAAGGTCAGGTCCATTTCTCGACCCCCATTATAAGTCAATGGGGGAAAAATCAACTCCCTGTTTTTCCACTAAAACGCGTCGGAATGGCCCCATATACCATACCTGACTTCATATACGATCAACCTTTACTACCTTGAGGCCTGTTTTGCTGTTGGCCAGCTGTAAGGTCATGTGACGTCATCAAAGGTCACAAACGGTTTTTTGCTACTAAGTCCTTACAGGAACGAGATACAGCCGGGCGGATGGTGTCATTGTGTTCAGCTGGTCAAGGCGCATCGTATGATATACATGATGACATCGAGGTCACGGTCAACCTTTGACCTTGACTTTCGAGGTCAACATATATATGATTCGATGCGGGTTGACGAGAGGATCACGATGATGCCCTTAGTTTGTTCCTAGCTTGACTAATTCGAACGTTATTCCAGAAAAACTCTCCATATCTATCGCCGCCGTTTTGACTTTTGTTACCCCTGTGACGTCATCTTTGACCTGACCTGAAAATGACTTAGGTAAAAATTGTAGACCTTGTCCGTGCGTACCCCATGCCGTTTACCGCTTGTCGCTATCTTGCTTTGTTCTCGAGATCTCAGGGGGGGGGGGGGTCATCCGCCCCCCGTCGGTTGTAAGATGGCGCAGACCCCCGTCGGTGCGCAGGCTAAGGGGGGGGGCGTGTAAACGCCCCCCCCCCCCCCCAGTACGGCGCGGGCTTACCAGACGGGTCGTCGAGTTAGCACACCGACCGGCTGGGTGCTACCAGAACGTCATCTTGCGGTAAGCATTACAGAGTGTAGCTTTAATATTTAGCCGCTAGGTGATGCTGAGGTTCAAGAGTCGAAACGTGCGCAAATCGCTAGCGACATCTGATAGCTAGATTTACAGGCATGTGTGGGCGTGTAGGGACCCTGACCAGTTACCAGAGTTATCGACTTCAACATACCTTCAAACTGCCCGGAGGGGGGGGGGATTCCGTCGCCGTTTCGCCCTTCGCCCCTTATTAAACATTGAACTGGAGCTCCGCGAAAATAAGCATGTGTGCCGTTACCAGGGGCAGCGACCGGTACCCAATTTTAATTAAGATCACACGTATGATTTCAGGTACCTATTTGAACGTTGTGCATTGCCCGCGCCCTGCTGGGGGGGGGGGTTTGAACACCCCTTTGCGGCTTTTCGTGAATATATCAAAAACGGCGGCGCAAAGTGCCGCCGTTTTTGGCACACCTTATCATGCATCTTTTCTACATACAGGGTGTTGCAGGTAAATCCGACACTTGGAAAAAACGTGTTTATTCGAGTGCTATGCTCACGATGAAAAGTTGGGCAGTATGTTACATCTCTATGATCAATTGCCTCCCCAAAAACACAAACACAGGATCGCCAACGGACGCCCCCACGTCTTCCAGCAAGACTCCGCCCCGGCGCACAAGGCCAGGACGACGCAGGCGTGGCTGCTCAACAACGTCCCTCACCACTGGTCGCCGGACTTGTGGCCGCCCTCCTCACCTGACTGCAACCCCCTCGATTATTTCTTCTGGGGCGTGATCGAGGCCAAGACCAACAAGCACGCACACAATACCGTCGACTCTCTCAAGGCCGCCATCGCGGCAGAGTTCGCCGCCGTAGACAAGGGCACGGACGCCAAGGCGTGCGAATCATTTCGCCCTCGGCTTGAGATGGTCGTCGCCGCCGACGGCGGTTACATCGAGTAGAAGTGCAGCATATGACTCGAACTGGTGCTGAATAAAATGACAGGCCTGTGTGTGCAATATTCATGCTTTCATTGCCGATTTCGTATTTTGCCTGTCAAGTGTCGGATTTATCTGCAACACCCTGTATGTTGTAAAAATTTCAGACCCAGGTCACTTAACCTTCGCCCCAGTGGGGAGGGGGGGGGGCATATGTTACCACCCTGTCGCGTTTTTTTTGCGTTTGAATAAAAAACCGCGGCGCGTAGCGCCGCGCCGCTTGGAATAGCTTTTTGTACATCAATTTTGGACAATATGTGAACTTTTTGACCCCAGGTCATGTCAGGTCAGGTCACCAGGTCAAGTTATAAAGGGACTATCCCACCTTTAACCCGCGCCCCGTAGGGGGGGGCCGAAACGGCCCCCCCCCCTGTCCTTTTCGGTAGATATCTCCTAAACGGCTGGAGATATCGCCACCAAACTTTCAGGACCCCTCCGGGCATCAATTTTACACATTGTGACCAAAAATTTTTCCAGAGGCTATGATAGGTTGGCCACAAATGACGTCAGAGTGACGTCATGTTCTGTCATTTTCGACCGAAAAAAGACCTTCGCGAGAAGACCTGTCAGGACTACAGCTTTGAAGATACAGAAAAATGATCAAGACATAAAAGGTGTAGAATTGACAGGGCTACAAAACTGCTATCTCGAATTTTTGAAATTTTTGAGTTTTGACCCCCAAAAATCAAAAAAACATTTTTTTGGATATATTCGCCAAAAATTCCAAAAAGTTTTTTGAATTTCGAAAAAAACCGGAATATATGTGATAGTGCCTACCGTCTTCTATCTACATACCAAATTTCAGATCGATACCTCGTTTTTTGGCCAAGTTATAGCGAAAAAAACTGTTCAAAAATGATGACGTCAAATTTTCAAACTCAATTTTTGGCAATTCTAGAACTTGTAGAGCAAAACGAAGACCACCATTAGACTCCCCGTGACGAGCTGCATCGAATCGATACCCATTTTATGCAAAAATATCAACTTTGAAATTTGACCTAATTTGACCTGACCTTGACCTGACCTTCACAAAAACGTGACCTAGGCTGGCCCCAAAGGCTGCCTAACCCACATAATCGCATTTGTCATGTAAAATGGACCATAAAACATGTATCACACGACACATTCATATTGTGACCCCCGGTGACCTGACCTCGCTGTGACCTGACCTGGTATCAGTGACCTCAGATAGCAAGGTATGTGTTTGACGAACAATGTACCATCGATGGTTTTCAATAAATTACCAATTTACTAGCTTTCACAGCACATTTCTTGAATTGCCTGTGAACGGTGAAAATCTGACCTTTGACCTGACCTGTGACGTCATCGCTTTGACCTAGGTCAATGAAATTTGGTCACAAGGTAGTTCCCGGGTGGGGCTATCGAACGCCGTTTGAATTTTGAAAATCGGCCGGTAACTTTCCGAGATCTTAGGGGGGGGGCCGAAACGGCCCCCCCCCCCTACGGGTGGTAGGGTCCGCCGGTAGCCCTACGGGGCGCGGGTTAACATGGGGTTTGAGTTGAGATAGCCAAGTTTGCGGCGAGGTTCAGAAACCACTATCTATCTAGGTTGCAACCCCCGCGGCCTCTTGGTGTTGAAGGAATTCGTTCCCTTCATTTGAAAATGGGCCTTGCGCAAGGCCCTATCTTCAACATGGAGCGACCGTTAGTGTGACGTCACCTCGTTTAGTCATTCTGATTTAAATGGGTTTGTTCGTTGAAAAATCGCTTAAAACTTGGTCTGAACTTTGTTGTGGTGCCTACAGAGTAAAAAGAATCAGCTTTATGACAGTAATGTGGCCTGGGGAAGGAGGTAGTTTTGGGCTGTGACGTTACATATTTGAAAGTTTGTGTTTGGAATATGGGAAGCCTAAGATGTTTAATGAAAAATAAATGCCAGAACCGTGCTCCTGGTCATCCAATCTATAAGGTCGGGCACAATTTAACTGGTTTTAACAACATTTTAGAAGGTGGGATAGTTCCTTTAACCCGCGAGTAGCTGGGGGGGGGGGGGCGTTAAACGCCCCCACTTTTTTCGCCAGGCAATAGCATAAAAACGGCGCGCCGCAGGTGCGCCAAATTTTGGGTTCCTGTAGGGAATTGATTGAAGTTTATTGTGACAAAGTTTCAAAAAAAAAATCGGTTGAAATTTTTTTGAGATATCGAGGTTTTAGTGACGTCATGATTTCTGAGTTTTCGACCAAAAACGGCATATGTTCAAAAAATCATATAAAATCACAGAAAAGACATACAGACATGCCGTAAACGCCATTAGACTGCCAATACCATGAACAATCAAATGGCTATCTTCGATTATTGATTATCGTTCCGCATTTTCCAAAATCTTGAACTGAATCTTGGCAATTTCTCGTGACTACTTCACGACCATGATACATGCATTTCTTAAATTGAGGTTTTTGAGCCAAACACGTACACATATGACAAAATGAATGTGACCATCGTGTTCTACGCCCAAAATTACCCATAAAACATGTGTCACAGGCTGCGAATATCAGTTTTGATTTTCGGGGATATGTGCCTACCCGGTTGACCTGACCTTGACCCTGACCTATGCTTGACTGACCCCTGCATGGAGCTGACACTCTTGTAGGCCTTATATGATGGATTGTTCACCGTTTTAACAGAGTTTATGACGAGAGGCGCCCATTGCGAAGTCCTGAAATCCATGCTACTGAAAGCCCGATTTCAGGTGTTTGACCTGACCTTGACCCGACCTGTGACCTCAAAATTCAACTTTAAAGTACTCATCTGAAGCGTCTCGTCGCGTTCTTTCGTTTGCCGCCTCGTGCGTTTCGCTGCGCCTATTGGTTCTCGAGTTATCGGCTGGGGGCGTTTAACGCCCCCCCCCAGCAAACGGTGGGTGGCGAAATGCCCCAGCAACTGCCGGGTTAACTGACCAAGCCTAAAAAAGTTTGCAATCATGTCCAGCCTGCAGTGTTTGTCAGAGAGGTTTGAAACTTGGTGGATTGCATTATGTTATGTGCGCCTATAACTTGAAGGTATATCTCGGATTTTTATATCCGTGACCTTAGGTCAGGTCAGTGGCGTGGCCTTTCCATTATAAGTCAATGGAGAAAAATGAAAATGCCTCTAGATCCGTTGAGTAGTAATATACAAATATATATATATATATATATATATATATATATATATATATATATATATATATATATATATATATATATATATATATATATATATATATATATATATATATATATATATATATATATATGATAACAATATATATATATATATTGAGACGGGTTACACAGCACATTGGGTGGACGCGTTTGTATTGTTTTAATTTCCGAGAGGGTGTCGAAAAAAGTCATTTAGACGAAACGCGTCCACCCAATGTGCTGTGTAACCCGTCTCAATATATATATATATAAGCCTCTAGATCCGTGTGTACGCATAGGAACAGTCCAAATATTTCAGAATCACAATGATTTGGACCATCCGTGACGACCAAGGTGTCTTTTTTGCTGATTTCATTTGAGGCTACAAACATATTTTTGCCAATAACTCTCGATTGGAAAAAGATAAAACGCTGGGGATGGCCTCATTGTGTTTGTCTTGCCGAGACGCATCGACTGATATGCAACATGACCTTTTCCGGTCAGGTCATGACCTTGACCTGAGGTCAAATTTTCAAGTTGACCTTTCAAGGTCAAGTGAAAGATCATTCGACGCATCTTGACGAGAGGAACACGATGCTTGTAAAAGAAAGTTCGTGCAAGGTTTGAGTCAAAAGTTGTTGCAGAAAAACGGTTTTCAAGTGATAGTTCATTCGACGCGTCTTGACGAGAGGAACACGATGCTTATAAAAGAAAGTTCGTGCAAGGTTTGAGTCAAAAGTTATTACAGAAATACGGTTTTCGAATAAATCGGTTATTTTGTCAGTTTTTCCTCCTGCAGGCAAAACTGTTGGCGGTAGGTAAAATCCGAGAGAATGATTCAGAAAGGCGTTAATAGGGCTATCAAATGCGCTTTTCCGCGGCGCTGTACACTGAAAACAAAATGACACAAAAAACGACTAAAAACGCACAGGCAGAGCGTGTTAACTAGGCTTTCTTGTGTACCCTGCATCATGCATTTTTTGACCCGTCGCAGACGTGTCAATTTACAAATGTGTTAACCCGCGCGGGGCTGGGGTCTCCAGCCGAACGCGCGGGGCTGGGGGGGGGGGGTTAATTTTACCCCCCCTGTTATCTCCCGAACTAATGGTCCGATTTGGAAAATTCAAACGCCAATCGAAAGCTCTCATCACGAACTACTAAAAACATGTACTTAATTTAAAGTTTGAGGTCAAGGTCAAGGTCAGGTCAAGGGTACAAATTGCAAGTTTCTACAGTATCGGCCTTGCACCGTAGTTGCCGAAGAATGGAGTCATGGACTGAGACTGATCGCCCAAAACGTGTTCTTAGGCTACCAAGACAATATTCGTTGCATACAATATCATTCAGAGGTCAAGGTCAAGGTCAGGTCAGGTCAGGTCAGGTCACCAAAAAACAAAATATAGAAAAGGGCATGTGCGACACATGTTTTATGGGTCATTTTACTCATAGAATTCAATAGGCACACTCAATAAGTGATATGGACCACCTCTGGATGAATTTCAGGTCGAGGTCAGGTCAAGGTCAGGTCAAGTGAGGTCAAATTTTGAAGTTGGTTGTTAAGGCCTAAAAGGGTGTCTATCTGATGCAGTTTTTCACGGCGAATCGAATGGTGCTATTTTTTGTTTCCGTACGAGGTCTAGAACTTCCAAAAAAGTCATTTTTCAAAAATTTTGTGTGTCGTGACGTCATAAAATTTTGAATAACTCCCACATTTTTGAACCGATTCTTCTAAAATTTGGTATGTAGGTGCACATAGACCACTTCTCTGACATATATTCCGGTTTTTTCGATAGACTCAAAATTTTGGATTTTATAATGATTTTCCCAAAAAAGTCAGTTTTTTGAAAAAAATTAGGCCAAAATCCAAAATTTTCAAAAAACCGAGATAGCCATTTGATAGACAAAGTAAAATTACGCATAACCTTTTTTGTTACGTCTTGATTCCTTTAAAAATGAAGATGTTAGCGGCGTTTGAACTTTTGCCGTTTTTTAGGCGAAAATGGCGAACATGACGTCACTAAAACGTCAATTTCTCAAAAATTTTCCGACGGATTTCGCTCAAACTTTCAGGGAACGTGTCAAATTGATGTAAGAAAAGGTACTGAAAGTTTGGCGGCGCTGCGCGCCGCCGTTTTTGAGATATCGCAAAAATTCGCGAGGGGGGTAAAATTTACCCCCCCCCCAGCCCCGCGCGGGTTAACCCAGTCGTGTTGTGTCCTAAAACACAATATCATTGTGTCTTCAACACATAAGGCTTGTGTGAATACATTTGCAGAATACAAGGTAAATGTGTTACTAAATTTAACCGGGGCGCAGTTGAAGGAACTTTGGCTTTAGCTGGACAGGCTGACTGCCAAAGCCGGGCCCCGAGTGGAATCGGGCGCTCCGGAGCGGTCAGGGCTGAGTACCCGGCCGGCCGACCCATACGGTCAGGGCGCGGTCAGGGCTGAGCACGCGGGCGGCCGACCCATACGAGGCCTCCGACCCGTAGGTACGCGAGCTATCATGTATCGACTCCCTCGGCTGTATTGTGCATTTTGACCTTTCTCAAAACACTTTGGCAATTTTTTTTTACAAAAACCCAGCATAAAAGTCGGTGCTCGAAAAACGCCCTCTATTATCCCCATTTGAAGTTAAGGTTCAGAGGTCGCTCACTGGTGGATGGCACGGTGTATTTGTGCAAGGGTACACATCTACCATATCCGACAACACATGATTTCGATACACTGATGCATTACATTCGTCCAGCGTGCTTGGCACGATAAAATTGTGTCATTATTCTGTTTTATGTGTTATCAAACGTGTCAAAGGTCCCGCCAAGCGTGAAAATACACAGCCTTATTGTGTTTTGGGTGCGGTTAACACATGACTGATGTGTTACCAGTACAGAACATGCCCTCACTGTGTCGATTTGTTTTCAGTGTACCTAAAGCTCCGTGCCTGCCAGCAAAGGATGTGACTAGGACGTTTCTTGCTTCCACTAAGATTTCATATGCTTCTAATATAACATGTTTGTTCACAAAAAGATAGCGTAACACTGACATTATTAATCGCTATACTTACATTACGTGAATCGCGTAACGAGACCCACATGTGTGCAGTTCGAGACGAGCGGCGCCTGCCTGTCGCACGGCCAGGCGTGGCGCCACAATCAGTGCCGCAGTTCCCCTCCCCGTGGTACCGACTCCTGCTGTTATCAGCTCCCAGATCTGACGTCAGCTTACGCTGAACAGTCAGGTGGCCTGTTCTCGAAGCCGTACCGTCGCCGTGTGCCAGCGCGGGTACATACGTTTGCGGTCTGCATGTACAATGCACAATGCACAGGCGCATTTATCTCCCTCTCAACAATGTAGTTAATCCCCGCTGTCCGCATTACTGTGGAAACATGTTAGGCAACGCGAGTGATTGGAGAGGGCGTGGGGCCTTACTCCGAAACTACTGGTTCGATTCTGATTCTCAAAACTCAAACGGCATTTGATACTTAAGGGATGAATGTAGATATGCTAAAGATGCCCTGTGGGCACCGATTTGTACTTGATATGTTTCAGGTCAAAGCTAGGCTGGGCCACGTTAGGTCACAAATAGTCATGAAATTTTATGTCATGCATGTATTGGTCATGTGGCATATACCTATGTGTTTTATGGTCCATGTTGACAATGTGATTTAAAAGAATTGCCGTCTGTGCCATCCGAAGCATCTTCAGCTCACCATAGGCAAGTTCAGGTCACGGTCAGGTGCAGGTAAAAAGTTCAAACATTCAAGTTTTTTTTTAAACAAAACTATGCCTATTAGATGCAGTTTGAGTTCAGGAACACGATGTAGCTATTTTTTTTTTGTGTGTGTGCGACGTCTAAGACATGCCGAAAATTTCAATTGAGTTATTGATAATGGTGAACTTGATGATGGTTAAATGTAAAAGCGAATAACTTTGCTCTTTGTGAAGATATTGAGCCAACAAACTTTTTTAGTAGGCCTGATCAGTATGTGTTCTACAAATAGGCGTCACCTGACATTTTCGTTTTGGGGGCAAAATCCAATTTGGTGGTAAATCATGCCTTTCTACAGTCATTTCTCACGCGGCTTATACGTCATTCGACGCGGTATGGCGCGAGGAACGTAGTGGTGCCTTTTTGCGATTTTTTTTTCTAGCCATGGATTGTAAAAAGTATAGTTTTTAGAGGGGAGTGGGACGACATATGTAGGTAAATTCAATAATTTATCCATTTACCTGTTACATCACATTTAGCAGGGCAGAGCCTTTAACCCGCGCCCCGTAGGGCTATCGGCGGACCCTACCACCCGTGGGGGGGGGGGGCGTTTCGGCCCCCCCTAAGATCTCGGAAATTTACCGGCCGATTTTCAAAATTCAAACGGCGTTCGATAGTCCCACCGGGGAACTACCTTGTGACCAAATTTCATTGACCTAGGTCAAACCGATGACGTCACAGGTCAGGTCAAAGGTCGGATTTTCACCGTTCACAGGCATTTCAAGAAATGTGTTGTGAAATCGAGTAAATTGGTATTTTTTTGGAAACCATCGATGGTACATTGTTCGTCAAACACATACTTCGCTATCTGAGGTCACTAATACCAGGTCAGGTCACGGCAAGGTTTCACAATATGAAAGTGTCGTATGATACATGTTTTATGGTCCATTTAACATGACAAATGCGATTATGTGGGCTAGGCAGCCTTTGGGGCTAGCCAAGGTCACGTTTTGGTGAAGGTCAGGTCAAGGTCGGGTCAAATTAGGTCAAATTTCAAAGTTGATATTTTTGCATAAAACGGGTATTGATTCGATGCAGCTCGTCACGGGGAGTCTAATGGTGGTCTTTTTTCCTCTACGAGGTCTAGAATTATCAAAAATTGAGTTTGAAAATTTGACGTCATCATTTTTGAACAGTTTTTTTCGCTATAACTTGGCCAAAAAACGAGGTATTGATCTGAAATTCGGTATGTAGATAGAAGACAGTAGGTACTATCACATGTATTCCGGTTTTTTTTCGAAAATCAAAAAACTTTTTGGATTATTTGGCTAATATATAAAAAAATGTTTTTTTGATTTTTAGGGGTCAAAACTCAACAATTTCAAAAATCCGAGATAGCAGTTTTGTAGCCCTGTCAATTCTACACCTTTTATGTCTCGATCATATTTCTGTATCTTCAAAGCTGTAGGCCTAACAGGTCTTCTCGCGAAGGTCTTTTTTCGGTCGAAAATGACAGAACATGACGTCATTCTGACGTCATTTGTGGCCAACCTATCATAGCCTTTAGAAATTTTTTAGTCACAATGTGTGAAATTGATGCCCGAAGGAATGCTGAAAGTTTGGTGGCGATATTTCCGGCGGTTTAGGAGATATCGGCGGAAAAGGACAGGGCGGCCGTTTCGGTCCCCCCTACGGGGCGCGGGCTAAATGGGAGGGCAGAGTTGGTCTGTAAGACCCTCCCCCGCCCCCTTCCCCTCAGACGGACCCCTGTGCAACTACTCCCGATACTCATCCAGAAGAAATTTAATATGATCCAGGCAATCGGTTTGCCCTCCTAAATGCATTAAAAAAAACATTTTCTTTGGCACGCGATTCCTTCTGCGATGGAATTTTTATAGGTGTCTTCGACTCGACTCCGACCCCGGCTTCAAAAATCGACTCTGGTTCCTGTCAGTGCTATCGACTCTGACCGACTCGTACCCTGACCCTGCAGCCCTGCTCAGAGGTAAACGTGACCCTCAGGTGCCGTTTTTGGGTCTGCAACAACCCTGTGTTGCCTCCAGAGCTCGGCTGCGCTATTAGAAGCCAGCAAAGGGTTTCAGAAATCCTCGAAGATTCGCATCCAAAAATCCGTTTGGGCCTTCACAGACCTGCCGCATGGACGGTCCTCAAGCTCGAAATGGACCCTCAGAGACTGCCATTGGCCCTTGGACATCGATTGAACCCTCAGATGCCAGTATGGAGCCGTTGAAAGCCGGCGGACGCCATTAGAAGGACTGCTCAAGTGGCCCCCAAAGATCTGCACCTGGGCCTTCAGAATCAGCATCGGGGGACCGGAGTTTCACTAATGCCAGCCTGATGGCCCTCAGAGGTCATTTTGGGTCTCTCGGAAGTCGGAAGCTAGCTTAGCACCCCTTCCTAGAGTTCAGTTTTTTTTTTTTTTTTTGGAGCTACTCGCGGCCCTAAACAGCCCTGTGGCACTACAGGGTACCCCAGAATTACCTGAATATTGTTAATTAGCGTATAAGATAGGGCTAAACAATTGCGATTTTTTTCTTTTTGTCGATCGATATAGTCAACTAGAGTAGCTATGAAATGACTTATGCAATGGACACGCTATAATCTAGTTATAACTATATATATAACTATCACGCTATAGTTTTAGCCGACAATATGGACAAATGCCAGCCGATGTTGGTTTCAATTGTTCTACAGGTCTCCCGAAACTGGCTGTAGGCATGTTTTCATTGACCTCTTGCCGAAAGATAATACAATCATTTTAAATTAACTTAACATCATACCCATAGGTAAGTGTACGTAGGCCATAAGGCGATCTCCCCAAAAACAAAAAGTCTGCCTACACCACTGTTGCGTTGTTTTTGACATCTGAAGTGGAGAACCGAGAACCTCCATGCCTGAACATGGCGCGACCTTTGGCTTCCAACAGATTTGGTTTTCAAAACGAACCCGTTCATGGTTCCAGTTTTTATAATGCTAGAATATTACCGCAGTAGTACTCTGTGTTCTGTAACGATCGTCTTTGGGGCATCATATGAAGCTGAATGAGTGCACCGTGGCTCAAAACGTCTCATGCTTCGATTTTTGACGGGTTCTTACTGCTTGACCGTCTGCGCTGTTGGGGCGTTGTCTGAACCGCCTGAAAAGTTGTGTGAGGACGCCAGTGCCCCACTGGCGTCCTCACACAACTTTTCAGGCGGTTTAAAGTACAGAATACCTTCCTTAGACCACAAAGTGTGTTTAATTTTTTATAACATATTTTGTGATTTTTGGCTGAATTGCAGGGATTTGCGCTGCTTTTCCATTAATTTTGCCATATTTTATAGGTCAGAGACCCCAACTTCCAAAACTTTGTCAAAGTTCTGAAAACTTTGGTGAAAAGTAGAATGATGTTATAGCTAGCCCTGATGTCCTTAGGTAGTTTTTGGATGGATCAGTGACGTTTGTTGACCATGCCAGGACAACCACCCGCTTGACGACTGGTGCATACTCCTTTTCGGCCGCGTCCAAGCTTGTCGATCAGATCATCTCTTGCTCCTCTGGCTTCGCTTGCTGATATAATTGCACTTTGCTCACTCCTACCTGCTTGCAGATGAGCTTCTAGACTTAGACCTCTCCAGCTAGAACCATGCCGAAAGTTCGTTTACGAAGTTGAGAACGGCACTTGATTCACCATGATCATGCCTTCATGCTACAAACGAAAAGGATTTACTTTTTGCTGACTCTGCATAATAATTGACTGAGTCGTGACCGGTCACCAAAAGCACACAGTCTCCGAGCTCAATAGTTACGGGATGTCTTTTAAAAGTATGGCACTTGCTTACCTATCATTAGATTCGAGCGCAATCGTACTTTAGCCAGAAAATAAATGTTCGGGTAATTCTGGGACACCTTGTAGACTGGTGAAAACCGAATGTAAAAATCATCCAAAACCAACTTAGAAATGGATGAAATCAAAGTATTGACATGCCCGAGTCTGGAGTCGAGGTCTGAATATTTTGGAAACTTGAAATTTGAAATTTATATATTCACAACGGGTCCACTGCAACCAGTGGCTTTTCACCATTGCACGTCACGGAGGTAAACAGACATCACTGATGGAGGCACTCATTCACAGTCCAAAGCTGACAACACAATCAGACACAACACACCAGTAATGCCCGAATACTTGCGATCGATATGCGCACATACGTCATTCACGGTCGCTAATTAGATGCCGGTTGATTGCAGTTTTGAAAGACGTTCCGGGTGGTCTCGGTACGTCGTTGTGTGCCTTCACAACACCGTAGCACCAGCCACCAGCCACTGCGCGGCACAGAGAGGAGACCCGCAGGCCGCAGTCCGTGTATTTTGACCGAGCTGATGATGAGCGGGAGGGCAGTTTGGCGATTCTCACTCCGACTCTGGATGAGACTCTCGACTCCAGCTGATTCTGACTTCACAGCCATTCTCGAAAACTATTTTCACCGACCCCAAAATCTCATCGTAGCTGCATCGATCTCAATGGTGCCCGGTCGGAGGTTGGCGGGGGGGGGGGGGGCAAGCTGCCCCGTTTGCCCCCCCCGTGGCGATGCTAGTGGTTCTACCACATATATTCCTCTTTTGGCGAAGATCCAAATGTTTTTTGTCAATATTAAAAAAATATGTTTTTGAGAGTTTTGGTACAACCCGGCCGGGCCTGGTGGTAACCCCAGTCACCGCAGTCCGGGGAATGGGAGGGGGGGGGGGGCGTTTTTCGCCGGCATACTACACATGTGCCGCAAATACCGGCACATGTGTTGTGATCTCAACCTACGTGATCCAGAGGTCGGCAACCTGCTAGATGCATAAAACTGGCTAGAATGAGTGAAAAACGAAAGAAGAGAATCTGAGAGGATTCTTGAAACAAATCACCTATCCGTGCTTCTATCCTAAGGATACTGAAATCCTTCTCCTCCATGCCGCAACCTCCCTCCGGGCTGGACAGGCAACTTTATCTCATGCGGGCTGCTCCCTTGGAGCGGCACCGCTGCTCCCGAGGGAGCGCACCCCGTAGCCGGGTGCAGTGAGTGCCTTGGGGCTGGGTGGCCTGTCCTCTGGACGGGCTCAGCCCCGGCGACTCACTAGGGTGCCTGCCCAGACCAATGTCTCCCCCTAAATCCTATCATCCTTCCGGCTCTGCAATGGTCTTGTCGACCGAAAGGGCCTAACCCAACAAAACAAAATTGAAACAAATATTGATAATATAATAATCAATATTGAAGCAAATATTTTTTTCTGAATTTTAAGCACCAGTAAAACGCCTTTTGGGCGAAGAACGAGCGAGCGAGATAGTGAGCCCTGCACGTGCAGAAGGGCGAGAGGGTACTTCCAACGGGCTTGTGCAAAGCACCCTTCTAACCGGTCACTAGCGGTGTACCAAATTTGAACGCAATCGGCCCAGCCGTTCCTGAGTTCTGGAAGCGGCATTCTGCACGTGCGCACGTGCAAACGGGGTCCAAAATGACTTTTGCACGGCAGTCTACTAACCGGTCCCCAACCGTGTACCAAATTTGAGCGCAATCGGCCCAGCCGTTCTCGAGATCTGGAAACGCCCCCTGCACGTGCGCACGTGCAGTAGCACCCTAACCGCAACACATGGGAATGCATTGCCTGGTGGGTGCCTACCTGTATGCCAAGTTTCAGCGAAATCGCCCCAGTAATTACCGAGTTACTGAAATGGGAACAAATTTGGCACCTCTTATTGTTGTATTTTGCACGTGCAGTGGGGGTCATTCACATAGATCAAGAGTATCCGACCATTGGTAGAAGGGATGCAGCTACCCTATAAAAATGACCGCAAGACAATCGCCCAAGCGGCTGCTGAGATATGAGCCTTTCAAAATCACTACTTTTGCAAAACAGCTTGAACACCCTTGACTTTTCACGTGGCACGTGCCACGGCGGTCACTGAGATGTGTCAAGAGTAGTCAATTACGGGGTAGAAGGGATGGGGCTACCCAGCAAAAAAGACCGCAGGCCAATCGGTCCAGCGGTTGCTGAGATATAAGCCTCTCAAAAGCGTTACAGGCCGGGCCGGGCCGGGCCGGGCCGGGCCGCTCATACTGAGATTTTTCCGTTATATTGAAAAGACTCCGCTTCGCTCGCTGCGCTCGCTCGCTCGTAATAAAAATCATAAAACTGTAGCAAAAACCTTATTAGAGGAAAGCATTGTATATTTCCTTTAGCGAAGTGTTTGCGTGCATTGTTCGCATTTCGGTGTCCCCCAGTGTTGGTGGCGTGTCGCAGCTGCACCCCTCCCCGAACTGTGGACGGGGCCCATCGACCACCGCGTGCGTCAGCCCGTGGCCACCTGAGCCCACTGAGCTATCGAGCGGGTGCATCGGCCTATACCTACTCGATCCAGACATGGCAGCGCATAACAGACGGAGGACAGGGCTGACGACTGATTGTCTGAGCCTAAATCAAACGACGCGCACGGCGAATCGGAGTGTGGCCTACTAGGCGCCTTTGTGGTATGAGGTTGCCAGGCGAGTGGCCACTCGTCTCCAAGGCTACACGCGGTACACTGAGCTGCTCACTCAAAGTGAGCAGTCCGATAAAGGCATGTCTTTATCGGACACAAGCGTCGCGTTGACTGCCGAGTCGGAAGCCGGGCTTGGCTTGGCAGTATTGATCTGGATCAATACTAGACGGTTGTTCAAAGTACTTGCAAAGCATCACCTGATGGGAGAGGCATCACACATGTGTGACAAGTGTCTTGCGACAAACATGCATTGTTTGGGACCAATAAACTTCCAGCAAACTTTAAAGGAAGGGTGCCACCTTTTGGACACAACGCAGTTTTTACAAGATTAGCCTCACATGAACCTAAAAACCGGCTTCACTTACCTATGCTCGAGACGGTCAGCATTGAATCCGCACGTGAAATTATCATTTGCGAGTTTTGCTGCCAGCATTCGGGCAGGCAAAAATCTTCAGCACTATTTCCTCGTCGTGTTAAGGATATTTTATAAAACATGAAATCAGCAAAGGTATGTATAAAAGTTATACTTTTGAAGCATGTTTTATCATTTTGAAAGGGTATATTTTTTCTTTATGGTATACACTTAACCCTATTCCTGGCGGGCTCCGCCGGGACAAGAAACTGGCGGGGGGGGGGCCGATTCGGCCCCCCCCCTGAGATCTCGAGAACGAAGCAAGATAGCGACAAGCGGTAAACGGCATCGGATACGCACGGCCAAGATCTACAATTTTTACTGAGGTCATTTTCAGGTCAGGTCAAAGATGACGTCACAGGGGTCGAAAAAGTCAAAATGGCGGCACTAGATATGGAGAGAGTTTTTCTCGAATAACTTTCGAATTAGTCAAGATAGGAACAAACTAAGGGCATCATCGTGATCCTCTCGTCAATCCGCATCGAATGATATATATGTTGACCTCGAAAGGTCAAGGTCAAAGGTTGACCTCAGGTCACGTGACCTCGAGGTCATCATGTATATCATTCGATGCGTCTTGACGAGCTGAACACAATGAGACCATCCACGCGTCTGTGTCTTGTTCCTGTACGGAGTTATTGGCCAAAAACCTTTGGTGACCTTTGATGACGTCACATGACCTCACAGCTGCCCAACAGCAAAACAGACCTCAAGGTAGTGAAGGTTGATCGTATATGAAGTCATGTATGGTATATGGGGCCATTCCGACCCGTTTTAGTGGTAAAAACAGGGAGTTGATTTTTCCCCCATTGACTTATAATGGGGAGGTCGCGAAATTGACCTGACCTTAGGTCACCGATATCAAAATTCCGAGATATACAAATTGCACATACTGGTACCCTAACTAAACCCTGAAGAGAAGAAATTGATCGGTCAAAAACTCTAGCTCTGGCGTGATTGCAAACTTTTCTGAGGTAGCGTCACCAAACCGCCTCTGGTGACCTGACCTGAGGTCAGATCAACTCAAAATTTTCAGACATGTTGCGTAGAAGCCTTTTAGGAAAAGTCAGAAAATTTGAGCTTCCTAGCTCAACGCGTTTGGGAGATATAACCAAAAAACCTCAGGGGGGGGGGGCTCCTGAGGCCCCCCCCGCCAGGAATAGGGTTAAGTTTTAAAATTTTAATTGGGAAGTTTTTCTAGTAAGTTGCATGAAGGGTGAAGGGTTCCATAGATCTCTTAAGCATTGTAAAGGAAAAACCTTTACTCGACTTATTTGATGTTCTTTTGACGTATCTCCGCGTAACATGTGTAATCTATATAATTTATTTATTTATTATTCCTTTTTATTTGTACATCTTTTTGTCTCAGTTGCGCCATCAATGCAAATGGCAGAATGATATGTTGCCATGACAACAGGATATGCCAGCCGTCCTAGCTGCCACATCAAACGACCTTGAGTTGTAGTGGTGATATAAACAACGATCTTTTTTTTTGGCCAATGTATTAAATGCAATGTTTCGGTTTTTTGTATATTGTGGACGCGCTAACCACGTCTAAAAATTCAAATAAGTAAAATAGATTCATAGAACAAAAATTTCGGAAGGTGGCACCCTTCCTTTAAAGGAAAAGTGCCACCTTCGTGAAATATGAAAATATCGTTGCTTTTCATTTTGACATTATTATTTTTCATGTTCTTTTTAAATCTGGTGCCAGAAGTGCATAATTCGCAAAAAAGTATGTCAAACTATTTAACATATTGGTACTATGTTTGTACTCTCTACCGCACCTTCTGTATGATGTCATAGCGATGACATCACACTCAAGCCAATCAGCCTTCAGAAGACAGTCTCGTCGGCTTGTGTCAGATTAGCTGATTGGTTAAAGCTGAGCTGATTGGAGCTGATTGGTTAAAAACCAAACCCTCGCCGCGGGTGGCTGTATTACAGGATAAGAACGCATTCCTGGGATAAGGACGCATTCCTGGCATATTTTCTTTTAAAATTGCCGATACCTACAAATGGAGGCCGAAATCGGCCGTAAGGTGGGACACTCTCGGGGTTTTCGGACACGGGCTACAAGATGGCCATCTCAGTTTCAAACCCCATGTTAAAGGTGACCCTTTTCCTTTAACCCGCGCCGGGCCGGTGCTCCGAGACTTCCGCGCCGGGCCGGGGGGTGCATGTCTGAACACCCCCCTTCTAACTCGGCTCCTGGGCCACGTAGCGACACGCGGTAAGCGGCAATCGAAAGAACGTCCAAAATAAGGACGAAAGCACTTTGGTCATTTTTTGGGTCAGGTCAAAGGTCAAGTCACCAGAGGTCACCAAAGGTAAAATGTTGACTATGTATTTCAACATTTTGGAAACAGCCGACGCACTGTAGGCGATCCATGCATTCTAGCGCTTCAGGGGCCCGAAAAAAATTATGGCAAATATGAATAAATACTGGCGTATTTTGTAGCTAAATATCCCAGCACCCGAAATGTGACACTATTTGTAACATCAAGCCAAACACTTTCAAACCACACACGTCCAAACACGACCTTTTTTGGAGAGGCTGAGCTCTGGTGCCTGGTCGTGATTTGATCCTAGTTATATTTAGAGCTGTAAATCAAGACAAAAGTTGAATATATTGAAAACTCTAATTTTGATTGAAACCTCATTCCTTGCGAAGTAATATGCATGCCATACTTTCAACTTTTGAAGCTTCTCTATATTTTTTATAATATTTTGCATTACACCTTTTTGACTGCATCAGTTCAAGACTGTGTACAACGTTTGGTAATGCGCATGTTTTACTGTCCGCGAGATCCGGCCACAAAAACACCATTACTTAGTAGCCTAATGTTTGTTCTCAATACCCTGTTAAAATTGTCTGCGACTTTTTGCGATTCACGGAGTTATGGGCGTTTTGCTCAACCCTTACCGTATAAGGTGGGGGCAGGGCCGAGGGGAGAGCGAAGTACCGCCGCCCAACCGAAGATTCTGTTCGCGACAGCTCCGAACTCACCAGCGATAGAAAGCTGAAACTTGGCATACCTGACCTTTGATTCAAGTCAAATCTTGTGACACCAACTACATTTTTAGGTCAGGTCAGTTCACGGACCAATGACGTTTTAAGTGAACCTCTGCACGATCCTCAGATGTCGCAATTTCGCAAAGCCCTCAATGCCAGAGCAGCTTTCACATGGAGATGAAACTTACAGAACCTAGTATCCTCCAGAGGATTCACAGTTTGTATGTCTCGGATTTTCCCTAAAGGTCACATGAGGTCAGGTCGATCACATGACCTCACCATTGTGAGTCAATGTTGTAAAATGAACGCTGCTATTTTGGCGCCGAGAACGATATCAAACTAGTTCAAGCTTTACTATTGCAAGGTCCGATGCTTTACTTTTGCATTGTTGAACATGCGTGACGTCATTTATGACGTCACTATGATCTGGTCATTATAGTTTTTGGTCCATAACTCCCCAACAAATTGAGCTAGCGATTCAGGCAAGCCACTAATGAACTCAGGAAGATCTGCCGAATCAAATGGTATGCAATTTGACCTCCTTCGACCATTTTCGTGACCTGGGAACTCTGACCTAAAAAACTTACAATCGGGTAGGTAGAAATGGCTTCCGTTCGGGGAGAGCAGCATGCCCACGTGGCACCGAAGTTCTAACTCATTTAGAGGCCAAACGGAAAACGAAAGTCCTACTCCTTCCTTTAACTCCGTTAGCGTACATTCATTTCGCAACTTTGAATCCCAACCACCAAACATAAGCGTTACGTTCAGGGTTGTACTCGACTAAAAAAAAAATTGCCGACTCGACTCATCATTCAACTTCAGAAAGCCCTGACTCAACTCTGACTCAAACAAGGAGCTGATTTTTTCCCTTGACTCGACTCATGACTCAAGCGGCTCAATGAAAATATGAGTTGACTCAAACTTGACTCAAATTTTTTTGTTGAGTCAAGTGTGTTGACTCAAAATTGACTCAGATAAAAAAGTTGTTGAGCGGGGGGGGGGGGGGGATGAAAAAAATCCGGCAGCAGGGCCAGGCCTAAGTTGTTAAGCGGGGGGAGAATGAAAAGCTTATATATTGTTTCTAGAAAGATGAGTCAGCTGACTCATGTTCCTAAATGTTTTTGACTCAACTCAATGTCAAAAGTTATTTTACTGACTCAACTCTGATTCAACTCAACATCTCAACATTTTATCCGACTCGACTCAAACCTGACTGATCTGAGTCAGAGTTGAGTCAAATCTCTGACTCGACTCATGAGTCAAGCACAACCCTGGTTACGTTGTAGGTAGACACGATACTAGGCACTAGCTAAAGCTATTTATTTGTAGAACATGTGATCGGAACGTTCAAACAACCACAATTTTTCGCAAGTCATGGTCTCCTCTTTTTTGCTTTGCAATTGCATCTTAGCTTTGCTTACATGCAATTTCAGCGCTAAACCATTTTCATTTCACCGATAATTACCTTCTTCCTAAAACGCGATAACTTGCGATCTCCTGAAATGTGGTAGTCTGTTGGTACTATTTTCCCCCAAACAGACCAGTCTGAAAGCGCCTTTGCAACCACAGAGATCTCTATGTTTGCAACAATGTTTTCTTTGCAAAACCAGCACCCGTGGTTTGCGATCAAGTGGTTCATCCGTAACTGACGCTAGTTGAGAAGTAAGTCATAACACAGACAACACTGTATAGTGTATATGTTTTTGTTAAGCCTCTTCTGTCCTGTGTTAAGCCTATGGGGAAAAGGCATTGCTCGCTCTCTTGCACGTTGCAAAGAAAACCTGATTACTTCTGATGCAAACACTTATATCAGTTGAAGCGCAATGAAACTAGGCACAAAATAAGGGGCTTAAGGATGACTGGTTTTGAGTCTAACTTAACCCTCGCCCGTATTGGTGTTTTTCCAGCCGTGAACGTATAAGGGGGGGGGGGGTCCGTTGGACCCCCCCTTGCCGTTTCACCCCTGATCGAGCTAGAACTTCGCGGAAAAAACGAGCGTGTTGCCCGTGACGAGAGGAAGCCGATGATACCCAATTTTAAGGTCCTAGGTCATTGGTTGACCTTGCAGGTCAGGTCAATGACCCAAAAGTCGGGAAAATCGGGACCTGTTAGAACGTCGTAAAGTGTGGCTGCTATGGGGTTTTTCGGGGTGCTGATCACGAATATCATGTTAGTTTTGATCACAGATGATGTCTTCATGCATTTAGGCCAGGTCGGGTCAGGTCAGGTCAGGTCAACCAGTAAGGGTATTCGTAGTAGGTGGCAACCGCCTCTGACAGCTTCGTAACATGTTACGAAGGCACCAAAACTACTTCGTAAATGTTCATATGGTTGCTAAATTCGAATTCAGCTCCAAAAACTGGCCTAGAAACATGTAAAACTCGAAAAAAGTGAACCGAGGTCATCAAAGGTCAATGACCTGACCTGACCTTCAGGTGACCTTGACACCCACCCTAATGCATGGAGGCAACATCATATCACATGTTTGAACGCTTGAAACCACGAAAAGACTGCAAACGCGCGGCTAATGCGAGCCGACATACGCCGAATCGCGATTCCGGCCAAACATGGTCTCGAAAAGTAGGTCACAGGTCAAAGGTCATTTGGGTCAGGGTCATGAAATTTTCAGGGTAGGTGTAAAATTGATGAACGCGAGGGTACTGAAAGTTTCGTCGCGATCGGCCGCTTTTTACGCGAGTTATTCGCGAAAAACCATGGGGGGGGGGTCCGTTCGACCCCCCCCCCCTATACGGGCGAGGGTTAAGATATAGCTCATGAAGTGCTAGGATAGCGAAATCGCCTACTGTGCGACGGCTATCTCGGGAACCGATAGAGCTACAGCGCCGCGGAAAAGCGCATTCGATAGCTCTTTTGACGCTCTTACGCCAACATGTCCTCAGATTTGACCTCAGGTCATCGATTTAGCCTCCAGAGGGCAAAAACTCCAAAATAGCCGTTTTTTCGAAAAACGTTTTTTAATAACTTTTGACTCAAAAGAGCCATGACATTACTTTTGCCAGCATCGTGTTCCTCTCGTCGAGACGCGTTGAATGAACTATAATTTGACCTTAAAAGGTCAACTTGAAAATTTGACCTCAGGTCATGGTCATGACCTGACCGGAAAGGTCATGTTGCATATCTGTCGAATGTCGATCCGCAACATCGAACTGAACACATCTAAGGCGTTTTCATCGCTCTAGCATGCCTGTATCAGAAGTTATTAGCGAAAAACTGTTAGATTCTGTTCGTGACCTGAGATGACCTCGGGGACATAACGAGGGGTCACAGTTGCCATTTTCCGGTTCAGTGTGTCAATTTTATGTGCATCTCGGTGTTTGAGAGTGTCTAGAATGGCGTTCGTGCAAAACAGACGCTTTTCAATTTTCTCCCATTGACATGGAGAGGCCGTAAAGTTGACCTGACCTTAGGTCACAGATATCAAAATCCTGAGATAAACATTTTATAGATACTGCTACTCTTATCAATCGCTGAAAGTTTCAAGGCAATCATTCGGTCGGTGTAGCTCTGGCGAGCATTCTTATTTTTTTCTGCGGTGAGGTCACTTGGCGTGACCTGGTGACCTGACGGGTGACCTTAGGCAGCCTGGGTCTGAAATTTTAACAACATATGCGGAAAAGATGCACGAACGGTGCTAAAAGCCCCGCGCCGCCGCTTTTTTAGATATCTGTGAAAAACCGCGGGGGGTGTTCAAACACCCCCGGCCCGGCGCGGGTTAACACAACACGCGCAGTGGAAGGGGGGATTTCGCCCACTCCTCCTGTTTTTCGCCAATAACTCGCGCCGCAAACATAACATTAATGTGAAATTTCGGCTACCTGTCCAGAATTAAATTGCGGATCTTCTCGTGAAAAAAATAGGAAAATCGGTTCACAATTTTTCTAGTAATAGCGGTGTAAAGTCAAACATCCTGCCGCGGCGGCCGGCGCTAGCCGTTACGCGCCGCCTGAATTGTAGACTGTGCCGGGGCGGGACGGTTCCGTCTTTACATCGCGCTCCTTACCGCTGATTATATTAAATTCGCGTCAAATTTTGTGAGAAGACTGAGAAATGTGCAGGCAATCATATGGTCAAAGAATTTTGAAAATCGACCGGTAACAACTTGAGTTATAAGTGTGTAAACACAAAATTGTGATTGCCGCGTTTCTCGCGTCGGCCGATCCCGCTTCAGCCGGCGACATCTTACCCTTAGCAGGCTTCTATCTAACTGCCATATTCAGTAGTGGCGGAACACCTTCAATTAAGGGGGGGGGGGGGCAGCGCCGACTTTTGGTTCCATTCTTTCCATGCAACGCCCATAGAGCTAATGTTAAAATGCCAAAATCAAAGGGGGCACGGTGCCCCGGTGCCCTCCCCGTTCCGCCGCCTATGGCCGTATTTATTGTTGGATTAACTAGAAATTCACCATACGTACTCACAAATGTATGTTCTTTCGCAGTGGCGCGGGAACCGGGGGGGAGGGGGGCTAGCGGGGGCTGAGCCCCCCCAGCTTTTCGGCTGGGGGGGGGGGGGGCTCGTAATGTATTTGAGCCCCCCCCCCCCCCCCCAGCTGGAAGAATCGAAATCGGAAATCTACCAACATACTTTCATAGATTCATACATAGGCGCGGGAACAGGGGGAGGGGACAGTGGGGGAAGCTTGCCCCCACAACTCTGCGGCCGTGGGGGCGGTGCCCTACAACTTTTCATGATGCCAGGAACCGTTGGGCAGCTTGTCCACCCCAAATTAGGGGTTGTGGGTCACAAAGGAAGAAAGCATGTAAGTGAAAAAAACACCTCTTTCACTGGCTCGGCAACTCATTTGGCAGATTAAAACCTTTACTCCAGGTTGCCAAAACGGTAGTTTCTTCACTCAGCTGAGACGGAATACCCACTTTTTTGCAAATATTTTCGTTTTTTTTTTGTTGTTGAAAAGGCCAAGGTCTTAAAAAATAAGTGGCCTAAAACCGGTGAGAAAACTAGATTTGGGGGTACCCTAGGTTGATCTCTATTATGGTTCAGCCCCCCCCCCCCCAGTGTGGAAGAAGTGATTTGAGATTACTTTCCGCGCCACTGTTCTTTCGTATAGTGAAAGAAAAAAGAAAATCGGCCGGTAACTTTATGAGTTATCGGCGTACCTAAGGGGTTCTCTGACATATACTCCGTTTTTTTTTGTTGTTGTTGAAAATTTCCCCAAATTTAAAAAAATATCAAGAAGTCTGAATTTTGAGTCAGAAAATCTCTAGATCTAGGAATTTGTATGCTTGGGAAATTTCGAGGTAGCCATTTTCTTTGTCATACTTTTTTATCTACGGTCCATAGTTTTGAGGTGCTAAGTTGAAACTCTGATTTTCTGCGATTTTTCTCCGTGAACAACTTTTTCGACGAAAAATCGCCGAACATGGTCTCAGTTTGACCTCTATAGCTCGTGAACTGAGACGACCTGGGACCTGATTTGAGATGACTTGGGACCTGATTTTTTCAGGTGTGTAAAACTGATGTCCGGAGAGGTACTGAAAGTTTCAAGTCGAAATTCGCAGCCGTTTCTGTGTTATCTGCGAACAAACCACAGCTCAGGGGAGGCCCTTTACCCCCCCCCCCCCTCCCCAACGGTTCGCGGGTTAAAGTCGACCTTTCCCAAACAATTGTAACCAATTCGATGCGGCTGAGCATGGTAAGCACAACGATGACAAATGGCGACTCTGCGCCGTTTGACACTTTGGGGGATTTGATCTAACTTCAGAGACCATCCGCTTATCTGAACTAATCTGAACAATTCAATATACCCTGATCTGACCCTGATCTGAACCATGAACAAGATGGGAACCGGTCATGTGTAGTGATAGCGCACACGCTCCTTTTCCGAAGCTTTACATAGTTCAGTTAGGGGCGATGCGGCAAGGAAGGTCGACCCGCGCTCCCCTTCGGCTGGGGTGAAAGTAGAAAATCGATAGGTCCGGAAATGGTAAATTTATTACAAATACATCCAAAATGTTGCATCACATCAAATAGGCCAACACCATATTGCGATGCTATGACTTACAACTTTCAGGTGACAAATGACAAATAACTAGTTCGCATATCTACTGCTCTTTAGCCTCGACATAAGATCCCTGAAATGGCACGCGGATAGAAGGCTGCACAATTCACAGTAACGGTAGTTCACACCAGTGTCTGAGCGCTGCCCGGCAGCAAACTGAGGAAACGTACACCTCAGCCTAGGTGCACAGATCACATTCAATGCCTAGCTCATTTACATCACAACTGAAAACAACAAACTCTGCACTTGATGGCTGAGCTTAATGGTCCGTCTCACTTTTCTACAGATATTAGGTAACTCACAACTGGCGGTGCTGAAAAATAGGCATATTAAATTTCATCGATACAATCGTAGCTCAAAGCGACTTCAAAGGTGACTCATCAGAGAACCATTCCCACAAATGCTTCCGAAAATTGCACGCGGAGTGCATGGACTTGAGAGCCAACGGAAGGAAGTGTTGGAGCTTCTTAGAAAGTTAGCTTCCGGGTCGCTCAAACAGGACTTTCACTCAGCTATTGGAATCACATTTAGCGACATTAGACTTCCTACCCTGAGCTGGTCATTTTGTAACCCGAGGGGTTAGAACATTGGGACCAGAAAAATGTAATCAGGAGATTTCTACTTCAGTGGGCGTCCAGTGGCGGCGGAAGGTAATTTTGGATGGGGGTGCAGAGTTTTCTCAAAGGGCCCCTCTGGAAGTTTTGGGCCCCCCTTCAGTTTTTTTTTTGAGTGATTATTATTGATTTATGAAAAATGAAGATTTTGGAAAACTATTCCCATACACACAGGTTCTGTAAAAGGTTTGAAATTGCAGTGTACCTACCTGTCTCAAATAATGAAAGCATACCTAAAGAAGCAAATGCAGCTAGTTTTTTATCGGCTAATCTTTTAGTCTAGCCACCACCCGCAGCGTCCAAACCACTTTTCTGGATCCGCAAAGGACCATTGAGGGTCCTACGAGACCGTTCCAAGAAGACCGTGTTTAGAAGTCCCTTGGAAACCGACCACATAGGGACTCCTCTAGAGACCTATACATGACTCCCCAGACTGAATGAGCCCTCCGATCAGGGTCGGTCCCTTGAAAGTTGCTGAAAGGTTTCAGAAGGCAGTATAGGCTCGAAAGTCTTTTGAGGGCTCTCAGAAACCGGCATCGGACCCAAAAAAGCCTGTATCGAGGCCCTCCAAAGCCGGGATGGAGGCCACAGGAGCCGATGTTTAGCCTAAAGAGCCGGTATGGAGGACTGAATAGAGGAAAGGGGTCTCAGTGGGGCCTTCAGGGGCACGCGTTTGAGCCCCAAAAGTATGTGTGGGGTCTTAGAGGCAGGTAGAACCCTGGGGTATGCACGGGGTCCCAGGAGCTCGCGTGTGAGCCCTAATATTCGGCTGGCGGCTACTAGAACCAGCATGGGGATTCTTAGAAGCCGCTTAGACCCACATTTCATGGGTCATGAGTCCCAAGAGTCGATGTAGTGTAGGGGCCATAAAAGCCGGTGTAGGGCCCATGGCCCCATAAGTTCCGACATTGAGACTCTCAGACGCCGGCGACGGGGCACCAAGAGCAGATAAAGTGCCTCAACAAGCCGACATGGGGCCTGAGAATCAGTGTAGAATTCCAGGAGCCTGCGTGAGCTCTCGGAGACCTTCGCATTTCGTAAGGTCCACAAAGGTCGCTGGATCCTCTGAATCTGAGCTCTGCGTGGCCCTCAGAGGCCAGCATGTCTCCTGGCACCTGCCTGCGTTGAGTTGAGACCCTCCGAGGCCGTCGTAGGGTTCTTCAGAGGCCAGTGTTGGCCCTTGAAACCTTCGTTAGGCCCTAGAAGCCGTCAAGAGGGCCCTCAGAGGTCAGCATGGCCCCTGGAGCCTGCCTGCGTCGAGGCCCTCAGAGGCCGTCGTGGGGCCCTCAGATGCCAGTGTGGGCCTTTGGAGCTTGCGTTTGGTATTAGAGACCATCGTGAGGGCCCAGAGAGGTCGTCGTCAGGGCCCTCAGCCCCTCAGGAACCGTCCTGGGTCCTCAGAAGTTGTTGTGAGGGCCTTTAGAAGCCTTCGAGAGGATCATCAGAGGTCGTCATGAGGGTCCTTGGTCATATTGAGGGTCTTCATGGGCCCTAAGATACCTTTGCAGGGCTCTCAGAGGCCTTGGTAAGACCGCTAGAGGCCATTGTTGTTAGGGCCCTCAATAGACCGTTGCAGAGCCCTCAGATGCCAGCATAGCCCCTGCAGCCTGGTTGTGTTGAGGCCCTCAGAGGCCGTCGCTGGGCCGTCTGAAGCCAAATGGGCCTTCAGACTTGAGTTGGGTCTAGGGCCGTCACAAGGACCCTCAGAGACCGTCGTAGAGTCCCTCAGGGGCCAGTGGGGCTCCTGGAGTCCTGTGGGACCCTCAGCGGTCGTCATGAGGGCCCTTAGTGGTCGTTATAGGGCCCCAGGGGACAGAGTTCGTCGTGAGAGCCCTCAGAGATCATCGTAAGGGCCCTCAGAAGCTGTCATAGGTGCCCTCAGAGGCCAGCGTGGCCCCTGGAGTCTCCTTGGGGCCCTGGAGTCTCTGTGGGACCCTCAGTAGTCGTCATGAGGGCCCTTAGTGGCCGTTGTAGGGCCCTAGGGGACAAAGCCCTCAGTTGGGAGCCCTCAGAGATCGTCATAAAAGGGCCCTCTGAGGCCGTCGTGGGGGGCCCTCAGATGCCGCGTGGAGCACCAAACGCGGCTCAGGACACTTCTAGCCGGTGTGGGGGCCCCAAAGACTAGCATGGGGCGCTCCTGACCATAATTGGACATACCGGATTATTCCACATCAGTGTTCGGTTCACGATCACTGGTTTTCAGGAGAAATGTATTGGATGGTGCGACGGGCCCCTTGTACGGATTTTGGGGGTGCAAAAAGATATGTTTGCACCCCCATGTTTTTCGATGGGGGTGCAGCTGCACCCCCTGCACCCCCTATTCCGCCGCCACTGTGGGCGTCTCTCCTTTCTAAGGATTGGTTCAAATTGTAACGTTTAAGTCATGGACATGACTTAGAGGGTAGTTACTTTTACATGATAGTTTATCAGTAGCCATTCCGATATTCCTTTAATGTTACATTGATTAAAAATATAGGTATTAGTCGGATGGCAAAAGTCGTCACCAGCACGTCATAATTAGCAATTTTTTCTTTTTACTATCTCCACATATTCATATTGATAACCATCGTCCTATTGCCAATGTTGCCAAAAACATCGGCTTTAGGTATGTTATAACATAAAGCCATAACATCGGCTTTACTATAGTTATCTTGTCGGTACTTTAGTACCGGATGGCACCTATCAAGATCGCCTGAAAAAAAAACAACCTACATCACTTTTATATCACTCTGATAAAACTATGACACTTAGGCGTTCCTACGACAAAAATTCAAATAAAAATTTCAAAATAACGGGAGCGACAAAAATTCCTGGGTTGGGTACAGCGTTACAGATGTGCTTAGGTATAACAAATCAGACGGTCTCCCAAAACCGCGTCTGAAACGATGCCGCTTAGCCGGCAATGCGTCTACCTACACGCTATCAGGCCCACGTCGTTCGCGGCGATAGCTTATCACAAGGTGCGTGACTGAGCGCTTTACGGTTGGGCCGTCGCTGGGCAGGTCACACTGCTATCAACGCCCCACATCCGGTAAAAATGGCCGATCACTACGGGGCGCCTTCAGCCACCACAAAACCCCTGCGGCACATCTCGTTGCACGTAAGTGCTCAGTCTGATCACGGCACGGTGTGCCCGGACGCAGCCGAGGGAGGTCACGACAAACCCGTGCGAGCCCCCTGTCAGGTCAGCTCCGGTCGGGTCAGGTCACCGGCGGCGCATCGGCACCCAGTTGGTGGCGCCAGCCAGCTGGATCTCCAGCAGCGGCGCGTGCCGATCGCCCCGGGAGAGGTGCGTCTGTCGCTCTGGCACCAGCACCGTGCCGCCGGCCAGGTAGGCGCCCCAGAAGCCGTACGTGCCCACCGTCACCACCGAGTGGTTGCAGGCCGACAGCAGAGCCATGTCCCGGCCCGGGTCGCCGATGTTGCGATTGCCGGCGATCACGATGTCGTCGTTCTGCTTGGCGTTCATTTGCTTAGCGACGTAGTTGAGGTCGTCGGAGCAGACGATAAAGAGCGCGTCGCTGAAGCGCTGGCGGTAGTAGGTTAGCGTCTTGTTGAAGTATAGGTCGTCTGGCAAGGTGCTGTTGTACTGCTTTTTGATGTAAGCCTGGTAGTCAGTGCGCCGCACGTGGAATCCAATGTAGGTGACGGAGCTGCGGTTGCCGCGCGCGTGCCACAGAAACTCCTGAGCCTGCTTCTGCAGCGCGTCCGAAAACCGAAACTCCCTGCGGATCTCGTCGTAGAACGGGTGAAAGACGTCGATGCCGTTGCGGTCCGGGTAGTTGGTGATCCGGTAGAAGCGAGACTCGGTGCCCTCGCCCGGCTGGCACTCGAGTTTGGACGGCGCCTGCTGGTATGTGATGTCCTTCCACTTGGTATCGTTCGGAGCGGATTGCAGCGAAATGTCCGGAAAGTACTTGTGCAGCGTGGACCACATGTGACTTTCCACGTAGCCCGTGGTGCCGTACATCCGGCTAAAGCTGTAGACGATGGCGTAAAGGCCCATCAGGTTGCCGAGCCGGCCGATCGGGTGGTACATGACGGCCTTGTTGCAGCCCATCGTGTCCAGCTCCCGGGGCAGCGCTCCGCCCACCTGCTCGCACACCCAGCGCATCACCTGGCGCACGTCCGGGGCCAGACCGGTGACACTCGCCCGCAGACGGTCGCACGCGCCGCGCAGAGAGTCGGCTGCCGAGGCGTTGACGGCGGTCCGCGGCTCGGGGTCCTTCGCATAGTCCGGCTGTGCCGCTACCGCCCGCGGCTGCGTCGGTACCGCCTCTGGCTGCGTCGGTACCGCCTCTGGCTGCGCCGGCGCCACCGCGCCGTCCTTGGCGTTCACTTCAGTCCGCTCGACGGTCATTTGCCACTGTCCGACTGCTGGTCGGGGCGAGCCCACGGGTCCAAGTCGCGGCTGGGCCACCAGCAGCACTAGTACCAGCACCAGCACGGCGGCCACGGCCAGCAGCAGCCGCTGGCCGCTGCTGCGACACACAGACATGGCTTATCTATAGTACACCACACCCTCACCTCGGACGGCCGGCCGCCGACTGGCGCCCCGTGGGCGCCCCCGGGGCCCCGAGACCCGCTCTGTCACCGACCGACGCTGAGAAGCGAGCGTGCGCCCAAGGTGCCGCGCAGCGCCTGCGCAGTGCGCGCCCGCCCGCCCGCCGCCCGCTCCGCGCCGCTCTACATCAACGAACTAGACCTGCGTCCTGCCACTTACCCGCACTATCGAACACAGCCTGATGAAATCAGTGCTCAGTTCGGCCATGCATCTCTTCTTTATATTGCAGATGTGCATTATCCAAATTGAACCAAGTTCTATTAATCCTCGCCTCGCTAGACGAAGGACTTTTTCATACTGCGGACGGCGAGGGGGGAGGGGGTAGCACGACCCCTGTGGCGATTGGCTTATCTTAGAAACACCAAATTTACAGGCTAGCTGGGCCCATAAGAAATCAACAGTGCACTCAGCACGTCAATGCACATCGAATTGTATAGTGAATTAAAGGGACCCTCCCACCTTCAAAAAAGTTTATGAATTGGCATGAAAGTGATGTCGCTCGGTTCAGAAAGAGCGAAAACGAAGATCTACCAAATTTCACCGAAAAATATTCACCGGTTTTCAAGATATTAGACTTTTACTTTTGTTTACTTTTTTGGGATCTCCGCTGTTTCTAGCGACTTTATTTTAGAAGTGCGGCGTTTGCGGCAGATGTTGCGTGCAAATAGCATATACCACCGCGTGCTACAAAACGTTTTAGTCAAACATTTAAAAATCGTTAGATATTTGCGCTGACGTCACACATTCAGAGGGGTATACCTAAGCATTAGCCCCTCTGAATCAAAATGTTGCAATTTTGAAATTCAATATTTCCGATTTAAGGCATTTCTCGATGTTGTGAGTGCCGAAACCGGTAATTGTGAGCCAGGGACCCCATTTTGGCTATCTCAACTCAAATCTAATGTTAAGGTGGGAGGGTCCCTTTAACATTTAGTAACACATTAATTTAATAGGACTCATAAGCCCATCAAAATGCATCTCGTATCGCATATCCTTCGACTCGGTGATCACATGGAACACAATTACACCATTTTTGAAGCTCTTGCCTCATTGTGTGCCAATGGGATATCTCATTCATTGCCTCATTGTGTGCATTTCGTGCCTCATAAGCCAAGGAGATGCGCCTTTTTATGAACGACATACTAAACACTTTGAAACATCGGTGATCGGGCTGTAGGTAATTATGACACACGGAATCGGAAAATTGCATCTGTGACCCCTCTCTATGCCGCTAAATTCATCTTAGGTCACGAAAGGTCTCTAGCAGTTTTTTGACAATAACCTTTGATAGCTAGACATGCTAGAGCGATAAATACACCTTAGATTTGTTCAGTCACAGACCTCCTCTCTCTCTCTCTCTCTCTCTCTCTCTCTCTCTCTCTCTCTCTCTCTCTCTCTCTCTCTCTCTCTCTCTCTCTCTCTCTCTCTCTCTCTCTCTCTCTCTCTCTCTCTCTCTCTCTCTCTCTCTCTCTCTCTCTCTCTCTCTCTCTCTCTCTCTCTCTCTCTCTCTCTCTCTCTCTCTCTCTCTCTCTCTCTCTCTCTCTCTCTCTCTCTCTCTCTCTCTCTCTCTCTCTCTCTCTCTCTCTCTCTCTCTCTCTCTCTCTCTCTCTCTCTCTCTCTCTCTCTCTCTCTCTCTCTCTCTCTCTCTCTCTCTCTCTCTCTCTCTCTCTCTCTCTCTCTCTCTCTCTCTCTCTCTCTCTCTCTCTCTCTCTCTCTCTCTCTCTCTCTCTCTCTCTCTCTCTCTCTCTCTCTCTCTCTCTCTCTCTCTCTCTCTCTCTCTCTCTCTCTCTCTCTCTCTCTCTCTCTCTCTCTCTCTCTCTCTCTCTCTCTCTCTCTCTCTCTCTCTCTCTCTCTCTCTCTCTCTCTCCTCTCTCTCTCTCTCTCTCTCTCTCTCTCTCTCTCTCTCTCTCTCTCTCTCTCTCTCTCTCTCTCTCTCTCTCTCTCTCTCTCTCTCTCTCTCTCTCTCTCTCTCTCTCTCTCTCTCTCTCTCTCTCTCTCTCTCTCTCTCTCTCTCTCTCTCTCTCTCTCTCTCTCTCTCTCTCTCTCTCTCTCTCTCTCTCTCTCTCTCTCTCTCTCTCTCTCTCTCTCTCTCTCTCTCTCTCTCTCTCTCTCTCTCTCTCTCTCTCTCTCTCTCTCTCTCTCTCTCTCTCTCTCTCTCTCTCTCTTATATATATGTTACAGGCAAAGTGAAAAACCAGGCATTTTGCAAAATGCCTAGGCAATTTGCAAAATGCCTGACCGACTAGGCATTTTGCAAAATGCCTGGGCAGTTTGCAAACTGCCTGGCCCACCAGGCATTTTGCAAACTGCCTGAAATTATTTTCCCAGGCAGTTTGCAAAATGCCTGACATCAAACTCACACCAGCGACGATGCGTAAGCATCTGTAAGTGCCGCTTATAGAGGTTTATCACAAGCGATGCGCACCAGGTGGGAGGACGCACAGTGAGACATTCTCCGGGTAGCGCTGCCGAGTTCTAGGTCACTGAGCCCCAGGCAGCGTCCCGGCCTCCGCGCCGGCTGCCGGGCGCCCGGCGCGGTTTTATCGGTAAACACGCGTTAAAGGTAGTGTGCCACCTTTGAAAGATTTCCCATTTTATTTTTCCTAGGATAAGAAGCTTCCGTTTTTACCTAATATCGCAAAAAAATAAAAATGGGCCTGGAATAGTGCCTTTTTCGCCTAAAAGTTTTTCGGTTTTTAGATATGTATAACAACTGTAGTGGGCTCACCTGCAAACAGGCGTCGGGCAACAATCGCGAATGCGGCGCACTTGTGACAATAAGCAAAGGTCATTATAGTGTTACGACCATACGACGTACGGGAATGAGTTATCAGCTGTCTAATCGTAGACAACACAATGTCGAGCCTTAAACTGTAAGCCCGTATTGGTATTGTTTCTTTTATTTGGCTGTCGAACATTATTTATGGTTTGAAATATGATTTTATGTAAAATAATTGATATGAAAAAGCCGTCTTATAAGTTATGACCCCATTTCACCACACGCAAGTGGCAGAAATGACAATGATCAGCTGACGCATTTTTCTTGGCCGAAGTCAGAGCGCGCGGCCCGACGCACCACGCGTATTTGGAAATTCCGACCTCGACGAGCATCAGAAGCCACCTAACAGGCGTGTTCGAAACCGCAGGAGATGATGATGAACGGGTTTATCGAAACTTGATTGGATGAGCATATCGGTAATAGCGATTTCAGTGTGTGCATTTATTGTTCATAGTGGTGTGAAATGTGGTTGGGGTACGACCGACAACCCGTCGGGGCGAATTTCGCACTGGGGTACTCAAAATTTGAAGAATTTAAGACGTTTCCATGAGTTTTGAAGGTATGGATAAGTTCTAAAAATCCGGTTCTCCTTATCTGGGCCATTAACTCCATACGGTCCAAGAAAGCTGGCACACTACCTTTAAGGCTGAAACAGACTCTTTCCGCGTTCAGGAAATCGCATGCGAGTGCCTATTCAAATACATTGTAATTCTTCTCGCATCAATCGCTTGCGGGAGGTGCGTGCGATTGATGCGAGCGTGCTTCCATGTATTTGAATAGGCTCTCGCATGCGATTTCCTGACTGCGGAAAGAGTCTGTTTCAGGCTTTAAACACGGTACAATGTTTCTAAGAGCCTTGATGACTTTTTGAAAATACTTTGGGTTGATATTGATCAGAAAAGAATGTGCTTCGATCGGTGGCAACCCCGTGTCGCTGCAGCCCTCCGTTGCCGTGAATATAAGCACGGGAGGCGAGGAATGTCGGGTCAATATTCGGCCGGTCGCCGTTTTTCCATGTCCATGTTTCTCTGTGCTCTGCTCCGCGCCCCATCGCAGCATTCATACACACGGCTACAACTCCGTATACGAAAGGTAGGGAGACGTTGGCTCAATCTACACAGTCCATTCGGTACTAGCTCCATCTCGACGAAAGTGGCGCAAGACGTGGGTATATTCGTATTTCGTAAATATTGAACGTGTTTGGGGCTCAGGCACATGGGAACGTTTGTGGTCAACGCCTGCCGTCAACAAAAACGGTTAAAACAAATCAATCAAAACGCGGGCATTTTGCAAATTGCCTGACCCGCCAGGCATTTTGTAAACTGCCTAGGCAATTTGCAAAATACCTGGTGGGTCAGGCAGTTTGCAAACTGCCTAGGCATTTTGCAAATTGCCTAGGCATTTTGCGTCAATTTTGACAGATATGCAGGCTTAGCCCTCGCACCTGTGGGGGGGGGAGCTAGGGGGGTATGCAGGGGGGGAGTCGGATAGACCCCCTCGGTTTTTCGCGAATACTCGCGCAAAAAGCGGCCGATCGCGACAAACGTGTCAGTACCTTGAGTTGATCAATTTTACACCTACCCTGAAAATTTCATGACCCTGATCCGAATGACCTTTGACCTGTGACCTTTTCTTCGAGACCATGTTTGACCGGAATCGTGATTCGGTGTTTGTCAGCTCACATCCACGCGTTTCCAGTCTTTTTGTGATTGTAAACGTTCAAACGCAGCATCGTGTTCCTGTTGTCGAGACGCGTCGAATGAACTATTCGTTGACCTTATAAGGTTATTTTGAAAATTTGACATCAGGTGCACTGGCGGATCCAGGGGGGGGGCCACCGGGGCCATGGCCCCCCCCAAAAGCCTGAAAGGGGGGGGGCCAACATATCTTTTGGCCCCCCCCCCCAAAACGCTTGAAGAAAAATTAATGTGAGATGGTTGCGTAGTAGATACCTACTAGAATCAGCAGCGTGATTCAATAGCGTAGAGAAAGTCAGGGGTGCGGGAACTACTTTCAGACTGGGGGGGGGGGGCACACCATAATAGAGATCAACCTAGGGTCCCCCCAAATCTAGTTTCTCACCGGTTTTAGGCCACTTATTTTTCATCTCTTGGCTTTTTCAACAAAAAAAGAAAACATTTGCAAAAAGGGCGGTATTCCGTCTGAAAGTTGTGGTGGCACCGCCCCCCACTGGTGGATTCAGGGAGGGGGCCACCGGGGCCATGGCCCCCCCAAAAGCCTGAAAGGGGGGCCAACATATCTTTTGGCCCCCCTCCCAAAACGCTTGAAGAAAAATTAATGTGAGAAGGTTGCGTAGTAGATACCTAAAAGTTAGAATCACCGGCGTGATTCAATAGCGTAGAGAAACTCAGGGGTGCGGGAACTACTTTCAGACTGGGGGGGGGGGGGCACACCATAATAGAGATCAACCTAGGGTCTCCCCAAATATAGTTCTCTCACCGGTGGTTTTAGGCCACTTATTTTTCATCCCTTGGCTTTTTTCAACAAAAAAAGAAAACATTTGCAAAAAATGGGGCATTCCGTCTGAAAGTTGTGGGGGCACCGCCCCCACGGCCCCATAGTTGGGGGGTGGGCAAGCTGTCCCCACTGCCCCGGTTCCCGTGCCTATGGAGAAACCACCGGGTTTACTAGCTGCCTTCATAAAGTGTCGTCATGTCTTGTCGTCACCCGAGAAGGTCTTATTGCATACATATCGATTGAACTGTCAAGTTAACAAACTTGCTCTGGCAGCCTGACCTGACATGACCCGGCAATTTTTCATTCACGGAATATGCGCAATAATTTTTTTAGGAACACTCACTGAGTTGGCGTTGAAAAGCTTGCTTTGTTTGGTAATTGTACAAGAAGCATATCAGGGACCTTTTTGTCCCTTCCCGTGAAACGGTAAAAGACTTATTTCGGTCAGAGCTCAGGCCAATCTCTAAGGGGTCAGTCGGGTCACTTATTTCTTAAAAGGGTCCTTACGGCATCCAAGGACCAATTCCGGCTTTTGAGTGCACCACATCAGCATTTGATGCTGCGACAGATGGTGAAATATGAATATATGTTACAGGCCGTATGAAAATTGTCCGTTTGCAAACGGCCTGGCCCAGTCAGGGCATATGAAACAGCCTGAAAACACCGGCCGTTTGCAAACCATGACCTGAAATATCAGACCGTTTGAAAACGGCCTAGTTAGTTTCGGCCTAGCGGATCCAGGGGGGCCACGGAGTCATGCCCCCAAGCCTGAAAGGGGGCAACATGTATTTTGGCCCCCAAAAACACTTAAGAAATATGAATGTGAGAAAGTAGCGTAGTAGGTAGAAACTACCGTATCATTAAAAATATGTGAGC
This sequence comes from Amphibalanus amphitrite, assembly GCF_019059575.1. Classification (NCBI taxonomy): domain Eukaryota; kingdom Metazoa; phylum Arthropoda; class Thecostraca; order Balanomorpha; family Balanidae; genus Amphibalanus; species Amphibalanus amphitrite. The sequence continues at coordinate 371,165 of NW_024881719.1, read as the reverse complement.
TTGAGTGTTGGTCTCGTCTTCACCCAAGAAGTTCTTATTGCATACTTTACCTCTCGATCGACGCGTGAAGTTATCGTGTAAGTTATCATGAATCCGATCGCGACGAAACTTTAGCACCCTCATGTTGACAAAGTCTGAAAATTTCATGACCCTGACCCAAGTGACCTTTGACCTGTGGCCTATTTCTCGAGACTATCCGTGCGTTCGGAGAGCATGGAATATTCACCGTCCCCTGGAATATTCCCCGTGCCGCGTTCGGAGGCGTATCTCTCTGAACGGCCAATCTCCGGGAATGTTCCGCGCGCATGGAGTATTCCACGGATTCCACGTGGAATGTGCCTCTCCGAACGCACCATATGTTTGGCCATGTTTGAGGCCATGTTTGGCCGGAATCGCGATTCCGCGTATGTCGGCTCACATTATCCGCTCGTTTACAGTCTTTTCGTGGTTTAAAACGCTCAAACATGTGAAATGATGTTGGTCCCAACCATTGTGGTAGGTGTCAATGTCACCTTAGGGTCAAGTCAGGTCATTGACCTTTGATGACCTCGGTGCACTTTTCCGAGTTTAACATGTTTCTAGGATAGTTTCGTTTAGCTGATTTTGAATTTAGCATTTAGCAACCATTTGAACATTTACGAAGTAGTTTTGATGCCTTCGTATCATGCTACGTAGCTGCCAGTGGTAGTCGGACACCTGCTACACGGACGCCCATAAGTACTGGTTGACCTGGTTGACCTGACCTGGCCTGCCCCGACATGGCCTAAAGGCATGAAGACATCATCTATGATCCAAACTAACATGAAATTCGTGATCAGCACAAAAAAATCTATTACAGCCTTACTTTAGGAGGTTCTGACAGGCCCTGATTTTCCCGTCTTTTGGGTCTGTGACCTGACCTGGGCGGTGTTTCACGGCACGCTGCCAGCGCTGTTGGCACTTTTGGTTTCCATGGAGACATCAACTAGCCTATACCTACAGGGTGTCCCAGAATTACCCGGACATTTATTTTCTGGCTAAAAGTACGACTGCGCTCGCTTCTAATGATATACAAGCATCATACTTTTATAAGATATCCCTTAGCTATCGAGATCGGGGACTGTGTGCTTTTGGTGGCCGGTAACGACTCGAATCAATTATTATCCAGAGTCAAGTAAGAGTAGTCCTTTTCCGTTTTCAGCTTAAGCCACTAATAGGCAACCATGGTGAATCAACTCCCGTTCTCAACTTTGTAAACGAACTTTCGGCATGATTTTTGCTGGAGAGCTTCAGCAGCTCATCTGCAAGCAGTTAGGATTGAGCAAAGCGCAATTATATCAGCTAACGAAGCCAGAGAGAGCAATCGATAAACCTGATTGACAAGCTTGGGCTCGGCCAAAAAGGGCCATGCACTAGTTGTCAAACAAGTGGTTGCTTGTCATAGACAACAAACGTCACCGATCTAGCTAAAAACTAGCTAAACAATAGATCAGGATTATCTACAAAACATCAGTCTACTTTGCACCACTATCATCGACAAAATTTTGGAATTTGGGGTCCTTCGCCAGAAAAATATGCGAAAACTACGGGAAAAGCAGCGCAAATCACTACAATTCATCCCAAAAATATAACATATACAACAAAACAGTATATTGAGGCACACTTTGTGGTCTAACGAAGGTATTATGTCATTTGAGCCGCCCGAAAAAGGCTTGTGTGAACGTCAGATGGCTACAGCGCCCCAACAGCAGAGACGGCCAGGCACCCGTCGAAAATCAAATTGTGAGACATTTTGAGCCACCGTGCACTCATTGGGCTTGATATGATGGCCCAAAGACAACCGTTAGCACAGGGTACTACTGCGGTAATATTCTACCAGTGCGAAAACTGGATGCCGTGAACCAAATGGCCATGAACGGGTTTGTTTTGGAAACCAAATCTGTTGGAAGCCAAAGGTTGCGCAATGTTGAGGCATGGAGCTTCTCCACTCCAGATGTAAAAAAACGCAGCAAAAGTGGCGTAGGCAGAAATTTTTGTTTTGGAGGAATACCTTATGGCCTGGGAACACTTCGATGTCAAGTTTATCTTAAATGATCGTATTATCCTCCGGTAAGAGGTCAAAGAAAACAGGCCTACACCCAGTTTCGGGAGACCCGTAAAACAACCGAGACCAGCAATGGCTGGCATTTTCCGTCATTGTCGGCTGATCTTGTAACAAGCGTATCTATTGCATGTGCTATTTCACAGCCACCCTAGTTGACTATATAGGACGGTAAAAAGAAAAAAGCGCAATCATGTTTGCCTTATTTTATACGCTTATTAACAATGTCCGGGTAATTATGGGACACCCTGTACAACACTACCGAAGGTTGACCTTAGCTCGCGGAATGCGCTGGCAGCGGCTGGTAGCGCGACCGTGAAACACCGCCCTGGAAGGTCAACCAATGACCAAGGACCTTAAAATCGGGTATCATCGGCTTCCTCTCGTCACTGACAGGCAACACACTCGTTTTTTCCGCGAGCTCTAGCTTGATCAGGGGCCGAACGGCAGAGAGGTTCAACCGACACCTCCCAGCCCGCGAAGGCTGCGCCAAGCACCGACCCGGAGCGGTGGTCGACAAAAGCAATTTGAAGTGTTTTCAAAGTAATATTAAGGCACGGGTTGAGTGGGCTACCATTTCTCTCTCTCTATTTTTTTTTTAGTTTAAAAAAAAAATTATCGTTTCAGGGCTGTGACGAAAAATAAGTGGCCTAAATCCGATGAGAAAACAGGATTTGGGGGTACCCTAGGTTTGGCTCCTTGCACGAGTTGGCCCCCCCCCAAAACGCAAGTCTGGATCCGCCAGTGATCAGGTGAAGGTCATGACCTGACCGGAAAGGGTCATGTTGCATATCAGTCGATCCGTATTGTCGAGCTGAATACATCTGACGTATTTTCATCGCTCTAGCACGTCTCTATCAAAAGTTATAGCCAAAAACTGCTGGTGACCGTTCACTAACTGAGATGACCTCAAAGGCACACAGAGGGGTCACAGGTGCATTTGTCCATCAGTGTGTCATGTTTACTCATGAACCGATGTTTGAGAGTGTTTTGAACACCACTCATCCAAAAGAGGCGCATTTCAATTTTCTCCCATTGACTCATATTTGCGAGATCACAATATTGACCTGACCTTAGGTCACCGATATCAAAATTCCGAGATATAAATTTCGTATATACTGTTACTGTTATCATTCACTAAAAGGTTCAAGGCGATTGTTCAGTCGGTGTAGCTAGCTATAAAGAGGATTGAAACTTTTTCTCAGGTGAGGTCACTTGACGTGACCTGGTGACCTGACCTTGAAAACGATGGGTCTGAAATTTCCTTAACATGTGCGGGAAAGATGCATTGCATGAACAGGTGTGCTAGCTAAAAACGGCGGCGCTTGTGCCATATCTGCGAAAAACCGCGGGGGAATGTGTTCAAACACTCCCCCCTCCCGGCCCGGCGCGGGTAAATACTCTTCCTTCCTTGTAGAATACGTGTATAGCGCGTGGAAATCCAGGACTCCAGCTAGTGGGGCACGGCTTAAACTTCATTTTAACCAATGTTCTCATGTTAGGCTTCCGAAGGGAAACAACAACTGGCTAGGGGGAGTGGGGGAGAGTGGGGAAAGATGCCCAGGGGTTTGCAATGTCATATAATATTCGAAAATGACGATCGAAAGGAAAAAACTTGGACTTTCGACGGAAGCCGACATAATTTTTCTTTAAAAAATCACACTTTCGTGCTTGAAATATGATAACTTTTTCCTATTAAGCATTTTCCTAAAGAAGTGAAAGGGGGCATCTTACCCAAGAGGGGGGGGGGAGGGGAAGACGCCCCCTGGTGTTGGGAAAGATTCCCCCTTCACTATAAGTGACATAAATGGGCACGTGAATTGCCTGAACGAATCAGTAGTCCCTCCGAGCCTGCAATAGACACTAAACGCCATCGTAAGGGCATTTAAAAGTAGTCGTAAGGGGCTTCAGAGGTCATCGTTCGTGCCATCATAGTCCAGCGCGGCCAAACGAGCCTCCGTGGTGGCGTTCGGAGACCGCTGTGGGGCCCTTATAGGTCTTCTTGAGGCTTGAGGGCCCTCAAGCCCATCGTGGGGACAGCAGATGCCACGTGGAGCCAACGTGGGAGCCCTCAAAGGAAGTGTCGTGAGGGGCTTTGGTTTGGAGCCAATAATGGGGCCCACAGAGGCCGTCTCTCATCACAAGTGGCCGTTTTCACGACGGAACTTTCGTAGAGGAACTTATTTGATACCTAAAAAGTACCTACCCTTAGAGGCCTTAACATCCCTCAAACTGAAATATTTCATGTTCAAAATAATTTTAGAAGTTTAAATCCGGGCATTTTTTGCCCTCAAATCACTTATTTATTTACAAACACAGCAATTTTTGGTTCTAGTAGCCCACCTTTCGACTATGAGGTATTAAATCAGCGTGGCAACTTGCTCCCTCTTTGCTCCCTCGGGTATCTAATTCCGGAATTCTTAAGAACAAGGAAAGTATATATCGAGTTCTCTTTTATACCTATTCAGTTATGTTTTAATGGTGATTAAAATATGACAAATTTTTTAATTACATTTCATATAAGAAAACACGCAAAACAATGAAACAAAAATAACTACGGCAGATAATTACCTTCAGGTATCTAATTCCGACCAATCAGCACCTCAGTAGGATATGACGTCATACAAGAATGGTGGTGAAGGCCGTTTGCAGTCCCGGCCGGTAGGTCACGTGACCGCCGGGCGCCTCGGGTCACGCGGCGGTCGGGAGTCGGACGCGGGGCGTGGTCGCGGGCGGACGCGCGGGGCATCATGCTTTGCTTTGCTTGCTTTGTCAACTCCATATAACTTACTATCGCATTCGTGTGAAAGCCAAACACTGCTCAGTGCCCTTAGAAATTGAGTTTTGGAAAGCTCAAGTCCCTATAGCTCCTCAGGTCGGCAACAGTTGAAGCCTCATCTGAACCCATGTGAAAAAACGAGGGTAAGGAACCTTGTGTTGCTTTTTCTTTTACCGTCATAATTATCTCAAACCATCACAATTTTGAGTTGCCACATTGTCTGCTTCACTACATTCGTGTAAAACTTGGGTGAAGGCTGGTGGCTCAAAGAAAGGTGAAGATATTTCTTTAAGTGCCTAATCCGTGAAATTGAAATATCCCGGCTTTACAAATCTACACTTTTCATTTTCTCCACGATACATTTTTTAAAATTGTTTAAATTTTATCTACATTTGTTAAAATCGGGGCTTTGGTTTTGTGTAAACTAGATCATAAAGTTTACTATAGTTTTGTGTAACCTGATGGCTGAAGAAAATAGTAATTTTGCTAAAATGATGTGCGGAAATTTGTTGCTTTCCAAATCAAATTACTCATACCTATATTTCATTCAAAATTAGGAGGCATTATTACTGTTTTTCCTTGTAACATGAACTGAGTTTGGGTACGGTGCTCCGGAAACGTTGTGGAACTTTAAGCTAGCTAGAGCAGTTTCCATAAAAATTGCTTAGATAGTTGACATGGCTTGTTGACAACTCTTTTGCTGTTTCTAAAAAAGTGGAAAAAATATTTTCCTGCATTAAGCACACAAGGCATGTTATTCTCATAAGCTATCGAATGTGTGTGTGTGTGTTTTTTAAGCTGTTTTTTTAAGCTTTTAAGCTGTAACTTCAGTTACTTCACTTTAGAACATATTGCCCAGAATGCGTCACTGATCATGAGCTGGTATATCATATCATATGTAGCAAATACATAAATGAGAATAGTGTGTCATGAATTTTTGTGCATGCTTCTGGATCATCTGTAATTACATCAAAGGCTCGGCTCAAGAGTGTCCTGCCGACCAGCTTATGCCCAACCCTTTCTGTCCGCAGAACGTCGCCTGCGACTCCCGCACACCGTTTGCCCCGGCCGTCCGTACTGGTCTTCGCGCTGCGAGCCGCGCTGGAGTTCGCGGCGGCGTCGTGGAGCTCCCATCGGGACGGCGTGTGATGCCCGCGTCGAGCTTATAAGCCGTGAGCTTCGATTGGCGGCTCACGCGGTCACCAGCTGTATGTACAGCCTCGGCCCCGACGACCCCGCTAATGGCCGAGACCGGCATACCCCCGGCAGGGGTCCGCTGTCCGGCGCAGCGCTGGCCGCCCGCATGCTATGCTACTTTTGGCTGTATCGCTGCCCAGCGGGAGCGCGCTCCACGCTGCGGAAGAGGTACACGTTGCGACCCGACTGAGGACTGCAACCGGATGGTGACACGTCGGCCTCTGCGCCCTGGCCGGGGCAGGCGTGACCGACGTCACAGTGGAGGAACGCCCAAACAAGACCAGCCCACCGTCGGAGCAGCATGGAAATATCATGTTCTGCCTGGACGTCGGACCCGGCGGCGGCGCAGTGCACCTGCACACGTGCGGAGAGGGGCGCTGGAGGCTACTCTGGAGCTTCTGCCATTCCGCGGCGCGACTGCTGGCAAAACGGCGGCGATTGAGGCGGTTGGGAACAGCTGCAGCAATGGTGATGGCGGTGATGGCGACATGGCGGTTTGGGACTTCATCTCAGCGCGGCCGCCGCCCAGGCGCCGCTGCGCCCGGCTGCTCAGCCACCTACCGGATGGCGGGGTGGCCCTTACGGCCCTCACGCCCGTTCGGTCTGCGGCCACGTTGTGGGGTGGCGGTCGCGGGGTTAGCGGCGTTGGACTTCGTCCTTTATCCAGACTGCACCGCACCATCTGAACGGATGGATCTGCCAAGAAAGATGACATCCAAGGCGGCTATGAGGCGATCACAAAGCTTCACCAAGAGCTTCTCCTTCATGGGGCCGGCCGGCCGTTAAGTCGCAACACCGGCTGCCGAGTGCCAACAGCTGCGTGCGCTGGCGCCGACGCGTTGTGGGCCGCGCTGCTGACGCCCAAGCTGCGATATCAACCATCTATGAATAAGTGGCAGCGGTGGCGGCTTGTCAGTTGTTAACGTGCCTTAACAGACGTTGCGAATAGCCCGCGTTGGAATCGCATGGTTGGGAACACAACGCAAGTAAAAATGGGCTTCCTTGATGAACCTACTTTTTAAGCATTGTAACCTTTGTAATTTTGGATGTTTTGCTGTAGATATTATTTTCTACATATATACTATATAGGCACTCACGTGCTTTAAATCGCGCAATGCAATTGAACCATGGTAAAGACAATGATAAATGAACTGAGAGCTGACATGCCCCATGCTTTGTGTGTGTATGTGTGTGTGTGTGTGTGTGTGTGTGTGTGTGTGTGTGTTTTTTTTTTGGCGAGTCGATAAAAGTGGTTTTGGACACTGGATGAGTTTCTAGGGGTGTGGTGAGGGGGGATGTAATTCCACAGACCTTCTGTCAGATTCACTAATGCAGTAGGTCTGTGCGGTGTTTAGTTATCGGAGCATTCTTTGAAAGTCGTGAATAGGGCCACCGAGTACCTAAAGCCGTGATATTCCCACACAAAAACTTCTTTTAAATAACCGGGGATAGGTACATGAGCAGAGTAAATGCTATTACGAACGCCTATCACAATGCTGAGCGAATAGGAAAATCCATAGATGGAGAATTGTGCCGCGTTACGGGTGCTCGGGCGCAGCCAATCCACCGTTACCCCAGCGGTGACCTTGACCCGCATCGTCTGTCTCGGCTCCAAAGCCAAACCGGCGTGGAATTGGGAGCGTTCGAGCACTCATGGTCCAGCGCAATTCTCCACCTAAATCCATTCCTGATACACATTTGTTTGCTCATAGTCATGTAACCCCGGTAAATTCACCCAACTTTCATATTGGTCGCTCCATAGACAGATGGCCACAGAGATCAACTTAAAAGGCCATTGTTGCATTCATTTAGTGGAGATCATTAAAGAGCCGTGACAGGCCACAAGTCGCGTGACATCATACCTACGTGTAACGACCAATGACGTCGGCCTGCAAAACCCAATGGAAGCGGCTAGCAGCGTGCAATAAAACAGGGCGCTGCTTTCTAAATGTCTGTCGTGCGCCATAAATGAATATATTCTTTGTAGCCTGGCAACTCAGTATCTTTTTTTAACTATTGTACTAGTATTTAATAATTTCATAATTTTATAATTGTGCTTACGCTTTATGTTGATATTAGTGATAATCCTTAGATAAAGTAAATCGATGTGATATTTAATAGAAAAATAGCAAACTAACGCACCATTCATTCGAAAGCTGGGGAACCTACTAAAAAGAACTACTAAAATTCCTGAGGAACTAAAGGATTAAATGGGGATTAAATAGATGCCTGCTATTCCGTCGTGAAAACGGCCAGTATGTACTAAACTCTCGCCGGACCTATTGGTTTTCTACATACGCGCCGGCCGAGGGGGGAGGGGGCGGCTACGACCCCCCCCCCGTCGTCGTTTCGCCCCTGGTGAAGCTAACGTGTAGCGGAAAAAAAACGAGCGTGTGCGCCGTTACGAGACGCAGAGATTGATACCCGATTTCAAGGTCCTAGGTCAACCGGTGACCTCTGAGGTCAGGTCAAGTGCCCCGAGGTACGGTTCCGTTTTTGGTGAATAGCTTCGCAAAAACGGCCGCAGAGCCGCGATTTGACAGCATCGTGTTCGCCTCGCTCAGGCAAATCGAGTCACATACTTTTTGTTGGGTGAGGTCAACTTAGGGTATTGACCTCAGGTCACGGTCAGGTCAGCGCCCCCAGGTCACGAAATTGGTCGAAGTAGGTCATGTTGCATATCATTCGATTTGGCAGGTCTTCCTGAGTCCATTGGTGGCTTTCCCGACTCGCTAGCTCAATTTGATCGGGAGCTATTGTCGAAAAACTAATATGACCCTAATGACGTCATAAATGACGTCACGCGAGGTCAACATTGCAAAAGTGACGCATGTAACCTTGCGAGGAGTGCATCAAATCACGATTCTGTGTGCTTGAGATTCTTGGAGATCGTTCCCGGCGCCAGAATAGCAGTTTTCATTTTTTTCCCATTGATTTATAATGGTGAGGTCATGAAAATGACCTGACCTCATTTAAGAAAAATCCGAGATATACAAGTTGTGAGACTCGTAATGGATATTAGATCCTGCAAGTTTCTTTTCCTGTGAAAGCTCCTCTGGCAGTGAGGGCGTTGCGAAGTTGCGACATCTGAAGACCGTGCAGAGGCTCAGTTAGGACGTTATAAGTCAGTGACCTGACCTGACTTGAAAGCGCGGCTGGTATCAAAAGATTTGGCTTGAATCAAAGGTCAGAAATTCCAAGTTTCAGCTCTCTATCTCCAGCGTGTTCGGAGCTATCGCGAAAAAACCCTATGGGGGGCGGCACCCCCCTCGGCCGGTGAGGGTTAATGATTCGACGGGTTGCTTGAAGGACAGCCTACGGATTTAGGGGGGGGGGGGGGCGTCTTTCCCCATCAGTGCAGGGGGAATCTTTCCCCAAGGTACCCAATTAATATTTAATCAGTGCAATTTGTTAGCCCTAAAACTGCACCCTGAAACAAATTGGTTGGGACACAGTACACGCATGTTAATGTATCACGACAATTGAGCAAGAGACATATAACTTATTTACCTTCTTTGATATTTGCAATGTTTTGACACTAAAATATTTGTTTGAAGCAGCAAATAAAAAGCATGCAATCACCAGAGCCCGTTGCCCAACTGTCAACTGAGCTTGGCAAATTTTTGTGCAGTTAACAAGGGAGGCTTCCGCTTTACGCTAAGAACATTAAATTCAAGCGGATTTTTTTTCTTCGCCGCTAGAGGGGGTGGGGGTCTTTTCTGGGCATCTTACCCCACTCTCCCCTACCTACCAAACAAACCAGCAATAACAGTGACGCCGGACGGCGCCGGCTGCGGCACAGCCGTCGTTTATGCGGAGGGTGCGATCAACGGGTCGATGGGTCGATGAATTCATGCCTAACGTCACTGGCCTTCGTTGACTAGCTGCGATCGACCGCGCAGGTTACTGATACAAACAAAAGGATCTAGAAAGTATGGAAATGCCCGAGGGAAACGTTTTTTGCCCCCTATCTAAATCCGTAAATGATTTCAATGGTAGCGAAGCCTGAAAAACAATCAATTAATGAAGAAACCTGGCGTTCTATTGATCCAAACGACGCTTGACATGTAACCTGTGCGCTTTGTTCAGTGCTGATTTTGACAGTTTTCGTATAGTACTTTTAGTCCTTAGGTATACAAACGGTTAGCCCGGCCGGGCCCGGGGTTAATTCCAACCACCGGGGCTCGGGGGAAGCGTTTTTTGGCGCCTATCTAAATCCGTAAATAATGGAGCTCTACGGAAACAGAAGCGGTACCAAGGCGAAAGGCCTGTATGAGGCAATTAAGCACTTTAAATTGTTGACCTTAGACCAATTTCCAAGGTCAGAGGTCAAAATCATGCCTAAAATTGACCGTGTTCGTAATAAGTCTTTATCTCCAAATCTCTTTAGCAGCTCTTTGAAGTTCCCGTCTGCGGGGTGGAAGTTCGCCGTGCAAGGGTCTAAAAAATCGACCCTGTGACTTCGTCAGCTGGGCTAAGTCCAAATTTATATCTCGAAAAATACGAAGCTATACTCTGTTCCATTCCAAGCGTGCGGCCGAAGTGCCTTGCTGAAAGCAGTGCGTGATTTCTGTAGGTATACGCAGCTCTTACATTGGTTACGGAGCGAGCGAAGCGAGCGTAGTCTTTCCTTAGATTAACGGAAATTTCTGAGTATGAGCGGCCGGCCGGCCGGCCGGCCGGCCGGCCGTGGTCACGCTTTTGCGAGGCTTATATCTCAGCAACCACTTGACCGATTTACACGCGGTAATTTTTGTAGGGTAGCTTCATTCCTTCTACCAAGTATTGGACTATTCCCGATGCATATGGGTGACCCCTTATGCACGTGCCACGTGCAAAACGAAGAGGTGTCACTTTTGTAATTGTTGCAATATCTCCGTAACTACTTGGCCGATTGCGCTGAAAGTTGGCATGTAGGTAGACACCCACTAGGCAATGCATATCCATGTGCCAGAGTTGGGGTGCTGCTGCACGTGCGCACGTGCAGGGGTCGATTACAGATCTCGAGAACGGCTGGACCGATGGCGCTCAAATTTGGTACATGGTTAGGGACCGGTTAGTAGGGTGCCGTGCAAGTCAGTTGGGACCCATTTTGCACGTGCGCACGTGCAGGGTGCCGCTTCCAGATCTCGAGAACGGCTGGGCCGATTGTGCTCAAATTCGGCGCATCGCTAGAGACCGGTTAGTAGGGTGCCGTGCACAAGTCAACTGGAGGTACCCCCTTGAAATTTCGCACGTGCAAGGCTCACCCTCTCGCTCGCTCCGTTAGTCGCCCCAAAAGGCGTTATACTGGTCGCAAAATAATGAATGGAGGAGCAAAATGCCGAAGGAAATCCGACCGCGCAAGCTTTATATGGAACAGATTACAGAGTAGGTATAGAAGGGCGCAGAAAAGCAATAAATAGCCCGCTATAAGATCTTTGATAGCCGTTCAAATCATTTTTTGATCACGTCATCGCTGAGGTCACTGGAGGCCACCAAAAGTAAAATCATTACAAATTTTGTCGACAGCTTTTCACAAATCGGTGTATAAGTCGAAAAATGCGATGCCGGTTAAATCAACGTAATCCAACCTTGGCGTAAAAAAAAGAGAAAAGCGTTTTCCGAAAAATCGTCAAATTTTGAGATCCTGCTCTCTGGAGTCTAAACCATTGGCCTCAGGTCAAATTTGAGACCATTAATCAGAAATAGTTATCAAATGCGCTTTTCCATGGCGCTGTAGCTCTACTGTTCCTTCGTCGAGAGATTCTAACGAGCTATAAGTTGACCTAAGATCAAAGGTCACATAAAAGGTCACGCTGCATATCAGTCCATTCGTATCGTTGAGCTGAACGCATCCATGGTGTTTTCAGCGCTCTAACATGTTTCTATATAAAGTTGTTAATTTGAATTGTTGTGAGCACTGTTTTGAGAGACATAGACATATTTAAAAATATAATCAAAAAAGTAACCGTACTCTCATAATTAAAATCAAAAATCTTAAAAAAAGGCCAGATAATCTCGAGGAGCTTTCGGCTTACGCCTTCTTCAACTCCAGTTGAAGAAGTTGAAGAAGGCGTAAGCCGAAGTTGAAGAAGGCGTAAGCCGAAAGCTCCTCGAGATTATCTGGCCTTTTTTAAGATTTTTGATTTTAATTATGAGAGTACGGTTACTTTTTTTGATTATATTTTTAAAGTTGTTAATTGTAAAAAAAAAAAAAAACTGTTGGAGATGTTCCATTGCCTGAGATGACCTCAGGGACACAAAAGTGTGTGGTGCTGCCGTAAGGGCTGACATGGGCTGACCACGCCCACCAGCCGGTACGCGTGATGTCGCCGGCCAGGTCGACGGGGCAAAGCGACTGGTCATCCTCAAAGCAAAACTCGGAAAGGCGCACCTGTTCCAAGGCTTCAGCCGGCTCTTCCTCGTCCGGTTGTCGGGTGAAACAAAAAAATAATTATAGTTCGTTTTTTTAAGTTCGATCCTCACTGCAAACATTTTCTTGAGGACGGCACGAGAATTACTACTGAATTACTGAGAAAGCTGGTTAGCGCACTATTGGGGTATCAATAATTAACCCGCGCCCCACTGGGGTCTGCGTATAACACGCCCTACTGGGGGGGCTCTTCATAGCTCCCCCCCCCTAACTCCGAAACTACTGAGCCGATCGTCAAAATTCAAATGGTGTCTGATAGCCCCGGAAAAACTGTCGAACGAAACCTAATTTCATTGACCTCAAGGTCACTGATGACGTCACAGATCAGGTCAAAGTAAAAATTATTAGCATTTTGGCTTGTTCACATTTTGGGCTCTGGCCGCCGTCTTGCAAGTCAAATCAGGCTCATTTTTTGTTTACATACTCGTGAACAGATGCTTTAGATACTCTGCAAGGGTACAAAACTTGTACTTTGATTTTCAGGTCAGGGTCAGGTCATCACAGGTCACGGAAATATTATACCATGCGTCGGTCACGTGACGCATGTTTTATGGTCCATTTTATCCCATAGATTTCGAATTTGATGTCGTTTGTGTCATTCGAGGTCATTTTGAGTTGAATTTAGCTTAGGTCAGGTCACTCAGAACTTCATGCCCATAATCATGAATAAACGACAAACAAACAAACAAACTTTCAGGTAAAAAAGGTCAAATCTTTAGAGTCAATTTTTTTTCAACAAAAAAGGGGTCTATTGGATGCAGTTTGAGCTCAGAAACACGATGGTGCTATTTATATTGGTGTACGATATCAAAAACGTACTGAAAAATTGATTTGAAAAATTATAATTGTGAATTTTTTGCAATAATGCGCCAAACTTGGCTATTTTCAGATTCAGATTAAGATTTTATTCAACACAGTCCTCGACATGGTGCGGGCTTTTCACTGCGTTTCGTCAACTGTTAAAAGGTAATTACGGAGCGAGCGAAGCGAGCGGAGTCTTACGTAGAATAACGGAAATTTCTGAGTATGAGCGGCCGGCCGGCCGGCCGGCCGGCCGGCCGGCCGTGCGGACGCTTTTGCGAGGCTTATATCTCAGCAACCACTTGACCGATTTACATGCGGTAATTTTTGTAGGGTAGCTTCATTCCTTCTACCAAGTATTAGACTATCCTCGATGCATGTGGGTGACCCCTTATGCACGTGCCACGTGCAAAACGAAGAGGTGCCAGTTTAGTAATTGTTGCAATATCTCGGTAACTACTTGGCCGATTGCGCTGAAAGTTGGCATGTAGGTAGGCACCTACTAGGCACTGCATATCCATGTGCCAGAGTTGGGGTGCTGCCGCACGTGCGCACGTGCAGGGGTCGTTTCCAGATCTCGAGAACGGCTGGACCGATGCCGCTCAAATTTGGTACACGGTTAGGGACCAGTTAGTAGGGTGCCGTGCACAAGTCAGTTGGGACCCATTTTGCACGTGCGCACGTGCAGGGTGCCGCTTCCAGATCTCGAGAACGGCTGGGCCGATTGTGCTCAAATTTGGCACATCGCTAGAGACCGGTCAGTAGGGTGCCGTGCACAAGTCAGTTGGAGGTACCCCTCGAAATTTCGCACGTGCAAGACTCACCCCCTCGCTCGCTCCGTTAGTCGCCCCAAAAGGCGCTATACTGGTATATATTACTGAACGGCTTTGGGAAAGAAAAATGGAAACCGAGGTCTTTAAAAAATTGTAGGCACGAGGCGTAGCGTATATTCGTATCCAGTATGAGTAGAGCATGGGTCCCGAAAAATTCTTCAGAAACTAGAGAAATTCTCGTACCATGACCAATAAGCATAGATATACAGACTGTGTATCTATGCCAATAAGGACATTCAGGGGAACAATATCGCGCTGGCCAGTAAAAGGGCTAACTTTGCATGGTTCTTTAATGCATTATTTCACGTGGCGTAATAAAGGCATGCTGTGCCTAAATGCACCTTTTGCAGGGGCTAGGAAAACCGTAATTTATTCCAATAAAATGTGCTTAAATTATAAGAGTGGAGGTAGATTTAACTAGAAAAATGTTCATCGATCGTTATCAAGCAGAGACCGCATTCACCAGACACATTGCTTAAGCACAGGTTAAGTTTCTGCTTAAGCGGGCGCATAATGGTAACTCTCCCCTACCTATTAATTTGAGGACTCGTTTTAGGGCTTTGGGCGGGCGGCCGGGCGGATGGGAAGACAGATAGACGGACGGAGGAACATCCGGAGAGACGGACGGACGGACGGATGGAGAAACGGACGGACGGATGGACGGACTGAGAGACGGAAGGGCGGACGGACGGACGGACGGATGGAGAGACGAACGGACGGATGGACGGATTGAGAGACGGAAGGGCGGGCGGACAGACGGAGAGACGGACAAAGAGATGGACAGACGGACGGAGAGAGAGAGAGAGAGAGAGAGAGAGAGAGAGAGAGAGAGAGAGAGAGAGAGAGAGAGAGAGAGAGAGAGAGAGAGAGAGAGAGAGAGAGAGAGAGAGAGAGAGAGAGAGAGAGAGAGAGAGAGAGAGAGAGAGAGAGAGAGAGAGAGAGAGAGAGAGAGAGAGAGAGAGAGAGAGAGAGAGAGAGAGAGAGAGAGAGATATGCGCATTCACGGCATTTGGTAACATTCAGAACTATTCCACATTCACTTATTCATTCATTCAGGAAACATTCATAATCATTCACGCTATGAAAATCATTGGACAAGATTAGCTGGATGTAAATAAAAAGATATCTTTGATATCAGTGCCGTAAACTCCGGCCAGTGCTGCCAAATCCTATTTACGGCATTAATAAGATTGGGCCAGAAGCTGGGTTGAATCCGGGCTGAGGCTGGGCCGAATATGGGCTGCCTTGGTGGATGTCTCCCCTCACACTCCAATTCACACGCTTTATGTTACAAACTTACAAGCTCATGCACGAACTAGCGCTCGGAAGGAACTGGTACGCAGATACAATGCATACCATAAGGTGAGAAATATTTATGTAGCTCTACATGTAGCTCGCGATATGCTTAAAAGCTCGGTATCTAAATAGGTTACGACGGCTGCGTTATCACCGCCATCGCGTTCGGCGTTTGGCCTGGCACCGTCTGTTTGCAGGTGCGTGCCGAGTGCTAGCGGCGCTGGTGTTTGTCCCTGCGCTGTTCGTGTCGACCATGCAGACGATGGCGGGTGGATAACGCACGAACCGCGGCGTTCGGCTTTTACCTGCTAATTTTGGCGGCACCGGTGGGTCCGGGTAAAAATAGGGGTCCTCAGACTTGGGCAAAAATGAGCTAGCTATAGATGCCACAAAGAAGTAAATAGGTACCTATCTTGTTAGCTGTCCCCTTCCCAGCTCCCATCCAATAAGTCTCACAACATAATGTGTGTCGAAAGCTTCGATAAATATGTTAATAGATAGGCAATAACATTTTGAACGAAAGGCATCTAGCAAGATAAGAGTCAAGAGACAACCATTTTATTGTTCAAATATATTTCCAACATAATGGTACGAAAGGCATCTAGCAAGTAAAGAGTCAAGAGACAACCATTTCATTGTTCAAATACATATATTTCCAACATAAAGGTACCGAACGTCGGCGTACGATGTCTAATTGTCTGCTATATTGAACGGTATCTTATTGAATTACCTACCTGACTAGCCTACTAAAGCTTATATAAGCGACCTAATGCATTAAGGACAGGTATATAACCTTGCATTATTCTTTAATTTTTACATACATAGGGGGATGGGGTAATTTGGCCGCTTTTTTAGGAAGCGTTGTAGCTCGAAATTGGCGACACATTTCTGCAATCTCTTAACTCTGGCAGGTGTAGCATTTATTTTACTTTCTTGAACAATAAACTGAAAATGATAGAGCAACTACTTATACCTGACTTTTGACGCTTTACAAAGGTCTGCAAAGCGGCCAAATTGCCCCGCTAACAGGATTATTTGGCCGGTGGGGTGGGGCAATTTGGCCGGTGTTTGAGGCCTGGATTTTATGTTACGGGCGAGTCAGGTTCAGCGTCAGCAATGACGTGTCCTTTATGCATTTTTTAGGCTGACTCGGTGTCGGACTTATATTCGAATGATTTTGACTCGGTTCTTATTTCAGCATTTCCCTGCATAACTGAAAATGCGCTTCCTTTGCAGACACTGATCAATCAAACATTTGCATTTTATTTGTGATAAAAACATGATCACAATGAAACTTATAATTAGTTAATAGTGAGAGGGCATTGTTTGGAAAAAAACGCTAACTTTTTATTCTAGTAAGGAAAAAAGCGACTAGTTTCAATTAATATTTTTTTAGCAATCAATGAAATAACTCAACTCAGTCTCAAATACTCACATCTCGTAACCTTCCGATGTCTCAAAACAAGTTGTCGATAGTGTTTGCGAGCTTGAGATGTGACCATCAGTTTGGTTTGAGCAGATCCCTAGCATCTTCGTCGTGTTTTATTGCGCAGTGTCTTGATGAGCCCCTAGAAGGCAGACTGTGCCGCAATGCCACCACCAACGGCTATAAACCTAACCAGCTCGGCACGACAACCTTATCAAGTCGACCGTCCCAGCATAGCGACCCTGAGAGCACCGTCAAAGCTGTGCCACTAGCACCGGCCAAATTACCCCGCATTGCCATTCTGAAAAGTTTTGCCTATAAAGTCGTTACGGTTATACGGAAATACATGAAATCACTCTTGAAAACGCTGAACATCCTTAGCAATGGGACAACAATCTCGAAAGTTGTCTACAGCCCGAATTCTCTGCATGCTATACAATTTTTCGAAAGGAAGTAAAACTTACCATATTCTGATCAAATTAATGTCTTGTTGATTTTGAAGAAAATTACGAAGGGGATAATTTTTGAAAATTTTCCACGGATTTTTCCACCAATGACACATGAATAGGGGCTATAATTTTTTCATTCACTTTTGTCAGATATCTAACCCGCGCCCTGATGGGGGGGCCATTTTGGCCCCCCCCCCCTGTGGTTTTTCTTAAATAGCGAGAAAACGGCGGCGCTGCCAAATTTTGGGTACCTTACCGGGCATCAATTTAACACCTTCACACAAACTTTCAAGTCACAGTTCACCTCAGGTCAGGAGTTATTGAGGTCAAACTGAGGTCATGTTCGAGTAAAAATGAGCAAAAAACATGACATCTTGAAACGCTCACCAATTCTACAGTTAACAAGTAATTTTAAAGTTCTTTATGTGGTTGTGTAGAGAAAAGACGGCGCTACAAAACTGCTATCTCGGATTTTCGAAATTTTGGGATTTTGACCCCCAAAAATCAACAAATTGATTTTTTTAGAAAAACTCAAAAAAAAATCCAAAAATTTTCGAATTTCGAAAAAACTGGAATATATGTGATAGTCCCTGCGCTCCTCGATATACATACCAAATTTTAGATCGATACCTCTTTTTTGGCCAAGTTATAGCGAAAAAACTGTTGAAAATTGATGACGTCAAATTTTTGAACTCAATTTTTAGCAATTCTAGACCTCGTAGCGCAAAACGGAGACGACCATTGAACTCCCCGTGACGAGCTGCATCGAATTGATACCCATTTTATGCAAAAATATCAACTTTGAAATTTGACCTAATTTGACCTGACCTTGACCTGACCTTGACCTGACCTTGACCAAAACGTGACCTAAGCTGGCCCTAAAGTCTGTCTGACCCACATAATCGCATTTGTCATGTAAAATGGACCATAAAACATGTATCACACGACACTTTCATAAGGTGACCCCCCAGTGACCTGACCTATGTGACCTGACCTGGTATCAGTGACCTCAAATAGCAAAATATGTGCTTGAAGAACATTTCTCCATCGATGATTTTCAATGAAATGCATTTTACTCGATTTTACAACGCATTTCTTGAGATGTCTGTAAACGGTGAAAATTCGACCTTTGACCTGACCTGTGACGTCATCGGTTTGACCGAGGTCAATGAAATTGGGTCACAAGGTAGTTCCCCGTTGGGGCTATCCAACACCGTTTACCGCTTGTCGCTATGTTGCGTGGTTCTCGAGATCTGAGGGGGGGGGGGCAAAATGGCCCCCCCATCAGACCGCGTTGCTCGGCAGACCCCATCTGGGCGCGGGTTAAGGTGGGGGCGGCCGAATTATACTGCCAAATTACCCCATCCTCCCCTACAACTAAATGTCATTATACATAGTTGAACATAAACAGGTTTGTCTTCACCCTTTGACGTCGATGACCCGGGAGGCGGCGGTGTGAATCCCGGCCCTGCCAGGCCGGGTCCAGGCGGCCAGGTGGCCGGCTAGGTCGGCCATCGACATGACCGAGACGCCCAGCACGAAGCTGAGGTAGCCGCCGAGCTCGCTGGCGAAGCTGATGAGCGGGTAGGAGCGCCGCTCGCTGGCCATCTGTTCGGGGATCGGGTCGGTCTCCAGTGTGATGCGCGAGATGCGCCGTGTCTCCGGCGCAGTGATGGGCGCCACGGAGGCGGTGGTGAGCACGCGGCGCGAGTGGCACGCCGGCGGACACCCGCAGCTCGGCAGCAGGGCCGTGAAGTTGAGCCGACTGCGGAGTAAGCTGATGGGACACTCAGGCAGGTGGGAGTACTCGACCAGCATTTCCGGAAGGGAGCAGTTGAAGGTGATGGCCCGGTATCGCTCGTAGCAGGCGATCAGACACGCCTCTCGGTCGTAGTTGGGTGCCGCCAAACAGGAGGCACGCTGCAGACTCTCGCGTTCAAAGACGTGCGAAAACACGGAGAGTCGGGTGATAGTGGAGCCGCGGAGGTCGACGCGCCGGTCGTCCTCCAGCTCTGTGGTGCCCAGGTTGGTGAGCAGCGGCCGGCGCCGTGGGTGGACGATCAGTCGGTGGTCCCACAGGACATCGGCACCCGCCTCGCCCTTCACGATCAGGCGCAGTTTGAACTGGCGGCGCCGGGTCAGCGAGGCCAGCTGGCCCCAGGTGATGTTGGGTGTGAGTGTGTGGCAGACCGCCGGCTCGTCGGCCGTCACCCAACTGCGCCAGGAGCCGATCGGCACGGCCAGCTCGCCGCCCGGAAACGGCACTTCGCGCACTGGCCCGCACCCCGGAACGCAGGTGGCAATGATGCTGTCCAGAGACCTGCCGCCCAGCCATATTTTCCTGGCGAAGGAGACGTTGCGCGTGCGGATGTGGACGGCATTGCGGTGGTAGGGGTAGCCGCAGACGGTGAGCGCCGGCACGTCCACCTCCGAGCGAGGGGTGAACGACAGCGTCATGCTGGTGGGTTCGCTGAGGAGCAGCTGCAGCAGCAGGACGGCCTGGTAGCAGGCCAGAGAGGCGCACGCCAGCAGCATCAGGGCGCGGCCGCGCGCTGCCGCCGTCCGCGGCCAGCACGAGGAGCACCCCATGGTGAGGGCGCTCCAGCTACCGCGCGCCTCGTGTGTCGTCCCAGAGCTGGACTCAGCTCTGGTCGAGTCTTTCGTAATTGACTTTCCTGAGGCCAGCTCTTCCACCTCGGGTGGTACCGGAGGCGGCTCTGTTAAAGCTGAAGACGTTGTGGCCTTGTCATTGTCTGTTGTCTCTAGCGTCAGGCTAGCCAAACCAGTGCTTTAATCGTTTTGCTTGACGTTGCTTCCCTACAGCTGTGATGACTAATTCTTCAGCCTTCGATTTGGCAACAATTTTGAATCATTCGAGCCGACATCTTAATGCCGTGGACTCCGACTATGTAGATTTATGTGCTTGTTCTATTGAAGGCGAGGTAGAGAGCTCTCATTATCCGACGCCCACAAGCTACGTTTCTGCGGCTGGCGGATATTTCAAGTCCAGTAAATGCTTGAATAGTTGCTCTGCTAGCTGCTCCGCTCCGCTCACGACAGCGTCCCCGGTGACACTGCACTGACCGGTTCGCTGCCGCTCGCACAGTGAATAGTCACGACAACATGGGACACTAATGGTCCCCTCTCGCATGTGCGCGCGTTGTTAGGGTGCATTGACAGCACAATGTCAGGGCGTGTGATCCACCAGTCGTTCTGTCACGCTGGCAGCGACTCAACAAAGGGCCGCCGGTGACCACCGCGGGGAGAATAGCCCGCCAGCCGGGAGGTTCGCACGTCTTGTGCACGCTGTGCACACTTGGCACGTGACACAGACGTGGTGTGACCATTGGCCACAACGATGGGCTGTTTGCCCAATGTAATGGTTCACTCGAAATAGTCCGCTTGTTGTCGTTTTAGTGAATCGTCCGTGTGGGGCATGAGTGTGTGGGCTCAATGCTCTGGCATTGTTCGCATACTTTGAGCCTATAAATTGGGATCGCTTTGAGCGACAAGTGCTCGGCCAAATTGCATACTGTGCTGAAATGTGTAAGTAAAGTACATGGCAAATTGTTATGTGAAAATGTTATGAGTGCCTTTTCTGTATTCAGCAAAACGCCAGAAGACAAAACTAGAAATTTTGGCTTACTTAGACGTACGGTCAGGGCTGAGCAGTCGATGGATTTTAAGGTGACTCTGACTCCGACTGCGACTGAGCGACTCCGGCTTCAAAAATCGACTCCGACTCCGACTCCAGCTCCGACTCCGGACATTGCTCAGCATTCAGCAAATCCATATAATGAAATCAAATGTCATGTCGTAGATTTATTTATCTTACCTGAAGGAACCCTTTGCACGTTCCAAGGCCTCGCATTGCAAATAAGCTAATTGGTAAATAGCATGCAATGGCATACATAAATAAAAACAGGTTTTAGCGCAGCAGCCATCTTCTGTTTTTTTTTTCAAATAAAACGCTCGCAAAAACAGGGGTATAGCTCCAGCAAAATCAGAATTTGAGAGGTCAGTGAGCAAAATATCGTCAACCAACCAGGTGTTGGGCATGACTGAGCAGCGCAGTGTTAACTCTAACTCCGAAGTCGGAGTCGGTAAGATTTTAACGACTCCAACTCCGACTCCGATTCCGGACAAAACTACCGACTCCGACCAACTCCAACTCCGACCAACTCCGACTCCGACTCCGACTCCGCAGCCCTGCGGTATGCTTCTTGCACCTTCGGGGTTCAAGTCACACCCATTCCGTCGTTTGCATCCTCAGGATACTCAGATCCTTCTCCTCCACGCCCCAACCCCCTGCTCCGGGCTGGACAGTCACCCTTATGGCCCACATGGGAAGCTCCACCCGTCCCCAGGAGCAGACCCGTAGCCGGATGCGGTGACCGTTAGCGGGTCTGGGTGGCACGTCCAGTGTCCACGTGATGGGCTCAGCTCCGGTGGAGCACCGGGGTGGCCGCCCAGACCAATGTCTCCCCATAACACCTATCATCCTTGATCCTTCCGGCTCTGAAATGGTCTCATTAGACCGATAGAGCCAACCCAACACAACAACAAAAGGCGCTCACGCGGCCATGTGAATGTGTAACAATTTTGAAGTCTGTTGTTCCGTATCTTAGTTGGTAGAGCGTTGGACTCTCGGTAAATGAGAGCCCGGGTTCGACTCGCTCCGGCGCTCGATATTTGAGACTCCTGACGGGGATGGCCTGCAGTTGGTGGGAGCAGCCGTACCCAGTTGAAGTCAATTGAAAGAGACAGGCCGGGGGCTATTTATAGCCCCCCTCCCATTTTTTCTGCAATAACTTCCAAACCGCTTGACGTATCGACGCCAAACTTTCAGTACCTTCGGCTTCAATTTGACACCTTGTGTCAAAATTTGAACTTCGTACCTACCATAGGTTGGCCGGAAATGACGTCAGAGTGACGTCATGTTCGGCCGATTTCGACGCAAAACATTGAACCACGGCAATCGCTCCCAAGAGCTCAGTTTTTAAGCTAGATCCAATTTCTTTGCATGAGAGGACTCAGAATAGACTGCGCTATCAAACTGCTATCTCGGATTTTCGAAATTTTGAAAATTTCGAAAATTTTATAAAATAAAACTCAAAATTTTTATTTTTACATTTTTTTCAAACAAAATTTGACTTTTCGAAAAAACCGGAATATATGTGATAGGACGCATTATTATGACTAACTCTAGCAAGTTTTAGCTAAATATCTTCAAAAATGGCTAAGTTATACGCATTATTGCAAAAAATTAACAATTATTAATTTTTCAAATCATTTTTTTTTCAGCACGAATTTGACATCGTACGCCAATATAAATAGCACCATTGTGTTCCTGAGCTCAAACTGCATCCAATAGACGCCTTTTTTGTTGAAAAATCTTAACTTCAAAATTTGACCTTTTTTGACCTGAAAGTGATCTGACCTAAGCTAAATTTGACTCAAAATGACCTCAAATGACACAGACGACATCAAATTCGAAATTTTTGGCCTAAATGGACCATGAAACATGTGTCACGTGACCGACGGATAATATAACATCTTCGTGACCTGTGATGACCTGACCTTGACCTGAAAATCAAAGTACAAGTTTGGTACCCTCAGAGTATCTAGAGCATCTGTTCGAACCAAAAATGAGCCTGATCTGGCTTGTAAGACGGCGGCCAGAGCCCAAAACGTGAAGAAGCCAAAATGCTAATAATTTTTACTTTGACCTGACCTGTGACGTCATCGGTGACCTCGAGGTCAATGAAATTAGGTTTCGCTCGACAGTTTTTTCCGGGGCTATCAGACGCCGTTTGAATTTTGACGATCGGCGCAGTAGTTTCGGAGTTAGGAGGGGGGGGGGGGGGGCTATGAATAGCCCCCCCCCCCCCCAGTAGGGCGTGTTATACGCAGACCCCAGTGGGGCGCGGGTTAACCTTTGCATCTAAATTTTCCTGTAACCCCAAATTGCGCGCGATCGGGCTGTAGGGGTCGGGGTCCTTGCAGCAGACTCTGCTTAGTGCTCTGCTCCGGCTCTGTCAATCCGCAACCATTCGGGCTGAATTTATATTAAAAGTCGGTATGTACCTTTTCACTGGCAGTAATCTATTTTCTATGTAATTTCTTGAATATCAGGAGGGTGCTTTTGGCAGTGAAAAAACTGTGTTCACTTCAAACACCCTCAAAACCGATGCTCCGCGTGTGATGGATGCTTCAAGCTTCCGACTTTTCAGGCGCTGTTTATATGTAAATAATAAATCACGCATACTAAAGACATACCAACCTTTATCCGAATCATATATCACTCACACCACAACAATGAGCTAACTTATTCGCAAATAATTACCTTAAAGAATGCAAGGTGAATAAAATGTCAAATGCATCCAACGTGATCCTTGCACAAAAAGTCCATTCCATTCGCATCGCTGTGTCATGTTTTACGTTAAAGAGAATATTTTTGGAAATGCCTTGTCTCTATTGACTAGGGTTCTGTTGGGGCGACCACTTATCAATTCATGGAGCATCGCGGACTACGAGTGCCACACACAATTGCTTCAGGAGGTTTATCAGAGGCCTGGCTAGCCAGCCATGGCCGTCAGTTGCTAACACGTTATCCAGCCATGGCCGTCAGTTGCTGACACGATATCCAGCGATGGCCGTCAGTTGCTGATACGATATCCAGCGATGGCCGT
Source organism: Amphibalanus amphitrite (assembly GCF_019059575.1). Taxonomy (NCBI): domain Eukaryota; kingdom Metazoa; phylum Arthropoda; class Thecostraca; order Balanomorpha; family Balanidae; genus Amphibalanus; species Amphibalanus amphitrite. Next base: position 347,197 of record NW_024881719.1, on the reverse strand, counting down.
CAGTTGCTGACACGATATCCAGCGATGGCCGTCAGTTGCTGACACGATATCCAGCGATGGCCGTCAGTTGCTGACACGATATCCAGCGATGGCCGTCAGTTGCTGACACGATATCCAGCTTAAGACGTCAGCTCCTGCAGACAGCATCTCCAGCTGGTGGCTGTCAGCTCCAGAGCATCACCCAGTTGGTGGCTCCAGCCTTCTGAACGACCATCAGGGGCACGCTGCCGTCGGCTCGACTCAGGTGGGCCTTCTCATCGGGAGCCAGCACCGTGCCGCCGGCCAGGTAGGCGCCCCAGAAGCCGTACGTGCCCACAGTCACCACTGAGTGGTTGCAGGCCGACAGCAGAGCCATGTCCCGGCCCGGGTCGCTGATGTCTCGGTTGCCGGCGATCAAGATGTCGTCGTTCTGTTTGGCGTTAAGCCGTTCAGTGACAAAGTCGATGTCGCCGGAGCAGACGATGAAGAGGGCGTCGCTGAAGCGTTCGCGGTAGTAGGTCAACGTTCGTTCAAAGTACTCGACATCGGGCAGGGTGCGGCCGTATTTTTTTGCGGACGTACGCCTCAAAGTCAGTGCGGCGCACGTGGAAACCAATGTAGGTAGCCGAGGTGCGGTTTCCACGAGCGCTTCTCAAAAATGTCTGTGCTTCGTCTTGAAGTGCTGCCGCAAAGGTGAACTCGTGTCGCAGTTCGGCTCTGAATGGGTGAAACACATCGATTCCGTTTCTTGCCGGCCAGTCCATTATCCGATAGTAGCTAGGTTCGGCGTTGTTTTCCCCCGGTTGACACTCGAGCTTTCTATGTACTTCTTGGTATGTGATGTCCTCCCAAACGGCGTCCTGAGGCGCGAGTTCGACGGACTTCAGAGAGATGCCCGGAAAGTATTTGTGTAGAGTTCCCCACATACCGCTTTCCACGTAGCCCGTGGCGCCGTAGGAACGACCCAGGCTGTAGATGATTGCGTAGAGACCCATCAGGTTGCCTAGCCTGCCGATGGCGTCATAGCTGATGGCCTTTCGGCAGCCGGTGGGCTGCGCCGGTGGTGTGGAGTGACCGAGCTGTCCGCAGACATCCACCATGGCTTGCCGAACGATCGGCTCCAGTCCCCCTGCACGAATGACACGCACCTCCTCGCACACCTGCTGGAACGCGGCGGCGGCCGAGCCGGCCGGGTCGACCTCGGCCGGCGGAGATGGACTGGTAGTCGGGTCCAGTGCCGGTCTCCTGGGCTTTCCGGCACCGTCCGAGACCCACAGCAAGAATAGGGACACCAGCACGGCGCAGAGGGCTGCCGTCAGCAGGAGCCGGCGCCGGCCGCCGCCGTAGCGCAGCGCCGTCATGGCCGGCTCGCCTCCGCCGCCGACAGGGCGCGACTGGCCCAGACGTCGATATTTTAACCACGTCTGTCAAGACAGCCTCAGCTTCAGATTCACATTCAGAATCACATTCGGACCCCTTTAGATTTTTATAAAAACTGGTCCATATGTACAGTTTTTGACGCTGATTCCAATGGCCTGAGGTCTGTTTTTCGCCACATATTATGCTTTGACCCGTAGAAGCGTTCAAAGTTTTTTTTTGAGGGGTAAGGGGACCCCCTTAGATTTTCATAAAAACTGGTCCATATGTACAGTTTTTGACGCTGATTCGAATGAAGAAGTCTGTTTTTCGCCAATGTTATACTTTGGCCCCTAGAGGCATTCAAAAATTTTTAGGGGTAAGGGGACCCCTTAGATTTTCATAAAAACTTGTACATATGTACAGTTTTGAACGCTGATTACAATGGTGAAGTCTGTTTTTCGCCACATATTACACTTTGACCCCTAGAGGCGTTCAAAGTTTTTTAGGGGTAAGGGAACCCGCTTAGATTTTCATAAAAACTGGTCCATATGTACAGTTTTTGACGCTGATTCCAATGGAGAAGTCTGTGTTTTCGCCACATACTATACTTTGGCACCTACAGCCTACAGGCATTCAAAAATTTTAAGAGTAAGTGGACCCCTTAGATTTTCATAAAAACTGGTCCATATGTACACTTCTGGACGCTGATTACAATGGTGAAGTCTGTTTTTTGGCCACATATTATACTTTGACCCCTAGAGGCGTTCAAAGTTTTTTTGAGGGGTAAGGGGATCCCCTGAGATTTTCATAAAAACTGGTCCACATGTAAGTTTTTGACGCTTATTCCAATAGTGAAGTCTGTTTTTCGCCACATATTATGCTTTGGCCCCTATAGACCTTTAAAAAATTTAGGGGTAAGGGAACCCCCTTAGATTTTCATAAAAACTGGTCCATATCTACACTTTTGGATACTGATTACAATGGTGAAGTCTGTTTTTCGCCACATATTATACTTTGATCCCTAGAGGCGTTTAATTTTTTTAGGGGTAAGAGGACCCCCTTAGATTTTCCTAGAAACTGGTCCTTATGTACTGTTCTTGACGCTGATTACAATGGTGAAGTCTGTTTTTCGCCACCTATTATACTTTGGACCCTACCCAGTAAACATGCCGACGTCGGCCCGACGTCGGGTGACGTCGGCATCTCGGCATCGGCATGCCGACGTCGGCCCGACGTCGGTCCAACCTCGGCACGACGTCGGCTGGATGTCGGATATTCCCGCATGTACCGACGTCCAGCCGATGAGCCGACCTCGGGCCGACGTCGGACCGAGATCAATTGCTGAGGTCCGGTCGACGTCGGGGCGACGTCGGACCGACATCGGACGCTGTTTTGACCGTTAAAATAATATAAAATACATGTTTCATGTTTCATAAAGAGCTTCTGTATTCAAAATATCCTCAGGAAACTCAAATCTTCCTCCACGCCGCAACCCCTGATCCGGACTGGACGGGAAACTTTATCCCATTTGGGATTGCCCGTAAGCCGAGCTCGCCCGTAGCCGGATGCGGTGAGTGCTTGGGGGCTGCTCGGCCTATCCTTTGGTCAGGCTCAGCCCCGGCAACTCACCAGGGCCGGGCCCAGTTCATATAGAAATGCCAGTCGGCAAGTGTCACTTTGCCAAAGTGCCACTTATCAAAGGGACACTTTGGGAAACGTTGGTGCAGGTGTGTAAGAGTGGCTATATGAATCCATTGTGGGGTCGCCCTTTCCAATAAGTGTCACGTAACAGCAATGGGACCAGGGACTCTATATGAACTGGACCCAGGGTGCTCGCCAAGAAGACCAATGTCTCCATCCTATCATCCTTCCGGCTCTGAAATGGTCTTGTCAGACCGATAGGGCATAACCCAACAAAACAAACTAGATCCAGTATCTGGCTGCGTGATGTAGTGGTTAGCGCACTAACCTCGCGTTCAAATGACACGGGGTTCGAATCCCATCGCCGGCTGATGCTTTTGGCGTGTTGTCCCAGTAAACATGCCGACGTCGGCGACTGGGGGGCTCGAATCCCGCCGCCGGTTGATATTTTTGGCGCGTTGTCCCAATAAACATGCCGACGCCGGCCCCGTCGGTCCAACGACAACGATCTCGTCAAGTCAACCTCGGCAAACGACCTCGGCCCGACGTCGGCTCGACGTCGGCTGGATTTCGGCTGGACGTCGGAACATGCGGGCATAGCCGACGTCCAGCCGATGTCGGGCCGAAGTTGAACCGACGTCGGGCCGACGTCGGCATGTTTGCTGGGGCGTGATAAGCTTCCGCGTCAACTGTCAAGCATTATTTGATAAAGAATATAGTTCTTCCTCTATTAAAATTTAGCAAATATTCCTTTTATAGGAAGGTTTTATTTTATTTTCTGATCATTTTGAGCACACAAAAAATAATAAATCCATTGTAAAAACTAATTTCAGGAAAGTGAACTTTTCCCGTTAACGACAAAAAGATTATTTGGTAAATGTTTGATGACCTTAAGTGTATTTTCATACATTGCGATCAACACGGTGACTATAAATATATTTTGGAAATTGGAAATATATTTTGGCGATTAGGTATGTTTTAGAAGCCGGGACATACATTTTAGGGCAGCGAATTAGTTCCGTGCTAACTGCAGTTTTTTAGCAATAGGTTACTGAAAGCGTTTCTGACGCATGAATGACGAACAAAAAAGTTAGGGCCACTAAAACAAAAACAGTAGGATATATCACTGAACTCTATAATGAGGATCAAGGCTATCCCGCTATCCATGAGGATATAGAGGATATATAATTCGTTTATGAGAGTTCAGTGAGGATAATCGAGAAGATTCTGGATAAAATTGTAAGGTAGCTTCAAAGTTCAAGAGGTACATATGAAAATAGTATTTTAGCTGTGATCAATGTTTCCTGCTGTTTTCATCTACAATAACAATAAAAGGAAATCCTTTCCAAATCCTTTCCAAAAAAGAGTCCTGGGGTTAGTTCAGGCTAAGGCTAAAGAACTCCAGGGTCAGGCGCTGGAATTGGATTGATCAGTGATCTATTCTATATCACTGCAACATAATTGCTTTTATTGTTTTTTTTTTTTCAAAAGGTGATTGGCTCCAGCCTCCAAGTGCATTATCGAAGCTCTCACGTGAATTTTAGCAACTTCAGCGTCTGGCTAATAATTTTTTACCGTAAAAATGATCGATTTTAAATTATGCTTGGTAAATACATAGAAATTGTGTCTTAAAAATGAGCATTCTATGTGGGCGCAAAATGACCCCAGCAGTCTGCGCGCCCTAAAGCTCCAATAAACAAACAAACAAACAAGAGCATACTATGATGACGTCTTTGGTGGCAGCTGGCACTCAATTATGTCCGCAAGAAAGCATTAATTGCCAACGAATTTAGGGAAAACTTCGTTTTTCACTGTTACCGAGGGCGAGGCCCAAATTGAGTAAGCGGTTCTTTCCATGATTGTTATACATTACATTGCAATGCTAGTTCCACAGCATGACGTCACCATTGTTCTCATGCTTAGTTCCAAAACGTACATATGTAAATTGTAATTTATCGGGAATAATTCACATGTTAATATAAGGCAACATTCAAGTTTCCCAGGTTCAGTTTTTGCCCGTTTTGCTGGCTAAAACGCGTGCTTGGTTGAAAAACGTACCTACTTGGTTGGAGCCAAACACCTTTTGAAAAAAACTAGCAACTTGAATAATTGTGCCAACAAAAATGTAAGAATAATCTTCCAAAAGCGACATGCATTTTAAGTTGAAGTGTTAGGTTTTCAATAAAAACGTTATTAGTGAAATTAATCAAAAGAAAGTCCATTGGACAGCAGCTATTGCTGCTACTGTTTCTGCTGCTGTTTGCATGATATGCTAACAGCAGTCCATTGGACTTTCTTTCAATTGATTTCACTAATGCTATGAGCATAATGACAGGTCAAACCTAGCACTTTTATTCATATTCATCCTGCTGAGCTCAATGAAACGTTATATCACATACAACTGTGTTAGGTTTTTAGATAAGTTCACAATAGTTTGTAATCTTATTATAATCAAACACTAGGGGATGTTTGCATCTCTGACTGTGGCTTGTACTGTTGTACTTCAGCTCCTTCATTCCCATGCTATTGCCATGACCACATAGGTCATGTTATGCAAACAGCAAAAATTTTAGGAGGCAGGAGCTCATATTTTTTCATGCAAAGTAACTATTCAACATAACCATTTAGAGAAAGTGACCAGCCCACCTCGATAGTCATTGATTTGGCCTGTACCTACCTCAATTCATAAAGAACATCAACAAATGTGTCCTGAATTTAACCCAAAACACACCAGTTAACTAGATGTAAGAACTTATTAATTTGGTCCTGCCTTACTCCTGTTACATCATAAAGGTAACATTGTCTGTTACATCTGCTCCTTCCATTAATTGTCATAGCAGAACTGGTTGTGTACTGATAAAAACAATTTCCCATAAAACAACCTTCTGGACTGGGCCTGAACTCACAATCATACAGCTGTTATTATATCATGGGTAATTTATAACCTGCTCATTTGCTTATTGATAATAAATGATGTCAGCAGAGTAGTTTTTTTTTTTGGTTGTTAAAATGGTGTGCACTATGTTTGATTAAAGCTTGAAAGTGTAAATCCTACCAACCTAATCTTTTTATATTATCTTACCTCAGAGCCTCAGAGATCTGAACCTTCTAGAATAGGTAGGTATAACTCAAATGCGGCTAATGGGAATAGGCATAATCTGCTGTCTTTTTGTATAATTATTGCCTGATGTATTATTGATGTTGTTGCTTTTCAGAATTGAAAATGGCATCAGCGCAGCAAAGAGCTCTGCCACAGAGTAAAGAAGCACTACTGAAGTCCTACAACAAGAGGCTTAAAGATGATGTGAAGTCAATGCTAGACAACTTTGTTGGTAAGTTAGTTGATTATTGTTTCACCTCTTAAGCCTTGTAATTCTTTATATTTATCAGACTCAGGCTATTGAATATAAGTTTTGTTTCATGTCACCTTAACTGTTAAATAATTTTGTTTGGTTTGACATTGGTCATCAAAGTTGAGCCAAACTGCCTGCTTTAGCTGAGTTTCCCTAACCAGTGACCCTGACTTTTAGGGAACAAAGCCGTTGCTCTCAAAGCTGCATTCCATGCTGGTCCTTAGAGTGAGATCATGTTCTGACTAATCTTAGAAAAGACTCTTCCTTAATCCCAAATAAGGCAAATTTGTTGCGATAATTTGTTAAGAAACATTCCCTTTATAGTAAAGTGACTTCAGCTCACTCTGCTTGTCCAATGTCCAATGTAGTTAAATCTGGAGCATTTCATTTACCTTTTTATTTTTAATTTCGAGTCCAATATACTTTGGGGCATACATCTTTGATGAACTACCTACTAAGAGTGGTACACATTGATTAGTCATCTATAGCTAGAGTTCTTCAGAGCCCAGTCTTGCTGCTGGATTGTCTGGGCTCCTGCTATGTGTTGAAACATTGACTTGTCCCCTTTTGCCTTCAGAGATTATCAAACTGGGAAAAGTGGAAGACGAGACTCAGGTTTCCCGAATGACGCAGTCGGGCCAAGACATGTTTGAAATGCACGTCCGAGCGGCCAACATTGTGAGACATGGGCGGGGGCGATAGACGCCAGGATCGAAACGCCGGAAAGGGATACATTTCAGAGAGAGAAAAAAAAAAACGGGGACGTGGCCAAAGCTTGAGGGCAGTGTATGAAGACCTGGACCAGATGCGTTGTGAGGCGTACTGTGCAAATGTTTTCCTTGGGAGTTCTATCATGATGTCGAAAATTCTCCAAAAAAATGTTTGTTTTACCGTCCATTTAGGCAATTGATGATTCCTGCTTATGAAGACCAGTCATTTGGATCGTACCTTCGTACCGTCGTACCTACCATTTTGGTCGTGGCCGTACCTATTTCAAATCGCAGTCAACTTTCAACCCAGGCACTTGTGATACCTTCATTGTGTTCTGACGCCAGCTGGCCTTGTCTCCGGGTCAGGTTCGAGCTGCCGAGTCGCTCACCAAGCTCATATCGGACATCAAACAGTACCTGATTCTCAACGACTTCCCATCACTGAACGACGCCATCACGGAGCACTCGCGGCAGTCGCTGGGCGCGCAGCAGGAGATCGACAAGAAGCTGACCGAGCTCAAGGATGACATGGCGCGCGATCTGTACGAGCTCGAGGACGAGTACTACTCGGGACTGTGCAAGTGATGTTCGCTCGGTAGGTACATACCGCGGCGGACGGGTGGGTCACGGGTGGCGCTGACCGGCTCCGCCAGGCGCGGCAGGTGCTGCTCGGAAGGTGGCGCTGTCTACGCTTGGCGAGAAAGGTGGGATCATCGGTCAGTGCGAAACCGGGGGACAAGTCTGCTGTGTTGTGCTGACCATTTGTACACATAAGAATTCGTATTGTCGTCACCAGTATCACCATCATCATCATCGTACTGTGAGCGTAGGTTTTCAACAGACTGCTGTACTTGAAAGCAGGCCCGAGAGCGAGAGCTGTGCACCGTTCGCAGCGTCCTCAGATCAGCAATTCCCGACCACTGCGTCCTCAGATCAGCAATCCCCGACTACTGCGTCCTCAGATCAGCAATTCTCGACCACCGAGTGACTACTGCCTCCGTGACACCCGACGTCATTCGGCCTCAATGTCAGTTCGTGTCGCTGGACGATCGGGCCCTGTGTTCCCCGATAGCGACGCTGTCTGGCACGTCGCTCAGTTATTGTCTCCTCGGTCCCTCCCCATAAGCCCTTAGCCACACCCGGTAGATGCACAGGTGAATGGAACAGACAACGCCTGTTCCGCGGCAACTTATGTGTTGCCCGATGCACATGCGTGGGACAATAGGACCGGACGAGGAGGGCTTATGAACTGTGTTCATCACGGACGTATGTTGTGAATTGTGATGATGCAAATGCATTTTGTATTCATTATTATTTGGACTGTCAGAACAGCAGCGATAAAGACATTCATTCGCAAAATAACACTGCTTTGCAGACTCATCAACGCATAGCATTGTAAAGCATCTATATTTATCATGATCATCTGAAATACATCATAAAATCGTGTAAAATCTTGCACAGTCTATACAATAAATATATCGGTTCATCAGGAACGAACACAGGCGGCGCGAACGAACATCACACGACAGCGGCGGCGCCATCGACATCCATCAGCGCTTCTACCGACATCGAACAAGCCGTACTCTCGATACGCAGGCGGCGGCAGCTCGGCCGCCCACTAACTAAAACAGCCGACACGGAACGGGCGGACGCGCGCGGGGCGCCGCTAAAACAGAATGTCCGCAGACGTCTCGGAACTCCAGGTGACCGTCTCTGACTCGTCGGCCGGTTTCAGAAACTGGTCGCCGTCCTCTGGATTTTCGGCCGGCCGGGCGGTCGGGGCGGCCGGGGTCAGCCGGGACACGCCCAGCTCAAAGTCGGCGCCCGTTGACAGCTTGTGCGGGGTGTAGCTCGCCAGGCCGCCTGTGCGGGAGACAGAGAGACGGTGGTCAGACGTACGTGGGGTTACTATGAGATAAGCCCCTTGTCCTACAGCCCGGAAGCACAAGCACCGGTGAAACGAACCAAATGGTAACAGCTCGCATGCTTGGCCAATGGCCAATTGGCCAGTGAATCGAGCTTCATTATCCACCTGTTCACATGCGATATTTCAAACACTGTCTAACAATTTAATCAGATACACTTCGCATGCCAATATCCGTAACAGCCATGAACCATGAGCGTTGCCCAAAACACCAAAGTTTGCAGATAATCTCTGGATTTCGCGCAACGTGGCAGAAGCACCAACTACTACTTACCGAGTTTGCCGGTGGTGGCGCTGCCGTCGCCGTCGGTGGTCGACACGGAGGTCTCCAGCGCCAGCAGGGACATCTCGGAGGGGTACTCGTGAGTGGACGGTCCGCTGACGTTGAACGAGACCACCATCTGAAACAGGGGAGCACAGGACGTCAGATGGAGGGCCGAGCGGCCGTATAACACACGGTCTGTGAGCAGTGCTTGGCTCCAGTCTGGTGAAAAGTCGCCGTTCATCCCGGGTAAAACGTGGCTTGAAACTGGGGTCAACCGACATAAACATGCGTTGAGTTAGGAGCAAAAGCTTTTCTGATTACAATCACTTGGCATTTATCGTGCTGCCACGTCGTCCTGGCAGTTATCGTATTCATAATTCCAGCACACGAATTCATTGTCCCAGCTACCGCTCACATCGAGCGGTACTCCAACGCAACAGATCGCATCCCAATTCCCATCAGTCCCATACAGCCTGGTTAGCACCATCCTCAATAGTCCGGGCGGGTCACCTAAAATCAATAAGCCCCTCTTCCTGGTGGACCATGTTTGTCTTCCCGCTCAGGCCGCGGAGCTCAGCCGTGCAGTTTGACCGACTGTGTTGTGCAGCCGGCGGGAGACGGCGCCGGCGTCGCACCATATTCGTCCAGCTCGGAGATACGGCGGTGACGTGGCCCTCATTAATCACTCAGGGAATGCAGACGGAGCGAGGCTGGACGACGGACGATGCACGGCTCGTACCCGACAGCCAGCGTTGGGTGTTTCATTGGGGACGGAGGCGACCGTTTGCCCTCGGGCTGAGCGGGTCATGACCCCAAACTGCGTCGGTACGTAAAGATCGATCAATGAAACAGCCAGACCCGCCCCGTCCGGGAAGGGGAGCTGGCTCAGTTTTCGACTGAGATCCTGAAAGTTGAGCCGATACTTCAGTTGCAACGCCGATCTCATCCGTTTCAATTTCTGGCAAAGTCACCCAGCATTCACTGATACAAGTTCACCCATTGCGATATGAAGACCACCATGGGTGATGGTTGTTTCCTGTGAGAAGTTCAGCCACCGACCACTGCCAGCAGTAGTGGTGCGGTGTAGCGGGCCGCGGCGCGGGCGTCCATGCGTGACGGTCGACCGCTAGAAACCCGGACTCCTCGCCGCCGCCGGCTCCGGACACGAGCTCAGACACGGCCGTGTCCGGTGGGCACGCACGAAGACAGCGAAAGTGACGCGACAGACGGTCTGCGCCCTTCACCAGCTCCCCGGCGCTCTCGCGGCTGTCCCTCTCCAATCTACCCTCAGCTGATTGCCCTCCCGGTTCCTCCACTTCCTGTCCTCTACCTGGGGCCCGCAGAGATAAACAAAGTCCATGACTCCTCAAATTACAGTTATTTTACCTTTATTCTACCTTGGTGTAGTTGTTGCAAAATAATCTTGGTTGTTGCAGTCCTAGTTGCAGTACCTACTTTCCAAATTGATTCTCTTTTGGTTCCCAGTAACACGAGCCATGTCTGCAGCCATCGATTTTGGACCAGTTGGATAACCGGTACAAAAAAGCTCCCCTCGCAGACACCCAAACCGTAAGCCGGCACCTCTCCGTCTCCCATTCCTCGTTCCGGCGGATCGATGCTGGCGAACCCTCGCGGCGGGTGGAGCGTAGGTAGGGGTGGCGTAAACCGTCAGCTGACTCAACGCTCCCCTTCCCCACCTGTCCGTCAGTTGTCGGTCAGCTGTCCGGTCCGAGCTGCTGACAGCTGGCCTGTCCGGCCTGAGTTGCTGACAGCTGAGTTACTGCTGACGGCCTGAGTTGCTGGCCTGTCCGCACCCGTCTGGAGGCTGTCACGGGCTGTCCGGAGCCCTGACCACTCTGAGGGCTGTCCCGACACCGCCCGGGACACCTACCCAGTGACTTGTCCTGACCGGAAACGCCGTCCTGTCCCCGGGACATCCACGAGACAGCGCCGGACAGATGTTACCCAATCCCGGCTGAACCGGTAGGGACCAAACAGAAGCCCTTGCAGTGCCGATAGCGTTATTCTGAGACTAAGGGCGACCCACGCACATGGTCCCCTCCCATTCGTCCAGCACTTTTGTTGGGGTGAGAGGCGCACCTTATCGGGCTACAGGCTGCGGCCGCTGCCGGGTCAGATGATGACGTCATAGGTACGGCAGACCGTTGGCAGAAGGTAAGGACGGGGAGAGAGGGGGGAAGAAGGATAGAAGGGGTGATAGTCGAGGCTCTCAGATGCCAGCCTCGTGCCAAGGTGTTACAAAACGAACTCCAGACGCCAGAGAAAAAAGCAATAGCAATTAGCATTCGAGCAGCAGCACTCAGCAGGTCCATCAACAATCTCTGCCTACCTTCTGCCGTCGATGCAAGCATCCACGCGGGTCAACGGACCGTTTTCTACACAAAGGCTGTAATTGCCGCTCTCCAAGGTCAGAATAGGACCGGAGGCGGAGAGCTCCAACAGCTGTTCCACCCGTCGCCAAAAGATCGTCCAGCCCGCCGTCCAATCCCGCCGTCCAGCATCCACCACCCTGCGTCCAGATGCCTCCCGCAGCCATCAGCGGCGCCCATTTGTGTACGGCGCGTCATGATGGTCGGCTGAAGGACGCCCTGCTGAAGGGTTCACCTTGAGAGGTCGGCTGGGCCGGGTCGGTCAGTGCAGCGCCCGACTGTCACGACAGAGAGGTGCAGCGGCCAGCGAGAGGAGTGGCGGAGCTGCAGCGAGGCGTCCAACCGGTCCGACGGCGCGGTCCGGATGGTCCGACGGCGCGGTCCGGATGGTCCGACGGCGCGGTCCGGATGGTCCAGTCACAGTCACAACGGACTCGAAAAAGACCAGAGAGGCAACCCTTGCAGATATTGGTGGACATAAGCCTACTTTTGAAATATATGTCAATATGTAACACAAGGCAATCATGTCACACCGAACCTTTGCAGATAGGTACACTAAGCACTGAACTCGATCAGACATGTTACCTCAAACCGTACAAAACAACAGGTCTCGCACTTCAAGGTCCAGAAGATCAGTGTTTCTCACCAAACGCTTAGGACCCTCGAACTTTCTCAGACCATCTAACCACCGTCTCGTCTCGCGGGCGGACGTTGAGAGCGGTCAAGCGGAACCATCTACAGGCCTCTGGCCAACATAAGCCTTATCTGTGACATCAGCTGATTGGTTGGTCGCTTGTGGTGCCACCCGAGACCATTGGCCGGGAGGACCTCGTAGACGAGGTCAGGCAAGGTCATTGGGGGTCGTTCGAGGTCACAAGAGTTCACCTGAGGTCAGCCAAGGTCTCAAAGTCACTGGAGGCTGATTGAGACGATCAGATACTATCCTTAAATCCCCCAAAGGTTTCTCTGGGTCAAATGAGGTCAGTAGAGGCCACTGAAGGGGCACCGATACGTTGCAGACCGCCGGGCCGGTCGACTGCCGTTACGGATCTGAGAGTTGTGCGCCGGCACGACCGGGACATTCCGGTCGGCCAGCCAGGCCTGCGCGGATCGATTCCGGTCTGGAGGGCAGGCTGGTCCGGTCCGACCGACCGACGGCAGAGGAGACTCCACTGAAGGCACGCAGTTATCCGACTACCGTCAATCGGGATAGGAAGATCAGCGCATAAACGACGCTTAGGGTCAGCCGTTACAATCGGGCCGTTTACTAACGCGCTACTTTGAACATGAAACGAATATGCACTGAAATCTCATCGTGCATGTCAGCTCAGGTCATACCAAGCATATCGGACTCCTCAGAGTGCCGGGATTTTCAGCTAACTCTACCATCTCTCCGTCCTCCGGTCGTCCCTGCCAGTTCCGGTGAACTGGTCCAGGACCCGTCCAGTGCCGTGGACCCCTAGATGTCCGGAGAGAGCCGCAGATGGCGCAAGCCACTTTCTCGCCGCCGCGTAGTGACCGTTATGCAATTCTTATCTAATAATATCGCCACCTGTGTGAGCGGTGCCCACTGCCCAGTGAGCCGTCACGGGATCAGGGAAGTGATCGGCGCTCCGCCCTTCCTCCTATCACCGATCGGTCGCGGAGGGACGCCCGGGCCGGGTAAACAGCCCCCGGCCACAGCGGATCGTGCGATCCACAACACTGGCGACCGGCGCCATTCCAACCGGCACGACAGGCGTATAACATCGCAAGGAAGGTGAAAAACACCGGCGAGCCCTTAAAATAGCAAGGATTACAATCATCAAAAATGACAAGAACATAGATTCTTCACACTTAATCGGGGTCTGGCAACAAAACGTTGTGGTTCCCATCTTGTGATCCGAAAGAAGCTTGCGTGCGATCCAGCGATGTGGCCTGACATGCACGCTCGCGGCAGATTTCCGACCATTTTTCGCCCTGGTCCACCGCAGACCGGCAACAGATGGGCATCCGATCACCATGCGGACGTCAGCTACCTCGCCATGCACAGTGCGTGAGAGAACCCGACGATTTCCTCATAAAACGGGCGTGCATGACACGCCACTTCGCACGCATACTTTTTTGGACCGAAAGATGGGAACCGCACGGTAACTGTGCTGTTGATGGTTATATCATACCTTCCGGCTAACTATGAGGTGATTTGAAATGCCTCGCTAGTCGCTACCCCACCGAAGGTCAGTCCATTTAGGTACCGATACTCCCTTCGGTTCCAAACGCGGCCACCTGGAGCAGGCGCCAAGTGACCACCTGATCCAGTTTGAACTGCAGTCTCACCATTGCCGACTTGTAAATGCGTTACTGGCCGCTTACTCGGAAACCCGATCGCTCACTTGATATGCTCTGACCCACAGAGTAGTACGCTAATGTATTCAGCGGCGTGCCCGGAACATTCGACGCCCGAATACTCGACGGAAGAGCACGGGAGGACGGCGCTGACCGACTCACGGAGACGGAGACAACTAGGGGCGAAGGCGGAGATTGAGGAGACACCAGCGGGAGAGGGAGACGGTGTAAACGAGGAGATGGAGACAAAACGGACAGAAACGTCCGCTTGATCGCCGAATGGAGATATACATGTTAGCCCAGACGGACGGCACAAAGAGAAGGGACAGTGTTACTAATGTTCATTGTTCTGGCTTCCTGTGACCCGGTGAGATGGTCCATTGTCCGCCAAATAGTGATGTATCGTGGAAGAAACGGCGACGAACGTGGGAAAAGACCTAGTCTCGTAGGCAGGTTAAACTAGCTGACTAGGAACGATGAGTTATTACAACAATATAAAGATAAGGGTTTTAAGTGTGAAAATATGTCGCCTTCGAACCACTTTACCAAAATGAAGCCATTACCTACCTATAAAAAAGTAGACCATTTTGTGACCAAGTCAATGTCATCAAGCTTGACACTCAGAGACTTCCACTCGTAAGAATCACTAACTCAACCCCAGCACCAACGAATTATGTCATGGCTGGCCCGGTCCTTTAATTTCCACGTCTGTCTCCGAATTAAATTCTAGCAGTGCCGATATCCCAACCAGAGTCGTGCGGCCGCGGGCGCTCCCCACCCGGCCGCACCGTCTGCCGTTCGGGACGGACACGGCGCACCGCCGCACCAGGCCGCAAAAACGCGCCGCATTTGGCGGAACAGATGGCTGCAGCCCGCTCCGCGCCGCGGCGAAACACATGCCACGGCCGCAGCAGCGCTGGTGGCGGTAGACGGTCCAGTTCTCAGTCAGCCCGGCAGGGCAGCAGACCGCCGAGCCACAGACCGTCACCGGTCGCGACCCCGGCAGCGACACCGGCCGCGGCACCGGCCGCGGCACATGACAGTGTCGGTCGACAACCGAGAACAATACCCAGGTTTGCCGTCCCCCGGCCCCAAAGAATGAAAGGAAGCACCACACTGCACGCTCGGCAGCAGAGAGCGGCACGAGCGAGATTCGAAACACGTCGCTTCCGGGAGAGGTCGTCGAGCGGTGGCGGCTCGGCACACCGTCTGGTGTCTGCCGCAGGTCGCAGAGGTCATCTGTGACTTCCTGCAGCTGTCGCGCCTCCCGACACATCTCCGGCATCCCAGGCAGGTCACCGGGTCGTGCACGGTCACTGAACAGCTACAAACCACAGTGAGAGACACATGGCGCTCGACGGCTGCTGCGTGAAAGTGTGACTTCTCCCGTGTCGCGTGTTAGGTCGCTGTCTGGTCGTTTCGGTTTCAGAGACGGCTGAGAGACACCGCGACGGGCTGAGGGCAGGTCAGAACCTGCGGTCGCGTGTCGCAAACACTCTCACCCGACGGGGCACGGGTCGGCTGTGTGGGTCAGCGAGAGACGTCGGCGCTCCCACAAACACAGTAATCAGCACGCAGCACGGCGCAGAGACCGGCGACCACTTCAGCACCCGCTGGCAGCCCTGTCCATCCGACACCGCAGGAGGCAGCCGAGGGCGTTTTTCACCCTGACCGGCCGGCAGCTCCATCCGTCGGCCTCGGCACCGGCGCCGATAGTAGCACACGGGCAGCCAAGTGGCACGAGCCACCCGTTCCCACACACGGCCGCGCCGGCTGACCGCCGCTTCCTCGCCCGTTCCACCAGACCAGCACGGCGGTCTGTTGTCAGGGCAGCGCCCAGCCTTCAAACCTTTGCTGACAGACATATTGCACTGCAATTATTGCATTTCCTGGCGTTTCCGGCCATTCTTTTAACCCTCGCCCGCACATGGGGGGGGGGGGGTGGTTGCCACCCCCCCAGGCAGTCTTTCTGCTCTGCACTCAACATTTTTAGAGCTAGAAGGCTGATTTTTCGTATAGCTGCTCGTCTATCCTTTCTTGATGTCCACTGAAAATTTCAAGTTTCTGTGATTTTTGGTTTCGGAGATATGACCTTGTTTTTCAGGTCATGTCATGACCCAAATGGCCAATTCTCAACATCTTGCGTTTGCCATGGGCCTTGTGAGCTTTTGACACCCTGATTTCGGCCTTTTTTGCCAGTCTTACCTCCCACCTATCATGGAACATGTTGTTCGACGATGTACAGGGGTCAAGGTCAGGGTCAAGGTCAACCTAGGTCATCTAAGATAATTGCGTTTTAGGCAAGCTGAATTTACTTTTTGTGAAGTTTTTTTGACTGCATTTTTGGTAAAAGCTTCTCAGATCATGATTTCATGTGATATGGACCCAAAAACAATCGGTGCACACATCAGTATACACACAGACACACACAGACATACAAACACATATAATTGACCTTGACCTAACTTGACCTGAAATGACCTCAGCAGCAAAATTCTGGTCGGATAGTGTGACAAAGAGGTTCTAGCTGGCTTGGCACCAGAAAACAGCATCGTCATCGGTATTTGATAAGCAGCGCACTTGATATCCAACGGTGACCCAAAACAGCAGCATTTTTTAGTTTGACCTGACCTGGAAGGTCAATGACTGACCTGAGAAGGTAAAACTGGGTATCATTGGATTCGTCTCTTCCCAAAGAATCTTTTTGGTCTTTACTGCTAAGCTCTATCTCCAACAGGAACGAAATGGCGCGGGGGGGGGTGGCAACCACCCCCCCCCCATGTGCGTTCTAGGATGGGAAAATGGCATGTGCGGGCGAGGGTTAATGGATGCATCCTTTACCTCAACGCTAATCCAAATTTACGTAGCAGCAGAATAAAATGAAACGACATTCGCAAAAGACCCGAAGACACAAACGCTACATTTATCCCGTCTACCCATGAAAAGGAACTCGCAGCTTGCTCGCAGCTGTACAATCCAACATGTGCAAAGAAAGCAAAGCACTGCGCTGAATATCTGCTTCATCTACATAGGCCGAATCTTAATTGCAAAAAAGGCGGTGGAATACCAAAGCGCGTTTTTCCGTGTAAAGCCATCCGCATCTGATAACGAGAAGGGATTAAGCATCGTTCAAAGGATAAAACTCAGCTGTTCTCTGAGAGTGCCGAGAGCCGCATCGCGGCTAAATTTGGTTGCTGACGTCACCCATACCTAACTCAACACAAAGAACCTTTCAGTACCACGCGCCAAGTGGGCGCTCCTGCTCTCGGGTCGACTGGTGAGGCAATCATCTGAATTAGCTACCCGTTCACGCCCATCGCTTTTTGCGACCAAAACGTGACTGAGAGCTGTTCTGCAGGCTTCTCCACGCGCTCCCGTTCACATTTCAGGCGCCGTTTCACAATGCAGCGCCGCGTACCTACAGAGACTGGAATAAGTCGGCCCGGGTGGTCAGCCCGGCATGCCACTTGACCTGCAATGACCTGGTCGACCGGTAGTCACCAGCCGCTACCGTGCTGGAAGCTGTGTGGACCGTCGTTCACACGCTACTATGCCGCATGAAGTGAACTGTCGCCGTGACATGAACTGACAAAACCGAGACGTTGTAACGTTCCAACGGATACCGGTGTTGCAACTCAACTTCGTTTGGTCAAGCATTCACGGTCTCGACACTGGACGGATAGCCGCACAGTTACAAGGTGTTTACTTTCTGCTTATTTCAACCCATCTGCATGCACCGACGGCTCGGTTAGAACGTACCAGGTTGGGGCCACAGTGCATTATACAGAGGCCACCTTTCGACCACTAGCCGAAGATAAACGGTACCTAAACGGTTAGCGGTCAGCGGCCACTGACCGGTTGGCCACGGCGTACCCATCGACTCTGCTACTGCCTCAGCACGACTCCAAACGGTGCAGTTATGTAGGTAGTTGGTCAACATCGTAATAAAAGAAACTCCAGTGATAAGCACTTGTAGCGGATGACGGCTTTTGATGCATGCAAGGAATATGCAACTGGTTTAGAGCATTACTCTGCAAGTGTCAGCAGCCTTGGGGAGGCTGCATCAAACAAACAATAATCCAGTACATATATGGCCTTGGCGGAAAAGCTGACTTGTTCCGCCTAGATGTTGTGCTCTAAACGACCTTGGGGTCCACTTAATTCAACACTGTCACCGTATCTGCACACATTCCGTCGCACTTGTGATGGCGGACCATGCTGATAGGGTTTATCACAAAGAATCTGTGAAGGAGTCGCCATCGTCTGTTGAACTGTGGCACCCTTTCCGCTGCAGTAAGTGCCTCGCCGGGTATCAGGTGACCCCGCGACATCCTCCTACATCGACATCCTGTATCAGGGCGTCCCCGCGGAGTTCGGCTGTCAGCCCCCGAAGTTCGGCCGATTGGGAGATCCGCCCGGCCGCAGATAAGGCCCGCCTCGACCGATGATGGATAGTCGCTCACCCACTTACAGACACGATACCATCAGGTGTTGTTCACAGTACGAATAGGGCTCCTAAATAACTCCGGTGACACTGTCACTTCTAGGGAAGCGCAGGAATTCGGCGACGGCCGACGAGACGACAAACCAAATGGCTGGTGTCACTTCAAATCACATGCAAAACGTCTTGTGAGTGAAACGACTATGACCGGCTCCGGTATGTCAGTTGATGTGCCCGTAATCCCAATTCCCAAGGCAAACTGAAGCAAACCCCGAGCCGGACTTTCGAGTTGCTCGACTCACCTTCCTCGTCTTTGGCTTCTTCATGAGACTAGATTTGCCGTCGATGATGATGTCGGCGTTGGTGAAGACCACGTTGCACGGGGAGGGCGGGCCGCACACCAGCGTCGAGGCTAGGTCATCGTCGCACGTTTGACCCGGGTCAAAGCCTGGCAAGATGACGTAGCCCGAATCGATTTGCTGCAACAAAAGGATTATGAATTAGATCGAATTGTGCGGTGCAAATGGCATTGGCACGTCTATGTGCTAAGCACGGATCAGCAGGAATGTAACTATTGGCATTTGACGGGCCTATTGCGCTCCATGTGCAGTCGCTAACAATACTGGTACCTATAGGGATTATGTTGATAAAAAATAATTAGCATTGGGTATTATCAGCGCTAGTCGCTACCTAAAAGGGCAAGGGGCAGAACACGCGGAAACAACACATACAGATTAGCCTATTTCCGCATAAGTGCCTGGCTGCCTGTTCACGGCATTTCCTACTGCTATTCGAGTTCAACTCGAATCATCGTTGAACCGTGAAAATGTCACTTCCTCACAGACGTCCACTACAACCTTCAGTGACTACCCAGACCACGATAGGGTTTTCTAGCATACCAATCCTAGGAGTTCACCGCCCGGGGAAGGTCATCCATCACGTCCCTGTGGCTAGCCAGCTGATCGCTTCCGGGCACCGCGCCGGCAGAGCGGAACATTTCCGCGGGCGGACTCCGCGGTGGGCGGAGGGCGGGGCGGCTACCGCATGCTATCCCATTTGTTCCGATCGAGTCTCTACTGCTGCCACCTCGGGCCTGTCAGATCTAACTAGCGGCGCAGTGGTTAGCTCAGGTAGTGCCTCGAGGCGGCAGGAATCGGCCGCCAGCCCGGCCTGGCCCATTTCCAGTCGATATGGGCCACACCGCCGCCGCCGCCGTGGGCGCCAGGTGCTCCCAATGATGGTTCGACTCGCTCCTTGTTTCGACAGGCCTCAAGGCATTCGCCCGAACGGCCGGCCTCGTTCCGATGTGGCCAAACAATCCGCGCGCTACGTGCAGGGAAAGGCGCCCCGGCAGAAAAACGGGCAGCGATTTAGCAGGCATGTAGCGGTGGACGAGCGCCACGAAAAATTGAAAACCACATGAATGATCCTGCAAGCCTCTTTTGATCACATGGCCGGCCTATTTAGGTAATCTGCAGTTGCAGCCAGTTCGGTGGCTTCCAGCTTATTTACCTTGTGAACCCCAACACCCGGGTGGAATGCGACAAGGCCACGCTGCACAGTTCGCAGAAACAAGTCGGAGTCCTGCTGGAGAAAGGAGTCGGCGAAACAGGCTGAAGGTCGCGTGACATCCACAAGTCGCTATTCAGCAGTCGCATCAGGAGATATCCGGCAAATCGGCAAACAAGCATCCCACATAGCGAACTGAATCGAACTGAGGCAAACAGTGAAATATCTACGGCATCCCTTCACGACATCCCCTAATTGGCTGACGCTGTAATGATGAACAGGCATCCGAAGAATCGGCACCCAGCTCAGACGGCTCACCGTTAGAGACGTGTTTGATGTGATCGTATACCGTTACCGTACCGAATGCCACGCCTGCCTATGTGTCTACAACTCGTCTTGCACTGCGCAGGCCTGGTGCACAAAGTGCTACTTGCATGCCTCGGAGCTGTTTGTGAACAAAGGCAGCGAACGTTGGCCCGGTTATTGTCATCACGAACGGCAAACTTCGCGCTCCTTATACCCACGCGTCAGTCTGCTCAGACACGTGATCTTACGTTTACAGCTACACGTGATTTGGGTCCCTTTATCCTCGTCAGACTAGGATGAAAACCAAGCAAGACGTCCCTGACACAATACCGTGTCACACGCAAATAACCTGAGCACATCTCCCTCTCTTAAGTTCACGTACCGATATAAACCGCATGAGACAACCTGATCCCGGCTAGACCGTCATGCAACACAGGCGGTGCTCTGATCTGATGACGTCAAAGCCCAAACTAACGGGTTCAGATAGAGCTATCTGGTGCAGCCGGACAAGATTCGTCACCCGTCAGAGCAGTGTGGGCTACAGTAAACAGGCGCGGGTGGTACGAAGGCGTGAATTCGGGACGAGGTGACCGACTGAAATGATGGGGCTGACGGGTGCCTCGGCACGATTTATCGCCTCAAACTTAAAAGCTCTACAATTTGGTCGAATGACGCGGCTAGGTCGACTGCATCCAAACTATGAGGCATGGAAAACAAAGTGTCGATAGATCTGAAGAATACCTACAAAGACGTCCTTTACCCCCCCCCCCCCACCCTTCCCACACACACACACACACACACACACACACACACACACACACACACACACACACACACACACACACACACACACACACACACACACACACACACACACACACACACACACACACACACACACACACACACACACACACACACACACACACACACACACACACACACACACACACACACACACACACACACACACACACACACACACACACACACACACACACACACACACACACACACACACACACCTATTAACCCCGGCCGTCCATGACGAGCCGGACTTTTTGCAGCGTTCCCCTCCAGGCCGTCATCGGGGTGTGGTGGTTTTTGTCAGATCGGTCTCGGCCGACCAGAGTTCTCAGTTCTGGAGCGGTGATCTGTCTGGGCGGGCGCCGTCCTGGCGGCCACAGTGATAGTGACTGAGTCACGGCCGACTCGAGGGACTCACGACTGAGTCATTGGGCCACCTCGTTCATCGATATGAACAGGGTAGACGGGGGGACAAGCTAGACGGAAAATTGCTTCGCAAAGCCTGTTATCGAATAGCAAAGTGACCGGATTACGTTGTTAAATACAACAAATCTTAGCAGAGCATCTTCTAAATGCTGTCATTAAATGACACCGAGAAAGTAAACATACTGTTCGCTCCTATCATGACACCATCCGCCGGGATTCTCACACCGCCAGCATATACCGTGTCAGAAGTGCCACAAAAACTGGACATCGGCGCCCTTGAGTTGATTTACGTCTGCTGTCTGCTGGTTTTTCAGCACTCGGTTGGGTCATCCGGAACCCACAACTCGTGGCAGCGCTACACGCCTCTGTTTATCTGTCCAGCCATAAGACGACTGGGTTTGTTTGACAGATCACTGCAGCGACCCGCCCTTCGACATCCATTAGATTTCCGTAAACACACGCGGCCGACCAGACCCGGACTCGACACAGGGACCGCCATGGGTTGGAGCTGATTGGAACGGTTTGCCACATCGGGACAAAGCCCACAGGTGCGCACGGCAAACACAGGAGCGTGATAGCCGGTATCGGGCCGGTGCTGCGCGGCAAATACAGAGCTGCTATCGGGCGGCCTAAGCCGGCTGAGCCATATAGGGGAGAGCGGGGCCATTTGAACCACTTTTTATATATTGACATGCACAGCGAGATCTAGTAGTCATATCGAAAAATGCACAATGCCATGAAAAAAATATGCTCTTTTGGCTTTATTTTAAGATATGCAAAATTATGTTTCAAACATATTTTGCTGCCAAACGCATGCTTATAAAACAGCTCTACGCCCGTTTCAAATGACCCCGATGCGAGGGTCAATTGAACCAGCCCATGGGGTCAATTGCACCTATCCTTAACAATGGGATGTTTTCCTCTTTAAGGCCACTTTTTTAAGGAGATATTTTGTCCGGTTTACTTTTCCAAATGCTACATTCAATAGGTCATTGGAAAGCTAAAAGTGCAAAGTTCCTCATAATAGGTGACATAAAGTACATAGACTATGGTAAAATGGGCGGATGAGAAAAATGAGAAATATCTCAGGCTATAGTGTGCTTTCAAGCAAAAGGCTGGAGAAAAAGGGGTAAAAAATTGAGCTCTATTAAACTACTATTTCAGTTTAAAAGCTCATTTCAAAGGTGGACTATTTCCTTTAATGTTTACAGCCCCTGAACAATAACCATTGCAAAGGCCACCGGGGTCCATTGAAACGGCCTGTGGCCCTGTTTCAACTGACCCTCAGAGAAGCGTTTCAATTGACCCCATCCGCTCCCGCCATCTCGCACGCGCCGTAAAGCACATGTTAAACGAGCTGGAGGGACGGCATCATGCTGAATGAAGGGCCAAATAAGGTGTTATTCCGGAGCCAGGAGTTCTTCTTTCAGCAAACAAAGGTATATGAGATATCACAAAATATTCATAAAAACGATTTCTCCCAAACGCCCCTCAAAAACACAAAAACAAGTGTCAAATCAAAATTGCCGTCCGCTTGCTGCCCAAACGCCGTTGACAAAGGAATTGGTCGAGCGCGGATGCGCAGTGGTGTCGGCAGCGCCATATGTTGCATACTGTTGAAAATAAAGCCATGTTTCATCTGACCCCGTGTTTCAACTGGCCCCGCTCTCCCCTACCCTGGCTGAGCCCGGCTGAACACCAGCGGGTGACAAAGGCGCCCACAGTCAGCAGGGCAACAACCCACATTGTTAATTTCGCGAATACGACTTCTCCGTATCCCGCAAATGACAAAGATTGCACTAAATCACAGTCTGGAGATCAGACATGTTACGTCTAGTTAATTATACGGCCAATAACAGTCCTGGGAAACGGCCCTAGTCATTTGGCTCTTGAGATGTACCTAAATGCTCAGAAAACCATCGAACCAATCTCAGGACCTCAAAATCACCCAAAACCGCTGCCGTACCCCAGCCACCGTGCCTGCCGGGTCAGCCCCGCCGTCTATCCAGACGCAGACACGCTGCAGCCGCTCACAAAGCCGGACCGACCCACGTGTCTCCGAGCCGGCCCGGCCGCCTGCCTGTGATGTCACCACCCTTCCGCCTCAGCCGCCCGTCCCGCTTCCGTCGCGCGAGCGCACAGATGACCGATTGTGAAAGGCCGCCTGCTTGAACCGGGCTGAGGGTCGCCGCTCCTCCGGCCGGTGGCAATTGGGGTCATCCGCCGGGCGGCGGCGGCGGCGGGGGCGGGGGCGGCCGCACGTCGGCACGGCGCCCGTCCTGCAGCGCCGTGACGACCCGTGACGGCCGGTGAGGGATCCGTGGCGTGACCTGAGTGGGGGAAGTTGCGCAGTTTCCCGTCGGCAGCGCGCGGCGTGGCGGCGTTTTCCACAGATATGCGAGCATGTAGAGCAGACGGAGGCATTTGCCCGGGGCTACATGTAGTTTGGACGGGTACCGCCGGAGTTTGGACGGTAAACAGGGTCAGAGAGGAGACGGGGCGGCCACAGAGACAACAGAGAGACAAAGCGCGGCTCAGGTGCGCTCTTAGAAACGACAGTTGCGAGATAATTGATTCAAGAAAGAAATGCATAAGGAGACCACGGGGAGAAAACGCAACGAGGACGCAACAAGCGTGCAAAGAAGAATCGTGGGCACCTCCTCATAAACAAACAATGGTGAATGAAGCTCGAAAAGAAGAGAACGAGACTGCGAAGCTAACAAGCAGTCTTGAATGCTAATAAGACAACAAAAATACAAAAACGTTCCTTGGCGTTATCAGACGTTGCCCGGACGTTGTCCATGCACCGAAACCCCCACTGGAAGTCCCGACTCGCCCTGGTCAAAGCTCCCCAGTCCGTGTGCCCCGACAGTGGCCGGATTTGGTGGCGCGACCACTGTCGCATCCAGCCCACCCCACCCCATTTCCGGTCAGCCAGCCGGCCCTGACAGCCCGACTGTCGGTGTCGGCCCGCCACTCCGCCACCGAGTACTTCAGTGTGGGCAGTCAGCCGTCACGGCCTCCGAAGTTGGCCGGTCTCACTGAGTATCAGCGAGTTACATGGACAGCCGTCTCTGCGCGCCGGGTCGCCGGGTCTGTGCCGTTCCTATTGTGGGTGATGTTCTTTGTTAGCCGGCGGTGCCTCCCACGCAGCGGCAGTTCCGGCCACCGCCGACCCCACCCACGCGTCCTCTGGCGCCGCGGCGGCCCTGCCCTGTCCTCTGTTAGCCCGTCCAGCCCGCACGAGCGGGAGGTGGAACAATGCTGAGCGGCGCGGCAGACCACTGAATGGACGGACAGCTGTGTTTGGCGCGGAATATGACTCATCGGCATGTCGACAGTGGAAATGAAGGATGATACTAGCACAGCACGTTGTGCGGGGCGGCGGGCGAGGTGGTAGTGAAGAGCGTGTTGACTTAGACGGACCTGACCTATACAGTGACGGATAATTGGACCTTACTTTGGATTTAAAGGTAAGCTTAGCTGTATTTCTCATCATGCTTTTATAGTGCAAAGTGTTATAATGCTGTGATGAGAACATATGGTAACCCCATGTTCTTGATGGGCTGGAATGGTCTCTGTAAGGGTAATTGATTTGTATTGTTCCTGAGTGAGATAAAGATCGGAAACAGCATGCTCTGAGTTTCTAGGTATTGGCAAACATCATACATTATTTCCCTCGAATAAATTGGAAAGTTAGGATTACACAAGCTTTACACGTCATGGATCCTATTGTTATTGCCCAATTATTTTAATATCTAAACCAATGACAAATATCAAATTTGAAGGGCTTGCAAAGGAGAGCCAGAAAATAAAACTATCTTGGCATAAAAGCCTTGATTTTCCTAGCCCCTACTACATATATAAAAAAAAATCAGTTACCTACCACTGCCACTGCCCATGAATGATGAAAACCACCGACAAACCATCATGTTTAAATAAATTTTGTCTAAATTGTTGTATGTTTTTAGAAAGTGTTCATAATTGAATTCGTTCTTTAATGTTAACATGGTTACCTATGCAGCGTATAACGTCTTAGCTTATTTTTAGCGACCTGCTCAACTTTTTGAGCGTTCAAGTAGGTACGTTTTATAGCATTGCCCTACTGTGTCTGCAACTAAGATGGAGGCTGTTAACTTGCCCTTTAGACTTTCACTGAAACTTAACTTTATCAAAATTGTAGTGCATAAAAGTATGCTAACTTTGCAATCTCTTGCTTTCATTATTTTGACATCATGTGCCGAAATGCAGTATCAGTGCCAACACTTGAGGTCGCGTATGTCTCGTCTCGTCCATCTTGTCTCATCTGCCTACCTCTCAGTCTCCTCCCTCATTTCTTCCTTCCATCTTTCCTCGCTTCCTTTCTCACTCCCTCTTTCCCTCCCATCTCTCTCTCTCTCCCTTTCTTTCTCCCTCTATCCCTCCCTTCCTTCCTGTTTTCCTTCCTTCCTTCCTGTTTTCCTTCCTTCCTTCCTTCATCCCTCCCCTCCTTCCCAACCTTTCTCCTTCATTATTTCCCCTTCTTCTCTTTTTTCTTTCTCCTCCATTTCCTCCCACGCAATGTTAAGTGTACCTATAATTTCATGGTTATTAACATTTTGCAGGGGATGAGCTGGAGAGCCTGCAGCGCATCCCGCAAGACACGTCGGAAGCCAACGGAGGCCAGCAAAATATCCATCCCACCATCGTGAAAGGAGAGCCGGACGAAGAAGACGCAGTATTCGTCGAGGCCCAGGAGGTGGTAGGGTAGCGGCACCACCAGACCAAGCATTCCTGCTGTGGTAGGCCGCCTTTTGGATTCTTAACATCAAAACTCGCGACCGTGAAGCATATGGAGTGAGATCCCGGAGAGCGTGCGGTGGCGGGATGTCGAAAGCGTTTGTTAATTTTTTAAGCCTCCCACCGCCCCGGACTATGAATACACATTTCTTGAAATATATTTTTTATCTGTGCTTCGGTACACGACCTTTGGGTGGTTACGCTATTCGTCCAATATTTATTTTCGGGGGGGGGGAGGGGCTGGAGTGGAGTGATGGGAAGTTTGGGTGAGTTTGATGGGGAGTAACAAGAGGTATACCATGAAGCTGTAAACGGAGTTTTGGGGAATCATGGAATGGAGTAATCGGGAGTAATTATGAGGCAGTAGGAGAGTCATTGAGAGTAATGGAAGGGAGTTTCAGGGAGCATGTTGTTTGTTTTGGTAGGGTAAAGGAGAGTAATGAAGAGTTTTCTAAAACGGTAGGGAGAGTTACAGAGAGTTTCTCGAGGGAAGTTTTGGGGTGTAATGGAGAGTTTTAGAGGGGGTGTAATGAGGAGTACCACCTGAGAGTTTTGGGGTGTCGTTTTGGTGAACTCCCCCTGGGGGTGTCATGCGGAGTCAGGATTTTTCTCAGTGTACTACGCGCAAAAGATGGCGGCCACCGGCAGCTCCTCGCGACGTAGTCTTATTTGCAAGCGAAATAGATATGCAGATATTAGGATTTGAAGTTAGGATGATCCTGAAGAACTCACTTGGGTTATAAGAAACTTTATCGAACTTCAAGCGAAAACAGTTTTCTTTTTCCACTTGGAAACCAATTAAGTCAGGATCCTATTTTTAATTGACCTAATCCTCAATGTAATCTGAATAAAATGACAAATAGCAAAATGCTGTTAGTTAGGGCGCATAGATGCTGTATGCGCCCTAACTTTGTCCAGGGTATGAGTAGTCATAGTATGATAATACGCTCATGTATGCTCATTTACGTATATAATGTTCATTTATGTATATATGCTCATTTAATTGTTTCGCACAGTGTAAATGTTATATGTGCCCTAACTTTGTCCAGGGTAAGAGTGTAACTTGCTGCCCATTTAATTGATCCGCAAGTATTGTTTCATCTTAAATTCGTATATGCTTAGGCACACACGCACTTTAATCTTGTGTATAGGTTTTTCCCTGTACATATTATGTTTGACTGCTGCGACTTTTAGAATTACCAACCATAAATCTTTTCCCTGAGGACATATCTACTGTTGTGCATGTGTACTGAACAAAAAGTATTTTGACATCTACAATTGTGGCGCCTGCTGGTATCGGTTGACAAAGATCTGTGATCGAATATACCCGAATTTTTGCTATTTGTCATTTTATTCAGATTACATTGAGGATTAGGTCAATTAAAAATATGCTCATAATCATCAATATGATTTTCCTCACTACGCTAAACTCTCTTAAGTCAGGATCCACCGCAAACCATGACGGATGCCCGGCGAATTACACCCACCAGGCTCTGTTCTACAGCGAGTCCCGTCGAGTTGGGCCGGATCAACTCATTAAAACAGAACACCACGCCCGTCCTAACAGCCTGTCGGCGCCTAATTACCAGCCGCGGTGATGTAAGGTCGACTTCACTTTCTAGGACGGCATTCTAGATGTCAAATGAAATGGAATGTGAAGATGGACCGGTCGATATGACAAGGAGTAAAAATATAGATACTTATGCTTACATAATCCCTAGCACAAATATGGTTTAACTGCTTTCAATACTTTTCCGAAATGATGATAAATTAAAGCAATAGTGTGTCGTAACAGCAGTTCCACAATATCACAATTCACAACCAAAGTATTTCAGCCCTTACTACCTTATACAAATCATAGGGTGCTTTCAAGTTTCATCATTGGAAAAACCAAGCCTAAATACAATTTCACTTAAATGCTACTAGAAGACCGATCATCAGCTACCATCGCTCCAACGAAAGACCGTCGGACATCATTTCTTCACCACCGGTCTCCAATCTACTCCCATTGCCTCTCGACCCCCTGAGGTGCGGTGAAGGGACACCACCTGACTGACGCCGCTCTGTATCCCTCTCAGTTACCCGTGACTCTCTTGCCGACACCGAGCGTCATCCGGCGGCCGGCGGCGTCATCCGGCGGCGAAAGGGAGCGGCAATTCGCTGCGGGTGACGCGCCGGCAGCGGCTCCACCACCTGATGGCGGACTCCACTCGGACGTCCGTGAGGTAACCTAACGACAGCGGCCGGCCGCGCGCTGGACCGGCGACGCCCCATCGCCTCCGATGATAGGCCGTGACGGACGGTGACGGCCGTGTCGGTAACGATGATGGGTGCTCGGTGACGGCGAGCTAGGTTGCCAAGGTCAACCGTCGCCGATGACTTCACTAGAAGCTGTCAACTCCACAAACAACCGTGAAGTCACTAATGATTCCTCACCGTGGCTAGGTGCAGCATTTGAGTCCATTCTTTACTCGAGTCCCGGTCTGTCGATGTCTCGTCGCTGTCATTGCCGGTGACAGACCGACCAGCTATGAAGTGGCGATACCGGTGTCACTCTGCTCTGACGGCCGGTGGCGCTGCCGGAGCAAAGGTCGAGGACGTGCGAAGGTCGGTCGCGCCCAGAGGCGCAGCAGCAGTTCCCCAACGGATCAGCCACGAAGACTACAGATAGACGCTGCGATACCGCGACACGAGAGGGCGAGATCGTGCCGTCAGTACGTCGGTGGTTCTCCTGCGACGGTGCAGATTGGATCGAAAACAGAGCTGGCGTCGCGATGATTTGCGCGGTGAACGCCGATTTTCTAATACTCGAGAATCGGACAAAACAATGCGTTGCAGACCATGTGAACTGTGAAGTGCCTTAAATTTGAGATGGTTCCGCAGCCCGCACATTGCTCATCGGACGCCCAGTTTACGTAATCAAACATAGACGATGTAGTTTTAGCTTGTAATTTCGGCGCAGTATTCCTCCCAACACTCAGCCCATCTACGATCAAATGGCTTCTTTCAAATCATGCGCATGGGTATTGAATTGAAAATGTCCTAGGAACTCCGGTAGTAAACTAAGCTTTGACTGGTGGCCAGGGCCACGGACACTAAACCCTGGTCCTCGAGTCCGATCGACCCCGAATACGACTCTGACTCAGCCGTGGACATGGGTCACGACTCTTCGATCCAAAACCAGCCACCGAAAACTCCACAGCACACCCTAATATCGCCCCACGAGTCATCAATCTCCGGCAAGTTTAGTCTGTCACGTCACAGCGTGGTGTGAGAATGTTGGTCAACAGAGACCTGTATACGGCCCGTGATCAATCACCGGCGGACACCGAGATAGGGCCACGGTGCCGAGTCGGCAGACCGCGTTCCCAGGTAACGGAGCAGCCCGTCCCGAGGCACCGACCGGAGAAATGCCTCTGCGGTAGCGTCTTCGTAGGATAAATATGTTAATTGGCTTGGGAGCGTGCTCCTAGAATACCCGTGTGTTTTGTCGCGCATCATCGTCCGTGAGGTATTTAGGATGACTGCAACTGCTGGCGATGCAATAACGCGGCTCTCTGGATATGAAAGCAAATTAGGTATACATCACGTTCCGCAAATCAGCCAAGTACTGCGGTACAGTCTACCCTTCAGTAAGGATGCTGCGGCACGGTCTATTGGAAGCGTAATCATTACAGGAACGTATCGGCATATTGAAATCCAGAACAGTTTTTGCACTCTGATTTAGTGCACTGTAAGCGGGCTCATTAATGCCAAGGCTTGCTTTTCATTAAATAATGTCTGCGAAAACGCTCCGAAATTTCACGAAATTTAACAGAGATCCACCACCTTAGCCCGTCTATTAGGAAATAGCTCTGCAATCTGCATATAGCGGTAACGTCATGCGTTGCATTATTCGCTGACCTGAGCCCTTCAGGCACCCTAAATATATGCAGCATGTCAGCACGCTTTATTCAATTTCGCCCCACTACAACTTCACTCTAAGAGCTCTCAACAGCGCCGCGGCTGCATGTCATCTTAACAGGTTCAAAGTCCACCGTCTGGAACGTTACGGGCCGGTACGGCTTACTAGCAGTACCCGTAAAAATAAACAACTCGGCTAGGCTACAAAGCGCCACGGCCGTCCTCCTCGCTGCTCTCTGCAGCGGTGCTCCCTTCCATGCAGTCCGTCCATGTGGGGTGGGTACCGAAGTCACGTGACCGCCGTGGGCTGAGTCACGTAGCGACGTTCGTGACGCGTCGGTGACTATCGCGACGCATCGCCGCCGCCGCTGCCGCAATTGCACCCATCAACACTGCCAGCCGCCGGCGGCGCCGCTGCCGCAGTCAGCCGTTTCACAGCGAAGTCACGTGGGCAGTGCCGCCGCCGACAGCCGGTCGGTCACGGCCGCGACGTGTCAGTTTGTGGGTCACGTGACGTGACGGCGGCGGTGGCCGAGTGTCGGCGGCGCCGGTCGCATCACAGACAGAGAGGACGGCCTCTCGCGCGGCGCCCCGCTGGTTTGAGGTCACCGGGGTCAGCCAGCCACCAGTAAATGGTGGCCAGAGCGCGCACTCTAATTGGGGGCCGAGTGACGCGGCTGGCGGGAAAGCTGCGGGTGACATGCGTGGAGAAATGCTAATGGCTCGCCTCGCTGTATCGGGCGAGGGGACTGTTGGACAGGGGTTCAGCTGGAAAGCCATGACGGATGCTCGGACAACGAACATGTTCGGATTCATAGACTTATTAAGAACCGATGAACAAATAATAACAAGAAATCGACAAAATTAAACGGTACCGTGACGGATCTCGGCGGCGTTTCGCTTAGGAAAAAGGGCACCTTTGTAGAAAAGATACTGCATCCTTACCACCCATCTCTGACCAGCCCGCATTGCATTCGGTACTGGCATATCTGCAACAACTTTCGTCACAATGAGAAGATGACGTCACGCAGTGCCAATCACAGGATTAGTCGCAATGACGCTCAGAAGCGAAAGATAATTGATTATCAGCCAAGTGACCGACAATGATCACAGGAAGACCATTTCGTCGTCATAGATCGGTAACCATCTGCCGCTGCTAAACAATCACTGCGGACGTCTGTTGTGATGTCAGCTCAAATTACGTCATCGTGATGTCATTATGGCGTCACAGTGGCCAATCCATGGCTCCAGGCAGGTTGATATAACTGCCTTGAGTTGTTGCCTCACGTTTACCGAGCCCATGGCAACGAAAAGGCTGCCGTTAACTTTCAACTTTCAGCCTTCGCTAATGCGCTGTCACAACGTTCAAGCGGATCGTTTTCCATTCCCACTTATCCATGAACCACACCTTGCGCCGCTGGAGGTCCTGCGGAAGACACGTATCCCAGCAGGTCTCCTGGCTCTCCGTCACCGCGACCCTGCGCGACAGCGTGACCAGTCGTCTCGAGAAAGCGGCGCCGCGGGCCACAATTTGGGTCACAGCGGGTCACAATCGGGTCACAGCCCGGCCGCATCTGCTCGGTGACCGAGTCACGCGACGACGCTACAAACGCGGCTCACTTGTGCGCCGCACCGCCGCGGCATTGTCGACGAATTCGCCGCAGTGGGACACATTCGCGGCGCACGTAATGTGGCCAGACGGCGCGCCGTGTGGCGAATCGAGGTTAGATTCAGCAGCGCCGCTGCTACCGGCGTTTTCAGCTCCGCCGCAGAAGCGAGCATGACCCGGCGCAATTGAAGTGATTAGTTGCTGGATCATTTACGTAGACCGTGGCATGAAGCTGGTTTGGCAGAGGTGGGGCTACCTCACCACAGTGCCCCTGAACTAAGGCTGGGCACCGATAACTCTCATATCAGCAAGGTGGCATGACTAGCCCGCGCGGGGCTGGGGGGGGGGTAAATTTTACCCCCCTCGCGAATATTTGCGATATCTCAAAAACGGCGGCGCGCAGCGCCGCCAAACTTTCAGTACCTTTTCTTACATCAATTTGACACGTTCCCTGAAAACTTGAGCGAAATCCGTCGGAAAATTTTTGAGAAATTAACGTTTTAGTGACGTCATGTTCGCCATTTTCGCCTCAAAAACGGCAAAAGTTCAAACGCCGCTAACATCTTCATTTTTAAAGGAATCAAGACGTAACAAAAAGGTTATACGTAATTTTACTTTGTCTATCAAATGGCTATCTCGGTTTTTTGAAAATTTTGGATTTTGGCCTAAATTTTTTCAAAAAACTGACTTTTTTGGGAAAATCATTATAAAATCCAAAATTTTGAGTCTATCGAAAAAACCGGAATATATGTCAGAGAAGTGGTCTATGTGCACCTACATACCAAATTTTAGAAGAATCGGTTCAAAAATGTGGGAGTTATTCAAAATTTTATGACGTCACGACACAATTTTTTTTTTGAAAAATGACTTTTTTGGAAGTTCTATACCTCGTACGGAAACAAAAATAGCACCATTCGATTCGCCGTGAAAAACTGCATCAGATAGACACCTTTTTAGGCTTTAACAACCAACTTCAAAATTTGACCTCACTTGACCTGACCTTGACCTGACCTCGACCTGAAATTCATCCAGAGGTGGTCCATATCACTTATTGAGTGTGCCTATTGAATTACATGAGTAAAATGACCCATAAAACATGTGTCGCACATGCCCTTTTCTATATTTTGTTTTTTGGTGACCTGACCTGACCTGACCTGACCTTGACCTTGACCTCTGAATGATATTGTATGCAACGAATATTGTCTTGGTAGCCTAAGAACACGTTTTGGGCGATCAGTCTCAGTCCATGACTCCATTCTTCGGCAACTACGGTGCAAGGCCGATACTGTAGAAACTTGCAATTTGTACCCTTGACCTGACCTTGACCTTGACCTCAAACTTTAAATTAAGTACATGTTTTTAGTAGTTCGTGATGAGAGCTTTCGATTGGCGTTTGAATTTTCCAAATCGGACCATTAGTTCGGGAGATAACAGGGGGGGGGGGGGTAAAATTTACCCCCCCCCCCAGCCCCGCGCGTTCGGCTGGAGACCCCAGCCCCGCGCGGGCTAGCAGTCAAAAGAAAAGTGCAGCCAGAAACCTTCTTGACGAATTCAGGGTTCATGGCATCCAACCTATAATCAACCGCCTTGCATTAAATGACACAACAGAGAAACCGTGATGTAAAAACACCAAGCCACGGCGCCAGAGGTCGTCATCTATCAACCCTTCACACTGTGTGAGAGGAAGGTCACCAGACGTCTGGGAAGGGGCGCTCTCCCGGGCCCACCCAGAGCGTGTGAGGTGCCGGAGCTGCCCACCGCACCTTCTCAGGGAGATGAACGGATCGCTCCCGTGTGGGAACGGCCCGGCCCGGCCGCCGCTCACTGGCACAGAGGAGCAGCGGTGACCGGGCTACGGTCGAGCAGTCCCGTCCCACCGAGACCACTGCCGGCACCGCAGCGCCGAGAAGCGGCGGTCAGAGCGGCAGGCATTCTGTCACACAACATTGCAGGATTGTTGCACACGACATCGCGGTCGGTCGGTGCTGTCATCGCTGGTGTATCGGACCATCGGCTCGCGGCTGGCAGCCCCGCCACAGACATGTCCGGCCGACCGCCGATAGAGCGCTATCGATACCCGAGCGACCGATAGCGGCGTCACGTCACGGTCACGGACCGACGTGACGGGAGGTAGGTGGACGTCACGGTAGTGGGTGGGGAATGCGTCACGGAAGAGTCACGGCTCAGTCCGGACAGATCATCTTTATGTTTTATTGGATACCTTTTTCAGAGTCCGCTGATAAGTACTTTGGTCATAGATAACATAAAGCATGATTCATCTTAATATGATTTGATTGATATCTTTGTAACATAGATAACATGATTCAGGTTCCCAATGCTTTGGTATAATTATAAAATCATTTCGGCGTAGTTTGCAAGAAATGCAGGTGCACCGTGCAAAGTCCCAAAGAATAGCGCTATTATGAACTTTTCTGGAACTTCTAAGTTCTAACATATCTAGGAAAAACTAAGTAGCCATGCATGGCACAAAAGCGTTTGCAACAAAAATGCGTGGGAACAAACTCAAGTGCCTCACGCATTATGTAACTGCATAGTGCATAACAATGTAGAAACGCGCATTGTCCCTAGGACCTTCCTATACTTTCAACGTCAAATCTACAACATTGACAACCTAAATCACAAAAAGCTGCCAGCAACGTCCCCAAAGCAGGATCGTGCTGTTCTTCAAATCGACATCCCGGTATCAACCAACTGCCATTCAAAACAAAGCTTGTCTGTGGTTAGCAACACCAGACAGCATACCTACCCGCTGAAAAACGATGAGCTCATCAAGGCCACAGTCTGGCCAGAGACGGACGGTTCTGCTGACATCCGCATTAGCAGCACGCCAGTCTCTCGGCATATGACGCGTTTACATACTACAAACCGGAAACGCTTACTTTCGAGTTCCCTGAGAGCGATCATCGCAACCACATTACAAAATTGGCGCCGGGTGCGGCCATATCGATTGGGTGTGGCCTTTTAGGCCTAATGAGCGACCCCCGTCAACCCAATCAACCGTAACGACCAAATTCATATCAGCCAAACGATGAAAACGTGCAATTCTTCACCGGGCTCCCTCGTTAGTCGCTTCGTGACCGTTGCCTTTCACAACGTCACGGAGAGAAAACCTGTCGATTTCCCACGCATTGCACAAGCAACTCACGACCGAGCGTGACACGTGTGCGGGCTACGTCAGCTATTCCCCGACGGTGACCTTATGACCTCGTGAGTCCGTGACCCCACGACAGCAGACACCTCTGACCCGACCGGAGCACACCCGTGATCCGGTGAAGGTAGCACCGTGATGCCATGACCTAAGGAATGTCGTGACAACAGATATCGATGACACCGGCAGAGGGTTGAGGACCTCTGGTGGCGGACCCTTCCCCTCCCCACTGACCCCGGAACCTTCCAACCGTGACCGGGTGACTGAGGACGGCCGGACGGCCGGACCGGCGACAGCGAGGCCGTGCATCCGCCGCGCTATCGCAAACTTTAACTGTGAGTGGACGTGCACTGTGCAGCGTGCACCGTCTGTGTTGTAAAGTACACAGGAATGATGCTCTGCGGATGCATATCCGTCTAGAAAATCATCAGTCTTCAGAAAGATGTCAAAACCCGTTATTCGCCGTATCTACATAATCAATCTTCCTATCAAAGAGACCATCAATTTCACGAAAATGCGATCTCTAGTAGCCTGAAGAAGAACGATTGTAATTCACTTGATGGGCCAACACAAGAAACATAAGGGAAGTTGACTATGCATTTATACGACGTCTTGTGAAATAGCTTGAGAACTTAACCACAACCAGCATGATATGCAACGCAGTAATTGGGAGAAACCACCCAGAAATCAAGAAACGATGCCAGCCTGGTTGGGAATGAGTCCCAGCAGACCAGCCACTGTAGCGAGGGGATTTAGAAAAGAAGAGGAAAGAGAGGATAATAACTGCTTCCTTGCGGGTAATCAAACGCCTTCTTTGCGGTTGATCCAGCACCGCGGTCCACTGTCGTTCAGCTGGTTGTAGAGGAACAGAGCTATTTGCTGCTGGAATGAACTCGATAGTTGAACTGGTAGAACAGGGGAGCTTGAGAGTCTTGGAAAAGATCCCGAGATAGATCTAGAGAGAGATCCAGATAGTGATGAGATCCTGAGATAGATGTAGATATAGATCCACCTGATAGAGATCTTGAGATGGTGTTGAGATCCACCTGAGGGAGATGTCTAGAGATCCACCTTGCATACAAATACATCTGATGGAAGATGCTTTTTAATTTAGAGGCTTGATGATTCTGTTCATTGTATAGACCATGATGCACGAGATGCTTCTTCACTGCTCGGATTAGGGATAGAGGTATCCGATCAGCTGGGTTTGCGGCACAGTTGGGCAGGTGAAGGACAGGGCATTCGAAGTCCCGATGACCACTGCCAAACATATGGGTGGTAATTACATTGATAAATTGAATGTGATCATTCGTCCAGTCACCCATTCCTATATCACTGGCCTTCCCATTAAGAAAATTGCCCACTTAATTCGTATTAGCGTTGCTAGTTTTAAGTTGCCCTCGAGATTAATTAGTTTGACTGTCCTAACTGAGCTTCGCTAAACTCCCATCGGCCTTATCCTAAGATTCATCCTTTACCATTCTCACTCTCATCCTCTCTCGACGTTCGTTCGTCATATATTCACCCCAAATTTATTTAGCGCCCCTCGAATTCCCTCCGATGGCGTTAGGTGCCTGACTAATAGCGATCTCCCCGGCGAGATAAATGTCTCTTTCCGAAATCCATATGCATGCTCCGCTAACCGGCGACAAAGATACTTACCGCAGGGCCGTCCAGAATAATTGCATAAATATCCACCCTACTAATTTATGGGATTCACTACACGACCGATAGACTTATGGTACACACATACACGATTTATATCCGACTTATCTCTCTACCGGGAGAGATTACCTATGCCCTCTTCCGGTCCGCGTGTAACATTCCCGTTCACGACCCAGGGACCCTAGTTCATATCCTGGAACTATCCTTAACCATGGGATTTACTATTCAAGGCCTTACGTGTCCTGGAGTACATTCTTCCCTCCCCTGAGGCTGTCCAGTACCGATTAGAGTACCTTTACGAAATAAGTATGAGGACTTATCCGGGACACTACGGCTCGCCTTATCCGCCCTTTGGGTGACTCACCCCTGACCTTCGGCTTCTTGCCTTTGGCATAACTTACTCTCCACTGCATACTGTGCCAATCTTCCCCTTCCCCCCTGCCGTAGAAACCTCTCACTGCCTTCTCACCCAGTGTTACCTAAGCGGGAAAATTAACAGTGGCCGGTACCACTGGCGGAAAACGTGCATATGCCCTGCGTACGTGACGGTGTGTCCCTCTTATTATTCCGGTCTGGACGTGGGTTTCGAGAAGTGCATCTGTGTCTCATACAGTCATGCTGGTAAACGTTACGCCATAGGAGGCGGGCAAACAAGCCGTCTGTGCCTCACAATGCCCTGTGCCAATATTGTTGGAGTAATTATTGGCGCTAACTCGCAAGAACGCGAATAGCAGAAACGCATAATTTAACCAAATCTAATCGTAATCTCAAGTCCTAATTGCTGCTACACGCGTGAACCTTATCATCAGTTCTCGTATACAATCCTAGCAGACCTTGAACCGCTCTTGATTTAATCAGACATATGATCTAGAACCAATTAACACGCATCGATCTGCCGTCTGGTTGTGATCCACCGTACCATAGTGAATTACTGAATGCTCAAACGGAAATGCCTCCTTGAAACTCGTTCGATAGCTTCTGATGGGCTACTAGTTACCTAAACAAATTATCTTTATAGAGTGCCAGAATATTGTCATAGGGTCCCTAGCCTTTCATAGGGAATCTAATTTAAATCATCCTATTAGCAGTAAACAATGCGCATCAAACGAAGTGCAGTCCTAGATATCATATAGCATATCATATTTAACTGTCTACGTTCTTATCCCGTTGCAACTTTCCGCAACTAACCAGACTCCTATACGTGACCTTCACCTACCGCCCGCGCCCCAATTACGGCTAACCCACTGCCCCTGTTGTGGCTGCTTCTCGCGCCCTCTGGCGGCTCAACGCCCGTGTCGGGAACGACGATTACGACGGCCGCCGGCCGGCGCCGCGTCGACAGTCGACAGTTGTCAAGGCCGCGCCGCGATGGGCGCGTCATCACTCGCGGTGCAGTACTGGTGTGTGCGGTCTCTTCGGGCCGGGAGATTCAACGGCTGTGTCAGTGAGTGTGAATCTGGTAAAATATCGCTTCGATATCTCCCTGTTCGACATCTCATCAGCTCCATTCCACGTAAGTTTTTTTTTTTTTTACTCCTGTCCCATTTGATCGTTTCCCAACAAAGCTGGTCCTTTCTAGTATTTATTCTACAAAGCACAACGATCGGTACCTATATTAGTCGCATATTAGTTCTAACCACAAACATTTCTACATCTACCTGTTACTCGACATTTCGCAATTTCAATGACGCAAAGTGACCATCTAAAGTCGCAAAGTGTCAAACCGTCAACCTCAAACCACTGCTCGCAACTATGCACCTAAGTAACAGGAAAAATTCCGCCGTACGCTCAAGCATTCGTATCTGTCGCAAATCATAATTCATAGCCATATTCATAGATCGATCGCATGAATCAGTCGCCACCTTAAAACATTACATTCCTTTCAAACGTATTTACCTGTTCTATAATTGATTTCGACTTCCATTTTAGCTTCCATTTTAGATTACAGCAATATTACCAATGATTTCGCAATGCAACTTTTAGTGAGTACAGCACGAATCTAAACCCTTTATTTCACAAACGTTCCAACCTCAAAACGCACCTGGCCATCGCCCATAATAAATCGAACGAACCATCTTGACCGAAGACAAAGACATTTCAACGTTGTCACGCATCCTGTCATCAATTTCAGCGTTCGTGACACTGAGCTACTTATGTAAATTTTCGGATCTCGCTCTTGGCCTAATCGTGAACTCCCACTGACAATAACGGTTTGCTGGCGACTCTGACATGACCTCGAAATTCAGATCCTAACATGCTACTAGGGTGTCTGGACCAATAAGTTCAAAGTAATTTAAGTTTTCCAATTCCAATTGAGAGTGCATTTTATGGTAACCGAAAATGTTTGGCAGTCGTCACGGGCACGGCACGCTGGGCAGAGGGGGGGGGGGGCAAGGATTGGGATTGAGCAGACTTTTCAACAACACTCACATTCTGGAGTTCTCTGCGCTTCCGCTTCTCAGTGTGGTCTCAAGCGTCGGCGGTTGTCCTCCGGCTCTGGTCACTCGAAACGAAGAGGCTTCTCGCGGGTGACCCGGACTGACGGCGGCTCCCAGATGGCGTCTCCGGCTCCAGCTGTGGACTGTGACTCTCGGCTGCTCGACTGTGATTCTCCTCTGGTTGGGTGGCGCACCCTTTTATAGTTGGGGGGGGGAGGGGTGACTGCCACGCCCTTGCGACGTCATCTTCCTCTGCCTTCTTCTGGTGGGTGGGGCCGTAAGATGGCGCCCTCTGTCCTGTTTAGTCACCTTGCTCCTCTGTGCCTGCAATTTTTGGCCGTCGAATCGTCTTCGTGTTGAGTGCTTTATCATTTTAGTAATCGCTGGCATAAAACAATCCCCGAAAGGTTTGTGATTTTCGAGTTTTAATTTTGATTCTTCAATTTCATTTTATTCAAACTTTTGTTTCCTTCCGTTTCGTCTGCCGGCAACGCCCCTTGTGACGTCACTCTTGCTCCGCCCACTGGCCCGGGTGTGGCCGTAAGTCAGCGCCTTCTTCCTCTGCGGAGATCTCTGGAACTACCTCATGAGGCCATTGTGA
Source organism: Amphibalanus amphitrite (assembly GCF_019059575.1). Lineage (NCBI taxonomy): Eukaryota > Metazoa > Arthropoda > Thecostraca > Balanomorpha > Balanidae > Amphibalanus > Amphibalanus amphitrite. The sequence goes on along the minus strand of NW_024881719.1, from coordinate 307,598 downwards.
GGTCGGTCACCCGGTTGTTTTGCCAGGGTCACTCACCCTGGGCTGATGTACCCGACAAAGGAGGCTGTGTGCTCCAGCCGGCATCCATCCTTGACACTGCTCCATGATCTGTTGACATATCTTACTGATCCAGCGCTCCCAGCCGTTATCTGTCCTCGGCGTGGGTCCATGAGCTGTTGACAATGTTACTGATCCAGCTGTTACTTGTTGGGGTTCGAATCGTTCATCCTGCGGTAGCTGTCTCCAAAAGCGCGCGTCTTAATGGGAGTTTAACGGCTGCCCATTCTGTGCGGACAGTGATAGATTAGGGGAACTGGGGGGGGGGGGGGAATTGGGTGTGGGAAAGCGAGCTAGGCGTGTGGCCGGACTGCGAGGGAGAGGGACTGCCGGACCGAGCCGTGCCGAAAAGATACTACGTTAAATGTTCAAGATGTAGCGTGCTACATCTTCAGTCCAAACAACCCTAGTTGCGTCCTCGCAACTCATACGAAGAAAAGTCATACCCCTTACTCATCTAAATCTACACAATCATCTGATCTTCAGCAACGCCTACAACATGACATCGTATACCTAGTACAGTACACACACGCACCTGTTGTTCCTCGTCCCCACCTCAGTTTGTCGTTCACCAGATCCGGGTCACGGGCACCAACCACTTTGGTTAGCCCGATGTCGTCGGTGGCCGTTCGGTAAGTGGCTTCTCAGGAGGGTGAAGGCTGCCATGGCAGCCCAGGTGGGCGGCCTCAACAGCAGTTCGGGTGGCGGCCTCCATGGCAGCCCGGGTGGGCAGCCTTCACGGCAGCCCGGGTGGCAGCCTGGGTGGGGCGGCCTCCACGGCAGCCAGGGTGGGAAGATTCCACAGCAGCCCGGACGGCGGGTTCCGTGGCAGCCCGGGTGGGCAGCTTGCACGGCGGCCCGTGTGGGCAGCCTACGTGGCAGCCCAGGTGGATGACACCTCTGTGGCAGTCCGGGTAGGCGACCTCCATGGCCGGCCCTGCCGCGACCTCTGTGGCCGCCCGGGTGGCAGGCTCCGTGGCAGCTCAGGTGAGCGACCTCCATGGCAGCTCAGGTGGGTGACCCCCGAGGCAGCACGCGAGGGCAACGCATCCCCGTGGCAGCCCGGTTGGGTGACCATCGTGGGAGACCCGTGACAGCCTCCGTTGTAGCTCAGGTAGGCGACTTCCGTGGCAGCCCAGGTAGGTGACCCTCGTGGCAGACCCGGTGACAGCCTCCGTGGTAGCTCAGGTAGGCGACTTCCGCGGCAGCTCATGTGAGTGACCCCCCAAGGCAGCACGCGATGGCAATGCATCCCCCGTGGCAGCTCAGGTAGGCGACTTCCGCGGCAGCTCAGTTGAGTGACCCCCGGGGCAGCACGCGAGGGCAATGCATCCTCCGTGGCAGCACAGATGACATCCGTGGCAGCTCAGGTATGCGACTTCCGCGGCAGCTCAAGTGGGTGACCTCCATGGCAGCCCGGGTAGGTGACCTTCGTGGCAGACCCGGTGACAACCTCCGTGGCAGCTCAGGTAGGCGACTTCCGCGGCCGCTCAGGTGAGTGACCTCCGAGGCAGCACGCGAGGGCAATGCATCCCCGTGGCAGCACTGGTGACCTCCGTGGCAGCTCAGGTAGCGACCTTTCGGCGGACCAGGTGACCGCCGTCGCAGCAGCCCAGGTGGGTGATCTCTGCAGCAGCCCATCTGAATGGATCGTTTGGCAGTTGGTCTTGCAGCATCCTGGCACCCTCTCCTCGTTCACCAACATGATAATCGCCTTGGCTGTGTTGTGAAGACGACCGTGTTTGATTTGATTCAGTACAACACGAGGATTTCGCCTGTTCTTCTTCCTCTTCTGCTTTTGATATTGCTGTCCTTTTATCCTCAATACTCTAGAAAGTTCGAGCTCTCCTTTGCAATACAGCAGCTGACCGAGACTTGGACTTGTTGTACAGCAGAACGTAGAAGAATTGATATGCTGATGCAAACAATTGTCAAGTTTCATTTTCGGCCTGTCTTCTGTATTAGTCTGATCCTTTGTTCATGAGACAGCTTCATTTCCTTATCTTATCTTCAACAACTTCTTCTATGTCCTTTTCAGTATTCGTAAGACCGCTTCCTCTCATCAGCCACCATCATAAGCTTCATCATCTTCACACATCTTTCTTTAGCTCATCCTCTTCCTTCACGTCGACCCCTGCAGCACGTTTATTTCCACTGCTGTCAGTATTTCGAACACCTGCTCAATTCTTCAACTTCCCTGTCATCAGCCACCATCATAAGCTTCATCATCTTCACACAGCTTAGCTCATCCTCTTTCTTCATATCGACCCCTGCAGCACGCTCATTTCCACTGCTGCCGGTATTTCGAACACCTGCTCTATTCTTCAACTTCTTCCTCTTCTCCATACGGTTGACTTTCAATTCATCAACTTCGGGTTCGGCGGCTTGTGCCAGTCTACCAGCTTCACAATTTGAGAATTATCAAATCCCCACGTTTTGGGCGCCATTTGTAGCAAGGGAATGAAGGGAAGGAAAAGTACAGAAATAAAAAAGCTGCATCTTGAGGTTCATCAAACAGCGCGGTCCACTGCTGTTCGGCGGTGTAGCAGAAAAGAGATTCGCTGCCGGAATGAACTCGATAGTTGAACTGGTAGAACAGGGGAGCTTGAGAGTCTTGGAAAAGATCCCGAGATAGATCTAGAGAGAGATCCAGATAGTGATGAGATCCTGAGATAGATGTAGATATAGATCCACCTGATAGAGATCTTGAGATGGTGTTGAGATCCACCTGAGGGAGATGTCTAGAGATCCACCTTGCATACAAATACATCTGATGGAAGATGCTTTTTAATTTAGAGGCTTGATGATTCTGTTCATTGTATAGACCATGATGCACGAGATGCTTCTTCACTGCTCGGATTAGGGATAGAGGTATCCGATCAGCTGGGTTTGCGGCACAGTTGGGCAGGTGAAGGACAGGGCATTCGAAGTCCCGATGACCACTGCCAAACATATGGGTGGTAATTACATTGATAAATTGAATGTGATCATTCGTCCAGTCACCCATTCCTATATCACTGGCCTTCCCATTAAGAAAATTGCCCACTTAATTCGTATTAGCGTTGCTAGTTTTAAGTTGCCCTCGAGATTAATTAGTTTGACTGTCCTAACTGAGCTTCGCTAAACTCCCATCGGCCTTATCCTAAGATTCATCCTTTACCATTCTCACTCTCATCCTCTCTCGACGTTCGTTCGTCATATATTCACCCCAAATTTATTTAGCGCCCCTCGAATTCCCTCCGATGGCGTTAGGTGCCTGACTAATAGCGATCTCCCCGGCGAGATAAATGTCTCTTTCCGAAATCCATATGCATGCTCCGCTAACCGGCGACAAAGATACTTACCGCAGGGCCGTCCAGAATAATTGCATAAATATCCACCCTACTAATTTATGGGATTCACTACACGACCGATAGACTTATGGTACACACATACACGATTTATATCCGACTTATCTCTCTACCGGGAGAGATTACCTATGCCCTCTTCCGGTCCGCGTGTAACATTCCCGTTCACGACCCAGGGACCCTAGTTCATATCCTGGAACTATCCTTAACCATGGGATTTACTATTCAAGGCCTTACGTGTCCTGGAGTACATTCTTCCCTCCCCTGAGGCTGTCCAGTACCGATTAGAGTACCTTTACGAAATAAGTATGAGGACTTATCCGGGACACTACGGCTCGCCTTATCCGCCCTTTGGGTGACTCACCCCTGACCTTCGGCTTCTTACCTTTGGCATAACTTACTCTCCACTGCATACTGTGCCAATCTTCCCCTTCCCCCCTGCCGTAGAAACCTCTCACTGCCTTCTCACCCAGTGTTACCTAAGCGGGAAAATTAACAGTGGCCGGTACCACTGGCGGAAAACGTGCATATGCCCTGCGTACGTGACGGTGTGTCCCTCTTATTATTCCGGTCTGGACGTGGGTTTCGAGAAGTGCATCTGTGTCTCATACAGTCATGCTGGTAAACGTTACGCCATAGGAGGCGGGCAAACAAGCCGTCTGTGCCTCACAATGCCCTGTGCCAATATTGTTGGAGTAATTATTGGCGCTAACTCGCAAGAACGCGAATAGCAGAAACGCATAATTTAACCAAATCTAATCGTAATCTCAAGTCCTAATTGCTGCTACACGCGTGAACCTTATCATCAGTTCTCGTATACAATCCTAGCAGACCTTGAACCGCTCTGATTTAATCAGACATATGATCTAGAACCAATTAACACGCATCGATCTGCCGTCTGGTTGTGATCCACCGTACCATAGTGAATTACTGAATGCTCAAACGGAAATGCCTCCTTGAAACTCGTTCGATAGCTTCTGATGGGCTACTAGTTACCTAAACAAATTATCTTTATAGAGTGCCAGAATATTGTCATAGGGTCCCTAGCCTTTCATAGGGAATCTAATTTAAATCATCCTATTAGCAGTAAACAATGCGCATCAAACGAAGTGCAGTCCTAGATATCATATAGCATATCATATTTAACTGTCTACGTTCTTATCCCGTTGCAACTTTCCGCAACTAACCAGACTCCTATACGTGACCTTCACCTACCGCCCGCGCCCCAATTACGGCTAACCCACTGCCCCTGTTGTGGCTGCTTCTCGCGCCCTCTGGCGGCTCAACGCCCGTGTCGGGAACGACGATTACGACGGCCGCCGGCCGGCGCCGCGTCGACAGTCGACAGTTGTCAAGGCCGCGCCGCGATGGGCGCGTCATCACTCGCGGTGCAGTACTGGTGTGTGCGGTCTCTTCGGGCCGGGAGATTCAACGGCTGTGTCAGTGAGTGTGAATCTGGTAAAATATCGCTTCGATATCTCCCTGTTCGACATCTCATCAGCTCCATTCCACGTAAGTTTTTTTTTTTTTTTTACTCCTGTCCCATTTGATCGTTTCCCAACAAAGCTGGTCCTTTCTAGTATTTATTCTACAAAGCACAACGATCGGTACCTATATTAGTCGCATATTAGTTCTAACCACAAACATTTCTACATCTACCTGTTACTCGACATTTCGCAATTTCAATGACGCAAAGTGACCATCTAAAGTCGCAAAGTGTCAAACCGTCAACCTCAAACCACTGCTCGCAACTATGCACCTAAGTAACAGGAAAAATTCCGCCGTACGCTCAAGCATTCGTATCTGTCGCAAATCATAATTCATAGCCATATTCATAGATCGATCGCATGAATCAGTCGCCACCTTAAACATTACATTCCTTTCAAACGTATTTACCTGTTCTATAATTGATTTCGACTTCCATTTTAGCTTCCATTTTAGATTACAGCAATATTACCAATGATTTCGCAATGCAACTTTTAGTGAGTACAGCACGAATCTAAACCCTTTATTTCACAAACGTTCCAACCTCAAAACGCACCTGGCCATCGCCCATAATAAATCGAACGAACCATCTTGACCGAAGACAAAGACATTTCAACGTTGTCACGCATCCTGTCATCAATTTCAGCGTTCGTGACACTGAGCTACTTATGTAAATTTTCGGATCTCGCTCTTGGCCTAATCGTGAACTCCCACTGACAATAACGGTTTGCTGGCGACTCTGACATGACCTCGAAATTCAGATCCTAACATGCTACTAGGGTGTCTGGACCAATAAGTTCAAAGTAATTTAAGTTTTCCAATTCCAATTGAGAGTGCATTTTATGGTAACCGAAAATGTTTGGCAGTCGTCACGGGCACGGCACGCTGGGCAGAGGGGGGGGGGGGCAAGGATTGGGATTGAGCAGACTTTTCAACAACACTCACATTCTGGAGTTCTCTGCGCTTCCGCTTCTCAGTGTGGTCTCAAGCGTCGGCGGTTGTCCTCCGGCTCTGGTCACTCGAAACGAAGAGGCTTCTCGCGGGTGACCCGGACTGACGGCGGCTCCCAGATGGCGTCTCCGGCTCCAGCTGTGGACTGTGACTCTCGGCTGCTCGACTGTGATTCTCCTCTGGTTGGGTGGCGCACCCTTTTATAGTTGGGGGGGGGGAGGGGTGACTGCCACGCCCTTGCGACGTCATCTTCCTCTGCCTTCTTCTGGTGGGTGGGGCCGTAAGATGGCGCCCTCTGTCCTGTTTAGTCACCTTGCTCCTCTGTGCCTGCAATTTTTGGCCGTCGAATCGTCTTCGTGTTGAGTGCTTTATCATTTTAGTAATCGCTGGCATAAAACAATCCCCGAAAGGTTTGTGATTTTCGAGTTTTAATTTTGATTCTTCAATTTCATTTTATTCAAACTTTTGTTTCCTTCCGTTTCGTCTGCCGGCAACGCCCCTTGTGACGTCACTCTTGCTCCGCCCACTGGCCCGGGTGTGGCCGTAAGTCAGCGCCTTCTTCCTCTGCGGAGATCTCTGGAACTACCTCATGAGGCCATTGTGAGGTCGGTCACCCGGTTGTTTTGCCAGGGTCACTCACCCTGGGCTGATGTACCCGACAAAGGAGGCTGTGTGCTCCAGCCGGCATCCATCCTTGACACTGCTCCATGATCTGTTGACATATCTTACTGATCCAGCGCTCCCAGCCGTTATCTGTCCTCGGCGTGGGTCCATGAGCTGTTGACAATGTTACTGATCCAGCTGTTACTTGTTGGGGTTCGAATCGTTCATCCTGCGGTAGCTGTCTCCAAAAGCGCGCGTCTTAATGGAGTTTAACGGCTGCCCATTCTGTGCGGACAGTGATAGATTAGGGGAACTGGGGGGGGGGGGGGGAATTGGGTGTGGGAAAGCGAGCTAGGCGTGTGGCCGGACTGCGAGGGAGAGGGACTGCCGGACCGAGCCGTGCCGAAAAGATACTACGTTAAATGTTCAAGATGTAGCGTGCTACACCACTCCTCGACCAAGTCGGCTCAGCCTGGCCTCGAGTGGACAGACTCGTGCCGCCGTGTCACGCCGGCGGGTCCGCTGAACAGATCTGATTTAACGGGCTGGTTACGGACGGCTGGCTACCCTGCGGTCCTGGCCGCCTTCCGTGAGTCGGCCGGCGCTGGCGGCGGAGGGTGGCCCGTGGCGACCGTTCTTGGGCACCGCACCCCTCAGTTCCGGTCCAAGGGGGGGGGGAGCGACCTAATTCGAACTGCGCCCTGCACTTGTGATCATAGGGCGAATAACAATACCCAGCACCGTGCCACATTGTTTGAAGTCCGTAACAGTCCGTTTACGAATTTAACAATGATAAACATACCAGTAAATATATCAACCATGCCTACAAATATAGCAGGACGATGCAAGGATAATCATGCATGCATACCTACAGACTGGTATCGTAAAACTGCTAATATATAAAAAAGTATCCGTATGACGTCCAACTCGCGTCATCGGTGGAATAGCTCTGATCGGCGACATTGTTCGGGCATACAACAAAAATACGGATAAATAGGTGCATTCATCATTGTTTTCGTTTACAAAAACACGTGTACCAAAACACGGCGTCCTTGACTTGACTGAGGACAGTTTGGTTCGCATGAATAAACCTTTCTACGAATCAAGAAAACTTGGGATTACTGGGAGCTTTACGACTTCAGAAAGGATGTGTTCGTCTCGGCTACATACTTTACACCAAAGTAAGGTTCAGACACCAGCCTTGTTGAAGGCGGACAGTTCCCAAATCCGTTCTCATGGCCGAAAAACTGGTCGGTGAATTTTTAAATACCACGCTCATGCACCATGCCAAAATACGCTAGCTGCATATGAAAGATCGAGCATGAGAACCGCAGACTTAGATTTTGAAGAGCTTCAGCAAAGATGCATACATTCTAGGATGTATGATCAGAAACCGGTCATGTAGTGTTTTATGCTGCGGTTCCAGGACTCGGACAGCATTAGCAGTTGGCAAAGCAAACCGAGTCACGCTCTCGTGACCTGTCTGGGGACTCACCTTGGGTAGCTGGCGCCGCATGATGAGGCCGTCGTCCTCCACATAGTCAGGCACCTCCTGGCGCTTGGTGAAGTTGAACGTCATGGTGGTGTCGGCCGCCTGGTGCCATTTCGGCTTCGCCGGCGCAGGAGCTCTGTTGACGATCTCTGGGGCAGGGCGCTGCCGGCTGGGACTTGGTCTCCACTGGCGCCGGCTGAGGTCGGTTGACTGCCGCCGGCTGAGGTCGGTTTGACTGCCGCCGGCTGAGGTCGGGTCACAGCCGCCGGCTGAGGTCGGGTCACAGCCGCCGGCTGAGGTCGGGTAACAGCCGCAGTGACCAGCTGAGGTCTGGCCAGGGACGGCGGGGCAGTCTTCTGCTCCGGCTCCCTGACTGGCTCCGGAGCCGGCGGCTGCGGCTCCGGCTGCCGGGCCTTGGGCTTCAGCGGCGGCGACGGAGCCGGCTCCTCGGGGCGAGCCAGCTCCGACTTCGGCACCGGCTTGAGGATGATGCCCTGGAAGGGTGCCGGCCGCGGGGGAGCGGTATCGATCGTCAGCGGCAGCGTCTTGGTCGGCTCGAGCACCGCCTTCCTGGGCGGCAGCGCGGGCGGCGGTGCGCTCTCCTCCGTCTCCCTGGCACCGTTCAGCGCCGGCGCCGGCTTGGTCAGCGGCGCCGGCTCCTCCTCCTCCCGGCGCTTCAGGTACTCGGTGCCGATCACAGCGATCTCCTTCTCCACCACGCTGTTGCGCACGTGGTTCAGCGTGTTCTTGCGCCGGCTGAACTCGTCCGTCCGAGCCTCCACCTTGCGGTTCGGCTTGATGATGCCCACCTGGCGTCTGATCGGGGACGAGGAGGGTGACGCCGGCTCGGTACTCGACTCGCGAGAGAGGGACTTCTTCAGGGCGGCCGGCGGTCGGCACGGACTGGAGGGCTGGCCGACCGGCGAGATGACCAAGGGGGTGCCTGGAGGACTGGGCGTCTGAGTGCCCTCACTGACACTGCTCTGCCGCAGCTGGCTCCAAGAGGTGAGCTTCTCCGGCCGGCGGGGCGCCAGGTCGGGCACATCTTCAGAGGCCGCTCGCCGTCCGTCATGGTTCTGACTCACTGGGGGTGAGAGAGGACTGCTGGGAGGCAGCTGACGGCGCCGGGACCGGCACAGCCCTCAGCGGAGGCCCGCGGGCGGTCCCGGCGGCCACCTTCTCTCGGCTGGAGCTCTTGAGCGCCGGCGAGGCCGGTTTGACGGCCGGCCGGGCGGAGAGAGGCGCCGGCCGGGACGCCGGGGAGGTGCGCCGCGTCCTGCCGCTCCGATCTGCCACGGCCGCGAGCTGACCTGCACGGTGCGCGTTACCGCCGGACGCCGCGGAGACGGCTCGAACAGCCTCTTGACCGTCTTGACGGTGTCGGGCGGCGGCAGGGCGTCCTCGCCCGGCGGCGGAGACTCGGCCATCGGTGCCGGCCTGCCCTGGGGCGGCACCAGGACAGGCGGCGCAGCCGGCCGACGGCCCGACTCCTCCACTATGACTATCTTCTCGGCAGCGCGTCCGGCGGTGGTGGCTGCGGCTCCTTCCTGTCTCGACGCTGCAGAGGCCGCTTCCGTCCGCCAGCGGCTGGCCACCGGAAGGCCGCGCTGCGGTCAGGTCGCCCACAGATTTGGCTCGTTTCATGGAGTCGAGTCGACCCCGACCTCGGGCGGAGACCGCCGCCCCACCCGGACGTCCAGTGGTACCGCTCCCCCCGCTCCAGCTGCCTTAGCCTCCTCCGTGGCATTGGCAATGTGCTCAAGACTGGACACCCGACGCAGAGACGGACGTCGGGTCGCCTCCCGCATCGCCATAGAGATGTAGCGGTCCTTGAGCCGGGACACGATGCCCGGCCCATAGCGCAGCTCCTCGCTACTCGAGTCTGAGTCCTCCATGGTGATTTTCTCGTGTCCGGGCCGGCCGGCCAGTCTGTAGGAGCGCGGGTAGCCGCGCCGCACACCGGTCGCCACACTCGGAGCCACACTGACGCCCATCCTCAGCTCCCTATTGCGCCATGCGTCGCTGGTGTCTGCGCGGAACTGCCCGCTGCGCCGACTGTGCTGACTGCCGTGCGTCGGCGCTGCGCCCGCCGGCCCACCGTGCTCCGTGACTGGCGCCGGCACCGACCCCGCGCGGCCGGCGTCTCGCGACCAACTGCTGCCGCCGGCCGGGCCGCCACGCGCCGCGCTCCAATCCGGCGGCGCACCGGCGCGGCGCCGGCTCGGAGCCGTCCCGCCCGAGCCAGAGCCGCCGCTCGTGCGCCGCTCTGGCGGAACGGAGAGCGGACGATGCGGCGGCGTTCCAGCAGCGCTGCCGGCGGCCGGCCGCACAGAGACGCTCCTCTTCTGCAGCAGCTTCTGTTGCCACTCGGGCCGGCCACTGAGCGGGGCCGGCTCGGCTGCCATGCCACCGTGCTACCCACTGATCTCAGTTCCGGGCCGGGGCGTGTCCGGCCGGCGGAGGGGGCTGCGCGCGGCTCCGGGCGGCGCCGCCGGCCGTCGACCGTGCTCGCAGGCCGCACAGCGAGCCACCACTGGCGGCGGCGGCGGCGGCGCGCCGCGCCCATCGTCCGCCGGCCACCAGCTGTCGGATATACGGCCGTATGGCGGCATCACACGGCTGCCGCCCCACTGAGGACAGACGCCGCCGGCCCTCCCCATCCCACGGCCACAGCGGGGCGATACGAGCCCGTCCCCCCACCGGCGATTGGACCGAAACGAGCCGACACCTGCCCGTCACCGCCGCAAAAAGATGGGCCGGAGGTTCGAACTACCGGCTCCAGCGCCAATGTCCTGTGTCTTCGAGCATGCCAGCAAGGTTTCCTTTCGTCATGATTGCTAGCCAGACGCCGAGAAAAACAGATATGAAGCTCATAACGATTATCCATTGGCATTGACGTGACGGCAGTGCGGCAGCGCAGCCGATTTCTCATACTTTCCTCGATTCTCATACTTCCCCCTACCTGGTATCGATATCAATATCGCGGATAAATCTCAGCAGTCAAATCAGTCTGTTTTTTTTTTTTGGCACAGCACGGTTTGTGAGTCCCGGTGGTTTGGGTTGGGTCTTCCGTCCTACTCCTGACAGGCACAGGTCATACATACACCAAACATTGATTTTCCAATAGCACTCCAGATTCACTTGCGCCGTCTGTGGGTCTAGTCTAGCCCTGGCTCCCCGGTCCGCGGAGCTGGCTCTATCGATTACCGGTGCAGTCAGCTCGCTATCGAACCACTGCCAGAGTTCATTGAAACGCAGTAACAGTCACCCTACCACCATCCTAGGCATCACAACCGTTCAACAACGTCTAGGAGGTAGCATATACTCGGCGGGGCGAGACAATGACCGAGTGTGGCTATTCAGTCATCGCTGTTATGATTCAGAACGATGAATAAATACATAATCACGATGACACCGTTTCGTCTAGCATTAGGTCCGGTTACATACGGTTGTCACGCGAAGTGCGGCAGAGTTGAACGTTATATCAACAGTTCGTTGGTATTTAGGTAGAGAGTCAGGGCTGCTCACAACACGGGTCGTTCCACGATACACGGCCATTATAAAGAGGCCCCGCTAGCGGTACCAGACGCGGTCGAGCGTGGCGAGGCATACCTTCGGCGCTTCTGTGGCGCGGGGTAGAGTGACGGAATAGAGGGAAAGAGGGAGAGAAGAGTGAGAGGAGAGAGCGAGAGAGGTCAATTTTCAGCTCACCCAGCTATTAAAAACCACTGGCCATTTAACCAAGACTCCTCACCGGGAAGACGCTAGCCTAGCTCAAGCACATCACCACGGTTTCCAACACCGACTATGAATATTAAGTCAATTGACCAGACACCCAATAACCCAGATACTGGTCAAGGAAACACATCAAGGGACGGCCTCAGAAGGTTTATTACCCAATGTAACCGTGACGGCCTTCGATTAGGCTCCCGATAGTATCAAACGGCAGATTTGTCGAGATAAAATGGAGCAGCGGGTTACTCATATCCTCGAAGGCGGTGAACGATTAGTCTATTGAGTCCACTCAGACTACTGTGACTTGAGTTCAGCGTTTCAGAGAAGGACGTTCATGATAACTAATCGTCGCTGGCATCCTTTCGAAGCTTAAATGTAATCGCGAATAGGGACCGCGACGAACCTGATTGCTCTGGTTCACCAGTCAGATTACTGCGGATTTTTCAAAAGACATGCCACCTCGTATATCCCTTTGTAAACCATATCAAGTCACCATAATTCCTAATAAAACGGTTGATGTTGACGTCATACACGATATATTCATCATAGATACCCCGTTCATAGTGACGCTTCCGCCACGACACAGCACACACGGTAGCACACACTACATACACTGCTTCAGCGCCGCCCCTCACACGAACAAAGCCCTTTGCACGTACCCACCCCACTTTCACGGCCCATTAGCCCTCTCCACGACACCCCACACTAGGCTTTCCCCGTACGGACTACTGGGGTCACCCCACGACCAACCTCGCTTCGATCGCTCCCCGAGAGGCTATCGAGAAGCGTGTCTTCGAGGAGCGTAGCTCGCCGCGAAGCGCACCCGGTTCTCTGCGGTCAGAGTGAGACTCTGGCGGCCTCACGGAGCCGTTTGTTTTCGGTCGACAATGCCGGCGCGCCGGTGGCAAATGGTCGCACTTTCACCCCGTTCGAGCGGCCGGCGATTTTACGGAGACGGCCGCGGGCCACCAGGCGACGACGCGGTAAATTGGTCTCACAGGTGACGGCGTTAGTGTTACAGCGATACAGCGACGGCCGCGACCCGAGGGGACGCTCAGAGAGGGAGAGACCAAGTGTCATGGGAAGGTCAGTAACCGAGGCGAGGCACGCACATCAAGACGCGATCAGAGAAAATGAGCAGACCTGAGTGGTAATCATGACTGGCGACTGAAAAGAGAATCGGAACGTAACTACGGAACATGGTGGTCCAAAGCCGTGATATTATTAACCCTGCGGAAGATTGGTCTTGGCTATTGGACGTGCGAAGCACATACAGCAAACTAACATAATCTACAGAATACGATATGCAAAAGCCGGTCTACACAGCAAACCCAAGTTCCCTTACCACCTCACATAAACCGTTTCCACTCGCCACCCCAAAACAGCACAGGCCGTTACCCGACGGCACGCCGCCCCATGCACGCCGCGCGCGGCCCACCGCCGATGGCGTCATCCCTCACAAATGCCGCCTATCTTACCCATCTCTGTCCCGTCGGCCGGCCGTCGACACGTGCCTTAGAGGCGGTCGGCAGGTATCGTGTGCTGAACCCTACATTCCTATCGCTGGATCGGTAACGCGCGGCCACCCGAACACACTGGCACACCGCGGAAGGGCATATGACTAGACTGGGAGAGATACAGGCAGGTCGCATAGGGTCGCCAGGTGCATAGAGTGTGTGAACTGGTACAGCGACTAGGGTCACCGACCTCACTGCCTTTGGCCTCAGATCATGCCACCCAACACACACTATGACAAGTCACACGTCTCGCAGCGAATGGTCAGTCGAAAACGACACATATTTCGACCTTTTGATGATGTGATATCGACTAAATAAGATTAAATAGGATCTTTATACACCTGTAAGCATATACATTATAGATCGTAGGTATTTCTGGCGCCAATACGAACACTAGCTAATAACTAATATCAACAAAACGATATGATGTAAACTGAAAGCGGTCGGTGTGTACGAAATAAACGCACGCAGATCCTTAATTGAAGTGTGTTCATCCAGGGAAAGCCTCATTCCATAGTTCAGGCTCGCCACATCCACTTACAAGACTAACAACTAGGCACGGCAAAAATAACTTCCGAAATTCGACTACACATTACATATGTTCATCTACGAAAATACTACTTGATACATCAATCCCCATACGGCGAGACCTCGCATTTTTTCGCGGCACATAACACAGCACTCTACACTTAAATACCAAGGTCTTCTATACGTAGCTAAGTACAGTGTACAGGTATTAAACCAGGAAAATGACTCCTTCAAGGAACATACAGGGTGTCCCAAAAGTAAGGTCATCATTTGTTTTGGCCACACCGCCAAAAATACGCGATGGATAGAAATAAATAGGACATGATATGAAAGAGCATTTTATAAAATTTTATTCTGATATACATATGAGTCAATACATTGGCTCGTAGCCCCACATTTGCTGCTTTTCTGCATGGCTACCATTTCGGGCCGCGTGCATGAATAGACCTGCGTTTTACTTCCTCCACTATTCTGGAGCGATTCTCTGGTGAGATGCCGCTTATGTTTGCTCGGAGGGATCATCCTTTAGTTCTTCCCGGCTCGTTGGGTTGTCCTAAAAGACAACCTTTCCGTTGTGTACCCAGAGAATAAAAATATGAAGGTGTAATGTCAGGTGCCCGCTGAGGCCATTCAATGGCGTTGCCCTGACTGAAAATTACGCGATCTCACATCCACTCTCGGAGACAATGCATGATCTTCAGGACGGTGCAAGCATAGTCTCCATCCTGCTGAAACCACTGCAGGTTGATGGTGTCGGCACAGCTGCGTTGCGACGAGCGGAAGAACCACTGGGAGGACTCTCGGCCACCTCTCTTGATTTATTTTCACCCGATTCCCGCTGTCGTCCTCAGGACCTCGAAGCACTGGTGGCTAAGTATACATGCCCTGTGCGTACGTTATACCTTTTTTCTGACGTTTTACCGGTTGAGGCGAAACTATGCATGAGTTCAGAGATAGGGCGAGCTGATAGGGTCTGCTTAGGGCCGAAAACTGGGCGGTATTTACCCTTTGTTTTAATGACGGACCCTCTCTAAGAGTTGAATTTCGACCTTCTCAGTTTTATGCCTACTGCTCGGTGTAGTTATGATCAAAAATGGTTTAGGCATGCAAGAAAATAATTTTATGGATGTACCTTGCACGTGTTAAAATTGGAAGTGATTCGGACTCTTACTTCTCGAGATATTTAAGTTTTAAATCATGACCTTACTTTTGGGACACCCTGTAAAACATCAATCTTATTTCCGAGCAAGATTTTCAGGAAATTAACGACCATTCCTTGACGTAGTTCTCTTAGGCTGCAACAACACCTGCAAAGCCTATTGCCGAAGGACAATAAATACCTAGAGCTATTTGCATCCGATATCTCAGGGCGAAAGACGCTTCAGTGGCGTCACAATGTAGTGATTAACCGATAGGTCATAGGCTGCTTTCAAAGAGACTTCCCGACTCTTCAGTCTTCACCAATCATTAAAGCCTCCCTCCATAATAGTGACGCAATGGCGCCACAACATGACGTCACATCGAACGTTACAATCCGACTGTGTCCCGACGTGAAACAGCCGGTACACCAAAGTTAGGATACTTATCGCTTGCATGGAACAGACTCTAAGCAAACATGTCCAGTCCAGCACTGCCCGGTGCGAAGCAAGGTTCGTAACTGCGTTTCTTGAAGACGACTACAAGGCAACGCTTATATCAGGCGCAAGAGAAGCCGACATAAACAACAGTAGTGGAACTCTGGCGGCACTGCAGTAGCGATAGAAAACTGGCAAGCGGCGAGGTGCTGATGGTCGATCTCTGGCGCTAATTCGGCGGATTCTGACCCTTACCGCACATCCCCCGCTGTCTGTTGTCACCCCTCGGTGGCACCAGCTAACCCTGGACTACCACATTCCCAGCACCAGAGCGCGCTCGATCTTGTTCTGAAGCCAGTGGAGCAGCACGGTATCCTCCGACTCGATGACGCGTTTGTCCACTCGGAACCAGTCGTGGCTGTCAGTCTGGGGACAGAGAACAGCCAGGTGAGGGGTAGAAACTAGAGCGCGGCGGTGTGGCGTACACAAAATCCAAGCTTATTCTTAGCTTAGGTATGCTATACATCAGGACACTAACAAATAACAATGCTGAAGCAAACAAAAACATTTCCCGGATAGCGACATTTTTGAGTGATCGAACAAATCAACTGTTCCGATTCACTGACCTTTCTCAGTTTGAGCACGAGTTTGTTGTCTTCGACGCGCGGCACGCCATCTAGATCCGCCACTGGCACCGACCAGTCCAGGTCCCAGCTAGCCCAGAGGCGTGACGACTCCAACATCAGGACGTGCCTAGAAACAGAAACAGAGTCACTAGAGTCAGGGTCAGACATCAGGCCAGTCCAGGTCCTAGCTGGTCCAGAGGCGAGACGAGTCCAGTAGCAGGACGTGCATGGAGTGAACAGTCAGATGTCAGACGGCCCATTAGCCCAGATTTCAGCTACACTAGTTAGTAGGGAATTAGATACAGAAAGCACCATTAAACCTTCATTGCCAATGTCATTGCCATCTTAGAGAAAAATACAGACCTGGCCATGTATGTAAACCCCCGGACAAAGCATATTTCACCAGGCCTTCCCCTCCCCTCCACTCCAATAAGTCACCGCTCCCCTCACCGGTCTGTGACGAGGCAGATGTCGCTGCGCTCGGCTGTGCTCAGCGCCGCGTGTGCCAGGTAGGTGTCAGTCCGGGCCAACCGGCCCTCGCACACCGAGCCCAGCAGGTACTGGCCGCGCGCCGCATACGGAGAAAACGGACGAATACCCTGAGAAGAGGAGAGGGTGAAGTAATGACTCCAGATCGAAGGCATATCGCATAATGGGTAAACGTAGACGTATCGGCGTGTAACAGATGCAAGAGCAAATGTGGTATAAGGGCTATTGAGAGACCTTGGTTTGGCGATAGCCACAGAATTGGTTGAACTAAGTCTGCCGAACATAAGTCCCTTTCCGTTATCTATCCGTACTAACACATCACTACATATTTCCATATCCTTTGAGTGAAGACTGTGAACACCTTACTCTATCACATCACCACCTCCCATCGTACCGTGTTGGGATCGATCTGCCGGGGCAGGCGGGCCCGGATGACCTGTTCACCCAGCTCCACGGCGCGCGACACGCCGTCCATCGCCATGGCAACCATGTCGAGTACGCCGCCGGCCGGTTTGGTGAGCAGGCCGAGCAGGCCGCGGCCCACACCGCGGAAAAAGCCCTCCACACCTCCGTCCCGGCTCCCTGTGAGCAGGGTAGGGGTAGGTCAGGTCAGGTCAGGACAGGTCAGGTACGGTAGGTGAGGTCAGGTCAAGTCAGGTCAGTTAGGTCAGGTAAGGTCAGCAGCCCAAGCAGTCCGCCGCCCACACCACGGGAGATTGAGCCCTCCACACGTCCACCGTCACAGCTCCCTGGCGGGTGGAATTCAAGGCGGGCGGGAGCGGGGCATGGCGGGGTAGGGTGGAAACAGAATAAGAATAGACTAAACAGGGCCTCCAAAACTTTCAGGTCAGGGTAACTCAGGTTTGTACAGGTCCTACAAAGACCTACACGTCAGGGTATGTCTTTGTCCTACGGTATTCCATTTTCAGGAAACGGACAATAACGCAGCGGCCTTGCTCCGAGTGTATCACCCCGTTTGATCTTTCTTTTATCGCCCTCATGCCTGTACGGGTGCATCACAATGCCTTCTCCCTCTCTCCCTCTCCCCTCCATCGGCCCTACCTCTGTACGGGTGCATCACAATGCCTTCTCCCTCTTTCCCTCTCCCCTCCATCGGCCCTACCTCTGTACGGGTGCATCACAATGCCTTCTCCCTCTTTCCCTCTCCCCTCCACCGGTCCTACCTCTGTACGGGTGCATCACCAGTCCTGCCAGCCCGAGCACGATGCCCATGACGAACGTCCTGCCGGCGGCCAGCAGCGTCTCCGGCAGGCCCGCGTGCTGGTTCATCCAGATACGACGCTTCTGCAGGCGGGAAGACGCACAAAACGTTGAAGGCGCGGATTTTCGTGGAGGGAGCCTGATGAAGTTAGGGGAAACAAGATCGCGCATAGAAAGGGAGGGAGTGCATCTGTGTAGCATACGTTTGCGCTTGTCCGTAACGCTTACTGGACTACCATCTACCGCGTCAAGGCTTCAGCTGAATAACATTGCACTATCACCGCAATATCACGCTAAAATCACCTGCCTCACTCGGCCGACTCACCCGTTTGTAGTCCTCGTCGAAGCTGAGCACGGAGAGCATGTTACCGACCGACTCGGTGAGCAGTGATACGGAGGTGGCTGCCCCGCCGACCACGTGACCGAACAGACTCTGGGCGCCGCGGGCCACGCCCTCGGCAAACTCCTCCGGGCCCGACATGGCGCCCTGGCGACCGGGCGGACGGGGATGAGAAAGGTGCTAAGGTGCTTACGTAAAAGCGTTCAACAGTCAGAATGAAGAGGCGCACTGGAAACAAACTGTGGTGACCAGAATATAGCTGATGTAGAGTTATAATGAACATCCTTTATTGTCAGTGATAGTGAGATGACTGGACGTGACTGATCAATGTTCATCCTTATATATTAGCCTCTTACACAGTTACTCGGCATTCGGGTTGACAGGAATCGACCCTGCCGTCCATTTCAAGAGCCCACATACCGTCAACCTATACAACTCCGCAATCTTACTGACCAGATAGGGTTCGTAGAAGAAGTCGGAGACGCCGTGCGCAAAGTCCTTGATGAGTCCGTACGGGTTTCCGAGCACATCCAGCCCGAGGATGAGCACGTAGACCTCCTGCAGCAGCTGGTACTTGTAGTGGTTCTTCACCTCGTCCCCCAGGTCCGGCAGCGTCATCGTGATGCCGCGACGCTCGAAGTAGCCCAGTCTGAGGGAGAGCACGAGGTGGGATTACGGCATGATACGAAAACAATAACAAATGACCAAAGAACGGCACATTTTTTTAAAAAGAATATTTGTCACAATTTCAATACAATTTAAAAAGCCGATCACCGTCTTCCCTAAAGACAAAATTAAGGCCCTAAAAGACACATTCACTGCAAAATGTAAATTGAATACATGGGATAGTTATATTCCAAAGTACTCAGCTACTTCAAAGACCCTTACTTGAGCTCAGCGTCGGTGACCTCGGTCACGGGTGCTCCAATGCTCTCTGCCAGGAAGCCGAGTAGATCCCTCTTCCAGGCGGCCTCCTCGGCGGCCGGGCCGCCCGCCAGTGGCGCCCCTCGCGGCGAGAACGAGAACGACAATTTGATCGGCGACAGGTGCACGAACTCGATCAGCGCCCGCTCCATACGAGTCAGCGCCTGTCGGGGGTGGAAAAATTTGTTTAAGTTGGTAAATGAGGCTAGTCATAGTATGAGCTTAGGAACGACAAAAATACACTACACAGCGTCCTAATGATATGCATTGATCGTTGTTTTTGATTTATATTCCTGATGAACAATTACGACAGCCAAAGAAGCCAATCAAATGCAATGATACTCACATAACCGAGCACTAAAGTAACGATCATTCGTCACCCGTAAATTAGCACCCAATTTAACCCCACCTTGGGTTTGACCGGCACCAGCGGCTGATGTGCGGCCGATAGGTCCTGGACGAGTCCAATCTGACTGGACGGGGGAGGCGGCAGAAGCGGCATCACCAGGTCGAACAGGGACACCAGCAGACCCTTGTCCACCTCCAGAGAGAACTCCTGCACCAGAACCTTCAGATGTCTGCGGGAAAGAAAAAGGTATCAGAGACACGGGTTGGAGTAGTCAGACTGTTTACTATGAAGTACTGATAACCAATGCCAGGTTGCATTGATGCATAAATATCGCATTATCAGACACACTTGCCTGATGTTGAGCGGGGCGTTTTCGGTGGCGTCCCTGATCAGGACACACGCCTCCAGGAACGGAGGAACACCGAGCTTCTCGACCACGCGCCGCGGCGGGGCCACGCGGTGGAGCACCACCGGGAACACCGAGCCGGGAATCTGGCAGTCCACCTAGAGGGAGCACAGGGACAGTCAGAGCGCCACCGGGAACACCGAGCCGGGGATCTGACAGTCCACCTAGAGGGAACACAGGGAAAGTCAGAGCACTCTCCGGAACACACACAGTCAGAGCGCCACCGGGAACACCGAGCCAGGAATCTGACAGCCCACCTAGAGGGAAACACATAGAAGGTCAGAACGCTCCAGAACACAGACCGTCAGAGAACCACCGGGAACACCGAACCAGCGATCCGACAGTCCACCTAGGGGAAATGCAGAAACGATCAGTGCAATGAATGCCCGAAAGACAGAGCCCGCAAGTACCAATCAATCCACACGGATACAAGAGCTAATCTCAGAGCACCGTCAGAACACAGCTGAAAACATCCCACGTAACGTCGGTTATAGACCAAGCTACAAAGGTTTTCCGGAATACCATCACACGTCACCAAGGCACAGCTGGCGATGCAGCATCATCTAACCCAGCACTACACCTGCGATCACACTATCATCCTTCCCCGTCCACGAACATACCTGAGGCCGGTGAATCCTGAGCAGGACGTATCGCAGCGTCTTGGATCGCCGGTGGTGCAGCCACACGGCCGGCCGCTGGGACCGCCGCAGCTGACCGTAGAACGGACGCGTCATCTGCATCTTGGCCAGGTCCACCTGAGAACACGGACACAAATTAACGGCTCAGTTTTGGCTCTCAGGAGCAGCGGCGTAGTCGGAGATCAAGTGCAGCATTGTATTGACATCGGTGAAGTCCCCTAAACGTTTTATGCATCATATCTGAGAGAGAGAAAAAAAACGAGATATCACAAATTTAAGCAAAATGTCGATGTTTCGAATGAAAAATATAGCAGATAGCTGCACGATCTATCAACCCAAAATAAAATAATTGTACCAAGAGCACAAATTTGATATGACGTAGGTAGACCAAAGAGCCCTGGCGGTGGCTTTCCAGCTACCGCTGCGTTGCTGTGCCACCTCAAGCAACCGATTTAAAGAGCTCGGGACACAAGCACTTCCAGCCAAACATTTCTCTCACTGGTGTTTGGCCAAATATCTCTCCCTACCTCGATGTACTCCTTCATGTTGGCCTTGGCGCGGTCGTTGGAGAACTTGTCCTCGATCCAGGCGCTCATCTCCAGGTTAAGCGGCTTCCAGTCGTCGTGGACACAGACGTGCCAGGCGGCCGGCGCTGAGCGGACGCTGGCGTACAACAGCTCCTGACGGCCGGCCGTCACCTGGAGGGACGAACGGGTTAGGACCGGGTTAGGAAGGTGCGAAGATGATAGCGAGTCGACTCTTGAGGGTAGCGTGGTTTGACAACACAACCACCCTAGTCGATCAAAACAATTTAAAAAGTTGGTTAACCAGAGAACGGCACATCAATCTCGAATCTGCATATGCAATATCTGGCCTATATTCAGTCCACGCATTGCCTTTTGCTATATCTGTGCAATTTTGTACGTAATTATATGAAAGCCAATGTTAACTCCCAAGGGCACACCAAGTCTTTGCCTCCCGAGTCGACAACAAACAAACAAAGCTGCAGTGTTCCATTCCTAATACTCCAAACAAGACTATCCCAAGTCTCACCAGTGATAGTCCGGCGGCTCGCAGTGAGACGAACAGCTCCACCTTGGCCCTCTCGCCGTCGACCTGTCGTCGGAGCCGCACGGCCTGCCGCTCATCCTGCGTGAACAGCAGCG
This sequence comes from Amphibalanus amphitrite, assembly GCF_019059575.1. NCBI lineage: Eukaryota > Metazoa > Arthropoda > Thecostraca > Balanomorpha > Balanidae > Amphibalanus > Amphibalanus amphitrite. The sequence continues at coordinate 286,150 of NW_024881719.1, read as the reverse complement.
CCCGCTGCGCGCCGCTCATGTAGCTCACCCAGAACACGGCTGTGCGGTCCCGCCGGGTGCGGGGACGCAGCAGCTGTAACCGAGGGGAGAGGGTAGGTCAGTGGCGGATGACACCCAACTCACTGTAATCCAGGAATTTAACCGTATGGTTCGCGTTGCCACCGTACCAATAGGAAACGTACCATTATCCACGGTAAGGAAAATCCTGACCCTGACCCTGAAAAGTCATGCAGGACTCATCCAGTAGATCGGCTACCACCGACTATCCAGACTGCTACTTGGAACCTTATCAACGCTGACCCTTTTTTGTTGTTGTGTTAACTGTTAGGCCCTTTCGGTCTGACAACACCATTTCAGAGCCGAGAGGATGGTAGGAATTAGGGGGAGACATTGGTCTGGGCAGGCACCCTAGAGAGTCGCTGGGGCTGAGAGACGCCGACCAGCCCCCATCCCCCCCCCCCCCAGCACTCTCTGCACCCGGCTACGGGATGCGCTCCCTCGTGAGCAGCGTGCCGCTCCAAGGGAGCAGCCCGCATGAGATAAAGGTGCCTGTCCAGCCCGGAGGGGGGTTGCGGCGTGGAGAAGGATTTCAGCATCCTGAGGATGGAAAAGAAAACAAGAAAGAAAAAAGGACCCAAAAACCCCGGGGCCTCCGAAGGGAGTCAAGCCCGAGACGACTCAGTGACCTCTCCTCGCCTCGCGCGCTCACCTGTCTCTGAGCCGCCTCAGCTGTGGTGGCCTGCTCACTGGTCTCTGTGTCACTGTCATCTGTACTGCTGCCGCCCAGGGACAGACGAGAGCTGCTGTTGAGCGACTTCTTCAGACGCGAGGAGAGCCGCGCCAGTCGGCTCTCGCGCACCGAGTGCAGCGTCAGCTGCGCCTCGCCGAAACCGTCCTGGGAAAGCACGAACAGAACGTGATGACTGATGACTAAAGATCGAGTAGGTGTTGAGAAGCTGGCTCGTAAAATGAAAATACCCGTGCTGCGTAAAGCGAAGTAAAAGGCAACAAGAAAGTCCTTATACGAAGTTAAACAGCCTGTTTTATGTAGTTACCTTCTCAATCATTGCAGGGATGTCCACAGCTTTGCTGTTGTAGGCGTTCCAGAGGAGCTGCCTCTCGGCTGTCGGGTCCTCCCACGTGTACAGCATCGACTGGTACGGGCCGAGCAGCATCACCTGGCAGCATCAGGTCACTGTGGTCATAAATGGTCCTTCCAGAGCCCTTTACGCCGACAGTCACACTCCACATACATAGCCAGGCGACTACGTATGACATGGTCGACAATTCGACATCAATCGATACTATAAGTGTGAGGGTGGGTGGAGGTCGGTAGATGTGGGTAGGTAGGATATGTTCATTGAACTTATCATGAACATTAGCCTTACTCCCTCACGCCGCCCTCCTTCCCCTATCAGCGTCCCTTCTCGTGGCGCGCCGCGCCCTCACCTGTCCCGACGACTGCTGGTGGAACTTGAGGAACAGGTCGTCACAGAGGTTCTCCAGTCGGACGGGCGCATCACCGGCCGTGTACGGCTCGAAACAGACCAGGAACGGCGTCTCGACGCCGCCCGTCACCTCCACCACCAGACCCGACTGCCGGAGGTCAGAGGTCAGGTCAGAGGTCAGCATAGAACAAGGTAGATCATCGCAATCACCAGACCCGACTTCAGGGAGGTCACAGGTCAGGTCAGAGGCCGGTATGTGTCCCTGTAGGTCACCTCTACCACCAGACCCGACTGCGGGGTCAAAGGTCAGGTCAGAGGCCAGCGTACGTCGTTGTAGGTCACTCCCACCACCTGACCCGACTGGGGGAGGGAAATGGAGAGGTCACAACTCACCTCTACGACCAGACCATACTGGGGGGTCAGAGGACGAGTCAGAAGTCAACATTCAGCACGGCCAACATTCATCGCCCTCCTGCAGAGTACGACGTCACTATGAGGTACTCACCCCGCCGGCCATCCTCAGCGTGGTCTGGTGCGGACTGCTGATGGAGAACCACTGTGACGTCACTATGAGGTACTCACCCCGCCGGCCATCCTCAGCGTGGTCTGGTGCGGACTGCTGATGGAAAACCACTGTGACGTCACCCGGGAGTCGCGGTATTTGATGCTCAGACGAAGGCTGTTGGTTGCCGGCCAGAATGGCGTCACCTAGAAACGCGCACAACACAGCTCGATAGAACTGACGGCACAGCGGCAAGACACTGGACGGTGATCTCTTGGATAAAACGGGAGATGGACACAAGTGGACCTATAATATTCGTAGCATTAGCAACCAAAATAAGAAGCTCGAATGACGCAACCGGCTTGTATGGGCGCCAGCTTTGACTCTTTGCAACTGAACTCCATCTTATATCTAAGCCTTTCACAAGTTGGCTATTTGGGCCCATACCATCAAGTTGCTTTATCACCACCCATCCCCTCTCTGCTCTAACCTGTCTGGGGGCGATGTCTAGCCACAGGTCCGCCGACTCGTTCTCCTCCATAAAGAGCAGGTGGTGACGGGTGTTGTTCTGCAGCACAAAGTACGGCTTGAACGTGATGATCTTGGTCGGGTGCAGATGTGATAAAGACACCGACATCAGGATCCTGACGACGGGAGAACGGTGTTAGGGCAGACGCACGACCGGTGCAGAAGGACGGGGCTGGGCTGAACATCGGGCACCACACATCATTGCCTTGTTCAACTCTTCCAAGCATGCTCTTTTCTCCGGCAGCATTTAAACAGTATCTTTGCAACAAAGCAGCCTAATGGATTTTTCGCAAGCGTAGATATTATGAATCATGTTATCTATGCACACGTTAATTGCCATTTTCCCAATCTTCCAAACGTCAATCGTGTTATACCATTTGCCAACCCCACCTGCCCACATCTACCGACCTCCGCCCACCCAACCCCTCCCACACCTCCCACGAACCTGTACCGCGTGTGTCGCTCCTTGTCCCTGCACACCACCAGTCCGGCCGTCTCCACTGCACTAACGCTGAACGGAGGACTCCACGAGGACTGCTGGGCGCTCAGCTTCAGTTTGGAGGAGCCGCGGGGACGGAACAGCACCGGCTCCTCCGAGGGCACCAGCTCGCACGAGGACGAGCCAGACGAACACTGCGGAGGTCAGAGGGGTGGTGGGTGATGAGAATGTGACTGACTAACAGATGGATCAAGGAAAACTGATCAAGGAAAGACTGATAAACTTGGGAACTTTCCACAGCGGTTGGAGACGACATTTTGAGTGTTAGCGTTTAGCAGGTAAGAGCGAGATATGCGAAACAGAATGCATACCAACATGAAACAACCAGACCCGCTCGGCAAAAAAGGACTTAATTAGACATAAAGCGCAATTAAATGTCATATTCCATTTCATTAGAATCAGCCACAGACAAGCGATCATCACCGGTCAGCCCCATCCGTCCACCGACCTTGACCTGGAGCGGCAGGCCGGTCTTGTTGACCAGCCAGTAGGGCACACTGATGTAGAACTCCAGCATGGCCGGGTCGGGCCGGCGCAGCTCCAGCGTCAGCTTCCCGCAGCCGTCGCCAGGTGGCTCTGCCGGCTCGGCCGTCAGCGTGGCCGTGGCACCCGTGCGCAGCTTCTCCGACAGCTCCAGCTTACCCTTCCAGCGGGTGCCGCGGTAGCCGGGCAGCTGGCGTGGGGAGAGGGGGAATGTCAGTCATCGGAGATCAATAAAGATATCGGCAAATCTTTGCAGTCAGGTAAAATGGGCATTGATTAAAGAATGAAGTATAGCCTAGAAACGTGGGTTTCGCGTTGCCAACAAGTAACAACAGCATGTAAAGCAGACTCAATTATCAGAATGAGCCACTTCTGTGCTGCAGATCCAAATAATTTCTACGCTCCAAACAAAATTCACAGTCTGATCTAATATCAGTAAGAATAAGCACTAAGCACTAAGCAGCTGATGTTGATGTTAACCGAACGTGTAAAAGATTAAAAATGCATTCCACTAGTTCTACGTACCTGCAGAGGCACCTCCTGTTTATGAGTGGGGTCCATGGACGTGAGTCTGAGGACGCCGCCGGCCGGCACGCCGTACTCTCCGAGCAGCGCGGCCGTCGGGAGGTGATTGTGGACCACCACGGCCGGCTGCAGGCGGACGGTCATCACGGGCATACCGCGCTCACCGGGGGAGTCCGGCTCCGGGCCGGCGGCCGTGCCGTACAGTTCGTCCGGAGAGGGACGGGACACCGTCAGCTGGGGGAGGGGGAGGGGACTGTCAGCTGGGGGGGGGGCAAGAGCTTTAAGTGGGGGGGGGGGGGGGAGGAGATTGCTGTCGAGTAATAGATATCGTTTAAAGCTAGAACAACCACCGTTTCACTGGGGGAGCATGCATGATTCATCGTCATTTTAACATTATAGAAGTATTAATTTATTTCTATGTGAAACGAATGGAGTCATGAAGATTAAACAACAGGAAAAAGGAGGGGAATAATGAAAGGAAGAAAACAGGAAAAATTAATGAGGGAGAATGTGAACGCAGGCTGACCTGGGAGACGACCCTGAAGCCGTGTCCCGAGCTGGGCTCACAGCGCAGGAAGTGCGGCCCCGGCTTCTTCACCAGATCCTTCCACCAGATGGCGCCCTCGCTGATGTCGTGTCTGAAGGAACGGGAGACCGGTGGCGTGAGACAAACATCAACACAGGGGTGATACGCTGGGAGCCAACGAGATGGGTGCGATTACTGGAAATCGTATGACGGAGGAATACGTTTTCGATGATATATAAAAAAGCCTAGAGGGAACAGCAATCGATATATGACATTGAGAACCACTAATATCGCGAATTAGCAACCAACTAATCTGGCAACTTATCTAATCTTGGAGCAGATGTAACTTTATTTAGAATATCAAAACTCGCTAAACAACACTCATTGCACGCATACGCAAACCACAACACCGACTTCGCACAACAAACGAGACATTGCGAAGCCAGAAGATTGCTGAAAGGCAAAGCTGAAAGATGCCCGTAGCCTTCTCACACCTGGAAACATTCCGCACAGAGACGCTCGGGAAGACGCCCTCGCTGTGTTCCTGTACAGCTCGCTGCGCAAAGGCGTTATTCTCTGCTACCCACTGAACAATACATTATGCGACATAAAAAGCATGTACGATGTAGCCGAAGCATCGCAATTGTATAGGCAATTGTACCTACTATCATAGCGAATGCGCCAGCCGTAGTAGCGAGTGTACTTGAAGACCTGCCGTATTTTTTTTTTCGTAACATTTCTACTCACCTCCAAAGCACGTTCCATAAGCAATTTTCAACATTGAACAGCAAAGAGGTTACCTTTCTTTATTTTATCGAAACAGTAATTAATTATGCTAGGCCAAGATACATATGTTCCCTTTATAACGCCCAGATAGAAACTGTTTCCACAATCATAGAGAGCAGGAAAGGCAGCATGCTTGGAAAGCGACAGCAGAAAGAAAACTGAGAAAAGTCTGAGGTTCTCGACGATACTGAGCCGAACTGACGACCGAACCGGAACTACCGTCCAGTGGTGCCGGCAGCTCACCGATCTAGGGGGCTGAAAACACAGGGATAGCATGGAATAGATTCTGATAGTACACAAGGGTAGATCAGAACGACGGAGAAACACATGCTTGCATGAACAGGGGTGATCGTCAGATGGTGAAATGAGAAATCACTAGCTAAGTGGCACCTGTTCATTACAAGGTGCTCATGGTGCACACATGCAGGAAAATGACGGTTATAAAGGATGAATATGTGCAGAGGGGTACGATTAAAAGAAGACATGCCTCCGGGTCCCCTATGCCTCTACTGTCCCAAAATTGTGTGCGTCCTACCAGGCGGTGATATGTAGAAAAAGGATCTTACGGAAGTGAATCTTTTGGGTAGGAAATGTCGAAATGTACTAGAAATACGAGGGGGTATCGGAAAGTTCTGATCATCACATAGAAGATGTAGACTGATCTTGATTATTTTTGGTTGGTATTATATTTGGCTCTTAAGAACAATGTTCCCGCAAAGAGAATCCTGAGAAGTGGTTTTATCTTATGTAGGAGAGACTTAGAAGTAAAAAAGATGAGTATTGGGCCCATTGAGGACCGAACCGTCATCCAACTAATGCATTTGAAACGGTATCACACTGAGAAAATACATCAAGAACGTGGAATCAGTTTATGGCGAGGAAAGCCCATCTCATGCACTTACCGAAAATGAAGAAATAATTTTCAACTTGGTTGCACGGCCCTTGCAGGGGAGTCAAGAAGTGAGTGGCTACCAGTGACTGACAAAGTGGTGACTGTGAAGGAAGTGGAGGACCTCATCCTTACAGATCGTCGTGTGACCTTTCAGATGATTTTGCAACAGAAAGGTCTCAATGCTGGCAGTGCCTGAAAATATTATCAGCGAAGAACTACAGACGATAAAGGAGTCAGCCCGCTTAGAAGTTCGTGTGCCTACTTTGTTCAAGAGAAAAATGCGTCTTGGCCCTTCGAAATCAAAACTAGGCCTTTTTTAGGAAATTGAAGACATCTTCGATAATTTGATGACTTGTGACGAATGCTGGGTCTATGTGCATGATCCAGAGACAAAAAGATGATCAAGAAATTTAAGCACGGCACATATGTCCTTCTTAAAAGGCGAAGATGCAGAAGCCGATATGGAAGGTCAATGCTATCAGTGTTCTGGATCTGGCGCAGGATAGTCAGTACCGACTGTCTTGATGATGGTCGGATAATGATAAGCAAGCACCACTGCACACTTTTGAAGAAGCTGCGAGATGGCCTCAAGCAGAATCGCCGCAAAAAAGCCAAAGAAAGATGTTTTATCCGCACCGACAGCGCTCGCGCCCATTCGTCCTGAGCTGCGATTGAAGAAAGAACATGATGTGGACATTAAATCCTACCGCATCTAAGAAATTCACCTGACCGGGTATTAACTGACTCTTGATTGTTACGGGAGATAAAGAATCCACAGTATGGCCGGTGATTTAAGGACAGAAATGACGTCATTGATGAGGTGGAGCAGTGATTTACGGGACAGTGCGAAGGTCCTACAATGACCGCCTGAGGCAGCTCAAGAAACGATGCAATAAGTTTGCGATCGTGTGTGGTGACTTGTAAAGGAGCAATGAACATCATGTAAAAAAATCAAATTTCTATCACATCTCATTCGTGGTGATGATCAGAACTTTTCGATACCCCCTCGTATAATAAGACATTTAATTTATCAGCAGGTTGCAACTATATCAGTACGCCAAACTAATTCCTGGTAATCCCACTAACTACAGCTGTTCTCACTGACCGTAGCTTCCCCCCCCCCCCGCACACACCTTGTGCCCTCCCCACTGACCTGGTACCGACGGGCTGAACCAGCAGCCGGCAGTGGTAGGCCACTAGCAGCGGCACGGCCGCCGTCTCCCCCGGCTGGAGGACGCGCAGCTCCGCCAGCGACCCGAACGGGTTCGGGTGGCGGCGCCGGTCTCCGTCCGACAGAGCCAGGGCCGCCTCCTCGGCCTCCTCGACCAGACCCAGCGCGCCGGCCAGCTCGGCGCGGTGGAACAGCAGCGACACGGGCGCCGAGAGACCGTTCGTCACCTGGGGACGGTGCGCCGAACGTGAGGTTCAGGGAAGCGAGTTTGACAAAAGTAAGTAAATGGCGAAGTACTTGTATGAACAGCATTATGACATATATATGTTTTCAAATATAACCTTATGTTCAATGATTGCGAAATGCAAAAGGTTCCAAAATTAATTACAAAATGAATATATTTCGGACACTGTCCTTCTTCAGTTCAGAATTGCAAATTAAATCATTTTGTCACAACAGCGCCAGAATATGTCGATAACAGCTAAGTTAGGAAGTCTCACATTGGCAAATTCTCGCGCAAAATAGACAACCATCTTACAGTTGAAATGTTCACAAGGTACCCTTTCATATAAATATAATACATGTGTGTCCACAATTTACACATTAATTCATCCCTATCATCTATCAATCACTAGACCACAGCATCTAGTCGTCTATTCAACCATCGAACCATGCAATCCGTCAAACATCCAACCATCCATGTACTCACACATCACTCAGCTATAGATAATTAGACAATCAAGTCATCAAAGGCCACCATCTTACATCAAAGAGCATAAGTACCGTACCATTAAACCATTCATACAAACCTCGAAACAATACTCAATCGTTCAATCATTCATGTTCATCCATACATTCATACATTCATTCATTCATTCATTCATTCATTCACTCATTCAATCATTCATTCATTCATACAATCATCCAATTATTCAATCCTTCATTCATTCATTCATTTTCTCACACACCATTCATCAATATGGTTGAATATAAAAGCCACTTGTCATCAATACACACATGATCAGTGAATCAGTGGCAAAGGCATCAGAACAGAAGACTTTACAATAGCGACGTTGTAAATGCTAGAGTACTACAGGACAGGATCAGTTCCTCATTTCTTTCCCTTGGGCGTTACCCTTTAAATGATGGCCCAGGCCGCTATGTTGCTGTTTAGAGCTGGGCGAATCTGTTTGATCCAAAGAGACCAGCATAACTGTGTAACCAGAGTTATGTTGGTGAGACGGGACGTTCGGTGCGCCTCCGCTACAACGAACATTTGCGAGATGCTAAAAACAAGCGGAATGACTCCCCGTGGGGCGAGCATTTCCGAACACAGCATCCCCAGTGTCGGCCGGGACCCCATAATGTAAGGGCAAAGATTCTGCAGGCATGCGATGACAGTAGAGGCAGGAAAATAGCGGAGTCTCTTTGGATCAAACAGATTCGCCCAGCTCTAAACAGCAACATAGCGGCCTGGGCCATCATTTAAAGGGTAACGCCCAAGGGAAAGAAATGAGGAACTGATCCTGTCCTGTAGTACTCTAGCATTTACAACTTCGCTATTGTAACGTCTTCTGTTCTGATGCCTTTGCCACTGATTCACTGATCATGTGTGTATTGATGACAAGTGGCTTTTATATTCAACCATATTGATGAATGGTGTGTGAGAAAATGAATGAATGAATGAAGGACTGAATAATTGGATGATTGTATGAATGAATGAATGATTGAATGAGTGAATGAATGAATGAATGAATGAATGAATGTATGAATGTATGGATGAACATGAATGATTGAACGATTGAGTATTGTTTCGAGGTTTGTATGAATGGTTTAATGGTACGGTACTTATGCTCTTTGATGTAAGATGGTGGCCTTTGATGACTTGATTGTCTAATTATCTATAGCTGAGTGATGTGTGAGTACATGGATGGTTGGATGTTTGACGGATTGCATGGCTCGATGGTTGAATAGACGACTAGATGCTGTGGTCTAGTGATTGATAGATGATAGGGATGAATTAATGTGTAAATTGTGGACACACATGTATTATATTTATATGAAAGGGTACCTTGTGAACATTTCAACTGTAAGATGGTTGTCTATTTTGCGCGAGAATTTGCCAATGTGAGACTTCCTAACTTAGCTGTTATCGACATATTCTGGCGCTGTTGTGACAAAATGATTTAATTTGCAATTCTGAACTGAAGAAGGACAGTGTCCGAAATATATTCATTTTGTAATTAATTTTGGAACCTTTTGCATTTCGCAATCATTGAACATAAGGTTATATTTGAAAACATATATTTGACAAAAGTACGTTGACGGTGTTAGTGGCTCGGCCCGTTCGCGTACAGACAAACCGCCACATGCCACAGCTTTTCCGGACGAACCGCAATCGGCCAACAATGCTTATAAAACAACACAGCTGCAGTTGAACAATGTACTCCCAGCCCTATAGACATCCCTTTCTCCCTACCCAGCCCACTGGCCGTGCCCTTCCCCACGCCAACCTGCAGTGGTGAAGTAAGCCGCACGCTCTTGTGCTGACCCCGCGCGGTGAGCTCCATCAGAGCCTGGTAGGTGGTGACGGTTCCATCAGCCGCCCGTCGCCGCAGCGCCACCAATCGACGCAGGGAGCGGGAGGGAAGCAGCGCCAGCGTCGGCTCAAAGTCTGCACCAACAGACAGGTAGAGCGTTACATACCAGGGAAAGGTGGAACTGACAAGCGACAACATTATTCAAAGCCAGAATAGGGACACATACACACGATAGGCCCAAACCTTGATACATAAAGGCAGAATCGGGAAATTTGGCTACGCATTCTGGAATAGAATGACGTGTCATGAAGTGTCGCCTAAGCATTTGCTCTGATTTGCTAAAAGTACCAGACATTAATCTTAATCTGCATACGCCCTGTAGAGAATTCAACACTTGACTGACTTTCTGCCTCGATGCGTATTTTCTGCCTGACGGCCAGGTTGTACAGCTCGGGCAGCGTCTTCTCCTCGAACTTAACCGGCGCCGTGACGGTGGTCAGAACAGAGCTCATCAGCTCCTCGATCTTACTGCCTCCGGAGCTCATCCTGTGGCCGATAAATCCACGGTGAGGTAAAATGTTACACAATTCTTAGCATTGAACACTGAGGTGATTGACAATTTCATCTATGATCAAAGTGTTGAAGAATATAATGACAGATATCACCGTAAAAATACACTCACCGTGATGCGCGAGGTATTTTTATTCCGAAATAACCGTAACCTGCTCCGGGTTCCCATAAGAATACTAAGTAAGCTCGATGTGTAAACAAAGGAAAAGTACGTACCTCCTCTCATCCCACACATCCACCCGCTGGCTCGTTACCTGCGATGGCAGTGCTCCAGAGACAGGGTGGGGCTGGTGCTGCGGGGAGAGCCCGGCACCACATCGCGCGTGGCAAACACCACTTCGTCACACAGCTTGTCATGCTTCACACGGTCCGCCTGGGGGAGACATTGATAGGACAGTGGGCGGGGGTTACAATGTGACTCGACTACGTAATTACTGTCACTATAACTGATGCTTATAGAATAGCAGCAGTGACCGACTGTAAGCGATAGAAAAAAGGTACATTTAATGAGTTGTATGGATAGAATTAGACACCTATCATATTACGCCACTAAGCTTCCGTAACGATAGCATCAACGTTCAATATAAGTTTGCATTGAACAGTGAACATGCCACACACTCGTCTGACGGTTCAAAACTATCGAACTATCAACTGTCACTGACAACATCGCGGGACTCCTACCTTGGCCTTTCCGACGACGGTGACGGAGAAGTCGCCTCCCAGCTGGTTGTCAATGTCCAGGCCGAGTTTGCAGGTCATTTGACGGCCCTCTTCCGTGTAATCATCGTCCTTATCCGTCGTCCACTTGGCCACCTGAACCAAACACATCCAATAAGCCCCCTAAGTGCACACGGTACACACAACGTAGCACGTTGTTGTTGTTTGTTTGTTGTTTGCTCGATTTTATTGAATATTTTCGTACTTCGACACGTACTTCGACAGCGAGCGATATAAAGTCTGTGATTTTACAGAACGAACTAAAATATACAGAACTACATGAGACAAATTATTTCGAGGCTCTCGAAGAAGACATGAAAACCTGGGAACTAATTTTAAACAGCTAACTCGAGTTACGTTCAGCCGTAAACGCCCAAATAGGCCAAAATTCAGCGACGTCCACTATGCGGCCAGCACCCACACATCTTCCCCATTGCCGCGGTCCATCGTCCGATGTCTCACCTCTCTGAGTACATTGATGGCCTGCGGGGTGACCGTCAGTTCCAGCGGGTCTCGGGACTCGACCAGGACATAGGTGGCCAGCTGAGAGGGCACCGACGCAGGGGTCACCACCACCTCCGGACCTGCGGGGCGCCGGGAGAGGTGTGAGCCACGGCGAGTTTTTATCTACCGTGCCTGCTTATCAAATAAGACGAGCTTTACAAACAATCACCAAAAATTATAACAAATTATAATACACAGCGCCATAAGTCAGTGAGGTCGCGGTTAATACAGCCCCGTGCACGTCTCACCGTCTGGCTCGTCCTGGGAGGGCTCCTGGAGCGCGGCCTTGGCCTTGGCATCCGTCGCCGGGTGCTCTGTGTCCGACTCGTCCGCCTCCTCCCCGTCCTCCACACCGTCCTCGTTATCACTGGTGGTGTGAGGACGGGAGGAATCGTGTGTTAGAACAATGGCGGAGGACAGTCATAACTTGTGATTGGAAGGCGTGCAACATTAGTATCCGAAAATAGACAGTTTTCAAACCTGTTCCTATTATGAGAAAACGAATGTGCGTCAAATTCATCATTCGTTCGTAGAGCAAAGGTATCGCGCCGATCATCATTCCATGGTTTACCTGGAAAATAGATGTCCGAATGCGGCGGCGATCTTTTCCATCAGACCGTCGTCGCTATCGGAATCGGAGTTCATCATGGAGCCCACGATGTGGGTGGAAGCTCCTGCAGCAGAGAATGGACACACCCAGGTCACAGCTGCCAGTCCACGCTCATATGAAAAAGTGCCCACTGGAAACGGATGCACGTAATGGCAATCGACATGCAGGGTACACAAGACACATAGATCTAGCCTGCATGTGAGGCCTCGTCAGCACCGTTCCTTTATGACTTCTACAATAAGACAGATGTTAACGCACTAAAACTTCCACCGACGTCCATCTCCCGACTCACTGGTTTTTCTGCGCCGCGACAGTCTGCGTGTTGTTTTAATCGGTCTCATCTTGTGCTCTGTCTCTGTATCTGAGTCCACGGAGCTGGGTGTGGCCGATCCCGGCGACGGCACGGTCAGGGTTGTGGCGCCACCGCTGACCCCGCCGCCGCCGGCTGACGCGTGGTCAGGCTGGTCCTCCGGCAGCGAGGCGCCACAAGAGATCGGGTGCGCGCCGCTACGGAACACCTGAGGGTCGGGAGCGCGACAATAATGTGAAGGGCGCGGAACCAGCGTGGGATGAGCTTGGTTGTGATCCAGATACGATGAATAACCAATAACTATTGCATACTATGTTTCATAAACCATTGCATACCGATACATAAACGAACGAACGTCAGTAGCCTTGTATACACGCATCCAACGACTAGCTTACGCACTAAAAACGAAAGGATTCACAATCCTGCAAAAATGAAAAAAATGTATGCATCATTTATTTAGTGATCAAAATGTCACCGACCTTAAAGAGGACCTCGTAGGGCCTGTATGCCTCCTCCTGCTGTAGCACAGGCTCCAACAGCGGCTCCCACGTGCCGATGTCGTCGCTGAACGTTGAGACCTGCAGCTGGATCTCGCCTGTGGGCAGAGAGCAGAACATAGGAATGATAAGGTGGCAGTAATCCAAATACTTTGGTCCGTAAGTCCCATTGGTTTCAGCAGATGGATCGCATTATCTAGGTATTGTTCACCTGATTTTCCTTCAATCACCATCCATCACTCAGAAACTTCCCAGTCTATGATCGGAGTAGAGAAACACCAACAGATGAAGCAAACTATAAACAATACAAGCTCAGATCCACCCTACCTTTCATGTAGGGCAGCTGACTCCAGTCGCAGACCAGACCCTCCAGGGCCGAGTGAACCATGATGACGGGGAACCTCTGGTCCTCTTCCTCCCTCTCAAACACCACCTGTGGACACCCAGACACCGTTATCAAAACTGGGGAGATACCGAGTGAACCATGATGACGGGGAACCTCTGGTCCTCTTCCTCCCTCTCAAACACCACCTGTGGACACCCAGACACCGTTATCAAAACTGGGGAGATACCGAGTGAACCATGATGACGGGGAACCTCTCAAACACCACCTGCGGACACCCAGACACTGCCGTCAGGAATTATGATTAGGTACTGGGAACATCTGATCCTCTGGTCAAATACTTCCCGGGGATGACCGCGTAAGAACGAGAAACCGGAAACAGAGGACGAAACGTATGACATTGAAGAAGAAGAATATAACATCGGCAACAAAGAAATTAAGCGTGCCGAGGAAACGGGAAAAAACTGTGGAACGTTTCGATCAAAATTACGAAGGGTAAAGTTGTGACACTTTCATTATAGAGACAATAGCAATGACAAATGATTGCAGACTAGATTTGTTTCATAAGCCTTTGTCAACTAAGGCACAGGTGGGGCGGCCATGTTACCCCGCTCTCCCCTTCCAAATTGGAGCTTTGTTGACCTCTGTAGGCCAAATAGCTAGAAGTCACGACGAATAACTTAGGTCACGCATTCTACACCTCATAGGCTATGTTGTGTGGCAGTTTAAAGCGGGCCCGAGGCGTCCCGAACCTTGGCTGAGCCCGGGCTGAATATGGATTGTCTTGAGAGACATGCGGTATTAGTGGCCGCGCACTTTGGTAGTTGTTATAGTACCTCCACCCCCGGAGCAGGCCCGGAACCGGGTGCCGTGGCAGTTCGCGGGGCTGATGGCCTGTCCAGTAATGGGCCCAGCCCCGGCAGAGCACCAGGACACCCACTCAGACCAATGTCTCCCCATAATTCCTATCATCACTCCGGCTCTGAAATGGTCTCGTTCGACCGAAAGAGCCTAGCTCAACAACAAAAAAATGACAGAGCTGTAAGCTGTACGATATACCTGACAATTGACATGCTGCGTTTGTTACTAAACTACCGGAAACCCTACTTCTCATTGCATTGCTAAGGCATCGTAAAATATCCAGAGTGGCATAAAAATTGTAAATGATAGTTCAGGTTCATAGGGTAAATTGTTTTTTTTTTCCGGATTCTCTGTACCGTACTAAAAGTCCTATGAAAAAATGCAAAAAAAAAAAAAACGCAGCAAACATCAAATCAATACATACCGATATTTCCGGAAGTCGAATCTCCAGCGACTCGGACGGTTTCTTGGTCGGGAAGGCGGGCTTCGAACAGCCGTGTTCCCCTGTGTATAGAGGATACACGGTTGTAACTCGGTGTATCAAATTAACATAAGCTCACGATAGGGCTCACCGTCAGTCATCACAAATGTGTATCTGGCAATGATGTCGTTGGGACAAAACCACACGCAATATTGAAATTGAGGTCAGCAAAACGTATAATACAATACAATACAATACAATACAAAACAATACAACACAATACAAATACAATACACAATACAAAATAGACTTTCGTCTTCAAAGGTGACTAAAATCGTGCTCATTGGCGGCGCTAAGGAGCACAAGCGGGACAACTGCCCCCCCCCCCCCCCTCGAAACTACGACCAAGCATCCCCTAAGATCGATACAGATCCGATGATAATTTGGGGTGGCGGGGGGAAGGTCTACCTCCATCCACCACACCCACCGGGGTCCTCGTCCAGAATGCTGGGCTTCTCGATGGTGCGCGGCAGCCAGATGTTGTCGGCAGTCGGACTGGACGGCTCTCCGTCAGTGGAGGTGGGCCGTTCGCAGTCGGCGTGCAGACGGCCCATCGTCAGACGCACGTCAGACACCACCTGCAAGGGGGGGGGGGTCAGGGGAGGTCTGATTTCAAACTCTGACCAGATATGGATAATGTTGAGTGTCTCGCCACCACTCACCATCAGCGGACAGGGGTCAGTTGTCATAAAATTGTCCAAAAGAACCAATACAGCTCACCAAGCTGTGAAATCGACTCATCCCATCCCTCCCACCCTGTTCCCTCCTCCGGTTGACCTGCCTGCGCCAGTGTGCGGACCACGGCCTCGACCAGGTGCACGGTGATCTCGCTGCCGCTCAGCACCATAGTGACGGCCGACTCGCCGTCCGAGGCGGCGTACGACAGGGACAGATCACACGGCTGCAGGACGACCCTCTCCAGACGGCGCGGCGAGCCCTGCCTACTGCGGCACAGCTGGGGAGCGAGGGACAGGGCGGTCAGAGGGTCCGGGTAACACAGTCCTGCCGGCTGCGGCACAGCTGAGGAGAGCGGGACGAGGACGTCAGGGTAAGACAGCGCGGCCAGAGTCGGATTCAGCATCCCGGGGACACACTGGCGAACGTGATGAGAAATATACTGGCTTTGGACCGCATTCAAGACCTAATGCTTGGAAACAAGTGGAGATGCCTATCACCAAAGTGTTGCCAGAGAGCAATTATATAACTGAGCATTTCTATTAGCCTGCATGACTAGCTGGAATCGGCAATGAAACATAATTTAAATCCTAGACCAAACAAAGCCAAGGCTACAACAATTTGGCCGTTTTTTTTTTGTAGGGTCTGTGTGCGCGTCCCCTACTAACCTGCAGTCCGGCCAGTGTCAGTGACCCCGACCGCTGCCCTTGCTGGCTGTCAATACGAACCATGAATGTCCTCTACTGACCTGCAGTCCGGCCAGTGTGAGAGACCCGGACCTCTGACCCACGGCGCGCACATAGCTGGCGGCCACCTCGGCCCGCAGCACCAGCCGCCGACCGGTGGTCTCCGTCGGATCGACCAGCAGGACCAGCTCGGGAGTCCGCAGCTGAGCCGTCACCGTTAGACCTGGGCGAGGGGGGGGGGGGCAGAGAGTTAGGTCAACGAATTGCTATGGGGTGCCATGGTGGGCAGTCACCGTTAGGCCTGATACATGATGGATAGATGTAAACAGGGACAGGGTGACGAAAGGTGAAGGCCAAAAACAAAATGAAAGCATAGCGCTTAATAGTCATTCAGATGGGCGAGCTGGATCTATAAAAAGCGGGTGAAATGCTATCAGCTTCACCAATATTACTTCAGTCATCAATTGCAAATATGCCCATAAGACGCTTCCCTGCGCAGCTAGCAGCATCCGACGCGGACCAGCGGGCTCCTGTACAGTTCATCCCCAACGCACCGGTCTCCTCCACAACGACCGGCGTCCTGGCGTCCGAGAGGTAGCCGCTAGTGCTGCCCGTCGAGCTGGGGCTGCCCGGGTGGTCCATCGGCATCTGAGGACAAGCACAGACACCGGCGCTGCTCTCAGACAGTCGGATAACACGACAAAAATACATACACAAGGGCGACCCAGTAGATAGGAACAACGCCTTCGCAAGGCGTTTTTGTGTTCAACTGTGCGCAATTTTGTTCACTGCAATAATTGAGGCTTGCTTAGTTTACTGAGACTATCCGAGACTGACCTTGTCGCTCCAGACGGGCGCGGCGGCGCCGGCGTCGGCCCGGTCGGCGGCCGGCGGCGGGCACGCGTCGCTGAAGAAGCCGTGGATGAGCGCCACGAACGGTACTGAGAGCGTGACCCGGGTGCTCTCCATGAGTAGACGCACAGTCTGATCACCGGAGGCGGCACGCTCCACCACCAGCTCCAGTAGGGAGCCGTCCTCCGGGGTGGCCGACTCCAGCAGGCTGGACAGAGAGGACAGTTAGTGTCAGTTCAGCTCCAGTAGGGAGCCGTCCTCGGGGGTGGCCGACTCCAGCAGACTGGACAGAGAGGACAGTTAATGTCAGACAGTTATAGGGAGCCGTCCTCCGGGGTGGCCGACTCCAGCAGACTGGACAGAGGACAGTTAGTGTCAGTTCAGATCCAGAAGGGAGCCGTCCTCCGGGGGTGGCCGACTCCAGCAGACTGGGCAAACGGGAGGAATGGAGGATAGCAACAGTTAAACCTAACATAATGGAAGCAAGCTCGCATATACACAAATACTAGTACATCCACACACATCAATCAACAGACACAGGTAATACAAAACTTAACCCTCGCCCATGTAGGGGGGGGGGGGTGCAACCCCCCCCCCTGAGGCTTTTCGGAAATAGTGCAAAAACGGCGGCGCGCAGCGCCGCCAAATTTTGGGTACCTTATGGGGCAAGCCTTGCGCATCTTTTGATAAAAAAAAATTTGACCGGGTCATGTCAGGTCACGGAGTTATGACGTCACAAAGGGAACAGCCTCCGGCCGGATTTTCACAAACTGAGTGCCAACGCCCGAGGTTTCCTGCCAGTGGTACGGACATCGGTTGATGGATCGTGATGAAACTTCCCATGCATGTTGGGGCAAGTATTGGCTATCATATGGTATAAGAAACTTGACCGGGTCAGGTCAGGTCACGGAGCTATGACGTCACAAGAGGAACAGCGTCCGGTACTATTTTTGAAAAGCGCCCGAACCACTATTTTGCTAATTCTTGTCACCTCAATGGGAATATGCAGCAATATTAGCTTCTATAGGGAGCAAATGGACCTCCCAAATCCAAAAATACAATCAGATTTCAAAAATTTAAATTTTGATTTTTCGAATTTCTGCCGCCGACTGTGACCTTGCCGACTTCCGGCGCTCCCAACGCGCCATTTTTAGAGCTAGGGAAACGAAATACATACCAAACGATAGAGAATTGATCAAGGAACACGATAGTGAAGGTTTCAAGTCGATATCTCCCACCGTTTTGCCGCAATCGCCGCGGAAAGTTGAAAAAGTCTATTTTTCCGAAAATTTGACCTTTGACCGGTCAAAAGTAGGTCAAATGTTGACCTAGGACCAAAAAATATACCACCAATCGCGAGATCTCGGCGAGAGCAATCCGTTGGTCTTTTCCGCTAAGCTCTACGACGCTCCGTTTTCAAACGCCAAGGGGGGGGGTCGCACCAACCCCCCCCCCCTGCATGGGCGAAGGTGGCAGATCGCCGTTTACGGGCGAGGGCTAACCGGTATCGCCAGCCGGGACTACGTGTTCTTGATCTTGAATAGATCATCGATGTAAACCCAATGGTAACACGTCACCCAGCTATAAGTAAAGTAATCTTGGTCCAAACTAGCATCTCCACCCGTCTGCCACATATACCTTTTATATTCACCTCTCCCCCCACCTATCCGTGCTTCTATCCTCAGGATACTGAAATCCTTCTCCTCCACACCGCAACCCCTTTCCGGGCTGGACAGGCAACTTTATCTCATGCGGGCTGCTCCCTTGGAGCTGCGCCGCTGCTCCCGAGGGAGCGCACCCCGTAGCCGGGTGCAGTGAGTGCCTTGGGGCTGGGTGGCCTGTCTTCGGACGGGCTCAGCCCCGGCGACTCACTAGGGTGCCTGCCCAGACCAATGTCTCCCCCTAATTCCTATCATCCTTCCGGCTCTGCAATGGTCTTGTCGACCGAAAGGGCCTAACCCAACAAAACAAACAAACAAACCTCTCCCCCAGACACGCACCGTTTGACGGCCGCCGGGCTGTCGGGCCGGGCGTCCGCCAGGGTCAGCTGGTGTAGCGTGGCGCGAGCAGACAGAGAGCGGTCAGAGTACTGCTCCAGCTCCAGACGCGCCTCGCCCACCTCACAGCGCAGCAGGGCGTGCGCCTCGTCACGTGCCGGAGAGTTCGAGTCAGCCGCCTGGGGGAGAAAGAGGCCAGGAAAATTAGACTCGGGTTCATGTTATCTATGACTCGGAGAATAGCGCGAACTGGGAGCAAGGATTCTACGCATCAACGGGCTAACATATTGTGAATACATTGTTTTAGTTACCATATAAACAACGTTTGACTGACGATGCTAGAAGCCTGCAGCATGAATTTGTGAGCAGTGAAAATGAAGGATCACTATGGGACGAATTTCACCTCATATTGGAACGAATTTCACTTCATATTGGAAACAAACGCCAAATTTTCTACACATAAATGGTGCGTATCTACTCCGCGAATTTTCCTCTCTGGGGAGGCCACCTACCTGGGCGCCGCCGTCCTCGTACAGCACGATGGCGGCTCCGTCCAGCGCCACTGACACAGAGGTCTCCGGGCGCGCCTGGCCCGAGAGGAACACCTGAAGACGTTCACTGACTAGCTCGTCCACGGCGGGAGCGCCGGCCGCCACCGGGCCGGCCAGCTCCGGAGAGAACGTCCGCCAGCCCTCCTCTGCTGGCGGGGAGAGGGGAAAAAGAGTGGTGGAACATGAAGTGCGGCTGCAGCGATTAGTACGCCCGCTATGGACACTAGGAGCGGAAGTTGCTGAATTCAATCATATGTGAAAAAACACCAATATGTCGGTAAAGCAGATTGACGTTATTATACGTCCTGACAGAAAAAAAATGTAGAACATAATTACGAAATTTACGGCAGAAAACATTATTCGCGTTTAATCTCGCACAGCACGTCTCGTTAAAACGCACCGCACTCACAAGCGAACGACGAAGGTGACACATATTCAAAGCAAAATCAGGGCAAGTAACTCTACCACGACACCTTCCTCACCCCGCCACTGACCTGAGAAGCGTCCCTCGGCCAGGTTCTCCGACATGACGCTGTAGACGAGCGTGACGTCGCTCTGTGCTACGTCCAGGTGCAGCATCTCCAGGCTGGCAGAGACGCTGAGCGGCAGCACGGCCGCCGGCGCCGGGGACACGGCCCGCTGCACGTCCACCCGCAGCTCCGTGGGAGCCAGAATCGGGTCGATGATCTGTGAGATGGAATGGAGAGGGTGGTGAGGCGAGAGGTAGCAGAAAAAGTAATTGTAGTGACAGAGTTACGGCAGACGTGAGATGCTAAAAGAACGTGAGAAAAATAGTGAGTTACTGAAATGAGGGATGAATTTAGAAGCCTCTTTGAGTATCGTTGAAGCATCCATCCCGGAAGCATCACAAGACACTGTACTATGACCGTCCCTCTGTTGGTCATTCCATCTATCTTATCTTTCGGTCCTTCACTAACCCGCGAGTCTCTGGCCCTTCCGGTTATCTCACCTCCAGATCGCCGCTCATGGAGAGCATGGCGCGGCTGATCTGCATGTCCCGCAGACGGATCATGATGTTGTCGATGACGTGCCGAGACGGAGACTCCTTCAACTTGATCAGGTTCTCCACGCTGAGGTCGCCTGCAGGACAGTGGGTGACAGCGGGGTTGGATTATCGCCAATTATACGTGGTCAGAGCGTATGTTGTGAGTTGCTTATATTAGACATAAAACAATGAACAAGAGCTTTGCAGTGGAGGTCATCCAAATGGTCTCTTATTTTAGCTAAAACAAATATACGATGACATCTGATTATGCTCAGACGCTATTTTTTTTTTTCGGGAATAATAAAAACCAACACAAAGAAAGAAACTGATGACGCTGAGCAGCAAAGGGATTCGACAAAACAACTTCCTGTGCACGTTTTCAATGCACAGACCACCCAACTAACCGAGGTTGACCAGCAGTGTCTCCCTGGAGCGCGAGTGGGCCGGGATGACGAGCAGAGGCGCGTGCAGCTGCACGGACAGGCTGAGTGTGGGCGCCTGACGGTGTACTCCGGCCACCCCGTCAGCCAGTCGCCGCTCGGCCTGACGTGCCGCCCAGCCGCCCAGCTCGGCGGCCACGAACGGGGCCAGGAAACTCTGAGAAAGAAAAACAAACGCAGATATAAATATCAGCTAGGAAAGCCTATTTTCTAAGGAGGCATCAACATTTACGCGCACCAAGAAGCCCACGGCCACCAAACTGCGTGTTGGCGAGCAGAGGTGTTCCACCTTTAAAGGAAAAAATAAGAATGGCGTCACGAGCGAGCGGCCTGCGCAGTGCGCATCATACCTGCATTTCGGCCACCACTTTGTGCAGCAGGAGAACGTGAAGCCGGCCCACCCGGAGTCGGACCGAGCCCTGCGGCTTGACCGGCTGGTCCGTATCGAGCGGCGACCGGCCGCCGGTCATCAGCGACACGTTCAGCTCCAGCAGCTTGTCGTCCTCCATAGAGATTATCTGAGGGAGGGGGTGAGAAAACGGCGAGCAAGTAAGAACACGCCTAATGTTGCACTGGGTCATAAGCGGTAAAGTGAAATTGTCAATGATAAACACATACATGTAATCACTTTCGACATAGATAACAGTAGAACAGATAACAGTAGAGTTCTACTGTTATCTATGCTTTCGATTAGCAGCAGCAGCCTGCAGACCTCATAAAAAGCAAATGTAATGTGCCCCGACTATAAGCTTGGCACGATGTGTTTGACAGAGATGGTTTAATTGAATCACTCATCGCCGGTTTGAGAGAAAGCCTCTGGCTGCTGAGACGGCCAACAGTCCCAGCCTGACCTTTGAGTAGAGCGTGGTTTCTGACGTGTCTTCCATGGTGAACTCGTTCAGGGAAGCCTTCAGGATCATCTTATCGTTGGCCTTCAGCTGGCCGTCTACTTCTGCTCCAGTTACCTGTCGAAAAAAGGAGCAAGCTTCAGAATATGATGCATGAGTTACGTTAGAACTCATGAACATTTTCAAATGACGAAGAACTTCGTGATGCAGTCTAAAATTCCACATCACAGCGCAAGCATACACAATCACCTCCAACAAGCCCTTACCCTACGAACTAAGCACTCACTGACCTTGATCTCGACAAAGTCCGAGTCGGTGTCGCAGAGTCGCGCCACCACCTCCTGCAGACGGAGTGAGCCGCTGAACCGCGTGGCGCCGGCGGGGGTGGGCGGCCCGTCGGCGGCGGGGGCCGGGGTGAGGGCGGGCACGGGGGCGGCGACTGGAGCAGCGGCGGCGGCGGACGGCACCGCCACAGACAGGGCCTTCGACGGCAGCCTGTCGAGAGGGAGATGCTGCCTGTCGGTGGTTCGTATTTTACACCACAAAACATCATTGACACTTGAAATTCGTTTTTTATAATTCAAATCGATAGTCCATGCCCTTGAACATTATGTCGGCCATCGGCTCTCACCTTCAGATTTTTTTGTTACTGATACGAGATCAACGGCTTTTTCTATTCATGTAAAGTATTTAAGCGAAAAACGATTGTGTTGCATTGTCAAAAATCACACTAGCTTCCAGGGCATCGCTCTTCCCTGCGCTCATGACATTGTCGCCACTCACCGCTCGCCGGCGTACTGGAGGAACTTGACGAGCGTGAGGACGGCGCCGCGGTGGAAGAGCACGTTGATGGTGCCGATGTCCATCACCAGGCTCTGTTCGACGCTGTGGAAGACGGTGCTGAACTCCGGACAGCTGGGGCTCACCTGACAGGACACATTGGATGTAAGAATAACGTAAAACGAGGTTACACTCGAAACATAAAAAAGACAACTCGGAGACGATTATTAGTTTGATTCATAGGTTTTTTAACGTCGCCTCAGTCAGGTAAGCGTCAATTCTTCTGGTCCGGTTTACTGTTTTTCGGAACTGGAAAAGGTTGAAGTCAGAGAAGAGCCCTATACTACTGAGCAAACACTGGTTGGTTGAAGGTTGAAGTTGAAGGACACTCAGGTTGAAGTCAGAGAAGAGCCCTATACTGCTGAGCAAACACTGGTTGGTTGAAGGTTGAAGTTGAAGGACACTCAGGTTGAGGTCAAAATGAGACCTATACTACTGAGCACACGGACGGATACCGCTGTCCAGTTTCCTATAGAGGACCGATTCGTGCCTTACCTTCCTGTAGAGCACGGAGACGAGCTGTCGCTGCTGGGCGGTGCTGATGAGTTCCAGGTACTCCCCGCCATTGGTCGAGTGCAGTTTGTCGACCAGCCGCAGGCCGGAGAGGGTCAGCTGGGCGGCCGGACCGTACCGTAGCTGGGCCAGCTCCACCGACAGTGAGCTGATTACCAGGAGCAGGTAGGGTCGGTCGGCCGCGTCTCCCGAGCGGTCCAGGTGGATAGATACCTGCCGGAGAGGTACGGGGCGGGTGATGGTAACTAAAAGTATGACAACGGCGAAAGTAAGAGCAAGCATGATTGGGACGGTGTGAAAAAAAGAAAATGTAGGTGCATACCCGGTGTGCTATAATGGAGAAAATGTATCCAGAGAAGCCAGATGAAGCATGTGGTAGGTATTCGGCACCATCATAGGATGTTCAATGGTTACCAATAATGGCACAACGTGCCAGTTGATACGATAAAAGCTCGGGTAAAAAAAAGACAACAAACAACAAAAACAAATGCCGTTCATGCGACTAAAGGTATGCATTGTAAAGTCCCTCAGCACCGCTCAGCACCTACCTCCGGTATCTGAGCGCGCAGCATCAGACTGAGCACGTTGTGCGCCGACACGTTGTCCTGGAAGCCGGGCTGGTCGACGGCCCTGGCCCACTGGCCCGGGTCGCTGACCTCAGAGTCGAGGTCGCCACTCTGCTCCATGATTCTGTGGATCGGAGGCGGAGGACGGGGGTAGAACCAGCGAATGGCGTACAACAGCAAATCCAAAGCATAGGTAGGTACCTGTTACAATGTGGCTGAGCTGAAGCCAATATGTCGTAGAATAGCTCGTAGGTATTACAATTCATGAACGCACACGTACTTTGCCTTATCACAAAAAGAAAACATGCGCCATGCTTCTCCAGCATTTCATCCCTTTCCAAAAGGAAGAGTCACATCCCTCCGACCGTACCTCTGCATCAGCTCTGTCCCCCTCACCTCTGCACCTCCGCCCCAGTGGAGGAGACCGGTGTCGAGGCCGACGGACCGCCATCGACGCCGTCCTCACCGGCCGGCCGGCGCCGCAGTTTCAGACGCAGCTGGCGACGAATGCGGCGCAGCTCCGCAGTATCGGCCTCCAGCTGGGGAGAGCACATGGAGAGGTTACATGTCGGAGAGAGGATAAAAAGTGCTTGAGAAACGTAGTTAAAGGGCCTTGGAGAAACCGTTCAGAGGTTGTTGGTCAAGGCGTGGGAAAAGTCCACTTTCATTGACGAAATTATGTTCTAAATTCATTCCGACTTTGAAACCTCTGATTTTCCTCTCAAGTTCAAAAATTTTAGATCAAGTATTCATAATCAACGACCCCTTATCCTTAATCATTTTAGCCAAATGACAATGTATCACAGCACACATCTACAAAATGATCCTTCACCGAGTTCTGTTACAGACGTACAGACCGGCAGTCGGCGTCGCAGAGGCCACTCTCGTCCCTCACTCATGCACATTTTCACAGTCAGACCAAGGCCATGCAGGCCAGTGACACTGAAGTGATGATCGAACACCACACCAATTAGCAATGTGAGCTTTTTCATTGGAATATTGCATGCCACTCGAAAATGACACTCTTTGTCACGTAGGCGAGGGCCAATAACAATAACGTTACATTTACCATGACCCTAGTGCTTTGAATCAAATGCTATGCCTCCACCAAATCGCACTGGGGTGACTTTCACCGACAAACGCGCTAGTGTTAATATACATATATTCTAGACTTTAGAAGTTCAGAGTACAATAACATGTTAGACATACACCGAAGGTGGCATGCAGCGGGCCTGTGAGACGAAATGTGAGTGGTCAATGGCAAAATGCGTTGCAAAAAAAAAAAATACATTTGAGCTGAAGCTTTGTGGTTCTGGCAGCGTACCGTAGGAATCTGAGAAGAGAAGAGAAGCTTCAGGGACAACAAATACGAAAAGCGGCGAGAAAGAAAGGTCAAAATAGTAGCCTGGTAAATGGCAATCACTATTCTAAAGCGCATCCTCAACCCGGCTATGATAAAAAACGCATCACGTAACATTCAGTGGAAGTGAATGTGAGATTAATTCCTTCATCTTCAATGACAATATCACAGGTATAAGGCACGGGGTGACAGAAGAAAAAAAAATTAATGGTCAGTCCAGAAATACCTGTGAACAATGCACCGCCAAGAAAACCATGGCATCCGAATGAGTGACTAATGCGCATAAAATGGTTAAAAGCTTTTTATAATTTGCGCTAAAAGCCTCCCTATTATCAATAAAGCCGACGATAAGCCTGCTGCAGATACCCTCTCGCGTTATCCCACGCACCTGACACTCGCGCAGGCAGAGGTGCTCCTCCTTCCTGGGCAGCGCGTCCACCGTGTCCCTATACTGCAGCGGCCGGGGCATCGGCAGACGCTCGCCAAAGTCCACCAGCCGCCGGATGCGCCGGTCAGACAGGTTCAGACGGCAAGCGCTCATGGTGATGTCCAGCTTGTGTCTGTGAGATAAGGGAGGGGAGGGGGAGGGCGATAGAATGGAGTGAGGTGACGACGGACCGAGGATGTAACCGCTGTCGCTAAAATTAGATGGCTACTCAAATGCAATGGCTTCTGTATGTCATAGAATGAAAACGATGACTTATTGATTTCGACACTGTTTACCTTCAACTACAGCATACAGCCTTGCTCTGGTCTTGCTTCCAACTGAAGCCGGTCTACTCGCATTTGCTAACAATTATCAATCGCATCTTTTGCTCCGAGGACTGCCCCCAAACCAGATTGCCGTTTTTCACCGCTCGGCTCGACGTCCCGACCAAGGCCATAGTCCCGACTGACCTGGGTACCAGTGTGTACTGCTGCTGTACAGAGTTGGAGAATACCATCTCTGCCTGCACCTTGGGCAGCAGGTGGTTGTCGGAGGCCGGCCGGCGCCGGTTGGCGCGCCACTCATCGCCTGAGGACAAACCGTGAACTAACATCAGTCACTAATCGGCACGTAACCACCAACCTGGATGCCGTCAGTGCTGCTCAAGGCGTGATGCCGCCAGGCACGTAGCCAGGATTTTGCACAGGTAGGGGCCACAGGTTGCGGCCTAGTGTCGTACCCGTTCCCAAAAGGATAACTCCTCGGATTTGGCCCACTATTTTTGGGCGTGTGGTACAGCTGTTTTTATTTATTTTAATTTTTTGTTTAATTTTATCTTATTTTTCTCCTTCAGGGGGCATGGCACCCGTGCCCCCCCCCCCCGTGGCTACGTCCCTGCATCAGCTCACAGGGAGTCGGAGATAGAGGTCGGTCATCATATAGCACGCCTTTGATGTAAAGCCCTATTCAGAGGATATTCACCAGCAAACGCACGCAGCTAACCCAAATATCGAAGGAGGTCGCTCACTAAAGAATCAAGAGCAAAAAACAGCTGAAAAGCAGCTGCAACGCTGCAATTTGTTTGGTGTCGGTGTCGTAAAACTCCGGCTCTTATTTCAAGAGAGTCGTTTTCAACGTTTAAAAGATTTTTCGTAGTCTTATGCATTATTGAACCTGTATTTCATTTTAAACCGAACAAACTCACAGCAGCAGCATGATGTGTAGAATCTGGACCGTGTGGCTCCTTGTAAATGCGAGGTAAGTCAACTACGCTTTTCAGATTTCTTTCATGAAAAAATGGCATAAAACCTTTTTAAGGACCATTGCAAGGGAAACTTCGATGACTCGAAATAACTTCCAGGAATCCCGAGCGTGTGTTCAAAATACAAAACAACAATTTAAATATCCAGTCTTGACGCATCTCATACCTATAGTGAAAGCAGTTTAAATACATCTTCAGAATTGACATATGAAATGCTGTTTTCAGTGTGGGAGCACAAAGGAGATCAGTCGAATTCATTGACGAAGGCTTACATATTGGACCAGGAACACCGCAAGAAGCCATCGAGCAGGTAACATCAATCCACAATGTCTTACCTGAACGGCAATAAGTGATAGTCAACGCACTGACAGCAAATACCTTGGCTCGAATCAGCCCCAACGACTATACCTATTTCATGTTTACAACAATTAGCCAGATTCTTAGACGCTAAAAGCTGTATAGTGCCGTCACGAGGAACCGAAGCAATAAAGTGATTCGCTCGAAACGTGGTAACGAGGCGTTTTGACTTAAATTGTGTTCATACATTTATGATTGCGCTAGCAACTATTAGGGCGAATTGTCCCACCCACACGTCCACTCGCTCGCCCTGTTTCAGTTGCCGGCCAGCTGCCGCTGCCAGCGCCTGCCGTCCAGCGCCTGCTGCCGCCATCCGGTACTCCGCTCCCAGTGTCAGGAGTTCTGCCTCTCTGGCCAGTGTCCCTTGCCCCGGGAGGACCACCAGCAGTGTCCCTACTGCTCCAGCAGGCTCCAGGCCCGGAGTCCACAGTGGTGTCCGTCCTGCCTGCGTCAGATCAGAGCACTGGACATACCCAGATGTCCCTATTGCGACCGCCGTCTCCAAACACGGACTATGAGCGCCTGTCCTCACTGCGGACGGCCGCTGCAGCAAAGGGGGGTATCGCTCTGCCCCTGCTGCACCTGCCTCTGTCTACCACCGGATGATAAAGAAAACACATCCACCACCGTCAGACCTAAGCGATACCTGGACAATTCTCCCCTCGCTGAGGATCACTCACTACCGAGCGGCTTTATTCGCTCCCTCAGTCAGCTGGTCAACCCTCATCCGCAGCCTTTCTGGAGTCCTCTCCGTCGCCGGAAGCGCGCCATCATCACTCAGAACGGTTACGCTCTGTTGATGGAGACCCATCTTGGTCCGGGAGCGACCTACACACGCGGAAAACGTCAGCTGATCGGGCCTGCCGGCGCGCCCGTCCGCGCTCCTCAGTTTGACGATGAAGATGACCCGTGTAAAAGGATGTTCTCCTGTCGTAACGGCGGCACGTGCGTTCGGAAGGCGTTCGGAGAGGTTCGTTGTCGCTGTCTTGAAGGATGGAGCGGACGGTTTTGTACTCATAGAAACTGAGGCTTGGCTACCCAGCTGCCAACTAAGCGGGACACGTATACTTACCTGGCGGAAAGCATGTCTACAAGATCTTTTTTTGTAAAATACGCGCACATGAGGGGTTTTGTGATGGTGTATGATATTTCTGCAAAGTTTAACTAATGTGTGCTTGCTGGGCATTATGTTTCGCTTTGTGTGTTCGTTCACTATTCGGAGTCTATGGCAATACCATGTTACAGGCTACAGCATGCAGAGTGTCCTCGATGAGACTGTCAGTGAAACGTACCGGAGTCGGCGAAGAGCAGCTGCAGGTCGGTGAGTGTGAACCGATACCGGTCGTAGACCGCCTCCTCCAGCTCTGCGCGCGTCATCTCGGCCAGAGCTCCCACTTCCAGCTGGGGCTGCAGCTCGGAGCTGACCACCAGCCGGCCCAGGTCCACCACCAGCAGGTTACCGCCGCTGCAACCGGCAGGGAAACCATGTGACAGGGAAACCATGTCCACCACCAGCAGGTTACCGCCACTGGAAACCGGCAGGGGATCAGGCCGGTTCAGACAGGTAATCATGGTAATGTCAGAGGACCATGACAGGTCCAGCACCAGCAGGTTAACGCCGCTGGAACCATCGGGGGACCAGGGTTTAAGCTGGGAACCATGACAGGTCCACCACCAGCAGGTTACCGCCGCTTGAACCAGGAGGGAACCAGGGTACAGACAGGGAAACCATGACAGGTCCACCACCACCAGCAGGTTACCGCCGCTTGAACCAGGAGGGAACCAGGGTACAGACAGGGAAACATGACAAGTCCACCGCCGGCAGAACTTCGCTGGAAACCATCGCAAGCGTATGGTACCGTTACAAATAACACTCGTACACTGTTGTGGCCACCAAGAAATAAGGTAGTAAGACCCTCGGGGCTGTCAGGGAAGTGGGAGGTCCCTTAGCAGAGGTTATGTCTACTCATTCCATTCTCGATCCAAAGTTTTCGTCGCTATAAAGGGAACTTAAGACTCATGACTCACTGTCATTTGATTTCATAATCCCAGACGCAAACGGCGATATTACAGTGGAAAAGGCCTACATTCATACTCCTCTTCCCACTGGAGACATACGACCGAGCTGAATTAGTCGTGCCGTGATCTCACCTCTGCAGAGTCCCCGTCTCGGGTATGACCAGGTAAGGGCTGGCCAGGTCCAGGCTGAGCTGCAGGGTGCGCCTGCGGGAGATGGCCTCCTGCAGGGCGATCCGTCCGGCCTCAGTCAGCCGGCTGAGCTGACCGCGGGCCAGCTGAGCAGCGGCGCTGAGCGTCAGCTGCGGCGTCTGCAGGAAACTCAGCACCTCCGAGACCGCGTGCTGGAATAGGGTAGGGGTGGGTTAAAACGGAGGCGACGGCAACGGGAGGGCCGTCCCTTCCAGCATCGCGTACTTGCATTGAGGAAACATACCATTCACAACACTACATTGATTTATGATCGGTTTATGATCCACTGAATAATTACTATCACAACACTTTGCGAATAACTTAGTTTACACGCACATGCATCGTTCGTCTTCAAGCATTCTCTCGTATAAATGTACCTCGGAGTAGACGACTTCGACCGGTGAGACGGACACGGAGAGACCAAAGTCGGCCGCCGGAGGGTTCACCTCAAAGTCCAGAGAGAACACTGGCCGGTGGTCGCTCTCTGAAATAAACAAACACACAGTGCACGTAACGGTCAGAGTGGAACAGTATACAGCTATTGCGATAGGGCGAGGTGGTTCGTGTAGCTGTTGCCAGAGCAGTTAACAGACGACGTGAAAGGAATGCAAGTTTCCTGGGACGTGCACATAAACAAATCACAGCGAATGCTACAATTTATGTCGAAACATCGTCTGCCGGTTATAATTTCTTGTATGCCGGTATCCGTATCCATGAAAATAACAAGGTGGCTCATTTCAGGCTAGTTTTGCTCGCTCACTCTCCCTCATCTCTTCCGTACCGTGAATATCGGCCGGTGACACGATGGGCACCAGATCTCTCTCCAGGCTCGTGCCCTCTCCGCCCTCCCTCCCTCCCTCCCTCCCTCCCCTCGGCTCCCGTACCGTGTATATCAGCCGGTGACACGACGGGCACCAGGCCTCTCTCCAGACTGGTCCCTCCCCTCCCTCTTTCCCTCACTCCCCCTCCCTCCCTCCCTCCCTCCCCTCGGCTCCCTTACCGTGTATATCGGCCGGTGACACGATGGGCACTAGGTCCCTCTCCAGACTGGTGCCCTCCACCAGGAGGCTGTGCGCGCTGGCCGAGAGGCGCACGGAACGGGCGGCCGGCCTCGTCTCCACGCTGCTCACCAGTTGGCTCACAGTGGCCACCAGCAGCTCACTGCTGTGAGCCAGCAGCGAGGCGGACAGCGTCGACAGAGTGACGTTCAGCTTGTGCTCTGAGGGAGAGAAGGGAGGCATAGTTGTGTTTTGTGTAAGTTCGTACTGGAATATGTCAACAGGACTGGCATGCACTTATCGCGCATCTGAATTGGTGGCTGGTGCAATCATTGAACAGTGGCAACCGCTATCAGCAATTACCATATATTCGATAGTGCTCCATATAACGGTATTTTAAATTACTATATCTTTCATAATGGTAAGAGGCCTGTTCTCCGATCTTCCGTTAATGCCGTATCCAGTATGATAAATCAGGTTCATTACGCACATCAATGCAATCATCGCAGAGGTCAGTATATTGACATCTAAAAACTCGTTGCTCAACACTGTCCACCTGTCATTCCCTCATATACTGACTGATGTAGTTTGTGGGCAGATCGGTGACATCCTCCTCCTGGCCGCTGTCCGCCATGCCGATACTCTCATACAGCTGCTGTTTCTCCTCGTCAGTCAGCTGGCTCCAGACGGTCCATCCTCTCACGGAGGCCGGGTGCACGAGAGGCTCGTCCGCGTCCGTGTCTCCAGCGCCGGCACCGCCCGTCAGCCAGCCCCACCAGGTACCCGTCTCCTCCAGTGGGGGCGTCTCGGCGGCGGCCGTCTCTCGCCGCGCCAGCTGGGGGTAGAGGTGGGGTCAGAGGTCAGAGGTCAGGGGTGCTGAAGGTGCTAGGTAGGGAGTCTCGAGAACTAGCAAGACAGGTGACTGAAGGATAAACGGATGTCTATGAATCATCGGTAAGAGCCTATGAAGGAGAATTACTGATGTTGGGTGGTAAACCTGCTGTATGGTGCGGAAAAGTCGCTTAGAAAATCCCTGTAGTAGCCACAGAAAACCAGCACAACATATACATGAAAAGTGCCTACTCGGCGTTGTCTCGGCAGACGCCAGTTGCCGTCACCAAACATGCACCGTCACTGGAGCAGGTGTGATATATCGGCCACAGGTGCCGGCAGAGACGCCTCGTCTGCTGCCGTGTCATCCGCTCAGCACATGACCGGAGCGGCACACGCTACTAAGAGCCGCCCAAGGCCGTATAAGGGCCGCCACGCACGGGTGTTTTTCGTACGGTACATTGAGTTGCGTTGCGGCACGGAACGACGCATCACGATGCGGTGCGGCACACCCGATATGGCTCTGTGGGAAGAGAATGCGGCGGGATGCGAACCGAACACCGCAAGCCTGACGAAAGCGGATGGACGGTAGCGCACCGCAACGCATCAAAAACGCACTCGTGCGGGGCGGGCCTACCGCTCGAGGTAGACACTGACAACAATTCGGCGGACAGTGGATAAGGTGTCAACGGTAGCCACAAATAGTCAGTGAGTAATTACACTGGTGTAAACACAGTACAAGGCCCAGGTACAATTACCTATCACAGATCACATAATACTGTGGCGTATTAGTGAAAGAAACAAAAACGTTTACCATGCAAAGGCTACAATGGCGCTAAAATAAGCAACGCCTACCTTACGGCGGGTCGATTTACGGTAACAATAAAACCAATATTTCATTTTCGTCTTGTGTAAGTACAAAGGGACCTACAAATAGTAGCCACTGAACAGAACCTCTGTCCTATAATCCCGTAACCGTCTCACAAGCTATCACCTCAATTTTGGCCTCCTCCCTGGCCAGCAGGATTCCAGTGGCGTCCAGGCCGTCCTCCATCTCCTTCAACTTGTCCAGCAGCTCCACCTTCTGGTCGGGGTCCTCCAGGAACGTCAGGTACTCGGCTCGGTACTCGCGGTACCGGCGCCTGAAGTACACCGGTACACGACGTCAAAAGCTCGACATGAACCACAAAGACTGGCAGTTATTTTTGGAGAGTAAGGGAAATGATGAATGACGTTGCTAGAGTTGAGTTTCAGAGAGAATTTTCGTCCAACGTTTTCATATTTGATGCGCTGAGTTCCGTCGGATATACATTCCCAGAACGCGTAAATCATTCGCATGATATCCGTTGCCCGGCATGGCGACGTCCGTTTCCCACTAAATGCATACGTGACATGAAATGTTACTGCCCTGTAATACGTGCTTTACATGCGTTTGTGGTCGATGTGACGAGCTGGATCAATGCTTTGCCAATGTACTTGACAAGTTTTAACGGCGATACATTGTGATTAGATATCCAGCTCGTAAAGTTTGGTGTCACCTGTCTGCTTAATGCGACGTCGCCTGTGATAAACGGGACATTACCTGTGCTCCTTGATCCGTTCCCAGGAGTACGGACGAATGGTCTTCTCCACGATACACGTATATGCGTATTTCCACCATTTCGCAGCATTGCCGTGAGGCTCCACAGTGGGCCGGTATTTGCGATATTGACTGAAAAGAGATAAAGAATAGAATAAAAAGTGAGCGATTCAGTGCGTTTCTACTCCTTGAACTGAGTCCGAATGATGCAGACAAGCTCATTGCAAATCCTAGCACATATTTATTGATATCCAGTACCTATAGCCAGAGGATGTGAGTGGAAACGGTATTTTTCACTCTTTCGGTACGTTAAAAAACGTTATCTTCACACCATCGTATTATCACTCACTCGAAGAAATGCCGACCCCCCCCCCCCCCCATAATCTAATAAATAACATGTCATCGCATTCAAGCTAACCAATATTATTACGGGCTAAGGTTCCCCGTCATCTCGCGGCCGTCCCGTCACTGACCTGTTGACCTTCATGCGACTGAAGCTGTCTGCCGCGTGCACCAGGCTCAGGTACTGCTGACGGGACAGCTGCACGCTGGTGTCCTGCAGCACCAGATCGGCCAGCAGGTGCGGCACCGTCCGCTCCGGAGACAGGTTCAGGATCACCTTCAGCTTGGCAGACAGCGGCTTCACCACTGCAAGCATGAAGTGATCCCCAGTTACAAACCAAATCTTGGCAGACAGTGGCTTCACCGCTGCAAGCATGAACAGTCATGAATCGATATAAGTATCAATTCAGTAGCTTTCGAACACCGTCGAAAATTAAGTCTGAATAATTATGAAGCAATGTCCAGGCTTCATTGTTCAAATGTTACAGCCATATAATACAGAAGAAGAAAGGTGTAGATGAGAATCTAACACAAATATTACATCCGTGAAGTGAATCACTTATGCCAACTGCCATAATCTTTTGAGAACTTCTCAACACATGAGGAAGTTCTTGCACACATCCATTTCACGGCTGTGGGGCTTCCGCAGACTTTGTAATGCCGGAAGAGCACGAAACGCTCGCCCTTTCTCAAATGATCTCCGGAAGGCTAAAGGAAGCCAAACCGAGTGCCGCGTTAGATGCAACTTCACCCGAGTTGACGAAGGCTCTATACTGTCAAACAAAGGGAAGATTATCCGGTACTGACCTTACCTTTATGCCTGACCGAACAAACGGCAGTTAGACAACCATCGATGACTCACCGTAAAAACGCATTGAATCATGTGCAGCTGCGTGGCCCTGTACAGCCCACGCACTCCACGATATCGTGTTTTTATTCGTGATACCTAATGCTTGACAACTGAAATCAGTCTTGTGAACCAATCTGACCCACGTGGCCCACATTTACTCCCAAATACCCATATCAACAAAGCGCACCTCCCCTCCTTTCCTCTCCCCACTCACAGAACTCGAGTCGCTCCTCGCTCACAGCCATGGTGTTTAGCGTGTCGGCCATCAGCGCCCTCCATCCCTCCTGCGCTTCATCCGTGTCCAGCCGGCCACGGTCGCAGTAAGGGTTCCAGTAGACCGACATGGACTCCAGTCGCACCAGTTTGTAGACGCTGCTCGCGTCGGCACCGACCGTGGCTGGCTTCCATTTGCTGACGACGGACGGAGGAGTGGAGTAAGGGGAGAGTGGTCCGAGCACGCGAGGTGAGTAGGAGGTCATGGGGTTGGTGATGGCATGGAATGGGAGTTGATGGATTTGCGGTTGGACAGTACGAGGTATCCCCATTACGCATAGTCACGTATTTCCCCGATACAGTGCACGGCAAATGGCCGCTGAATTTTGTCAAGCATCAGGAATTATACCGTTCATATATGTCGTGATCATCGTTCTGGAAATGGTAGAATGTCTACGGATATCCATCTCGCCGGGTCCAGACGCATTAGGGCACGACAGGTTGAAGCTCTTTCGATACAGAATGCCAACACCTACCTGTTGGTGGTCTCAGCCGAGATGCTCTGGATGCAGAGTCCGGCCGCCAGCGGACAATCGGGCGTGGATATCGTGTCCTCGTAACGCACATGGATGCGGTTTACGAACACCTGCACGTTCTTCAGAATGGTGGCCACCAGACGCTCGAAGAAGCCGGCCGGTTCGTCACTCGCTACGGAACAAAAACACGGACAGATATAGCTAGGTCAGGGACAAGCGACAAGAGATAAATTAGAGATGAAAAAACATCTCACACGAGTTACAGATATGTATACTTAGTCGAAACTTCACGAGCATCAGCGTTGAAACTTGTAAGGAGTAAGGACTCATGCAGCGATACACAATGTCAGTTCTGGAAAGTTGTGTAAAATCTGTCCAAACAGAGATGGGAGGATGTAAACATTGAGTCTAGCGACATCAACGATCCGGGTAACGAGATAGCAGTGGCATTCCTGCCAGGAGACGGCGCATAAAAGTTGGACGGGATGTTTGGAATAGAAGGGTTGTGCCATACAAGAGGAAGTATATTATGTAAACCATGGTGGCATACGTGTATAAAATGCATACAACGATCGAAGGTAAACAAAGCGAATTACTTAAAGCGACATGTACTTACACGAGAGCCTCAATGTTAATCCAGCTGGTATCTACCGATCAAAGAGCTTAAAAGCTGACCTCATGATTGGAAAGCCGTAGAACAGTTGCAACCAGGGATGCGGAGCCGTGGAAATTTCAGACGGCTCCGGCTCCGGCTCCGGCTCCGGAGAAAAAAATCGGCTCCGGCTCCGGCTCCGGGTGAAATGTCATTGCGGCTCCGGCTCCGGCTCCGGCTCCGGCTCCGAGTAAAATGATCCGGCTCCGGCGGCTCCGGCTCCGGCGGCTCCGGCTCCGGCTTCTACTCAGTATATCTCCTATGCGATCAATTAAATATGGGTGGAAGAAAAAAGGCGATGGGATTGGTACACGTTGCTTCTGTATTTGTATAACAAGGCTATTTTGAATACCACATTGTTTTACGCCTTGTACTGTCAAACCGAACTAGGTAAATAATTGTTTCCTCGTAAGAAAAGGAGCCGGAGTCGCCCCCTTTTTTGACGGCTCCGGCTCCGGCTCCGGCTCCGGGCTATATTGTTTCACGGCTCCGGCTCCGGCTCCGGCTCCGGGCAAAATATGCCGGCTCCGGCGGCTCCGGCTCCGGCTCCGGCTCCGGCTCCGCATCCCTGGTTGCAACCTTTATTGGTCAGTAATGGCTTCTAATAAAACGACACAGGGCAATGGAATTTTCCCAGCAATATCGTTACAGTCCGTCAGCATTACGATAGCGTTGCACGCTAATGCTGGTTCATCAATAATTCATTTCTACTGCGAGTTATCGGCAGTTTTCCGAGCCATTCCCTGTAACTACCACAGCATCAGCTGTAGACGACAGACATCACTCTAGCTCAGCGTAATAACCGGGAAACCCCATCCAAACCAATAACCACCATCCATGGCGATAGCTGCTGAGCCCAATACAGAGCCGTCATAAAGTTTGCCCGATCCTGCCCAGCCTGGCGGAGTCGCCGAGTGGTTTCTGAACACAGCCTCTGGTATTGACCGGGAGCGAGAGGCTGCCGCTCTCCTACCACGAACCCAGTCAATGCGAGTCTCGTCTCAAGTCGGGCAGTCGAGTCTATAGTTGAGTCTTTGGCGGCAGGTCAGGGTCGATTGATTTCCGGTCCGCAATCGGAGCGATTCCACACTCTAAACCGGTTACGATACATCGGGGACTGTCGTGCCGGTCGGCGGACGGACGATTACATAATGTGATATTATTCCATCATACATATCACATGAGTTCACCAGCCTCAAACACGATAGGGAGCCCTCACGCAGTACGCACCCCTGTGACCTCCAGCGTCTGACCGCTGTGGAAGTCCCTCTGACCTGGTATGGCATCATCCCGCTCCAGTCGGGACACAGCAGTGCGTTTGGCAGCCCGCGCCAGCCGCTGCTCCAACTCTGGGTCGTAGGGACGGGAGGCCACGGGAGCGGCCAGGACCAACACGTCAGAGACAGTGACGACCAGAGGACTGCTCCAGAGACTGGTCCAGGGGACGGCGAGAGAGATCCGGCCGACCGTGCCGCGGGTCACCGACACAGGCAGCTCCAGACCCGCCTGAAAACGAGGCGCTCACGGTCAAAGCAGGGATCATATCATAGTCCGTCTTCGGTTAATTGCCATCAATGTAACGATAAATTCACCTTTCATCTGAAAGTTCGATGCATTTCGTCGGCGCTATACGCAACTGCTAGTACAGTACAAACAACATCTAGTGTTAAAATTTAAATTACTGTACGCGAGCCCAGCTCAGCTATTTCGAAACCACAGGCCCATCTGCAACCAATCTTCAGACCATATGCCCAAGTGTCCAGAGCTCTGAACACGTGCTACCGACGAGAAAATAAGCTCTGAACGACCAGATGTTGTTGCTATATCTCAAAACCCGACCGAGTTTATTGCAGGCCTAAGTCTGTCAAAAACCCGCCGCCTGGCAGCGTTAGGCTCCGCAGACACCCCGACGAGTAGGTAGTAGAGCTTAGTGTGAGAACAGGAAAACTCACCAGCGCCTCCGGTTTGAGTGTGAGATCAGTGAGTTCCACGTGACCGCTCCATACGCTGATGTTGAGACTGTCTGTGTCCAGGTTCTCAATGTACCGGCTCAGGTACTTGTTGAGAATGTAGGAGACTACACCCTCGAACATGGCTGCGGTGTTGTGGTGGGGTTATACTTTGTAGAAGAGATTGCGGGCAGCGGATCGGGTCCGGCCGGCTGTTTTCTCAGACGAGGTCAGGTCGCCTGCGCCATCAGGCAGACTTCGGCACCCATCGCGAGCCTGAAACCAAAGATTCCGTGATTAAAGTGTTAAATAAGAACAGCAGGTATACGTGAGTGGTACCGATAAACAAGGCACTACACCATAGGGCTAATAAGCCCACAACTCACAAGGAGCGGACACTTTTTATGGCACTCGTATCAGCCGATAAAACGGTGCCAAGTCAGTACAAATAGATTCGTATAAAGCTCACGCGGTAACGGAGGAACAAAGACAGAGTCAGTGACACAAGAATGCAGATGAAATCAGACAAACAAAGAGGGGAAACGTGTCGGGGAGGGGAGGGGAGGGAACGGCGCTAGGCTATTCAACAGGTGCCAG
The DNA here is from genome assembly GCF_019059575.1 of Amphibalanus amphitrite. NCBI lineage: Eukaryota > Metazoa > Arthropoda > Thecostraca > Balanomorpha > Balanidae > Amphibalanus > Amphibalanus amphitrite. The sequence continues at coordinate 248,223 of NW_024881719.1, read as the reverse complement.
AGCGCATGGTTCTCGGATGAGCGCAGACGATAAACAGTGAACGGAAGCCTGTGCCAAACCCAGTGATGGGTCAAGGCTACCTGCATCGCTGATCGTAACACGCTAGTTGAAATTGACTGGAACAATAAATACTTCACAAAAGACTTCAAAACCTTCCTTGGGTCGAATGCTGAATCAAAAAAAAAAAAAAAAAAACGGGCGGACTGGCACGATTGAGCTATGAGCGTGGTCCGACCGGAGTGTTTCTGTTTGACCTTTGTCGTAGACGATCACGTGGATGAACTCCAGTCTGACTCTTGCTTTTTGCTCAATCCAATAAGCCCAGCACGTTATATCCAAAAAGGACAGAACAAACCAAAACGTTATACTTCACATCAACACTTCATCATACTCAATCATTCACGAGTTGCACGGCACGTTTTCACAAGTCACATGCTCACGAGGCCGCACGCCCACACTCTCCACAAACTCGGACACAAACACTGCGTACGCGCGGAACAGCGCTGGCCTCCCAGCAGGACCGGTTTGGGCGGCACTCATCCACCAATAGCGAGCCAGCAGCCAAGGACATCCCGGGAGCCCGCCCCCTCTCCTCCCCACCACTCCGCGCCCAATCCGCGCCCCCACCGCCGCCGGCGGAGCGCCCTGCGGTGGTGATACGACACGACCGGGAAATTTGATATCTGCGAGCTCCTGCAGGACGGATCGGAAATTTGAGAGATATGTTTTCGGGCTTCCGAGCAGAATGAGGTGCGCTAGAAGGATGCGAATGATAAGTATAGCGAAGCGGACGACTATTGTGGGAAGTTGTAAAACGGCATCTGTCAATGTCCGTGAACTTAGCGACGTATACGTATACGTATTCAGCGACGAATTCCAAATCACTTCAGATTCATGGCATGGGTTAAGTTGACCATGCTGAACACGAATATGACATTTATTTTAACTTTTGAGCTGATCTTCATGGTTAAAATCCGGTTTAAATGACGGGGAACCGCATAACGTCGCGAAAATAAAAACCCACGAATTCCAAAGATTGTGCAAAATGTAGAGCTCATCGAGATCTAACGTCCGTGAAAGAATCCAAGCTCGTGGCTCTTTAACTTCATGGTTAAAATCCGGTTTAAATGACGGGGAACCGCATAACGTCACGAAAATAAAAACCCACGAATTCCAAAGTATGTGCAAAATGTAGAGCTCATCCAGATCTAACGTCCGTGGCAGAATCCAAGCTCGTGGCTCTTTAACTTCATGGTTAAAATCCGGTTTAAATGACGGGGAACCGCATAACGTCGCGAAAATAAAAACCCACGAATTCCAAAGTATGTGCAAAATGTAGAGCTCATCCAGATCTAACGTCCGTGGAAGAATTCAAGTTCGTGGCTCTTTAACTTCATGGTTAATATCTGGTTTAAATGACGGGGAACCGCATAACGTCGCGAAAATAAAAACCCACGAATTCCAAAGTATGTGCAAAATGTAGAGCTCATCCAGATCTAACGTCCGTGGAAGAAACCAAGTTCGTGGCTCTTTAACTTCATGGTTAATATCTGGTTTAAATGACGGGGAACCGCATAACGTCGCGAAAATAAAAACCCACGAATTCCAAAGTATATGCAAAATGTAGAGCTCATCCAGATCTAACGTCCGTGGAAGAATCCAAGCTCGTGGCTCATCGCCTTCATGGTTAAAATCCGGTTTAAATGACGGGGAACCGCATAACGTCGCGAAAATAAAAACCCACGAATTCCAAAGTATGTGCAAAATGTAGAGCTCATCCAGATCTAACGTCCGTGGCAGAATCCAAGCTCGTGGCTCTTTAACTTCATGGTTAAAATCCGGCTTAAATGACGGGGAACCGCATAACGTCGCGAAAATAAAAACCCACGAATTCCAAAGTATGTGCAAAATGTAGAGCTCATCCAGATCTAACGTCCGTGAAAGAATCCAAGTTCGTGGCTCTTTAACTTCATGGTTAATATCTGGTTTAAATGACGGGGAAACGCATAACGTCGCGAAAATAAAAACCCACGAATTCCAAAGTATGTGCAAAATGTAGAGCTCATCCAGTTCTAACGTCCGTGGAAGAAACCAAGTTCGTGGCTCTTTAACTTCATGGTAAATATCTGGTTTAAATGACGGGGAACCGCATAACGTCGCGAAAATAAAAACCCACGAATTCCAAAGTATGTGCAAAATGTAGAGCTCATCCAGATCTAACGTCCGTGGCAGAATCCAAGCTCTTGGCTCTTTAACTTCATGGTTAAAATCCGATTTAAATGACGGGGAACCGCATAACGTCGCGAAAATAAAAACCCACGAATTCCAAAGTATGTGCAAAATGTAGAGCTCATCCAGATCTAACGTCCGTGGCAGAATCCAAGCTCGTGGCTCTTTAACTTCATGGTTAAAATCCGGTTTAAATGACGGGGAACCGCATAACGTCGCGAAAATAAAAACCCACGAATTCCAAAGTATGTGCAAAATGTAGAGCTCATCCAGATCTAACGTCCGTGGCAGAATCCAAGCTCGTGGCTCTTTAACTTCATGGTTAAAATCCGGCTTAAATGATGGGGAACCGCATAACGTCGCGAAAATAAAAACCAACGAATTCCAAAGTATGTGCAAAATGTAGAGCTCATTGAGATCTAACGTCCGTGGAAGAATCCAAGTTCGTGGCTCTTTAACTTCATGGTTAATATCTGGTTTGAATGACGGGGAACCGCATAACGTCGCGAAAATAAAAACCCACGAATTCCCAAGTATGTGCAAAATGTAGAGCTCATCCAGATCTAACGTCCGTGGAAGAAACCAAGTTCGTGGCTGTTTAACTTCATGGTTAATATCTGGTTTAAATGACGGGGAACCGCATAACGTCGCGAAAATAAAAACCCACGAATTCCCAAGTATATGCAACATGTAGAGCTCATCCAGATCTAACGTCCGTGGAAGAATCCAAGCTCGTGGCTCATCGCCTTCATAGTTAAAATCCGGTTTAAATGACGGGGAACCGCATAACGTCGCGAAAATAAAAACCCACGAATTCCAAAGTATGTGAAAAATGTAGAGCTCATCCAGATCTAACGTCCGTGGCAGAATCCAAGCTCTTGGCTCTTTAACTTCATGGTTAAAATCCGATTTAAATGACGGGGAACCGCATAACGTCGCGAAAATAAAAACCCACGAATTCCAAAGTATGTGCAAAATGTAGAGCTCATCCAGATCTAACGTCCGTGGCAGAATCCAAGCTCGTGGCTCTTTAACTTCATGGTTAAAATCCGGTTTAAATGACGGGGAACCGCATAACGTCGCGAAAATAAAAACCCACGAATTCCAAAGTATGTGCAAAATGTAGAGCTCATCCAGATCTAACGTCCGTGGCAGAATCCAAGCTCGTGGCTCTTTAACTTCATGGTTAAAATCCGGCTTAAATGATGGGGAACCGCATAACGTCGCGAAAATAAAAACCAACGAATTCCAAAGTATGTGCAAAATGTAGAGCTCATTGAGATCTAACGTCCGTGGAAGAATCCAAGTTCGTGGCTCTTTAACTTCATGGTTAATATCTGGTTTGAATGACGGGGAACCGCATAACGTCGCGAAAATAAAAACCCACGAATTCCAAAGTATGTGCAAAATGTAGAGCTCATCCAGATCTAACGTCCGTGGAAGAAACCAAGTTCGTGGCTCTTTAACTTCATGGTTAATATCTGGTTTAAATGACGGGGAACCGCATAACGTCGCGAAAATAAGAACCCACGAATTCCCAAGTATATGCAACATGTAGAGCTCATCCAGATCTAACGTCCGTGGAAGAATCCAAGCTCGTGGCTCATCGCCTTCATAGTTAAAATCCGGTTTAAATGACGGGGAACCGCATAACGTCGCGAAAATAAAAACCCACGAATTCCAAAGTATGTGCAAAATGTAGAGCTCATCCAGATCTAACGTCCGTGGCAGAATCCAATGTCGTGGTTCTTTAATGTCATTTAAACCAGATATTAACCATGAAGTTAAATAGCCACGAACTTGGATTATTCCACGGACGTTAGATCTGGATGAGCTGGGTGAGACTAAATGCTTACTTCAAAATCTAAGCTGTGTTGCGGGCTGCGGCATTGGCGGTTATGTGCGGCGTGTATGCCTCATGATTAGTAAGCGGCGACCACTAAATTAAAAACTTAAACGCTCCAACCTGTTTTCAATGAATAACACTGCATACCAAAAATGCCAATCGCTCTCGTCATAAGATATTTAGATTTAAATGAGTAAGTTATCTGCATCATCATTTTGAACCAAATTAATGCTTTCAACTTAGTAGGTACTCACTCATTCCTTCCTTCGTTGGCTCCAAACAGTCTTTCAATTGTCTGGAAATCGTATGCCAAATCCCGCACCTGTATACGACTCATGCATATAAAGGCCGATGTAAGAATTTCAATAGGCTCTCACATGCGATTTCCTGGCTACCCAAAAAGTCTGTTTCAGTCATGCTATCAAAACATGGTAGGTATGTCAGCCCTGTCACCAGCTTATGACTGCTCTGCTTGTAGTGCCCCTGACCGTCACCGACTCCCTTCCCTCCTTAAAAGCCTAGTTTCCCTCCATCATCTCTCCACTAGATTTAGGTGATGCTCCGACAAATTCACAAACAAGACCGAACTTGTCCGGAGTTCGGACTGTGAGTTAACCCTCGCCCTTTAGGGGGGGGGGGTCGAACGGACTCCCTTCGGTTTTTCGCGAATAACTCGCGTAAAAAGCGGCCGATCACGACGTAACTTTTAGTACCCTCGCGTTGATCAATTTTACACCTACCCTGAAAATTTCATGACCCTGACGCAAATAACCTTTGACATGTGACCTACTTTTCGAGACCATGTTTGGCCGGATCCGCGATTCAGCGTATGTCGGCTCGCATTAGCAGCGCGTTTGCAGTCTTTTCGTGGTTTCAAGCGTTCAAACATGTGATATGATGTTGCCCCCATGCATTAGGGTGGGTGTCAAGGTCACCTGAAGGTCAGGTCATTGACCTTTGGTGACCTCGGTTCACTTTTTCGAGTTTGACATGTTTCTAGGCCAGTTTTTCGAGCTGAATTCGAATTAAGCAACCACATGAACGTTTAAAAAGTAGTTTTGGTGCCTTCGTAACATGTTACGAGGCTGTCAGAGGCGGTTGACACCTAGGTACTACAAATACCCGGCAGGACCTCTACTGGTTGACCTGACCTGACCTAACCCGACCTGGCCTAAATGAATGAATACATCATCTGTCATCAAAACTAGCATGATATTCGTGATCAGCACCCCGAAAACCCCCATAAGAGCCACACTACGACGTTCTAACAGGTCCCAACTTTCCCGCCTTTTGGGTCATTGACCTGACCTGGAAGGTCAACCGATGACCTAGGACCTTAAAATTAGATATCATCGGCTTCCTCTCGTCACTGGCAACACGCTCGTTTTTTCCGCGAAGCTCTAGCTTGATCAGGAGCGAAACGGCAAACGGCGAAACCTTATGCGTTACTGGCTGGAAAAACACCAATACGGGCGAGGGTCAAGTTGAAAGTATTAAAGGTATTATCAGGGTTTTTTCCGAAATTTCGGAGTTACTCAGTGAAACGTGTAGAAGAAGGTGGCTGAGGCCCCAATCCGAAGTCATTCGTCTCAAAATTGCCTAATTTCCAAATGGTGGGCCTCCAAAGTTGATCCGTCTGCCAGCCAGTACCTGGAGGAGGCAGTACCAAGTACTCGGATACATTTCCCTATAAGTCCATAGGCTTAACATTAGCTAGAGACTTCTAGAGATATTTTTTATGCCAGATAAGGCCGTCGCATACCAGATAAGGCCGCAACGGCCGTTCAACGTTACGTGGGGAAATGGGAGAAATCTAAAGACTTTTTTTCTCTGACGTCTCCACTCCAATATCTCTAGCGCAGCTGGCAACCGTTGTTAGCATTGGCTCGTGTCGTCGTAAATAAGATTTGTTTGACGGATATTCCTTAAGTTGAGTGTGTTGTTGTAATTTCTGAAGCTGTATGAGTTGGACGGAATGGCGCCATCCCGCCATGTGCGAAATCTGTGCGAAACAAAACAAAGCTGTTCCTATTCATATTTGAATGTTCAAGACTTGTGGGCTTTGTAGCCAGTGCGTGTAGCGTCTAGATATCCTGTGGGTTATCAAAAATCAAAATAATTAAAAAAATTATGTTGTGTGCTTTCAAACTAAGCTCATCCCGAGTGTAATTCAAGAATGTCTTAGTTCAAGCAATTAAACTTGAAAGTGATATAGCTCCAGCAATGAAGAACCTTGGATGGAACGTTGAACCAAAGTTACCTATCATTTGTAATGTTAATCCTAAGTGCTGAACGTTACCAATAATTCGAGACATCCGTTGTAAGATGTATGACGCAGATCAACTTTGATCAAGTGAAGAAAATAGATTTCAGATGAAATAATGTCAATGTTCAAGGCTGAGCGACTGGCACTTGGCAGATTTCGGAGTGAGCACGAGTGGCCTTGAGACATTCTGTTTCTGTAGGTACTCAAAATAAATAAATTATCATGTTGTGTGCTTTGAGGTTAAGTGTTATCAGTGGTGCTTCATGGTTGTGCTTTGTTGTTGGTGTTTGGGCATATTTTGAGCACATTGCAGCATGATATTGGTGGTGTGTAAAGCAACTGATCTCCGCAGACTTTGCACTTACTTGCAAAGCCTGCAGACTGACTGCAGACTGGCTGACAATGAGCAATGCATTGCTGACTGATATCATTTATTCTGTGTTTGTAGCACAAAGTACAGAAGTGGCACATACATTGTTACTTTGAAAACCTGATGTGAATTTGATGTAGAAAATTGGTGGCTGACGTTGAGTCCTTACGTATTGTGAGTAGTGTACAACTGGTGCATTGAGCAGACTTGAGACCAGTGACGTTTATATCAGTAGACTGTGTTTGAGTCTACTTATATGGGTAGTCATAAAGCAGGCGTCACACTTCTTTTTGCAACCAAGGAGAAGCGCTATACCCAGAGTTGCTTTGTCATCCAACCTTACCGAACCAAACCTAACCTTACCTACAACCTAACCTACAGCGCCTCTCTTCGTTCGTTCATGGTTGAAAAAAAAGTGTGACGCCTGCTATACTACTACCCTTATATGGCCTTGGTTTGAGTGTGGTGACCGAGTAAGCTGGTGTGTATAGCCATGCAATAAGTGTTTTGAAATATATTTTTGGGACAGTATTGAAATGGTGTGTTTTGGCCATCTGGCATGGATGATGGAAAGCCACTAACTCAACTTCAGGAACGCTTCTTCATTATGCTCATCTAAGGCACAATCATCTATTTTCTCTTCGCAAGGATTGATTACTAATTCACTGTCAATTATAACCTGGTCCAGAAGGTTTCACTGGGCCACACGGTTCATACAGATTCATCCACAGTGCTCAGCAGTGCATGTTTTCAGATTTCAACAGACTGTAATTGTTTCTGTATGTACATATGCATCATGCAAGGGTACAACAGATGCGGTATTTGGTAAGCAGTTGGCAGCAAGGTGGTGTTTGTACTTAATGGCAGAACCAGTTGAGCAGGACTAAAACTATCCTAGTTTCTCTCCAATTTACTCAGATCCGTCTCAACACATTGAACATATTGAAAGCGTCCATCCATGAAGATGTCTGCATGTATACTCATTTCCGAGAAGGCACGCTCGTCGCTCATCCATTGCCGAGCAGGCACGTGCGTGCCCATCGCCGGCGCGCATTAGCGCGCGTCCATGGCTGGGGCGCACGCGCGCGGCCATGGCCGGCATGCACGCGCGCGCGCCCATCGTCGGCACGCAAGCGCGCACGCGTCCATAGCCGGCGCGCGCGCCGCGTCCTTGCCCGGCGAGAACGCCGCGTCCGTACCCGGCGCGCACCCGCGCGCGTCCACAGCCGGCACTGACAGACCCTGACCGACGGGCGTGCTGCCGTCGGCGGTCCTGACAGATGGGCGGCGGGCCCGGCTCCCGCAGCTCCGGCAGCGGGCGGCAGCCATGGTCGGCATACACGCGCGCGCGCCCATCGTCGGTACGCAAGCGCGCGCGCGCGCCCATCGTCGGCACGCAAGCGCGCGCGCGTCCATAGCCGGCGCGCACCCGTACCTGGCGCGCACCCGCGCGCGTCCGTACCCGGCCCGCACCCGCGCGCGTCCACTGCCGGCACTGACAGACCCTGACAGACGGGCGTGCTGCCGTCGGCGCTCCTGACAGATGGGCGGCGGGCCCGGCTCCCGCAGCTCCGGCAGCGGGCGGCAGCTCCGGTGACTGTTCCGGCAGCTCCGGCAGCGAGCGGCGTCTCCGGCAGCGCTTAGCAGCGGCGCCAAGCAGCAGCAGCGGCTGAGCCAACAGGCGGCCGCGGAGGCACGCCCCCCCCCCGGCCCCCCCTTTGCACATTGTTCGTCCATGGAGATGTCTGCAAGCACGACCATTGTTGAGAAGGCACGTGCATCCATGGCTGAGCACTGAGCAGGCACGTGCGACCCCTTTGCACATTGTTCATCCATACATATCAATATAATTTACCTTATTGATTAGTGTGAGTCTTGCAAAATCTTAAACTCAGAAATACCACAAGGCAGGCTGCCTGGGTGAGTTGCTAATATGAACATAATGAACATTATACATTAGTGCAGTACCTATAAGTATCCATGCTGTGTGAAGGACTTGGCCCTCACGTTCATTCGTTTGGTGATTGCACATGGTGGCATGTGTACCAATTGTTCTCCCTAACCCTTCTTACAACTTTGACTAGCAAGTAGAAGCTGGCAAAATGCAAGGAGCTTACAAAGCATGCTTATATGTATAACTGAGGATGATTCTCTCAATTGAAGCATGATCCACACTCATCAGCTTCTTCTGTTCTGTTCCACAAACTAAAACTGAAATGACTCAATTTTCCTCAAAATATATTCATTTATCACTCATAAACAACAAAAATATACATTAAGTAGGTACCAGGGCAATAAAAAACATACAAGTTACATATTTTTTCATGTACAGTCCTTTCACAGCAACAATATGTAGAAACGCACCAAGACGTTCACGGAGAGCCCACCCATAACAAACTATAGTTGAAGCCGGGGCTCTGCTGCAGCAGCATGGGTGACGTACAGGACACAGAGGTCATGTCACATCATGTTGTACAACACGTTGCTCGAAAAAAACAGATCAACATTGATTTTAAAAACTGTAGAGCTTTCTTCAGTCACTTAGGTAAGCTTTCTCGCAAGACGTTACATTAGATTCACCACTCTTGACAAAATAATCAGATTGAAACTTAGCTCTTGTGCCTGATGCACTTACATTTCAATTTATTGAAATAAAACACTCAAATTTACCCTTGAAAATTGTTGACATTTAAATGATATTAACATCAAGATTTTGATGATCAGCAAACAAGCTATTCAAATCACACCCATATAATAACTTTGGCAACGTTGATAACTCTTGCTGTCTTATTGAAAAGCAAATCTTCAATTTGTTCATATCCAAATCCAATGCCAAGCACTGAAATCTTGTTGCAAGGCCCTAAAAACAACAGACAAAAACAAAACAGTCTTGTGGAAATCGCCAGTGCGGTGCGGCGGCCTTGGCGAAATTTCCCAAGGCTGCTCTTTGTTTACATTTTAGCGATGGGCCAACTTGGCCGCCCAAGTACTTGTTTTGCGTGAGTAAGTACAATTTTGTCAATTTTGAAACGGCTATATCTCGCAAATTTTGGTACCGATTTACATTTTATGCATATCTTTAGAATCGGCAGAGTCTGGGGAGTTCATTGATTGGAAATTTATGCCGATTCCTTTCAATTTTTAAACCCTGATAATCCCTTTAATTTGGTTCAAAACAATGATATAGATAAGTTAGTTATTTAAATCTAAATATCCCATGACGAGAGCGATGGACATTTTTCGTATGCAGTGTTATCCATTGAAAACAGGTTAAAGCTATTGAGCTTTTAATTTAGTGGTCGCCGCTTACTAATCATGCGGCATACACGCCGCACATAACCGCCAATGCCGCAACGCAGCTTAGATTTCGAAGTAAGCATTTAGTCTCACCCGATGAGCTCTACATTTTGCACATACTTTGGAATTCGTGGGTTTTTATTTTCGCGACGTTAGGCGGTTCCCCGTCATTTAAACCGGATTTTAACCATGAAGTTAAAGAGCCACGAGCTTGGATTCTGACACGGACGTTAGATCTGGATGAGCTCTACATTTTGCAAATACTTTGGAATTCGTGGGTTTTTATTTTCGCGACGTTATGCGGTTCCCCGTCATTTAAACCGGATTTTAACCATGAAGGCGATGAGCCACGAGCTTGGATTCTTCCACGGACGTTAGATCTGGATGAGCTCTACATTTTGCATATACTTTGGAATTCGTGGGTTTTTATTTTCGCGACGTTATGCGGTTCCCCGTCATTTAAACCAGATATTAACCATGAAGTTAAAGAGCCACGAACTTGGTTTCTTCCACGGACGTTAGATCTGGATGAGCTCTACATTTTGCACATACTTTGGAATTCGTGGGTTTTTATTTTCGCGACGTTATGCGGTTCCCCGTCATTCAAACCAGATATTAACCATGAAGTTAAAGAGCCACGAACTTGGATTCTTCCACGGACGTTAGATCTCGATGAGCTCTACATTTTGCACATACTTTGGAATTCGTGGGTTTTTATTTTCGCGACGTCATGCGGTTCCCCGTCATTTAAGCCGGATTTTAACCATGAAGTTAAAGAGCCACGAGCTTGGATTCTGCCACGGACGTTAGATCTGGATGAGTTCTACATTTTGCACATACTTTGGAATTCGTGGGTTTTTATTTTCGCGACGTTATGCGGTTCCCCGTCATTTAAACCGGATTTTAACCATAAAGTTAAAGAGCCACGAGCTTGGATTCTTCCACGGACGTTAGATCTCGATGAGCTCTACATTTTGCACATACTTTGGAATTCGTGGGTTTTTATTTTCGCGACGTTATGCGGTTCCCCGTCATTTAAACCGGATTTTAACCATGAAGGCGTTGAGCCACGAGCTTGGATTCTTCCACGGACGTTAGATCTGGATGAGCTCTACATTATGGATATACTTTGGAATTCGTGGGTTTTTATTTTCGCGACGTTATGCGGTTCCCCGTCATTTAAACCAGATATTAACCATGAAGTTAAAGAGCCACGAACTTGGTTTCTTCCACGGACGTTAGATCTGGATGAGCTCTACATTTTGCACATACTTGGGAATTCGTGGGTTTTTATTTTCGCGACGTTATGCGGTTCCCCGTCATTCAAACCAGATATTAACCATGAAGTTAAAGAGCCACGAACTTGGATTCTTCCACGGACGTTAGATCTCGATGAGCTCTACATTTTGCACATATTTTGGAATTCGTGGGTTTTTATTTTCGCGACGTTATGCGGTTCCCCATCATTTAAGCCGGATTTTAACCATGAAGTTAAAGAGCCACGAGCTTGGATTCTGCCACGGACGTTAGATCTGGATGAGCTCTACATTTTGCACATACTTTGGAATTCGTGGGTTTTTATTTTCGCGACGTTATGCGGTTCCCCGTCATTTAAACCGGATTTTAACCATGAAGTTAAAGAGCCACGAGCTTGGATTCTTCCACGGACGTTAGATCTCGATGAGCTCTACATTTTGCACATACTTTGGAATTCGTGGGTTTTTATTTTCGCGACGTTATGCGGTTCCCCGTCATTTAAACCGGATTTTAACCATGAAGGCGTTGAGCCACTAGCTTGGATTCTTCCACGGACGTTAGATCTAGATGAGCTCTACATTTTGCACATAATTTGGAATTCGTGGGTTTTTATTTTCGCGACGTTATGCGGTTCCCCGTTATTTAAACCAGATATTAACCATGAAGTTAAAGAGCCACGAACTTGAATTCTTCCACGGAAGTTAGATCTCGATGAGCTCTACATTTTGCACATACTTTGGAATTCGTGGGTTTTTATTTTCGCGACGTTATGCGGTTCCCCGTCATTTAAGCCGGATTTTAACCATGAAGTTAAAGAGCCACGAGCTTGGATTCTGCCACGGACGTTAGATCTGGATGAGCTCTACATTTTGCACATACTTTGGAATTCGTGGGTTTTTATTTTCGCGACGTTATGCGGTTCCCCGTCATTTAAACCGGATTTTAACCATGAAGTTAAAGAGCCACGAGCTTGGATTCTTCCACGGACGTTAGATCTCGATGAGCTCTACATTTTGCACATACTTTGGAATTCGTGGGTTTTTATTTTCGCGACGTTATGCGGTTCCCCGTCATTTAAACCGGATTTTAACCATGAAGGCGTTGAGCCACGAGCTTGGATTCTTCCACGGACGTTAGATCTGGATGAGCTCTACATTTTGGATATACTTTGGAATTCGTGGGTTTTTATTTTCGCGACGTTATGCGGTTCCCCGTCATTTAAACCAGATATTAACCATGAAGTTAAAGAGCCACGAACTTGGTTTCTTCCACGGACGTTAGAACTGGATGAGCTCTACATTTTGCACATACTTTGGAATTCGTGGGTTTTTATTTTCGCGACGTTATGCGGTTCCCCGTCATTTAAACCAGATATTAACCATGAAGTTAAAGAGCCACGAACTTGGATTCTTCCACGGACGTTAGATCTGGATGAGCTCTACATTTTGCACATACTTTGGAATTCGTGGGTTTTTATTTTCGCGACGTTATGCGGTTCCCCGTCATTTAAACCGGATTTTAACCATGAAGTTAAAGAGCCACGAACTTGGTTTCTTCCACGGACGTTAGATATCGATGAGCTCTACATTTTGCACATACTTTGGAATTCGTGGGTTTTTATTTTCGCGACGTTATGCGGTTCCCCGTCATTTAAATCGGATTTTAACCATGAAGTTAAAGCGCCAAGAGCTTGGATTCTGCCACGGACGTTAGATCTGGATGAGCTCTACATTTTGCACATACTTTGGAATTCGTGGGTTTTTATTTTCGCGACGTTATGCGGTTCCCCGTCATTTAAACCGGATTTTAACCATGAAGTTAAAGAGCCACGAGCTTGGATTCTTCCACGGACGTTAGATCTGGATTAGCTCTACATTTTGGATATACTTTAGAATTCGTGGGTTTTTATTTTCGCGACGTTATGCGGTTCCCCGTCATTTAAACCAGATATTAACCATGAAGTTAAAGAGCCACGAACTTGGTTTCTTCCACGGACGTTAGAACTGGATGAGCTCTACATTTTGCACATACTTTGGAATTTTTGGGTTTTTATTTTCGCGACGTTATGCGGTTCCCCGTCATTTAAACCAGATATTAACCATGAAGTTAAAGAGCCACGAACTTGGATTCTTCCACGGACGTTAGATCTGGATGAGCTCTACATTTTGCACATACTTTGGAATTCGTGGGTTTTTATTTTCGCGACGTTATGCGGTTCCCCGTTATTTAAACCAGATATTAACCATGAAGTTAAAGAGCCACGAACTTGAATTCTTCCACGGACGTTAGATCTCGATGAGCTCTACATTTTGCACATACTTTGGAATTCGTGGGTTTTTATTTTCGCGACGTTATGCGGTTCCCCGTCATTTAAGCCGGATTTTAACCATGAAGTTAAAGAGCCACGAGCTTGGATTCTGCCACGGACGTTAGATCTGGATGAGCTCTACATTTTGCACATACTTTGGAATTCGTGGGTTTTTATTTTCGCGACGTTATGCGGTTCCCCGTCATTTAAACCGGATTTTAACCATGAAGTTAAAGAGCCACGAGCTTGGATTCTTCCACGGACGTTAGATCTCGATGAGCTCTACCTTTTGCACATACTTTGGAATTCGTGGGTTTTTATTTTCGCGACGTTATGCGGTTCCCCGTCATTTAAACCGGATTTTAACCATGAAGGCGTTGAGCCACGAGCTTGGATTCTTCCACGGACGTTAGATCTGGATGAGCTCTACATTTTGGATATACTTTGGAATTCGTGGGTTTTTATTTTCGCGACGTTATGCGGTTCCCCGTCATTTAAACCAGATATTAACCATGAAGTTAAAGAGCCACGAACTTGGTTTCTTCCACGGACGTTAGAACTGGATGAGCTCTACATTTTGCACATACTTTGGAATTTTTGGGTTTTTATTTTCGCGACGTTATGCGGTTCCCCGTCATTTAAACCAGATATTAACCATGAAGGCGTTGAGCCACGAGCTTGGATTCTTCCACGGACGTTAGATCTGGATGAGCTCTACATTTTGGATATACTTTGGAATTCGTGGATTTTTATTTTCGCGACGTTATGCGGTTCCCCGTCATTTAAACCAGATATTAACCATGAAGTTAAAGAGCCACGAACTTGGTTTCTTCCACGGACGTTAGAACTGGATGAGCTCTACATTTTGCACATACTTTGGAATTCGTGGGTTTTTATTTTCGCGACGTTATGCGGTTCCCCGTCATTTAAACCAGATATTAACCATGAAGTTAAAGAGCCACGAACTTGGATTCTTCCACGGACGTTAGATCTGGATGAGCTCTACATTTTGCACATACTTTGGAATTGGTGGGTTTTTATTTTCGTGACGTTATGCGGTTCCCCGTCATTTAAACCGGATTTTAACCATGAAGTTAAAGAGCCACGAGCTTGGATTCTGCCACGGACGTTAGATCTGGATGAGCTCTACATTTTGCACATACTTTGGAATTCGTGGGTTTTTATTTTCGCGACGTTATGCGGTTCCCCGTCATTTAAACCGGATTTTAACCATGAAGGCGATGAGCCACGAGCTTGGATTCTTCCACGGACGTTAGATCTGGATGAGCTCTACATTTTGCATATACTTTGGAATTCGTGGGTTTTTATGTTCGCGACGTTATGCGGTTCCCCGTCATTTAAACCAGATATTAACCATGAAGTTAAAGAGCCACGAACTTGGTTTCTTCCACGGACGTTAGATCTAGATGAGCTCTACATTTTGCACATACTTTGGAATTCGTGGGTTTTTATTTTCGCGGCGTTATGCGGTTCCCCGTCATTCAAACCAGATATTAACCATGAAGTTAAAGAGCCACGAACTTGAATTCTTCCACGGACGTTAGATCTCGATGAGCTCTACATTTTGCACATACTTTGGAATTCGTGGGTTTTTATTTTCGCGACGTTATGCGGTTCCCCGTCATTTAAACCGGATTTTAACCATGAAGTTAAAGAGCCACGAGCTTGGATTCTACCACGGACGTTAGATCTGGATGATCTCTACATTTTGCACATACTTTGGAATTCGTGGGTTTTTATTTTCGCGACGTTATGCGGTTCCCCGTCATTTAAACCGGATTTTAACCATGAAGTTAAAGAGCCACGAGCTTGGATTCTTCCACGGACGTTAGATCTCGATGAGCTCTACATTTTGCACATACTTTGGAATTCGTGGGTTTTTATTTTCGCGACGTTATGCGGTTCCCCGTCATTTAAACCGGATTTTAACCATGAAGTTAAAGAGCCACGAGCTTGGATTCTTCCACGGACGTTAGATCTGGATGAGCTCTACATTTTGCATACACTTTGGAATTCGTGGGTTTTTATTTTCGCGACGTTATGCGGTTCCCCGTCATTTAAACCGGATTTTAACCATGAAGATCAGCTCAAAAGTTAAAATAAATGTCATATTCGTGTTCAGCATGGTCAACTTAACCCATGCCATGAATCTGAAGTGATTTGGAATTCGTCGCTGAATACGTATACGTATACGTCGCTAAGTTCACGGACATCATCTGTCATCGCTCAGAAGTCAGCTACCGACCGAACGGCGAACTATAATGGCAATATTATTTTGCATTTTATTTGTAGTTGAAGTCACTGCACAAATACGCATTTACAGCTTCATGTGGTTTCACCTAAATTTGCAAAACAAAATAAGGAATAGTCAAGTGGTGGTGTATTTCTTCATTTTACAAAATTGAATTGAAAGCTGCATCCCGTCCGGCAGGGTACGGCAGCGGTAGCGCCAGCAGTGAGCCTAGCCCTCGCCCATGTAGGGGGGGTGGTGGTGCAACCCCCCCCCCCCCGAGGCTTTTCGGAAATAGTGCAAAAACGGCGGCGCGCAGCGCCGCCAAATTTTGGGTACCTTATGGGGCAAACCTTGCGCATCTTTTGATAAAAAAAAAAAATTTGACCGGGTCATGTCAGGTCACGTAGTTATGACGTCACAAAGGGAACAGCCTCCGGCCGGATTTTCACAAACTGATTGCCAACGCCCGAGGTTTCCTGCCGGTGGTACGGACATCGGTTGATGGATCGTGATGAAACTTCCCATGCATGTTGGGGCACGTATTGGCTATCATATGGTATAAGAAACTTGACCGGGTCAGGTCAGGTCACGGAGCTATGACGTCACAAGAGGAACGGTACTATTTTTGAAAAGCGCCCGAACCACTATTTTGCTAATTCTTGTCACCTCAATGGGAATATGCAGCAATATTAGCTTCTATAGGGAGCAAATGGACCTCCCAAATCCAAAAATACAATCAGATTTCAAAAATTTAAATTTTGATTTTTCGAATTTCTGCCGCTGACTGTGACCTTGCCGACTTCCGGCGCTCCCAACGCGCCATTTTTAGAGCTAGGGAAACGAAATACATACCAAACGATAGAGAATTGATCAAGGAACACGATAGTGAAGGTTTTAAGTCGATATCTCCCACCGTTTTGCCGCAATCGCCGCGGAAAGTTGAAAAAGTTTATTTTTTCCGAAAATTTGACCTTTGACCGGTCAAAAGTAGGTCAAATGTTGACCTAGGACCAAAAAATATACCACCAATCGCGAGATCTCGGCGAGAGCAATCCGTTGGTCTTTTCCGCTAAGCTCTACGACGCTCCGTTTTCAAACGCCAAGGGGGGGTCGCACCAGCCCCCCCCCCCCCTGCATGGGCGAAGGTGGCAGATCGCCGTTTACGGGCGAGGGCTAGAGCGCAAATAACCCGAAACCGTTAAAGGCATTCGTTGAGGCAGGGAATTCTGACGTCGTGCCTACCTTGTGTCTTTGAAGATTATCAGTTTATTATAATAAAGCTTTGGCAGACAGGTATTGCTGGGTTTGCCTAAATCATGTCAATGTATCGTCATAATATCTACCGAATCGGATTCCAAGATTTGGGGAGAACACCTTACACCGGACCGATAGGCTAGAAACTATCACAACCCCGTATGCTCTTACTGCATCGACAGACGCCTGACCATTACGCTGCCTTGCCTTCTCTAATTTTTGTGTGATTTATTTGGGCCCTGTTCACCGTCACACTAGCCGGCCTATAGCAGTGCGTGGGCCGTGGTGCGGCGCTGAGTTGTCAAACCCTCGGCAATGACTGATTGTCGCAGATTGACGGCGCCGACATGAGTCGACGTGCAGTGCAGCCAACACCTGTAAGGTGGCGAGTGGTGCCGGGTAAAAGTCTGAGTATCCGGTGGAGTATGCACAGGCGAGGGCGATGGTAGACGGGACTGCAAGATTGAGACAGCGGGGACGGGACTGGGAACGAGGTGGAAGACGGAATGGAAAGGAACCGAAACGTAGGAGGGCGACACTAAGACGGGGGATGAAAATGGAACTAGACGAGACTAGATTTGGAAGACGGAACTGCAGGGCCGCAGCGACCAATGGGAGACGAGATGGCACTGGGAGGGGACGAGAGACGGGAAGGAATAAGAGGGAGTGCACTTGCAGTGAATCCTAATTCATTAACGGCCTAAACGGGAGATTTACTCGGGATGGAACTTAGAACAGTAATAACTAGAATGAAGATGGTTAGGGCCAGGGTATATGTTAGGGCCCGAGACTAAACCAGGACGACTGACGGTTGCAAGTTGCAGCATCGCACTGCCGCATTGCCGCAATAAAAGATCATTGTGGTCTGTTATTGCTTTTAGCAGCTCCGGTTGAAGTGAAACAAAAGCCAAACGTTGACACTATACCTACCTACGGTAGGTTACGTTTCACCGCACATTTCTCAAGATATAGGGTAAGGGCGGGTAAGAGTACGCGGGCGATAAGAGTACGCATCAGCTGTTTCGGTTGCTTAGCAACGCGGGTTTGTCGAGTTCATGAAGTGACATGAAGCCGCCAGTGCGTGCATGTCACCAACGGAACGTGGGCGTTGAGCGGCGACGCTGTTGAGTTTAAGGCGATGAATATTATTTTCGAGCGTTATGATATTATTATGATATGGTACAATAATTTTGATACTTGGCAGTTGAGATAAGGCACATTTCCGTTATTGTTGTGGGAAACTTGTGAGGTTATCTGGGGAAATACTGTACAGTGCAATATTCTGTTTGCGAAGTTTTGCACAACGTTTCGGGGTTCTTTGTGCGCGAATTGCATGTACGGTAAGAGGACGCACTGTTCAGGAGAGTATGAGTACGTAGAATTATACATTAAATCGAATATACAGAAATATAGAATTATTAATCTATCGCTCAATGACGATTGTTTTGTAGGTATATCATCAATGGAGCACTGTGATGCAGATGCGTACCCGAAATTCTTCCAAATACGAGTTATTCTCCTTTTTGATTGTGCATTTTTTTTTAAGAAACACACGACATGATTATTTCCTTAATTGACTTGAAAGATTTATTTTATGTTTTCTTTTTGGATACTAGAATTAACTTAACTGCCTTCTGAGTTTGAAGTTAAGCATTTGGACAGTGCAAGCTGCATAGGTGTGTGTTCATATGCTTGCGTACTCCACCCGCCTGGCGTGCGTACTCTTACACACCCCATAGGGTAACTGTGGGGAAAACGCACCCCTGGGTTAAACGCCTCCCCTTAAAAAATCGTATTTCTCATCGACGGATAGGTGTTTTATCCTGTCTTTCAGAACAGTCAGCTGCTTGTTTACGTAGGTCTCTATTTCCGGTTCTGCGTCTTGAGGAGCAGCGTGGGTAGGTGCTGATGTTGGTTTTGGGTGTTGTTTTTGTTGTTTTTACAGAAGATTCCTAAGATTTTGATGCCCTCTTTATAACACAAAACTTGCTATTGTGCACATCACTCAAAACTGCGTTTTATTGTCATTCTGTTGAATGTATTATGCTGCGGCGTTAGTGGCGCGTTTTTTGTCAATATTTTGTTGACCGGAAATGGAGTGGATGGGGCAAGACGCCTACTCGATGCATGGGGCAAGACGCCCCCAGTTTTCTGAAAGGGGGGCGTTTTGCACGGTGGTGAGAGTGCATGGTAGCGCCCTGTAGGTCGGGGCCGAAAAGGCCTCTCCCTGTCCTTTTTTGCTGATATATCCTTAACGACTGCAGATATCGTCACCAAACTTTCAGGACTCCTCCGGGCATCCATTTTACACATTGCAACAAAATTTTATTCCAAAGACTATGATAGGTTGACCACAAATGACGGCAGAATGACGTCAAGTTCTGCCATGTTCATCATTTTCTGTTGATGGATGGGGTGGGGGCGCTTTGCACATGGGTGTGGGCGTATTACCCAGGGTATGGGGCAAAACGCCCTTTTGTAAGGGTATGCGAAAACCTTTTTGGGGGGTTAAATACCACACGCAGGTGTCTTTTCTTGGTCTCAAAGCGTAGTAAAAAGAATGAGCTACATGATGGTGCCCAAAGGTTTAAGTAATCTGTGTTGGGTTGAGTGTCAGAAGGTTTCGCGCTTAAGGGGGGCGTTTTTGACCTATTCACCCTATGTAAGAGTACGCAAGTGCAACGGTTCAGAAAATGTCAGTTTTAGACCACTTCCATTTACGCTGAAGGATCGTTGCCCCATGGGTTGATGGCTAATTCAATGAACTTTAATATTCCTTGTTTGCGATTTCTTTCCTTCAAATATTAAACAAATGAGAGCAAGAAATCCACTAAGTGCGTACTCTTATACGACTTCACCCTACACACGCCGACGGTCGACCACAACTCACAGCATAACATATAGGTAACGTGATTCGCTTCTGTTATTGTGAAGGAATTGTGCGCTGCGTGACCCTAAAATAACCCAACATCAAACTATGGTATCAAACTATAATCACGATCGACACGAAGAGACGTTTGGTTTAGCAATTGGCATCTGTCGTATGCTAATAGGAATCTCAATGTAATAAAAATCGTTCTATCTATCATTGTCACACGACCGAATTTTCAGACATGCGACTGAAACTGAAGTGAACAATTGAACAAAGGCAAACAAAAGTTACAGGCTAAAACGTTCATCCACTCTTATCAATTGCAAGTTGCATCAGAGTTCATTTGAATTGCATATAAGAATATCGCGCCAACAGTTTCGACTGTTGTCCTTCCCTCTTTACCTTCTAAATATCCCCCCCCCGCTGCAGCCGACAAAAGACGGGCAAGATATGTTTAGTCACAAGGAACGAAACAGAATCCCACTCGAAAAACTCTCCCTCAATCTCAACGACCTTCAGAGGACGTTGTTACTCGATTTGAAATAAAATGAGTCAATCATACAGGAACTTACTTATGTATTGCCCTAGCTAACCATTATATAGAAACATGTGATGTTTGTTGTCCGTCTTTGAACGCTTTGTTTAGCTCTGTTATTCTGTATTAGGTCGTACCGTTCTCAATTCCGCAGCCACGTGTTTTTCCTGGTAATCAATAGATGGCAGTAGCAGGAACGCCTGAATGCATGCTGTACCGCAAGGCCCTAACACAAACTCAGTCCATAGACCATAGATGGCGCTAGTAACAAGCGCCTGAAGTTATGCTGTACCGCAATGCAGGTAGCTCGCTCGGCCGAAGCCGCGACTGAGTGGTTCTCTCTCGCTCAGTCGTGAGTTAGACGATCAACAAAGTTTTCTCAACAACGGGATCGCAGTAACCGCAAACGCCTTTCATTGCCGGAGCTCTCTTTTCACTGTCACGGATTGGAAATGACGAAAACAACATTCTGTCTACCCATCAATGCCACGGTAGCACTAGCCCACTCACACCTCACTGTGAGCTGGCCGCTTGCCATGGGTGCGCTGTGACCCCCATTAGGTATTTGGCCACAGTCCCGCACACTGGCTCAGATAGGGCCAAACTGAAACGGAGCCTCCTCTGTCGATAGGTCAACTACCGGCTCGTATTGTGTCGGGTTCATCGAGTAGAAAAGGCATGCATCGTCTGTTGAAGATCGATACTGTTCAAAAGCAAGACGATTGTCGATTCAAATCAAATGGAAGGCGGATGGTGTGAATCACAATTGTAATATGAGTGGGCATGTGCATTGGCAAAACACAAATTTAGGATATGCCAGACGAGTCCTTGCTAATTATCTTTTTTCAGTACGTATACCAACTGGGGTAGCCATTTGGGAGTAGGTAAGTACTCATTTCAATGGTCCCAGAGGACACGCCCATAAAAAAGAAATGCCCGTAATAAAGGTCCCTATCCCGGCCTCAGGCGACTGACCTGTTCAGTTTTGATTCACCGCTGTTGCCGAACTCTCTCAATGGGCAGGCCCACGAGTCCAGGCGTCGCTCTCCTCACATCTTCATTTCACCGGCTCCTCACACCCAACACAAGCCCCGACAGCTGCTGTCCACACACCCTCCAAGATCCACAAAGCACACCACACACCCTCCACTGTCCACAGTCGCGTCCACAGTCGTTGACTCTCCGCGCGACCCTGCTCCACCGAGCGTCAGACTGGTTCTCGGCCGTATGGTCGGTTAGCTCTGCCCGGTCAGCTGGCGGGCCCGATCGATACCTAGCTTCACCGCCACCCCGCCGCCGCCCGTCGCCGACGACGACACTGGGCGGGGCGGGGAGGGGCGGGGGCGGGAGGTGTCGCTCGACCCACCGGGGGTCTGAGAGGGTCCGCCGCTGCCGTCAGCACAGCGGCCAATGGCCAAATGAGACGGAAAATGATGGTGAGTGAAGTGGATGTGGTTTGTGGAGTTGGAGTTTGATCTTGGAAAGAGGGTTTGATTCGATATAGCGATACGAATATTATTTCGTTGTATGTATATGCGAATCATAACATAATAAAGACAGAATTTGACGAGTGTTTTCCGTGTGCCGAATGAATAGATTTTAAAAATAATTTCAAGTTGTTTATCAATATATTACTGATGAAAATGTTAGATGTTTTCGGAACGGGGTAATAACGCTAGCATGCACATGACACAGACAACGGTGAACGGTCGCATTCACAGAGTACGACACGGTACTAACACAATACATACAGCTCCAACAACGCCTTACTGACGTTTCCATCTCGGCGCAGTTTACAGAACACATCACTGAACCGGGAAGGGAACCCTTTCAATCTAAACCACCCCAACACACCGACATCCAACACTAACACCTTGCAGAGGCGTTACGCCACTCCAGCCACCCTGGCCACCAGGAGAGCGGCGGCCGCCGCTGCCGCCAGCCGCCACCCGTCCGGGGGTGTGCCAGTCGCCGGCGCCGCCGTCCCCGTCTGCAGGTGCAGCATCAGCCTGTCGCCGGTGGGGATGAACACGGGAGACAGCTTGCTGATGTAGTCGGCGGCGGCGTGACGCAGCGAGCCGTGCACCTGGCGGCTGCGGTTCGACACGGCGGCCGTCAGCGGACCGCCGGGGGCCGTCAGACGCGCCGCGAACGAGGAGGTCACCACGGCCGAGTACACGGTGCTGTCGTTGAGCGGCTCGTAGCGCGCCAGCAGACACTCGGCGCACACCACGGAGATGTTGAGCTGGGGCGGCCCGTCGTCCTCGGCCGGCCGGCTGACCACCTGTACCCCCGACACCTGCAGGAAGCCGGTGGAGCCGTTCAGTACGCGCCGGGTGCTGTTCTCCAGCAGTCCGCGCAGCTCGGCGCCCGTCAGCCGCAGCACGTCCAGGCTGGAGTCGTTCCGCAGCGCGTTCCGCATGTCGATGCGGTAGACGGCGCCGCGCTCCAGACTGGAGGAGACGCGGTGGCTGTCGAGCAGCGCCACGGCGGCGACCGTCCAGGCGCCGGGCGGCGGCGCCTCGACGGACTGCAGGGCCGCCTCCACCATGGCGTCGGCGACCAGGCTGCCCATGGAGCACTCGCTGTGCCGACACCTGTGGCTGCCGTCCAGCAGGAACGAGTTGAACCCGATGGACTGGCCGAGGATCAGACTGAGCGCGTGCGAGTGCTTTTCGACCAGCTTCTGTGTGTCCGGGTCCTTCTCCCCGTGCATGTAGACGGGGTTGGACTCGGACTGCGTGTCCAGCGACACCTCCTGGTTGGTCGTCACCAGCTTCAGCTTGCCGGCGTACAGCATGTGGAAGTAGTTTCCGACCACCATCTGGTTGGTGACGGGCCGGCTGCCGTTGCCGGACTCCGAATGGTGGATGGTGAGCGGATAGTCGAAATCCTTGTGCGCTCCGCTGGGCGGCGTGCCGTTGTAGAACATGGCGAACGAGTTGCCGGAGATGATGAGGTTGATCTTGGGTACCTTCTCCAGGATCCGCTTATCCAGCGCGTGGTGAGAGTAGCCCAATGCGAGGATGATGGAGATATCCTCAGACATTGATTCCAGTTCACTTATCCCGGCGTTGAGAGCCTCCACTTCGTCAAGTATTGTAATTCCTTTGATGCTCTTTGATAAGCTCTCCTTGTTGATGTAGCTAATGATACCAATCTGGAGCTCTCCGTACATTTTGATCATTGTTTTATGGCACATTTTGGCCAGATATCTTCCATTTTCAGAAGATTTAGAGAACTCCAGGTTTGTGCACACGAACTTTTGGCCGACAATCTTCACATAATCGGCTAGCGCGTCAATGCCATCACTCAACTCAAAAGCTCCAAATGCCATGGCGTCAAACGGCAACGGCTTGACCAATTCGGTCACTGCCTCTCGACCTCCATCGACTTGAAGCAGTCTCCCAGGTATAAATCCACCGGCATCGACGACAAGCAGGTTAGACCTAGCTTCCTTTAGCTCCTCAACAAACTTGACGAAACGTGCCAGTCCCCCATGGCAATTGGTTTTCTGCTCACATCCACCGTGTAATGCACCGCTCTCTGCAAAGTGCAAATGTACATCGCTGGTATGCACAACGGTGACTCTAGTCGTGCTCTGGGAATCGCAAACATTTATAATACACTTGACCAGATACAAGAACAAGAACAGCTGAGCAGTCTTCACCATCACGATAGACTGTTTATGCCATATCTTGCACAAATATCGATTTATACAACTGGGTGGAGTTTCGAGTGGTAACGTCAATAATCCGACCCGACACAAAACGAAAGTCAAAGCTACAGAACAACCATTTGATCCCAGACAGAAAAAATCTCACGATCACATGGCATCACGATCGCAGCACGCGAAATCGGCGCATTGGCCGCTTTCAACCAGCTTTCAACGCTTTCAACAGTCGGCTTCTTCGAGCCTTGCTTTTAGGGCCTTCTTCAACCCAGCGACGTTCCTTCACAATGTCAAATATATTCCGTCAGCACGTTGGCTAACTCTAACTAGAACCTCTGGTTATGAGTAACGAAAAAGTGAATCCATCTTCCCGTCGTATACCGAGAAAGCAAAGTAGCAGGCATAAATGAAATAAATCCAAATTCCAAACATACAATTATATTTCTCTGACATTACGATGAAAAACTCAACGCTTACTGAGGCATAAAACAAGGTCGATCACAAAATGTAGCTACAATGCATTCAGCCAGTGAATACATTCAAGAGATGGGAACAACATGAATCCAAACAGCCCGAAACAAAATTCAAAACTTAGCTATTCACCAGGCGAGCACACAGTTTTAGCGTAATGCGGCGCCAGCCTCAATTTCAGTTTCAAGCATCCTTTTAACACTGCACTCCCAATTAAATGATGCCACGACTCAGTGAAGTTATACACATGAAGAACCATGATCACGGTGCGATGATAATGAATAACAATCTGTACGGAATTTACAAATGGATGAGAGCTTCACGAAGATCACACACTATATGTACAGCCACCCAGAGCGTCACCATACCCATGGTTCCACTAAACTAGTCCGAATAGCTTTGGCAGTACATGTTTGTAACGAGGCCTCATGACGGGCACCTCTGCCAGATAATCGTGATCATTCCTGATCACACAAAGGACGAAGGAGCCGGGCCTGCCCTCCGGTGTCGGGTCGTCGTACCCGGTCTGTGTGGAGACCGACTCGGTGGGAAGGGCCGTGTGCCGGGGCACGGGCGCCGGCGCGGCGCTCGGCCGACCCAGGCCGCTCACACGGCCGAAGCTGCTGAGCGCCTTCCTCCGTCCGGGCGCCGGCAGCCGGTCCCAGTTCTCCAGGAAGGCGGACACGGCCTCCCGCCACTCCCCGTCGCTGTCACTGCTCAGACGGTCACAGATCTCCGTCGACCACTCACCCACCGCCCGGCGCAGCTTATCGACACTCGGTACACGCGCATCCGAGTTGAACGCGGCGGCGTCTGTGGGGCCCGCCGGAGCGGCGGGGGTGGAGGTGACAGCGCCATCGTCCAGCGCCAGGGGATCAACAGAGTCACTCTCCAGTTCACCACTCATCACGCAGTCTGTGGGGAGGGTGACGATCGACCCACCGGCCGGCACCGTCACGTACTCCTCCGGCGCGTCCGGTACCTCGCCGGCGGTCTCGTACACCACCACCCCCGCCGAGTCGGCCAGCAGCGCGTCCCCGGCGCCGGCACTCGGGTACGTGATCACGTTGGACACGTGAGGAGCCGTGGTCTGCAGACTGGCCACGGCAGCGGCCACGTCGCTCGAGACGGGCACCATATCGCCGCCCGGCACCTCCTGTTCCGAGGAGATGCCGAACGGTGCTGGTGCAGTCACCCAGTTGATGGGCATGTCTGTGGAATCTGGAAACGGAAAACCAGCCGGTCACGACGTGCATGACAAACCAAAAGGAGCACGACTCAATGCAGTTTGTTATAACAAAATTAGCATATACAGGCGATGTATACTTTGTATGCATACCAATTTCATTGCATAAAAGAACGTCAAATTTTCAATCCATGACAAGCAGACGGCGATTCGCCTTTCTACGCATGATTACAAACAAATCTCGCCATAATGCTTGTTGCCATCACTTTTCAATAAAACGAGAGGTCTATAAGCAATCATATTTTTAGCTTAAACATTGAATAAAAAGTAGATTTTTTTCCACCAATCAGTTACCAAGAGGAGCTGCAGTGTAGACGGTACGCAACTTGACGACACCTACCTAATTCAAGCGTGTCCATGAAGTCATGAGTGTCGTCATCTTGGTCACTTTCGCCATTGGCACAGTCGATGACTGCAATCGGTGAATGGACTCTTGGGGCATCTCCTGCACCTCCAGGCTTAGGAGTAACCAATTCGTGGCTGCCACTGGTCTTCGTCTTACCGGTAAACACATTTTTGAAGCCATCAGCGACCGGTGGAGCCGCAGTCAGCATTTTAACGCTACTGGCTGTAGGTGGCAGCACTGTCGCTACAGCGGCCGATGTAGGTGACGCCACGGTAGCTGTAGCAGCGGACGCAGGCAGCGCTGCCGGCAGGCCACCCACAGAGGTAGATACCGATACTGTCACCATGCCAGCAGATGTAGCTACTGATGTCGACAGCGAACCGCCGGCTGCCGAAGAGGCCGTGTGCTTCAGCGGCTTCTGGCCGAGCTGGCGTCGTTTCGCAGCGTCCTGTTGCAGCTTCCGCACCTGCTTTCTGGTCAGGTCGCCGTACCGCTTTCGATAAGTCTCGTAGTACAGTCTGTGGTGTGGGAAATAGTGATGCGGTCAGAAAGGTGGGTAGTTACAATTTCAAATTACAATTTCAATTTCAATTACAATTTACATTACATTACATACAATTACAATAACAATTTCAAAACTGTAAAGTCTGGGTAGGTGCGTGTCATGTCTACAAACAAGGTTAACTTTGCTCAAAATTCCTCTGAGGTACACACACTAGTTCCAAGCCACACCAATGACTGTCACCCACCCGTGTGGCCCGACAGAGCCATCCCGACCCGTCTGACTCACCGGTAGGCGGCGTTCTTGTCGGGCAGCACGGAGCGGTCGGATGCCTCCTCCAGGTACTTATCGCCGAGCTGCTCGAGCAGCCGCAGCTTGTACGTCTCCATAGCGCTGGCCAGCGTGTGGTGTTCGTCAAACAGCTGCAGCAGCGCCGCCTGCGCGTCGGCGCTAATCCGCCGGAAGGGCAGCGCGCGCTCCAGTGAGTGTGTGTGCGCCTGCTTGTTGGAGACGATGCGCATGTTGTAGCCATCGGTCGGCGGACGCTTCGAGCGCTTGGTTCTGCGGAGAGGTTGAAGGACCGTTAGGGGTAAAGTTTAGGCGACCAGTTGCAGTCACTGACTGGGTCCAACTATAGACACATGTAGAGACTGGTTGTTATAATTGTATCACGCATATGAGACATTACATCATCGATGATAAGCTCAACCCGCGCCCTCAGAAAAAAAAAAAAAATTAGACATCCCAGCAACTAACTCGTTTACTACTCTCGACTACTACTCCTCTAAATATTTCACCTCTAAAATGAAACCAGCAGGAAACTGACACCACCAACGATAGCTGACAATCCACAATGAGATATCAGATGACCTACCGTGTTGGATTTTCGATTTTCACCACTAGCATGGTGGGACATCCGAAGTCGCGCTTGGAGAACTGGGCCTTCTTTCTGGGTCGGGTCCGGGGTGCGGGTCGGTGAACACAGCAATATCTTCCCTGAAACAAAATACCATTAGTCAATAGGTACCTATGCGAAAAACACAAGAAAATTACAGCAGTCATAGACAATGCAGTCAGTTCCAGAAGCATTGAAGCCATACGCATCGTTTGTTTTAATCTGTGACATTGATACATAGCACCGTCAAACGACAAAAATAAAGAAACTTCAAGACTTTTGGGAACTATTTTCATGTAAAACGCAGACAATCGATGAGGTCCGAAACCGATGTAAATTAGATGTTTTTCTTTTATAAATTTAGTCCGATTTTTTTTAATGGAAGGTTTTACCAGGATAGAGCCTCACTAAGCGGAACTTGCTGCTTTGGCCCTGCCCTCTACCCGCCGATTCCTGGTCTATGGCACGTGCAGGACGCGTGCTCTCACCACGCGGAGTCCAACGCTCTACCGACAGAGCCAATTGCTTTCACCGCTACTGTTCCTTCATCGCACCGCGCTCCTTTCATCAGTTAATTGCAATCAGCTATCACAAACCCACTCACCATGAATATAGCTCTCGGTCCGCCAGAGAGCTTTGAGCTGGAAATGACGAATCTTCTCTTTGTGAAATCTTCAAACACATTCTTCCACGTCTCCGCACTTTCCTTTTGTGGCGCACACTTGTAGACGAAAATTGTGCCCTGCAAAAGTTCCTGGAAACAAACAATTACACACCATCAGAAGTACACTACCTAACATGCTAAAACGAAACAACAAAAGAGACACAATGTGCAAACAAGCCGGAAGAAACGATATGAAACCAGGGCTGCATAGTTAGAGCCATAAGCAAAGTCGGTCAGAGTCCGTTCTTTGATATTCTCAAAGTCGGGCTTGCCGAAATGTTATCAACTCTGGCTCCAGAGTACGAATCAACAATGCACAATACCCTTACCACACTCCCAAGAATGTATATACATCGACAGCTGCTGTGTAACACATGTAACTCCTTATAAGCGAGCAGCAATCCGAATACATTCCTGTACAGACTAGTGAGTTCTGTTTTGCTATTAAGACAGAATGAGAATAAAGTGCTCACCTCCTCAACACCATCGATCATGTCTATTCGGTCACAAAATACCAGCTTTTTTCCATTATCGTACTTTATAGTAAATTCAGCCTGTAAGAATACCAATAAATGTCAATATAAGCATGCCTGGTGAGTTCAAGGCATTATACAATACTTCTGTGGCAGAGATGGTAGGTAAATAATTTGAGTCAGGACTGATACTTAGGGGCAGCTAAAATGAAGAACAATTTACTATATGCAAACAACAATAGCACAAAATTACAAGCAATGACTATTGACTATATTATCCAGTGTCCACCTTTACTGTGGTATTATGAGCAAGCACAGATTCTTCATTTTCTTTAAACGTTCTTATCTAAAACCAAGAGTAAAAAAAAAAAACACTTACCTTTGACAACATTTTGACAACTAATGATTACACTTTACAGCCAATCTAAGCCTGTGGCTGGGTGCACTCCTACAGCTTCAGCATTTGACACTTGGATGACTATGCGAGGAGTGGTGCCCAGTCAATATCTTGATTCTGAGTCTTGACTAATGCCAAGCATACATAAAACATTGGCAAGTGAATGCCTGGCCAGTCTGGGATTTGGCCTATGAAAGAATCTGAAAAAACAGCGTGTTAATGCTTTGAAGTCTGAGTGAGTGGTTTGCTCAAATCAGGGAGACAATCTTTACTTACATCTCCTAAGGAGGGAAGTGTGGTGTGAAGCTTTCAGGCCATAGCAAGAGTAGAAAAAGGTGTACAGTCAAACACACCCAGGGTAGGCAAATCCAACTATAAACCACTATTTATTCACTCAACGTCTCTAGGTAAGATGCCTTTCCCTTTGCTCAATTTATGACAATTCTATTTTAGATCGCCAAAGTGAAATACTAACAAAGTTTAGCTAGGCATCATTATCACTGCATCAACTAATTCATGGATGTCGGGTGCCAGCCCAAATGAGGCATTTTACTGTATGTAGGTACCCACAATTAACCCTCGCCCGTTTGCTCCCATGCATTGGGGTGGGTGTCAAGATCACCTGAAGGCCAGACCAGGTCATTGACCTTTGATGACCTCGGTTCACTTTTTCTAGTTTGACATGTTTTCTTTTCTTCTTCAAAAATCTTCTCAAATAAAAAAGTTTCTTCAGCAAATATCGACATTAGTTCAGAAGAGGTATGTCGTGTCTAAAGTAACCCAACTGCTCGAGTTCTTTGGTGATATTGAAGATGCCTTGGATGAAGGGAAGTCAGTAGATACTGTGTATTGATATTGTAAAAAAAGCTTTCGACACAGTTCCCCACAAGCATCTTTGATCTTATGCTGAAGGTGGAGGCTGCAGGAATTGGAGGACACATATTAAACTGAATTAGAAACTACTCACATCAGCGCGAATAGAGAGTTGTCCTAGCAAGCTCCTACTTAAGGTGGAGAAGGATATGGAGTGGGGTGCCACAAGGAAGTGTGCTTGGGCCGGTACTGTTCCTTATTTACATTAACGACCTCCTGGATGGCCTCGTCTCGGATGGAAAATTATTTGCTGATGATGCAAAAGTTAGAGCAGTTCAGTTAGAAGTTAAAGTTAGAGCAGAGCAGAGCAGAGCAGTTATAGAGCAGTTCAACATGCTTTATATTATACAGACATATTGCAAGAAGACCTGAACAAGCTGAGCGAATGGAGCAGCATGTGGAAGCTGAAATTCAACAGTTCTAAATGCAAAATTATGCACTTTGGCAGGAGAAATCCTGAGATCATGTATCATATTGATGTTGTCCTGCTTCAACGAACGACTGAAGAACGAGACTTGGGCGTAATTGTTACTAATGATATGATGGCTCACGAGCATGTTGCCAGTGTTGCTGCATCAGCTAACTCCATGCTTGGTAGAATAAGGAAGACATTTACTTGCTTAGATGAGGTGACTCTCCCAGCTCAGTATAAGGCACTTGTCCGGCCACGACTGGAGTATGCAGTACAGGCGTGGTCCCCCTAACTGAGAAGGTTCAGAGGAGGGCCACAAAATTAATCCCAGCATTGTCCAAGCTGCCATACCAAGAAAAACTACAGAAACTTAGCCTCACAACACTGGAGAAAAGAAGGCAGGGGGGGATCTGATTCAGGTCTCCAAGATACTGAAAAAATATGACAAGATTCAAGAGAATTTTATTGAGCTGGAGACATCGGCGCACAGACACAGGCCTCGTGGACACAACCTGAAACTCAAGAAGGGGAGGTTTTAGAGCAAGAAAAGGTCAATGTTCTTTTCGGCAAGAATAGTAAATGAATGGAACAAGCTCCCTCACTGGGTTGTAAATTGCAAGAGTACTGGATACTTCAAAAAGCAGTATGACTACTTCATGTCCACTTATGATGAGAGGCAGCATCACGAGCTTTCCTGCTCCATTGTCCTCTTCTTCTAACTTCTGGGTAAGCACTTCTAGGTAAGAACATGTTTCTAGGCTAGTTTTTGGACCTGAATTCGAATTTAGCAACCATTTGAACATTTATGAAGTAGCTTTGGTACCTTCGTAACATGTTACGAAGCTGTCAGAGGCGGATAACCCCTACGAATACCCGGCAGGACCCCTACTTGGTGACCTGACCTGACCTGCCCCGACCTGACCGAAATGCATGAAGTGATCAAAACTAAAATGATACTCGTGATCAGCACCCCGAAAAAAAATAGTAGCCACACTTAACGACGTTCTAACAGGTTCCGATTTTCACGACTTTTGGGTCATTGACCTGGCCTGGAAGGTCAACCAACGACACAGGACCTTAAAAATTGGATGTCATCGGCTTCCTCTCGTCACGGGCAGCACGCTCGTCTTTCCGCGAGGCGCTAGCTCGATCAAGGGCGAAACGGCAGGGGGGGGGGGGGGTCCAACAGACCCTCCTCCCCCTTATACGTTCGCGGCTGGCAAAACACCAATACAGGCCAGAGATAATATAATTACGAGCGAGCGAGCGCAGCGAGCGAAGCGAAGTCCTTTCAAGGTAACGGAAAAATCTCAGTTTGAGCGGCCCGGCCCCGCCCAGCCTGTAACGCTTTTGAGAGGTTTATATCTCAGCAACCGCCGGACCGATTGGCCTGCGGTCTTCTTTGCTAAGTATCTCCCAACCCTTCTACCCCGTAATTGACTACTTTTGATGCATCTCAGTGACCGTCGTGGCACGTGCACGTGAAAAGTCAAGGGTGTTCAAGCTTTCTTGCAAAAGTAGTGATTTTGAGAGGCTCATATCTCAGCAGCCGCTTGGGCGATTGTCTTGCGGTAATTTTTATAGGGTAGCTACATCCCTTCTACCAAAGATTTGCCGACGACACGAAGCTGTATAGAAGGGTGCAAACCAGGGCTGCGGAGTCGATGGATTTTCGGCGACTCCGACTCCGACTCCGGCTTTCAAAAACCAGCTCCGACTCCGACTCCGGGAAGAATTGTCGACTCCGACCGACTCCAACTCCCGACTCCGACTCCGCAGACCTAGCAGGGCTGCGGAGTCGACAGATTTTCGTTGACTCCGACTCCGACTCCGACTCGGGTTTCTAAAATCGACTCCAACTCCGACTCCGACTCTGGTCACAACTGTCGACTCCGACCGACTCCGACTCCGACTCCGCAGCCCTGGTGCAAACCGCGCAGGACAGGAGATGCCTACAAGATGACCTGGACGCCGTTGCCGAGTGGCCCAAGGCCTGGCAGCTAACTACCATTCAACGAAGAAAAGTGCGCGGTTCTCCACATCGGCAGCCGCAACCCAGGGTGCACCTACACACTCAACGGCCTTCAACTCAGCGAGACGGAATCGGAGAGATCTTGGGGTGCACATCAACACTGATCTGAAATTCAGAAAACAGGCCGCAAGTGCCTGTGAGGACTTAATTTTCAAAGGCATCACCGGTGTTGGCCTTGATACGCAAGTCATTCCAAGCCATCAACTGCGACACTGTCCCCTGCTATTCAAGTCACTCGTTTGGCCCCATCTTAAGTACGGCTGCTGCATTTGGGGCCCCTTCTCCAAGGCAGACCAAAAGGCCATCGAGAGAGTGCAGAGACGTGCCACAAAACTTGTTGCGGACATAAGGCATCGGCCATACACAGAACGGCTGACGCTGAGACTCCTGGATCTCCCCTCTCTTTACTACCGACGACGACGCGGAGACATGATCAAGACCTATCAGGTGCTACACTGAGAGATACATGTACGCCACGAGGACTTCGTCACCCTAACACTGGATCAGAGAACAAGAGGGCATCCATGGAAGTTGAGGAAGGACCAAGCACAAGTGAGGGCCAGGAGACACTGCTTCAGCACGAGAGTGACTAGCGACTGGAACTCCCTTCCCTTGGAGGTCATCTTAGCCTAGCTCCTTTCCCTGGGCCTGTTCAAGGCGCGCCTGGATGCCCACTGGCATGGCATCTTTTTTTTTAACTACTCCGCCACCCATGATCAGGTGACCAGGGCGGTGTTTCACGGGACGCTGCTACCACACTGCTATCAAATCGCGCGAGCTGACGTCACACTTGTGGTAGTGTTGGAGCAATGGGCCTGTTGATGTTCCTTTCCATGGAAACCCAATTTGACACGTGTAAAAGCAGCGTGCTGCTATCACCGGTGAAACAGGGCCCAGGAGTGTCCCCGCCCTCAAACCCAGCGACTAGCAGAACCTTACGTTAACACCAGATAAAATAAACAAGTCGTGGCACTCCCTGCTAAGAAAGGAAATAAAACTCAAAAAAGCAAATGAGAGAAGGGGTAGCGGGTTTAGGCTGAGACCAGAACAGAATGTGAAAGTAGCCACTGCTGAAACCAGACAGATGAGTTGACTGTTCTCTACTACGATACCGAAAGCAACTTTCACTCAGAAGGGCATGCATTCATCGGTAAAAGTATACATTGAGTCCGAGTGACTGTTAAAAGATAGTTTTCAAATTCTTACATTATTTGACATCCTGAATCCAAAAATGATACTTATATGTCTTGGAAATAAAAGAAAAAACATAATCAAACCTGACCTAACCTTGCCTATTTACCTACAACCTACCAACCTACAAACCTACAACCTAACCTAACCTAACCTACAAACCTACCAACCTAAAACCTAAAACCTACAAACCTACAACCTAACCTAACCTAAAACCTAAATTTTTTGCTGTTACATATTTGTATCAACAGCGTCACAATTGTCCACTCGGAACTAATATATACTAATACCCATTCATCTAGAGTAGAAAAACAATCGCTCATTCACACGTCATGCAAACATAAGTGGGGATTCGCTCTGGTCAAAAATTCGGCATCCTATCCGCCACCAAATTCCTGATTGAATTAAAGGAAATAGTTCACTTTCACGAAATTATTTTTTTGCAACGATTTATGATTTTTTATGTTCAAAATAATCAGCAAAGAAAATAAAACCTTTTTATAACAAAAGATTTTTTTTTCTATATTTTGATATAGGAAGAACTTTTCAGTTTCTGTAAGGCACACGCGATCCAGTATGAAAAGAGCATGGGTCCCGAAAATTCTTCAGAAACAGAGAAATTATCGCAGCCACCGGCATTTGGGCGATCTGCTCGATCTGATAATGTTCCCTTGAATGTCCTAATTGATCAGGACGATAATTTCTCTAGAGTTCTCGTAGATAATTTCTCTAGTTTCTGAAGAATTTTCGGGACCCATGCTCTTTTCATACTGGATGGAAATATATGCAAGGCACACATCCTCAACGCAAGACACCTTTTTCGGGACGAGAAATAGAATATCTTTGCCTAGGGTGATCGTTGGGCTGTAAAAGCTCATGATTTATGCTCGTCTCAGCCCAAGCTACGGAACTGCTATTCCAGTTCAAAACCCATGTTAAAAAGTGAACTATTTCCTTTAAGCATTGCTCGATGAGAATGGGACCATCAGGCCAAGTGGCCTACCAAAATTCTCGAATACGTTATGGTATGGTATGGTATGGTATGGTAAGTGAAACTTTGTCATGCACATCATATACTTGAGTGATATGCGAAAAAAAATATTCACCTAAGGAGAAAACTGTCAAGTGAAGAGGTTAAAAAGTGAAAACACTACCCAAAAGAAAGAACATTACAAAACTTCTGATATCTGAACATTAAATTCAATAACACCCAATATTCCCGAGGGGTGTTCACGGGCACCGCGCCTATCGATGACAATAACTCACAAATGACGTAAGCCTGAGCTAGGACGACACTTTTTAGTTGAATGTGTTTTCTCCTTTAAAATTGTTTGAATCAAAATTGAAATACGAGAAACACTTATCTCTAGTAAAAAATAACAAAACCGCACATCCCCGCGCAAACAATCGCCGGCGCCCTGTGCCAGACGCGGCGCAGCGCGCAACATACGACGCAATCAAGGATATTATTTTGTTTTTGCTCAAGGCTTAAAACACTGAAGAAATTCATACCATATGGCATCGATTTACGTAGGGTCTTCATTCACAATATACAGAAATTGAAATAAGACTATCGAATTTGGAGTATTTCCATTCGCAGGTGTACGAACGTTTTCAAAAGTGTGGGGGGGGCAGGCTCTCAGAGGCCTAAACCTCCCCTACCCCCAAAATCCATTTTCTCCTCGGATTTCGGCCACTATATTTTCGCAAGCATGCTCAAATTAATTATAAAAAAAAACATGACAAGACAATAAATCGAGTAGTAAAGTAATCTTGAATAAATCTGCCAAAATCTCAGGGACACTCTCGTCCAGAAATTAAATCTGATGAACTCGTCCCCCTGGCCTCCGCAGCCTCGTTGACACCAGGGGCGGATCCAGGAAAACTCCAAGGGGAGGGTCATGAATCGAAGTGGCACCCGTACTTATACCCAAAATTAAAAACTCAACGGATTTCGGCCACATAATTTTGGTGGTGCCCTAATAAATTTTTTAATATTTTTCATTTATGGCCCTGGCAGGCCTGTGGTCACGTGGTGCCTCCGGCGAGCCGCCTGTGGTGCCCCTGCGAGGCCGGTGGTGCCCCTGCGAGGCCGTGGTGCCCCTGCGAGGCCGTGGTGCCCCTGCTAGGCCCCTGGGCCCTGAAAGGACTGTGGTGGTGCTCTTCACTCCTGACAAGCCTGAAGTGTCCCCGGCAGGCACGTGATGCCTTTAAAGGGATTATCAGGGTTTAAAAATTGAAAGGAATCGGCATAAATTTCCAATCAATGAACTCCCCAGACTCTGCCGATTCTAAATATATGCATAAAATGTAAATCGGTACCAAAATTTGCGAGATATAGCCGTTTCAAAATTGACAAAATTGTACTTACTCACGCAAAACAAGTACTTGGGCGGCCAAGTTGGCCCATCACTAAAATGTAAACAAAAGACGCGTTTACATAGGGTTTGTTGCAAGCTTATATCTCCGTCCGTGATGTTGCAAAAGATACCAATGGTGCTGAACAATTTACAAAATGATCCCCTCTAAATATTTGAAGACCACTGCATCGAAATTATCGCCAAATTAACGAGCTAGAGCCTCGTCAAGTATGCTATGTAAACCGGGTTAAAGAGCAGCCTTGGGAAATTTCGCCAAGGCCGCCGCACCGCACTGTCGATTTCCACAAGACGGGCCTTGTCTGTTTTGTTTTTGTCTGTTGTTTTTAGGGCCTTGCAACAAGATTTCAGTGCTTGGCATTGAATTTGGATATGAACAAATTGAAGATTTGCTTTTCAATAAGACAGCAAGAGTTATCAACATTGCCAAAGTTATTATTTTGATTTGGGTGTGATTTGAATAGCTTGAGCTTGTTTGCTGATCATCAAATCTTGATTAATATCATTTAAATGTCAACAATTTTCAAGGGTAAATTTCAAGGGCCTAAGGTGCCCCTGCGAGGCCAGTGGTGCCCCTGCTATGTCTCGGGTGCCCCTGACAGGCCTATGGTGCTCCTGGAAGGACTGTGGTGCCCCTTGGCCCTGACAAGCCTGAGGTGCCCCTTACAGGCCCGTATTGTATTGTATTGTATTGTATTTACGATCATGGGCGATCCACACATGGCGTGGCGATTACTGCCCCGATTACTGCCCTCGCAGGGGCACCTTAGGCCTGTCAAAGACATCACATGCCTGACGGGGACACTTCAGGCTTGTCAGGAGCACCAACGTAGTCCTGTCAGGGCGGCACCAGCGGCCTAGCAGGGGTACCACGGCCTCGCAGGGGCACTATGGGCCTTCCAGGGGCACCACCGGCCTCGCAGGGGCATCTTGGGCCTGTCAAAGGGGTCCCCTTGACAGGACTACGTTGGTGCTCCTGACAAGCCTGAAGTGTCCGGGCACGTCAGGCACGTGATGTCTTTGACAGGCCTAAGGTGCCCCTGCGAGGCCAGTGGTGCCCCTGGCAATCCTGTGGTGCCCCTGGCAGGCCTGTGGTGCCCCTGACAGGCCTATGGTGCTCCTGGAAGGACTGTGGTGCCCCTTAGCCCTGACAAGCCTGAGGTGCCCTTGACAGGCCCGTAGTCCCCTTGACAGGTCCAAGATGCCCCTGCGAGGCCGGTGGTGCCCCTGAAAGGCCTGTGGTGCCCCTGAAGGTCTGTGGTGCCCCTGGCAGACCTGTGGTGCTCTTGCTAGGCCGATGGTGTTCCTGACAGGCCGGTAGTGCCCCTGTCAGGTCTGTGGTGCCCCTGATAAGTCGGTGGTGTCCCTGGCAGGCCTGTGGTGTCCCCGGGCCCAACGGGGACATGACCCGTGTGATCCCTCCCCCTTGGATCCGCCACTGGTTGGCACTTGGCACCCATGCGAATTCCAAAATACTGTTTTATTACGAGCGAGCGTGAAACGTGAACAGTGAAAAGTCAGCAAAAGGTGGGGGAAGGCAGTTAACGTTGCTGGCCCCCCATCCGAAAGTGGGGGACCATGGCCCCCTGCCCTCCCCCCTGTTCCTACGCCTATGGTGGCTGCTGAAGGCATCAGCACTGGCCGAGTACGGCTGCTCTGTGCCAGACGGTTTGTTTCTGTGGGTGCTGGCCCACTAGGTGTTCTGCATGACTCCGTCGAAAAAGGCGTACGTACTCGCCGACCTGCAGTTCGTGCAGCACTACGTGTTTGAGTGTGCGAGAGCCGCCAAGTGCTTTGTGCCGGAAGGCTGGCATAGGTTGTCGGTGTCCGGCGTATCGCATAGGTGCGAGAGCGGGCTCGTGCCGCTGGTGGGAGCTCCGCAACTCGGGCCTCGCGTTGAGGGCGGCAGGGCAGCCCTCGGACTTCCCCGCAAGCTTTTCCTGTTGTATTGTTTTTATTAAGACCAAGGCTGCCTGCAGTTGCTGGTTACCTATCAACTACCCCAAAACCTCTGTGTGTGCGAGTCTGTGGTGCTCCGAGATTCCGCGCCGGGCCGGGGGGGGGGGGGGGGGTGGTCTGAACACCCCCTTCTAACTCGGCTCCTGGGCCACGTAGCGACACGCGGTAAGCGGCACTTCGAAAGAACGTCCAAAATAAGGACGAAAACACTTCGGTCATTTTTTGGGTCAGGTCAAAGGTGAGGCCACCAGAGGTCACCAAAGGTAAAATGTTGACTATTTCAACATTTTGGAAACTGCCGACGGCTATCTCGGGAACCGATAGAGCTACAGCGCCGCGGAAAGGCGCATTCGATAGCCCTTTTACAGGCCTTTCTGAGTGTTTTTCTCAGATTTGACCTCAGATCAACGGTTTAGCCTTCAGAGGGCAAAAACTCCAAAAATAGCCGTTGTTACGAAAAACGTTTTTTTCGGCAATAACTTTTGACTCAAAAGAGCCATGACATTACTTTTGCCAGCATCGTGTTCCTCTCGTCGAGACGCGTCGAATGAACTATAATTTGACCTTGAAAGGTCAGCTTGAAAATTTGACCTCAGGTCAAGGTCATGACCTGACCGCGGAAAAGGTCATGTTGGATATCAGTCGATCCGCAACTTCGAGCCGAACACATCTAAGGCGTTTTCAGCGCTCTAGCACGCATCCATCAGACGTTATTAGCGAAAAACTGTTCGATTCTGTTCGTGACCCAAGATAACCTCGGGGACACAACGAGGGGTCACAGTTGCCATTTTCCGGTTCAGTGTGTCAATTTTCCCTACATCTCAATGTTTGAGAGTGCCTAGAATAGCGTTCGTGCAAAACAGACGCTTTTCATTTTTCTCCCATTGACCAGAAATTTCAATTTTCTCCCATCCCATTTTCTCCCAATTAGGCCGCAAAATTGACCTGACCCTAGGTCACCGATATCGAAATTCCGAGATATAGGTACATTTTATAGATAATGTTGCTCTTACCAATCGCTGAAAGTTTCAAGGCAATCGTTCAGTCGGTGTAGCTATGACGAGCATTCTTATTTTTTCTGAGGTGAGGTCACTTGGCGTGACCTGGTGACCTGACCTAAGGCGACCTGGGTCTGAAATTTTCACAACATGTGGGGAAAAGATGCACGAACAGGTGTGCCAAAAAGGGCGGCGCGCCGCCGTTTTTGAGATATCTGCGAAAAACCGCAGGGGAGGTGTTCAAACACCCCCCGGCCCGGCGCGGGTTAAGACGGTCCAGGCTGTCCCGAATCTGGCATAAACCCGGCTGAATCTGGGCTGCATTTTGCGGTCTTGACGGAGGCATCAGTTAACAAATACCGGAGAGACAGACCTATACGATATGATTGAGTTCCACGCAAGGAAGGTATACACAATAGTAATACACATATAGGTATGTAGCTACATTAGGGAAATTTGGAGTTGAATCCCATATACTGTCAGTTATGATAAATGATCATGCAAATGCAAATGACTGTAGTATACCTCCCAGATATAAACCGCTTCGCTCGATATCACTTTTTGTTTTGACATCGTGCGCCTCTCCTGTTCCCGCGCCGCCTCGTCTGTCTGCCTTCAGCCGACCGTTGCGGTGCTCCGCCTTCTCTGCTCTCATTCGAATGCTAATAAGCGGCCACCCAGCTCTTCTGCCGCGTACGGCGGGAGATGACCCGGGCCGGCGACCTTGGGGACCGGCAGGGGGAGGGGCGGAACCAAGGTCAGCTACCACACCGCGCGCCGCGCCGGCCGCCGCGCCGCCCCCGTTTTTGCGGGCGCATCTCACGTCTGATCTCGATTGCTGACCCGCGGCTGATGGGCGGAGCAGTCTGGCGGCTTCACGTCAGTTTACGTCAGCTGCCGGCCGGGGTGACGCTGGGCCGGGTTTTTGCGCGGACAGATTATAGTAGGGAGTGTTTGGCTAATGGTCAGGGCTCATTTGGAACGTGATGTATGCATGCATCAAACATGACGTCAAACGTGAAGTGTACTAAAGAGCAGGCCTAGTTGCTAGAAATGTGTGCTGGGTGTTGTTATGTAATGCATTTGCAATATGTACGAGCAAAGGTAGTAAGCACATACCATGTACATAAATAAGCATGTACATAAATCCCTACCTATTCACAACGTGCATCTCGGACAGAACAACCACGACACATTGCTATTGTATGTTATACGTTAGTGGCTTTTTTAGAAACCGCAATCACAAGCGCTGCAGATTACCTACCTACATGAGGATTCAATACAAGTCTTACAAAGGTTTTGACAATATACGACTTTGGGATCAACATTCAACATCCCTGCTGTCAAGTGCCCCCAACAATTCAAGCTGTGCCTCGGGTGTTCAGGGCAGTTCCTGAATCCTGACAGCATAAGGTCTTTCCTTGTGGCGTGCAGAATGGCAATAATGGATCTGGCTCTTATACATGCGACTGCATCTACCGATCGGCTATCGGAATAACAATTAGGTAACACGGTTATTTGATCCGGATAAGCGGTGGTTTCTCAGAATGCTCCTGGCGCCGATTTACCCTGAGACGCCCGTATATTCACACCCGAGAAGGAGGAGGGTGGTGATCACTGAGCACTGATCACGAGGAAATATGACCTGCTCTCAGGCTAACCAGTAGCCCTCTGTTTGGTCAGTTGTTATCTAAATAGACATGCAGAAGCAGGTTAGAGCATAATTAGCCAGTCAAAAATATGTGAGTGCTCTCCGTATATCAACGATGCACATTGTATGCAGGCATAACAGTCATTCTGGGAGATGGGTGCTGTAAGACGTCATCATGCTCCGAGTGCTAGTCTCCTGCTCAATGGCCTCTTTGAACAGCGTGAATGTCCGGATGTCAAATGCAAATTTATTGGAATGAAGTGGAATGCATTACAAACCACCCCTGAGAGCCATCTCAAACAGATTATTCGAATTATGACCGCCACCAGCCACAGCAGTTCCGGGTGACCGCCAAACCTAGCGACGAATTATGCTTGCTGAGGCGCGATGATTACAGGTTGAAAACTATAAATCGAACGTTACGCGTCTTGCGTGAGGTAATACATACATAGCATTTCCTCGGTTGGTGACGCAATGCTAGTGTCTGGCTCGAGGTGCATTGTCGGATGCATCGGCCACAGGTCGCTTGAATCCAGTACTCGTAGAGGTGCGGACTTATGCTGTGTTCTTTAGCGCGGCAGCTAGGCCGTAGACGGTGTTGTATAGCAGTTGTTGTCCTTGGGTCATGACACACTAACGATGGTGAGTGGTTAGTACTTAGTACAATTATATGCCATGAGTCAGAGTGAAGTGGGTAAGGCAAAGTGTTGTCTGCTTCAGAGGGACAACCGTTCAAAATATAAACAAAAATGTTTTTGCTACATTACAAGCAAGAACACAAAGGTTGGATTTATTACGAATTATGTAATTTCATGAGAAGATTTACAGTCCACAGCAGAAGAAATGTGCGGTTTCAGTCATGGGTATGTTCTGCTTCTGAATCTTAGGAACGATTAGCCAAACTACAATGAAACTTTGAATGTAGCTTGCATGTATCGTCACCCTTGCAGCTGCAACCTTAGCTATTGGCCCCTTCTTTTCGATCACTCCGCATTAAAAAATCGTCAGTGAAAGCCACCAAATGAGATTGGTAAAACCGCACATTACTTTAGCGGTGGGCTGTACGTTCTAGCTGCGCAGTATTTTCACAACTTCACCAGCCATTTTTGCAAGTGATCCTTCCTGCGCATTCTGACCCGCATCAGCGCGATGGCGAAAGCACAATTAGCCACGGCTAAGGGTAATGGGCAGCAATTACCACCCAAACTGCCAGTGTCTGTAACCTCTTTCCATCCACCTGTGAACATCCATCCGTTACGGCCTGGGCCGGGTGAGACCGCGACCGCTTACAGGTGACCTTCGCCGTGTCCATCCTAAACATGACCTTCGGGTCGCGCTGTGTTAGTTTAGGGGTTCGAACCAGACCCACACTCTGCACTGTATAAAGGGGGGCATTCCACGATAGATCGTACCAGGCCCGTCACCCTCATCTCTCAGATTTTAATGAAAATTGGTCCTAGGGGTAATCATAGGCCCCAAAGACGCCTGGCAAAATATCAGACTTCTCAGATCAAAACTTTTTGAGTTATATTGCATTACATTTTTTTAACTTCGGTATGTAACGGTGATTTTGATGGCCTATAACTCAAGAACGGGTTAAGCAACCAACAAAAAGTAAACAACACTAAGCTTGCGATGAATAAAAAATTAATATTACTATTTAAAAATTCCAAAGAAAAAATTTCATTGTTGAGCAAAAACCTTAATCTTTTTTCATGTACCTCTAATGACTTTTGGGACCAAAATTTTTCGCATTTTTATTTTTTAAAAATAAACTTCATGTCATTGCAAATTGACATGCAAAAAAATAGAAAGGTGTTCTTTCAATAAGTTCCTCATTTTCCCGCAAACAAAATGGGTTTCGGAGGGGTTGATACGACCCCAGCACGCCGTTTCGCTTCTAATAGAGCTAGAGCCTTGCGGAAAAAACGAGCGTGTGTGCCGTCACAAGTCGCAGCGATTGGTACCCAATTTTAAGGTCTTAGGTTAACCGGTAGCGTCTGAGGTCAGGTCACGTGACTGAAGTTCCGGGTTCGTTTTTTAGTAAATAACTTCGCAAAAAATGGCCGCAGAGCCGCGATTTTGGCATCATTGTGTTTGCCTAGCTCAGGTGCATCGATTGGTATACTTTTTGCTAGGGTGAGGTCAACTTAAGTTGTTGACCTCGGGTCAAGGTCAGGTCAGAGCCCCTCAGGTCACGAAGCTGGGCAAAGGGTATCATATGGCATATCATTC
Organism: Amphibalanus amphitrite; assembly: GCF_019059575.1. Taxonomy (NCBI): domain Eukaryota; kingdom Metazoa; phylum Arthropoda; class Thecostraca; order Balanomorpha; family Balanidae; genus Amphibalanus; species Amphibalanus amphitrite. The sequence goes on along the minus strand of NW_024881719.1, from coordinate 205,339 downwards.
GATTCGGAAGGTCTTCCGGAGTCCATTGGTGGCTTTCCCGACTCTCTAGCTCCATTTAATCGGGAGTTATTGACGAAAAACTCGTACGACCCTGGTGACGTCATAAATGATGTCACGCAAGGTTAACAATGCAAAATTAAAGCATTGGACTTTGCAAGGAGTGCATGAAATCACGATACCATGTACGTGGGATAGTTTTAGATCATTCTCTGCGCCAAAATTACAGTTTTTTATAGTTCCCCATTGATTTATAGCAGTGATGTCACGTGACCGCCTTGACCTCATGTAACCTTGAAAAATTCCCAGATGTACAAGTTGTGAGACCTCTGGAGGACACCATGTATGCGTTCTGTAACTTTCATCTCGGACAGCTATGGTCATTGGTAGAGGTGGCAAAATGTGAACCCGAGGACCCGGTCCAAAGAACCAGTCTGGATCCATATGGGTCCAGACCGGTTCCTGGAAATTTTCTGACGGGTCCAACCGGGTCCTACCATAAACTATACATCTTGCACACTACACATTATTGCAAAATATGAAGTGAATGAAGTGAATGTTTCTTTGCACACAGTAGCTCATGAGTATTCCCAGTGGGAAATAGGCTGTTATACATGATGCAACTAATGATTACTACAAGAAGTTTGTATTAATTGACTTTTGGGGACCGGGTCCAACTGGTTCCGATTCCAACTAAGACCGGGTCCGACTGGTTCCAGAAATGTCCAGCTGGGTCTGGTTCGAGTCTGGTTCCCAAAATTTTCATCTTTTGCCACCTCCAGTCATTGGCGTCCACGGGTGGAGAATTGTGCTGGACTGGGGGTGCTCGAGCTCTCCCAATTCCACGCCGGCTTGGCTTTGGAGCCGCGGCAGGCGGCGCGGGTCAAGGTCACCGCTAGGCGGCGGCGGATTTGCTGCGCCCGAGCACCCCCGGCTGACCACAATTCTTATGTTGGCGTCCAAAATAATGTCAGAACCAAACAGCCTTTTTCACCCTCGCGCTTATAGGAAAGAGGGTTGGATGAACCCTGAAAATTCGTGTAAGCTCCCCTCCCGAAATCACTATTCGAAACCGTTATCGTGACGTAAAATAAATACATTTATAGAAAGAACACCTTCCTAATTTTTTGCATACTTCTTAACAATGAGCCAAATATTTTTTTAAAGAAATAAAAATTCAAAAAAATTTGGTCCCAAAGTCCAAAAAATGCAAATGAAAGAAAACTCGATATGTCATATATCAAAAATAGCGTATTTTTCAAAATTTCAAAAATACATATTTATCTCTGTTTCATTGCAAGTTCAATGCTATATAACATTTGGCATTTGAATAATCCGTCTTAGAGTTACAGCCCGCCAAACTTAGCGCTGCAAAGCAAGATCCAAAAAATGTTATACACCATAACTCAAAAAATACTTATCTGATAAGCCTGAAATTGTTACAGGTGGATTCACAGCCCCTGATTACCCCTGAGACCAATTTTCGTCAAATTCCGAGAGATGAGGGTGTCAAATTGGAAAAAAGTGGTACGATCTATCGTGGAATGCCCCAAGGATATAATTCGTCCAGTATTCGTCCCAACGAAGCAACAAACGGTTTTAAATGGGGAGCTATGAATTCACTTAATGGTGTGCCATAATTAGGGCCCCACTGGTGCACTGGTTTTTAATAAGTGTTGTTAGTTGCCATCACCCACACCTTCGGGGCCCACCGATCCCCTCTGGCACAACTCAATCACTGCTTGTTTGACATGACGGCCTCGATTTAGCAGCTTTGACCCGCGGGCTAGACTGATGCGGTGGAGACGGTGGCATAGCGACTCGCCATAGCACTGCCACTATGCATGCAGCATGCAGCATGGGGTGGCTGTGTCTATGTTCCAACTGCGATATTAAATATTAGAGATGTCTCTAGTTATTAGAGTACCCACACTTTTGGACATTCCTTTTGTTCTTATAGCAGCCAAAACGATGTGCTCGTTCAGGAACTCCACCGTCATGCGCTGAAGCCACGAGCTCGGTCGTCTCATTTCCCGAAGAGCCGACCTCGCTTCGTTAACGCCTGCCGCTTTGGTCCGGAAGCGACCGGGTGCGAGCGGATCGTGACTGCGCGCGATCACTCGCTGCAGCAGATGACGTCACGCGCAGACCCCCTGACCTGACCTCGACCCCTGCGGCAGTCAATGGTGGGTCGACGCGCACGGACCGATCCCACGCGGTCGGCTGCCGACAGCTCTGGGAGCACACCCATGGCAAAAGAAACCAATGTAATTCGCGCGGAAGCTCACAAAGAGGGATGCCTTCCACGGCTGGGAAACTCTATGTTTATTACAGAGTAAAACACAACAGGCAGCGGCTCAGCCATGAGAGATTAATATTTTGTGTTGACGTTAAGAAGGCATGTCTAAGTGTAGAGGTAAATCGTCAGGGCTCCCCAGTCCCCTGTAAACTGACAGGCAAATGACATGCTTGGTGTTTTGAATTATTGCAAGACAGGAGTCCCACGTCTGCTGGTATTATACCAGACACCGGAGACTAGTCCATGGCCAGGCTCGAGTCAGTTCCAGACTGGAGAGTGTGATGGTCAGGAGGCTGCATCAGTCAGACTCGACTCAGTTCCAGACTCGAGAGTCTGATGGTCAGACTCGATAGTCTGATGGTCAGACTGGAGAGTCTGATGGTCAGGAGGCTGCATCAGTCAGACTCGAGTCAGTTCCCCTGAGGGCAGGTTCTCAGTGACTTCAATCTCGGAGTGGGCCGGATGCTCGCCCCGACAGCCGGAGCTGCCCCGGGCGCCGGCCGAGAGAGCGTGGGCGGTCTGCCGGGCGCCTCCCCCGCCCCCGTCCCCGCCCAGACGTGGGGCACTCCGCTCAGCATCTGAGGGCCCGCTCAGAGGTATCCGCGCCCCACCAGCAGTTGGTTTTTGCAGCCGCCGTTATGCATGCTAAATGTCGATTGCGTGCTGGATAGCTGATACTTTGCCGTTTTAATGTGTGTTGACTCACGCGGTGCGCGATACCTGCAGAAATTGAGTTGACGTCGGCGGGAGTGTGCAGTGGGCGGTTGGTCTGGTTTGCGGCCGGGCCCCATGATAGCGTGCAAGGTCAGGGCACCTCCCGCTGGCAGATCGTGTCCCGGCCGTGATACCGTGAAGTGGCTTCGTGGCTCTGCGCCGGGCTCCTTGCCCGGCTTCCCGATAGGTTGTTTACAAAGGGAGTGATAGCTAGTGTTTTGGGTGGTGTATCTCACCTTGAAAATGAAGTGTTCTGCCTGGGCTGGACTTGGATATGGCTAAATCTCTCAATCATCTATACGGCTAGGAAACATCCTAATAGCAATAAAGCACTGTGCCATCCGTTTCCTTTTTTAGAAGACAGCAAACCATCACCAATGTACTGGCAAATCGCCTGTTGCTCTAGTTAGTGTGACCCCTTTCAATGTAAATAATTACATGTTTAATTTTGCAAAACCCAAAGGCGATGTAGGTACTAGGTAGGTACTTACTTTTGTGCAAATGAATGTAAACCTTTGTGCGATCAATAATATAAAACACTTTCGGTACAGCTTTAACGACGAGGAAGTATAAAGCCAATAGATATATAGGTACTTGTCTTATATATTCCACGCAAGCGTGTTCCATCATTTCTTTTATTGTCATCATTAATTGACAAATATTTATCCTTCGATAAGACATTATCGGAAAATTGAAAACATGAAAATTGATTGACATTTCTTTCCGCTTCTGGGTGTTTTGTAGCTCCTAATGACTAAGGCGAAACGCCACAGAACTGTCTATTGGATATATTGGCCTCATTCGCTTTGGCTTCAGGCTTCGTTATTTCGGACAATGGACGTGAAATGGCTGTCGATGAAAACAAGTTTTCCTTTCGTTCACACTACGCCTGAACCGATCGCCTGCGTCAACTTGTTCTGAAGCCTGAACTCATGGAGCTTTGTCCCGTTTAATCACATGTCAACGTGAATTGGATGGATCTGCGTGTGTCAGTCTTTTTCCCGCGCCTGATATTGATGGTAGCAATACATCTGCGTTGAACGGGAAAACGCACTTGACGAGCTCATTCACGAGCGTACAAAAGCAACGGTCTCGGTCCTCGGTTGCCCATGCATGCATTGCACATCGACACATGAAGAGCGACTGAATGGTTAACATGAATGGGATCTAGGTTGTGGGTCGTATCTTGGTCGATGAAGTAGACGGGTGTACCTATGCATCAACAACTGGCACCGAACCTGGCTCGGCTCTTCCTTTCACGCCCTATGACAGGCACGGTCTCGATACGCAGCTCCTCCAGGGCTCCGCAGACTACGCAGCCGACCGAGTGCTATGGCTGATGCCTCACTCACTGCTGCACCTCACCCGGAGGATGTCAGACCTGCGGGTGTCTGTCCTGTTCCGACCGCACTCCTCCTCTGTTGGAGCGAGTGACATGGAGGCAGCCGGGGGCCGCCAGGTCCTCTCCCGGTCCGCCCGCGCGCTGATCCTGTTGTTCCGTGTAGCGGCCCTCTCCGGCGGTCCCGGCTGCGGCTCCTCGCTCTACGCTGCCGCCCACTACGGCTTCAACACGCTCACCACCGTCCTGACCGTCTCCAAGCACGTCGGCATGGGCCTGTGGCTGCTGCGCTCGGGCAGCGGCTGGATGCGAGCCATCCTCACCTCCTACGGCTTCGGGACGATCGTGGGCGCCGCGTGGGCCACGCTGACGCTGACGTTCGCCCGCGGCCGGCGCCGCTGTGGCGCGCTGCTGGTTCGCCTGCCGCTGCTGCTGCGAGAGGAGGCCGAGCTGACGCGCCTCTGGGCGCCGGAGAGAGCCGCCCGCCGCCAGACCGGCTGGTGGCTGTGGCTGGTGGTCGTACTGCCGCCCCTGGCCACGATCTCGCTCAGTGCCACGGACACGAATCTGGTCAGCTCCTGCATGACGCGTCCCGACGCTGGCGGATGCGCAGCGGCAGCACTGAGGCGCATGGCGTTCACGATCACCTTTTCCACCTTTCAGCTCGTCCCAGTCAAGTTTCTGTTTGTCGCGAGGCAGCTGGAGGGTGGTATGGACGCACTAAACGCAGGCCTCGCCGGTGTCCTCTCGGAACCAGCGCACTGCCTCAGCGATCACATCCAGCACCTGCGCGGCTTCCAGAAGCTCCTCTCGGCGGCTCTGAAGGAGATGATGGCGGCGATGGGCGCGGAGCTGGTCCTCTCCATGATGTACGGCGTGCTGATCCAGGTGTCACTCTGCCTGCTGCTGGCCAACGCCCTGCAGTTCGGCACCGGCACGTTCGCGCTGCTCATCTCGGCGGTCCTGTTCGTGGGCGCCGCCGTGTGTCTGGTGGCGCCCTGCGAGGCCTGCCAGCGCCTGCTGGGCCGCCTGGAGCACTGCTCCCACCTGCTACTGCAGCTGGAGGAGCAGTGTCCGGAGCAGCTGAGACACGACGTCACCCTGCTGCAGAAGAAGGCCGTAGAGGACACCGGCTGTCTCGGCGACCTGGGCCTGTTCCGGCTGCGGAGGTCCACCCTGCTCAGCATCTTCTCCACCATCCTGACCTACATCATCGTCATGGTGCAGTTCCACCTCTCCGAGGAGAAGGCGGCCGAGGCAATGTGCAACACATCCACCGACACAGTGCCGATGCAGTGAGCATGTTAGAGAATATAAGCAAATGTGACACTGATTATTCAAAATTTCAGTCAGTCCTCTTTTTTCTTCGAACCCTTTCTTCTTCGAAGTTATTCCCAGTGCCGCAAAGGTTGAGTGGACACCCAGGACGCTTTCGAAACGGCAAAAAACAGCCATTCGCAATGTCACCACATGATACTCAATGCTGAACGAACACCGCACCCCTGATTTATACTAGTGTCGCCACTTCTGTAGGTCATGTCGCTAATACTTCACAGACCAGTGCGAAATAAAGTCACATTCGTAAAATTCACTTAATTTCCAAGATCCTGTACAACTTATGCAAGCTAACAAAGCGTAAATCCGTCCCCCAATGCGGGATCATCAAGCAAACAATAATCGCAATAAAGTTCGGTGTGCGTGTGTTCCTTTATGTGACCATGATGAAGCTGAGAAAAAATGGCGATTTTTTTATCGGCGGAGGTCATCGCCACCACAAACTATGTCCCTATATTGAGCATGGATACCGGATGGATCACGAATAGCAGCTAGACCTTGAGCAGCACCATGCACTCAAACGTATCGGCTACGAGCAGACATTCCATCACGACGTAATCGTGTTCGTGACATGTCGCACTTGAACGTAACCTTTGGCTCCCGGCCGACACATTTTCAACGCCAGCGTCGTTTATCAAATTCCTCGTTTGTCATGGCATGCCAATAACACTACAAGAGCGTAGCTAGGGTCCTGACTTTGTCAGCACGGGACGGATAATAGGCTGTATGTTACAATACGATTTGTTGAGACGCGTGAGCAAAATCTTCAAATATTACATACTGTTTTAGGTTTGCACGTTATTTCCAGACAATCAATCGTGTGCTCAAAATGCAATCAATTTAATTCTACTATAAGAAGATACCGTCTGAAACTGGATGAAACATTGTTTGGACGGGATACCAGTTGAAGATTCGATTCGTACAAGCAGTTAAAGAAAATGATTGGATGATAACATTATTCATTAACCTAACCCTCATGAATAATATCACACATGGTAGATATCTGAGCTAAATAAATTCCGTCTCTTATGCTAAATAAAACATTCACTACCAAGTTGAGACGCATCCCGCAGAGCCAATCCACTCCCTCCCTATCCTTTTCACCCGACACCGTTCACCGTCGGGTCTTCCCGCGGGAGTCCTCATGGGCCTGATTCCATCGTCTCTGCGCGAGCTGTGACCGCTATTCTGTCGCCCACCCGGACCCGGAGGTGTGGTGCCGTGTCAGTGACCTGTGACCCCGTGACCTCTGACCCGGGACCGGCCTGACCTCTGCCGACCGGAGCCCAGGCGTGGTCCGATTGGTGACCCCTGCTGAACCGGCCAGAAGATCCCAGCTCACGTCTCAGCTCAGCCCAGAGAAGCTTAGCAACACAGCTTCTAATGGCCCTGCGGGCGGTACTGCAGGCCGTCAACAACCGGCTACGATAATGACGCGGTTGCGAAATGTTCTGATGAGCAGCTTGCAGTACACAGAGGTGCGTTTTATTGATAGATCCGGGAACCTAAGACGGTCGCTAATAATATATCTTCCGGAACATACGCAATACCGTCTCTGTGCAGAGTTCAGAGATTAACTCAATTGTGTCGCACAGACCGTTCAAAGTTTCATATACAGCGTAATCTGGTGTTTATTACGTCACAGCTGTGTCGAATTACCGCGCCGTTTGACGACCAAGCTGCATTGGGTACACCTCTGACATCACGATTTCACTTTAGTGGCTCGTGTAGGTCGTACGTTACAGCTTAGGGAAGATCGAGCGACAGAAATGATGGCTTTTTGCGCGAAAAATCGCTGTAAAATGCTATCATCAAATCTTTTATTTAGCAAGGTACAGCCCACCGCTAAAGTAATGTAGGGTTTTACCAATCTCAACGATTGGCTTTGACTGGCGATTGTTTAATGCGGAGTGATCGAAAAGAAGATGTAAATAGCTAAAATTGCAGCTGCAAGGGTGACGATACATATAAGCGACATTCAAAGTTTCATTGTAGTCTGGCTAATCGTTCCTAAGCTTCAGAAGCAGAACATACCCATGACTGAAACCGCACATTACTTCTGCTGTGGACTGTACATACACCAAAGGAGAAATCGTGACACGAATGTTTGTCGCAGATGACAACGCGTCATTTACCTATCTGGTAATTTATGAGCTTTGAGGATGCCTTTCTATCTGCATAACTGGATCACCATTAATAATCCTTTTACGAAGATAGCCATCGCCATGAATTAGTACGTATAAACATACATATCTGCAATATGAAGGAAAAAACGCAACTGATGCTTCACAGGAATGTCAAAAAGCTTCGCTACACCATAACTAAAGTGCATAATAATTAAAGTTATATACCAGTATAGCGCCTTTTGGGGCGACTAACGGAGCGAGCGAGGGGGTGAGTCTTGCACGTGCGAAATTTCGAGGGGGTACCTCCAACTGACTTGTGCACGGCACCCTACTGACCGGTTTCTAGCGATGTGCCAAATTTGAGCACAATCGGCCCAGCCGTTCTCGAGATCTGGGAGCGGCACCCTGCACGTGCGCACGTGCAAAATGGGTCCCAACTGACTTGTGCACGGCACCCTACTAACTGGTCCCTAACCGTGTACCAAATTTGAGCGCCATCGGTCCAGCCGTTCTCGAGATCTGGAAACGACCCCTGCACGTGCGCACGTGCAGCAGCACCCCAACTCTGGCACATGGATATGCGGTGCCTAGTGGGTGCCTACCTACATGCCAACTTTCAGCGCAATCGGCCAAGTAGTTACCGAGATATTGCAACAATTACAAAACTGACACCTCTTCGTTTTGCACGTGGCACGTGCAAAAGGGGTCACCCACATGCATCGGGAATAGTCCAATACTTGGTAGAAGGAATGAAGCTACCCTACAAAAATTACCGCGTGTAAATCGGTCAAGTGGTTGCTGAGATATAAGCCTCGCAAAAGCGTCCGCACGGCCGGCCGGCCGGCCGGCCGGCCGCTCATACTCCGAAATTTCCGTTAATCTAAGTAAAGACTCCGCTCGCTTCGCTCGCTCCGTAATTAAGCCTATACCTAACCAAGACGCGATACCATCGCAAAGCAGTTGTAAAGCCAAGCATTTGGGATCAACACACGCCACATGTTGTCTGCACATTGCGTTAATTGGCATTATTTATATTTTTTATTATTTTATTTATTGGTGAGCGATCTTGAGCATTGTATATGCATTCATGAGCGGTTTGAAATGATTTTCATATTAACATTATCCGAGCTCCGGTAATTTACCAAAGTCGTGCCCCATGTGCAGTAGAGCGACCCAAAGCCACGTCACCTAACGAGGTTGGCGTGTGTTTCGTCCGTATCCGCATTGTATGACCGTGACATGGTGGATGAGCACGCTCTCCTAGCTCCAGAGACAGAAACTGCACCGTGACGTCTTGGCGGAACCTCACAAAATACCAGAGAGATGTGCAGTCCGATGAAACTAATTACGAGTCGCATTAGGTCATGGATAAGGACGTCAGGTCAATCGTAAAGTGAATAATCCTGAGCCCAGTGAATCTTCCTGATCGTCAGATTGAAGTCCCATGATTCCCCCGAATGGGGGCACAATAGCTCATTGACCGTCTATGGCATTCCACGTCTGAACAATAACAGAAGAAGTGTCGCTCGAGAGCATCTGTCTGAGCCACTTGACCCTGGCAGACCGGGTGTTCCGGAGACGGACCGAAATCACTGATGGTCGTAGATAGCAACCAGGAGGTTGGACTTCCCACTGCCGCTCTGTGGCCAGTCGAATGAGGGCTCTCAGCCCTGAAGGTAAGGTTTGTTGTCCATTGTCCTCAGCAGAAGTCTAGGTGTTCATCAGTTGGTCGTCATGGGCCCTTGCTGTTCTGGGCCTGTCAACAGCGCTCTTCGAGTGGCTGTTTGCACTAACTCTTTTCACAGAATTTGTACCCACAAGTGTGCCCTAGCGCGGCACAGAAGATGCAATAACACACTATGCACTAGGACCAGACCAATTCAATTATCAAAGTCTAACGGTTTGTCTACGTAACCATTTGATTGCATATTTGTTTTGAGTATAATTTATTCAGAAAAAGAGAATAATAACGCTGTTCACTATTCATGTGTTTTCAGTGAATGTTGGCGAATAGCGTAGGTACACACTAGAATAGCACAACTACCCAGAACATCATCAGTCGTCGTGTCATTATTGCGTTTTGGTCGTCTCCATGGGGCTTCCCTGGTGATTTGTATGCACAATGCACAGCGTGCACAGACTCCAGGCGGCGTGGTTTTGGTCGGTCACGTCCCGGCACCATTCGTCCGCGCGGAACGTCCGGGTGCCAGCGATTCCGCGCCGGCGGAGCAACAGCCAGATGTTATCCCGCCGATAGTTAGCGCCGGAGGCGTCTGTCTGCGTAATAGATTGTTCATTGCTTCATCGCAGGGTCAAGGTGGCCGTGAACTATCTGCGATGAGGTCAGACTACACCCGCACCGCATGAGGTATATCGATTTTAAAACCAGATGGCTTATTTCTCAGCGAACACTGAACAAAAACGAACAGATACAGATGTCTGTGGCAGGGGTAGCGCTAAGCCTACAGCAGTTAATTGATGACCGTTATCAATATCTCTGGGCGCGATTTACGGTCACGGAACTGGCAGAGGCGCGTCCGGCGGACCTTTGTCAGTGTTCTGAGCGGGCCATTCATTGGTGCGTCACAGCCTGCGCCGCGCAGAGCCACGTCATCGGCCAGTCACACCTACTCCACGGGGGGGGGGGGAGGAGGCGGATGTATCACCTCAGGTCCCCACGGGAGCGTCTTCTCGTTCAAATGGAGCCATGTTTTCCGTTCGTCGTGGGGCGGCGCCTGCGTCACGGAAGCAGCCGTGACATTGTGTGACGCTTCGTAACGGGCTGTGGCGTGTCAGGGAGCCGTGAGGACGCTCCGAGCTGCGCCCGAGCACAGGCGCAGTTCGACAGCGCTGTTTGTCGGGCTGCAGGTTCCGGTCGGCGGCTGTGCAGCGGTGGGAGCGCGGCGCGGCGGGGGCGGCGGCGGCGCCGTGACCCTGACACCGGGCGCCAGAGGTCAGGCCCGAGTGCGCCCGCGGACCTGGGAAGTCATGCTCCCGGACGTTGAGGTATAAAATGAAAAGGATGCGCCGTGCGACGTCAGTCTTGCGATCACCATGCTCAGGATAGCGCTGGTGAGTACGGCGGAGACTGAGTGCGCTGCAGTGCAGTGGTGCCAGGGAGGTGATGCTGAGTGCTAATTATGTGGAAGGGCTGGTGTTTAGCGTGCGGCTCCGTTGACTTGCTTATAGCTCTAGATTTGGAAGAAGCTTTGGACTATTTTTAGTTTAGGTATGACATTCATAGACTGAGGCATAACTAATTTGTTCAATGCGTCAAAGAACTTCATACCTTATAATATTTACAACTTGGAATATTTTATTGTCGTTGATTTCAATGCTTAATGTCTTTTGTCTGTGTTAGACACATTTAGAATGCAAAGTTAATGGATTTTTACGCTCCTTTTGGTAACAATTATATGCAGGACAGCTTATCATAGTACGAGTTTCAAATGACGTTCGACGGTCATAGCAATGTTCAATATTTGAGTTTGACCTGTTTTGATTGATGGGGATATTATTAACATAATTATAGTGCAGTATAGGGCCTGACGAAAGGCTATTAGATAGCGAGGCACTCTTGCGAATCACAGATAATGTAACGCCATTACCTAACTAGAGATAATTGTATTATACATTCCCTTCATTGATTCAACCACGACCTAACTGAAAGACAATGCGAGTGATTCATCGATGAATAGATAATGTTGTCAATTAGACTGGGTCGAGCTGGACCTTTCATAACGACTCGCCCCAAAGTATGCTGATGCACAGATAACTTTGACCATTGATAAGTCATTTGGTTACACTTATCGACGTCAGAACAGCTTCAAATATCTATGACTCGAACCGGTCACCATGTGTACGAAGTAACAAGTGGTCGGCCCCTATGATAAGACGGCATTCAGTTGAATGGCATGCACCGTGCAACGGTGCATACCAGGGCATGTTGCTGCTTTTTCTAACAAGATTGTGGCTTCAATTAGTGTCTCTATGTAGAGAAGACCTTCACCGCTAGTCCACTCTCCCTACAGAATGAATAGCAGGTTTGATGGACCCAGTCACCCTGTCAATTTATGGTAACTGTCGACTATCGACTTATCATTTGTTTAAAATTTTCCTGAATTGAATATTAGCATTGACACGAAGTCTAACCAGGCCTGTGCCAATCCGGCACATACGTGTTTCGAGCATGCTCGCCGCCCCAGCCTGACTCAGCGGCCCGGGGTTGTGTTGCAGTTGTCGTGCCTGGTGGCTGGTGGCCTGAGTGCCAAGCTGCCCCAGGGCCCCGAGCACCGGTCTCTCGGCGACCACAGCGGCAGCGCCACCACCTTCACCAGCACCAGCTCGTCCGCCGGCGGCTCCCTCGGCAACGGCGGCTTCGGCAGCGCCAGCTTCAGCAACAACGCCGGCACCTTGAGGGCCAGCGCCGGCTTCAACGGCAACACCGGCAGTGCCGACTTCAGCAGCAACGGCGGAGCTGGACTCAACAACAACGGCGGAGCTGGGTTCAACAACAACGGCGGAGCTGGGTTCAACAACAATGGCGGAGCTGGCTTCAACGGCAACGGCGCTGCTAGCTATAGCTCTAACAATGGTGCCACCTTCAACGGCAACAACGGCTTTGACGGAAACAATGGCGGCTTTAACGGAAACAACGGCGGCTTCAACGATAACAACGGTGCCTTTAACGGCAATAACGGCGGCTTTAACGGCAACAACGGCGTCGGCGGCCAGTTCGATGACGGCCTGTACCGGCCTGACGAGGTGAACGGAGAGTTCGACGACGGTACCTGGAAGCCGGAACTGTACGCCGGCGACGACGGCCTCTACCGCGACGGCCAGTACACACCCAACACGGACGCCTCCTACCAGTTCCAGTTTGACGCCGGCGACCACGGCCGCGACGAGGCGGCCGACCGCGACGGCGAGGTGCAGGGCTCCTTCTACGCCGTGCACCCGGACGGTCTGCGCCGTGACGTCGAGTTTAGCGCCGGCCGCGACGGCTTCGTGGTGACGCGCGACGAGTCCGTGCAGGGCCCGGTGCCCGAGTACGCGCTGCGCCAGGCCGAGAGGCCGCGCAAGGAGTACCCGCCGGCAGAGATCATCACCTCGCTCTCACCGGACGGCATCTACCACTGGGAGTACGACGCCGGCGACTCGGCGCGCTCCGAGGACATCAACCTCAACACCAACTACTACGAGGGAGACTTCAGCTTCGTGGCCGACGACGACCAGAACCGGTACGAGGTGCGCTACAAGGCTGGCGCCGGCATCGGCTTCGTGCCCGAGGGCGACCACCTGCCGATGCAGGTCCAGGAGACGCCAGAGGTGGCCGAGGCCAAGGCAGCCTTCCTCGAGAAGTTCGCCGAGGCTCAGGCTGAGGCGCTCCAGAGACCGAACGCCTACCGAGGGAACGGGGTCCAGTCCAACAATGGAAACGGCTTCCAGAGTCCTCGGCCTAACAACGGAAACGGTTTCCAGAGGCCTCAGCTCAACAACGGAAACGGCTTCCAGAGGGATCAGACAAATAACGGAAACGGATTCCAGAGGGCTCAGACTAACAACGGAAACGGATTCCAGAGGTCTCAAAATAACAACGGAAACGGATTCCAGAGGTCTCAGAATAACAACGGAAACGGATTCCAGAGGGCTCAGACAAAGAACGGTAACGGATTCCAGACGGCCGTTGCCGGTTTCCAGCGGGACCAGGCCCCGGCTGGTAACGGTTTCCAGAATCCGCAGCCGTTCGGCGCCAGCTCCCAGACGCGCTACTCGTCAGTGGCGGCTCCGCAGAACGACGCGGCCGTCCACCCCAGTCAGATGGTCTCCGGCCTGGCGCTGGGCGGTCACATGAAGCAGGCGGCACCCTCGCAGATCAACGACACCTACCTGCCGCCCAACAATTGAGCGCCGCGGTCGTGCCGCTCCCGCCGAGGTCAGAGGGCCGGAAGCATACACTCGGATGTCAGTTCTGAAAGCTCTTTTGGGCGCCTACTTTTGTTCTGAAAACTAATTGGACCTCTTTAAGAATATACAATAGCTTCCTTTGGAGTTTGATGACAACAATTTATTCAAATTTTGCTTACAAACGATGTGCGTACGGAAATGGGTTAGACGCTACAATTCATGATACCAATGCGTATGTTTGCCTGCTTTCGAGCTGGAACAGATATTATCGTTGCGAGGGCTGTGAAGGAGAATTGCCTCCTCGGCCACAGACTTTGCGGATACGTTATCACCTCCATGGAATTCAGGTTTGGCCAGATGGCTCACCAATCACTGAAGTCTGCTGCCAAGTGAAGGGGCATTGCGCGAGTGCTCGCTCGACAATGCGTTATGTTGTGTGGTGTTCCAAGATGTTCGATTTGTGTTTTTGGTATGACATATGGTAAATAAATATGTAATTAATGCGTTGAACTTAATTTGGAAATTCGCCCAGTAATATGCAATGGTGCACTAGGTACAATTTTGTTAGGGTAGGAACCTCGATCCAAACGATAAATAAAAACGAGTGAAACGGAACACGTATAAAGGAGCGCAAGGGCATGGGAGACAACCCTCAACCCTGTACTAACTAGATCAACTTTTTTTTTACATAATCTTCGCAGAATATAGTGGCCTTCTTTTTCGTTCCAACTCATCCACCACCCGAATATGAGCTTATTTTTGCATTTGACTTGCACTGGCGGATCCATGGGAAGAGGACGTTTGGGTCATTTGACTCTTCCACAGCATTCGAATTTGATTATTTTGTTCTGTTTATCCTTCCAATATGAGAAAATTTAACAGCTCAGGAAAAAAATGAATTTGCCCTCGCCGGCCGAGGAGGAGGGTGAGTGCCGCCCCCCCCCCCCACCCCAGTTTTTTTACGCGATAGCTCGGAACACGCTGGCCATAGAGAGCTGAAACTTGGCATACCTGACCTCTGATCCAATCCAGATTTTGTGACGCCAACCAGATTTTAGGTCAGGTCAGGTCATTAGCCTATGACATCATAAGTGAACCTCTGCACGGTCCTAGAATGTCGCAACTCCGCAACGTCTTCAGTGCACAGCAGCCTTTCACAGGAAGATATGCAAGGTTCAATTCTTCACATTTTCATTCAGCATTCGACAAGCAGTTTCTGAAACTAGCACCACTTTCTATTCATATCCGGCTTTCGGACGGTTATCGAAAAAAACCTTGCTTTGGACAGATTTCAAGGGGCCAGGATTTTTCCCCAGGAGACGGATATTGGACGAACCTTTTTGAAAAACAGGCACCATAAAATAATGTAGAGCGGGCTTTGTTACATACTCTAATATGGTATTTTACTTGGCAACAAATCTTTTATAGGACTTAAGTCGCCTCAATAACCCACCCGAGTGGGCCTCTCAGCCAACTTCGCCAATCGTCATGGTGTGTGTGTGTGGGGGGGGGGGGGGAGGGGACTATTTGGTTATAAAGCGTTAACCCTATTAGTGGCAGGCTCCTGGCTACCCCTATTAGTGGCAGGGGGGCTGTTTACGACCCCCCTTGATATCTCGAGATCTAACGGGCCGATTTTCAAAATTTAAACGGCATTCGATTTCGCTCAACGTGATCTACATTTCTAAAAAATAAGAATTAAAAATGTCAATAGGGGGGGGGGGGTAGAGGGGGGTAAAAACGGGCAAATTGCAGATACATTTTAGACTGTTTATCACGGCCAGGTTTCTGAACCAATCTTAACGCAACTTTTGCCGATCGATAGAGAATGAACCAGGAATTCACATGGATCCTAAAAATATGCATTTTCAAAAATCATAGGCGGATACAGATCATTGAGATTGGGGGTACACAAAAAGTATAGTAAATAAGGTTTTTGTTGGTACTGTTTCTAAAAAGGGTGGTAATGGTCTTGTTATGTTACAATTTTCTTATGAGAGAACGACTACAACTGTATTGGTCATGCATAGGCGGTGTCAGGGCACCTATGTTGAGAGGTAAAACATAACCCCCCTTTTTGGACGCCTCGATCCGCCTATTATAGCAAAAACGTGTCAAAAGAGGATGCACAATAACTTTGTATATGTTATCACATGATACCTTTCATTCACTGTTCGTAAAACTGGTGCAGCATCGTGATCTTCGCCCAAATGACTCGCTTCACGAATAGGACCCCCAATTCCCAGTGCTCTGGAGCCGCCCCTGGTAAAGTTATGAACTTGAAATTTTCAGGGAATGTGCCCAATTTAGTTTTAGGAAAAGTCAGAAAATTTCAGCATCGTAGCTTCAGCGGTTTCGGAGATATTCCCGAAAAACCTGAGGGGTGGATAAAAACAACCCCCCCTGCCACTAATAGGGTTAACTCAGAAAGCAGCACACCCAGACAGACGCGGTAAAAGGCGGATAGATCGCAATAAGATCTTTCAGACAAAGAGTTCATTTTCGATCAGGTCACCGCTGTGGTTACTACTGGTGACGAGGATTCTGACAACTTCTGAGGCAACTTCTGAGGCAGCCGGCGTCGATAACCCTCACCCCTCCTCCTGACTTGGCAGCTGGCTGCAACATCGTCGTGCTGCTGTGGGGTGGCGCCGCCAGTAGAGCGGCACCATCCCCATTGTTGAACTGTCGACCCATGCCCGGCTGGTGCATGGCGCCGGATGCCAGATGACCGCTGCGCTCGGCGGCGGTGCTGGGTCGCCGCTATCTGGTTCGACCGCTGACTCGTCTTTTGGTTTCGTCTTTGCGTTACCGTCTGGCTAGGCACTGTCAAACTCCCCAATGTAACCTTTAACACTGTCCCTTTTCTAACAAAACTAACACGTGAATTCTTATCCGACCAATCCCGTTTAACAGTGCCATACATTGTTCAATGTGTGATCCCAGATTATACTCAATAAACGGAACGGAACGGAACGGAGCTTACCAATCGGCGCGTAACTCGGGAACCAATATAACTACACCAACGCGGCAAAGCGTAATCGATAGCTCTTCAAAGCTCTTCAATGTTCTCAGATGATTTAGCCTCAGGTCAACGGTTTAACTTCCAGAGGGCAAAAACTCAAACTTTGACGTTTGTGCGGGTGCCTAATATTTTTTTTTTTTAATTAAATAATTTGTTTTACACCAAGCTTGTATTACGTTGAATTTCCGGCATCGCGTTTCTTTCGTCGGGACGCGTCGAATGAACTATAAGTTGACCTGAAATGTCAGCTTAAAATTTGACCTGAGGTCAAGGTCACAAAAAAGTGATGTTTGAATATCAGTCAATTTATGTATCGTTGAGCAGAAATCATCCATGGTGTTTTCAGAGCACAGGCAGTTATTAAGTTATTATAATCTATCTACGAGTATTATCTATCTATCTATTATCTGAAGCTATTATAAAAAACTTTGTCGAGTAACATGACCTGATATGACTTAAGGGGCAAAAAAGGGTCACAGGTGCAATTTTCCGATTCAGTGAGACATGTTTACCTGTATTCTGATGTTTGAACGTTTCGTTCATAACGAACATTTTGATTTTCTCCCAATGACCTAATGTGGAAAAGTCGCAAAATTGACATGACCTTTTAATTAGTCACCGACATCGAATTTCCAAGGATTGTTGGTGCAAATGGGATATACAAATTGTACCTACTGATTCCCTTATACAATAGCCCGAGTTTCAAACTTCTATGAAATGTTAACTGTAGGAATAACAGAATTCACAAAATTATAAGGCATGGTTACTAACTTGACCTGTTGACCTGAACTTATGTGACTTATGTGAAATTTCAAAAAATTTCTTACACGGAGCGATATTGATAGGCGTTTTTCTTTACACACGCAAAAAAAAACCTGGCAGGTGTGACCAAAAAACGTCCCCTCACACCATGGCGGTGCGACTAATGCTAATAAACTATATACCACAATGGAATACTGGATAACTGGATAACGGGGGCCTGGATAACTGAGGCGCACGTTGTATAGATGTCGCCTCAGTCAGTGGAGGTGAATGCCTCGCTCGCCTCACTTCTGGCGTGTCGGCTCGGCCGCAGTGCAGCGCCTGCAGAGTGAACTGACGTGAAAATAACGCTGCGGCTAGGTGCTGATTTGCTTTTGATTCACATAATGATTTGCTGCCTGCTGTAAGAAGAAGGATTTAGCTCAGTCTCTCCGGAAAAAGAAAATATTATAGGTACCTTTAGCGTTGGCAGCGTCGTCAGTCCATGCCAATAAATCATTTAAATAAAGCGATTATAAAAAGGATGCGAACATGTTTAGTGGTATTTAACCCGCACCCCGCTGGGTTATTCAGCCATACGCGCCCTGCTGGGGGGGGGGGCAGATTCTGCCCCCCCCCCTCCTGTCTAACTTCCGAAACGATGGTCGTAGAAAGACGGGGAAAACGGCAATCGAAAGCTCTCAACAAGGCGGATCTTAAGAGCCCATTTTTTGCTTAAGTAGGTCAGAGGTCAGGTCAAGGTCAGGTCAAGTGAGGTTAAATTTTAAAGTTGGTTGTTAAGGCCTAAAAAGGTGTCTATCTGATGCAGTTTTTTCACGGCGTATCGAATGGTGCTATTTTTGTTTCCGTATGAGTTCTAGAACTTTAAAAAAATCATTTTTCAAAAATTTTGTGTGTCGTGACGTCATAAAATTTTAAATAACTCCCACATTTTTAAACCGATTCCTGTAAAAATTGGTATGTAGGTACACATAGACCATTTCTCTAATAAATTTATTCCGTTTTTTTTCGATACACTCAAAATTTTGGATCTATAATTATTTTCCCACAAAAGTCAGTTTTGAAAGAAAACAAATTGGGCCAAAATCCAAAATTGTCAAAAAACCGAGATAGCCATTTGCTAGAAAAAGTGGAATCACGTATAATCTTTTTTGTTTCCTCTTGATTGCTTTAAAAATGATGATGTTAGCGGCGTTTGAAGTTTTGCCGTTTTTGAGGCGAAAATGGCGAACATGACATCACTAAAACGTCATTTTATCAAAAAATTCCCAACGGATTTCGCTCAAAATTTTCAGGAAACGTCTTAAATTGATGTATAATAAGGTACCGAAAGTTTGACGTCGCTGGCGTAACGCGTTTAGAAGTTATTGGCGAAAAACGGGAGGGGGCCCCCCAGCGGGGCGTGGGTTTTAACACTCAGATGCAGGCAAAGTTTTGTTCCGGACCAGAGCTAAACACTAAATGGGTGTCAGTATTATGGAACTTAAATTTATGAAAATTACAGCTTATCGCATTCCTTCGACCAGCTTCGTCACTTGAGTGTATTTGACCTGACCTTGACCCGAGATTAATACCAAAAGTTGGCCTCAGCCAAACAGCCAAATAGAATTTTACCCCAGAACAAATACAATAAAATACAAATACAAACAAATGGAGTAACTATTATGAAAGTAAAATTGATGTGAAATTGCAATATAGCATTCCCTAGACCAGCATCATGACTTCAGGGTCTTTGACCTGACCTTGAACTGAGATTAACACTTAAGGTTGACCTCAACCAAACAAATAGAATATTAACCGACGAAGTACATACATGTAGATGGTGTGAAAATCGTGGCATTGCGACTATTGGCCAGGTTTTTCATCACAAACGAAACTCGTACCTTAGTGCACCTGACTTGAGATTGGACTGTATAGTTACACACGCAGTGCCCTGCCTTTTGGCGGCATAAAATAACTGAGGTGCGCTGAAAAATGTATTTGTCACATGATTCCAACCCGAGCTTATATGCCGTCGCGATTGTAAGCATGTACAGAAAAAAGACATTGCTGTAAGTAAGAATATGTTTACCTATGTAAACATATTCTTACTTACTTACACTATCGTACAGAAGATTCGATTGGTCGACAGAAACACATAGACAGGAAACTCGCGGTGCCGGTAACAACCAAAACCACGAAAGCTGGACCTATATCTTGTAAAAAAAAAGCTCTACAACAGCGTAGTCAAATTATCAAGCATTGGCCTTGCACGCCAGTTGTCGGACAGAGATGTTTCGAGTCGCAAAGCATTGTTTGATCTATTCGTAGGAGTATCCGATCTTACTCGCTTCAAAAGGATAAGCAACCATCAGGTTGACGTCATCAAAGGTGATGCTGTGTAGAATATCGTGGCTGGCGCGCACGGCAGGGACGGTATTACTGTCGTCAAAAGCTCCCTGAGCTGTGAAGGAAGTCTCCTTGGTGATCGGAGCAGCTGGGACAGCCGGTGCGCTGTAGGAAACAGAGTGGACGGGAGCAGCAGGGGCAGGACCAGTGATGATGTTCACATCAGGAGCAGCCTCGGCAGCGGCAGCCAGGGCATCGTAGGTGGCCCTGAAGGTGGCCTTGGCAGCCTTGACCTCGGCGGTGTCCTCTACCTGCTCGGGGTGCGTGGCCAGCTCCTCCAGGGTGGCGTAGCGGACGGGGGTCTTGCTCACGTAGGTCCTGGTGGAGGGAGCACTAGGCTCCTTGAGAGACGTCACCACGTAGCCGTTGACGCCGGCAGTGTACTCGACGCTGCCGCCATCGGCGCCGAACTTTCCGCGCACCTCATTGAAGTCATCGCCTTCCTGAGCCTGATAGAGGCCCTCGGCGGTGTCGAAGCCGTAGCTGTAGGAGCCGTCGTTCTGCTGCGTGTAGTACTGGGCCCGGCGTCCCTGGTTGACGACCGGGAGCTTCCAGCACTGGCAGCCAGCGACCAGCAAACCCAATACGACCTGTAACATTTCCAGTGTTATAAACAGGACTAACCGTTCAACAGCTGTTGTATCATTCGCAATCATTGTCTTGTGTATTTAAAACTGAGATTTAATGGAAACGCTGATCAGTAAGTAAAACATTTTCTTCTCCTCTAAGCCATCTTTTTTGGTTATAAGAACCAGCTTGCCCGCTTCAAAGGACCAACAGGACATTACAGACGAAACGACAGTGCGCCTTGTGGGTGGACTCGAAGGGAGAATAGTCTAGAAGGGGCGTTGCGCCCGGTTTCCCGGTACTCACCAGACGAGCAGCCATTCTGAGACGTGTCGGTGTGAAGGTATAAATGTTCTGCCGATCACCACTGCCACGAACATTTATATAGTGCAGTCCTGCATCGTTACCATGGCCGGCGGCAGGGGACCCTGCCCAAATGTTCAGATTCAAGGCCGGTCACTGGGCTGACTCGCCATCAGTCATCTGACGCCTGCATCGATACCAATTATCGGCTGTAAACAACACGTCGCCATTTTAGTTAGAGAGCAGGGACGCCTATTTCCGAAGGTTGCAGTGATAGTCAATCACAATTGTTGGGATTGCGCACCTATTAAATATGTTTTTTTTTGCGTGATGAAATAGATCGGATCATGTCCAACGCCTGGGGAGACACCAACGTTGTAACTAAGCATAAGCTGGAATAAATTAGAATGATTAAATGCACACCAATGCCATGCCGTGACAGCTAGTCCTCAATTGTGCCTCAGGTTTACATACTGCTGGAATCCATTGCGATGAGTTGCCATTTACATTTACTGATACTTGAAACGCATTGTTTTAATCTCTGAACCACTTCAGTCATTCAGTCAACCAGTACCTCTACTTGATAAGTGACATAAGCTATACGTAGTTCATGCTCTGCTTAGTTTCACCCATACTTTTGTTCAAGTGATAGCCAGGGATTAAAATCGAAAAGGATCGGTTCGTTTTGGCTATTGCAGAATCACTCAGGCTCCACGAGCCTGAACTCTGATGACATGCCTATACCTATAAAAGTGTTATAAGTGCTTGATTATAACCCGCGCCCCGTTGGGCTCTGCCGAGCAACGCGCCCGGTTTGGGGGGGCCATTTTGGCCCCCCCTAAGATCTCGAGAACCACGCAACATAGCGACAAGCGGTAAACGGCGTTGGATAGCCCCAACGGGGAACTACCTTGTGACCCAATTTTATTGACCTAGGTCAAACCGATGACGTCACAGGTCAGGTCAAAGGTCCAATTTTCACCGTTTACAGGCACTTCAAGAAATGCGTTGTAAAATCGAGTAAAATGCATTTCATTGAAAATCATCGATGGGGAAATGTTCTTCAAACACATATTTTGCTATTTGAGGTCACTGATACCAGGTCAGGTCACAGAGGTCAGGTCACGGGGGGGGTCACAATATGAAAGTGTCGTGTGATACATGTTTTATGGTCCATTTTACATGACAAATGCGATTATATGGGTCAGGCAGCCTTTGGGGCCAGCTTAGATCACGTTTTGG
This sequence comes from Amphibalanus amphitrite, assembly GCF_019059575.1. NCBI lineage: Eukaryota > Metazoa > Arthropoda > Thecostraca > Balanomorpha > Balanidae > Amphibalanus > Amphibalanus amphitrite. The sequence continues at coordinate 183,335 of NW_024881719.1, read as the reverse complement.
TCAAGGTCAGGTCAAGGTCAGGTCAAGGTCAGGTCAAATTAGGTCAAATTTCAAAGTTAATATTTTTGCATAAAATGGGTATCGAATCGATGCAGCTCGTCACGGGGAGTTCAATGGTGGTCTTTGTTTTGCCGTACGTGGTCTAGAATTGCTAAAAATTGAGTTCAAAAATTTGACGTCATCATTTTTGAACAGTTTTTTCGCTATAACTTGGCCAAAAAACGAGATATCGATCTGAAATTTGGTATGTATATAGAAGAGCGCTGGGACTATCACATATATTCCGGTTTTTTCGAAATTCGGAAATTTTTTGGATTTTTTCAAAGTTTTTCTAAAAAAATCAATTTTTTGATTTTTTTTTGGTCAAAAACAAAAAATTTTGAAAATCCGAGATAGCAGTTTTGTAGCGCCGCTTTTTGTCTACTAGACCATATAAAGAAATTTGAAATTGCTTGATAACTGTAGATTTGGTGAGCGTTTCAAGATTGCATGTTTTTTGCCCATTTTTGCTCGAACATGACCTCAGTTTGACCTCAATAACTCCTGACCTAAGGTGACCTAAGACTTGAAATTTGGTGTGAAGGTGTCAAATTGATGCCCGGGAAGGTACTGAAAATTTGGCGGCGCTGCGCGCCGCCGTTTTCTTACTATTCAGGAAAAACCACAGGGGGGGGGCCAAAATGGCCCCCCCCAACGGGGCGAGGGATAAGAGTTATAGCCGTCAGCCGTCTTGAAATAAATCAAAGCGTATGTATTTATTATCCGCCAGTAAACACTTAAATGACCAGTTTTGCCCAGCAAAACCAGAAGACAGCACCTCGGGAAATTGTTTCTCTACACTGTAAAAAAAACGTTTACCTCCTAGTTATCCGGCCACTTTTCACTAGCAAATTGCGACTAAACTTCAAGCCTAATCGCATTTTGTTAGTGAAAAGTGGCCGGATAACTAGGAAATTAGTAGTAAAAGTAGTAAACTTTTTTACAGTGTAGGTATCTATTCTGGCCGCCGTTTGATATAGGTACTTATTGTTTGGAAAAGGTCAATTTATGGTTTACACTCAGATCAAGGTAATGTCACCTTCTCTAGGGTCATGAGAATTGAGGATGTTCGAATGGGCTTTTATTTTATATTTGTCATTTTGGAAGATTTCGCTAGCATATTTTGATTGGGAGCTACTCACAAAAAAAACACGCAGTAAACGATCCCAATGATGTCATGCATGACGTCACAAAAGCTAAGCAATGCAGAAGTAACTGATCAGACCTTGCATATTGCGCGCGAAATCACGCTTCCACATGGTCAAGATAGCTGCAGATCATTTCCAGCGCCAAAATAAGTTTCCGTATTTCCCCTTTTGACTTATGTATATTTAATTGGGAGGTTCCTCGACCGAGCTGACCTCAGGTGACCCGTAAAAACTCCCAGATACACGCAAGTTGTGCTGGCCTCAAGAGTCCCATGAGTTTTATCTCCCTGTGAAAGATCAACTGGCACTTAGAGCACTGCAGAATTGCGACATTTTGGGATCGTGTAAATATCGTATGACGTCACAGACCAGCGGCCTGAACTGAGGTTAGTTTTACCAACAAATTGCTGCCTGATCTACTATTTGTAAATCACTCATTAGTATTTGATTAAAGTCGTCCATGATTTTCGCCATCCAGACAAAAGAAGTCCACTGATGTTAACCCTCGCCCGCACAGGCCATTTTGAGTCCTTCGACGGCACAAGGGGGGGGGGGGGTTGGTACGACCCCCCCTCGCGTTTGGCCCCTGATCGAGCTAGAGCTTCGCGGAAAAAACGAGCGTGTTGCCCGTCACTAGAGGAAGCCGATGATACCCAATTTTAAGGTCCTAGGTCATTGGGTGACCTTCCAGGTCAGGTCAATGACCCGAAAACCGGGAAAATCGGGACCTGTTAGAAAGTCGTAAAGTGTGGCTGCTATGTGGTTTTCCGGGGTGCTGATCACGAATATCGTGTTAGTTTTGATCAGAGATGATGTCTTTAAGCATTTAGACCAGGTCGGGTCAGGTCAGGTCAGGTCAACCGGTAGGGGTTGTGACGGGTATTCGTAATACGTGTCAACCGCCTCGGACAGCTTCGTAACATGTTACGAAGGCACCAAAACTACTTCGTAAATGTTCAAATGGTTGCTAAATTCGAATTCAGCTCCAAAAACTTGCCTAGAAACATGTAAAACTCGAAAAAATGAACCGAGGTCACCCGAGGTCACCAAAGGTCAATGACCTGACCTGACCTTCAGGTGACCTTGACACTCACCCTAATGCATGGGAGCAACATCAAATCACATGTTTGAACGTTTGAAACCACGAAAAGCTTGCAAACGCGCGGCTAATGCGAGCCGACATGCGCCGAACCGCGATTTCGGCCAAACATGGTCACAGAAAAGAGGTCACAGGTCAAAGGTCATTGGGGTCAGGGTCATGAAATTTTCAGGGTAGGTGTAAAATTGATCAATGCGAGGGTAGAGAAAGTTTCGTCGCGATCGGCCGCTTTTTACGCGAGTTATTCGCGAAAAACCTTAGGGGGGGTTGCATCATCATCATCATCATCATCATGTATTTCGGACAACATCCATAAAATGGTTTTTCAGCAATCCACGTCATCTGACAATAAAAGCGACAATGAAAGACACACAGATACACACACAGAAACACGTACCTAGCATGACAGTAATCACAAACAAGTGCATCAACCTAAGTGCGCAATCGACATACCTTTCTTAAAAGCAGTCATATTTGGTGATGCTCTGATCTCGGGGGTCAGGCAATTCCACGCTCTCACCGCCCGGTGGTAAAAAGAGCGTCTGGCAAGCTCGGTGCGTGCCCGCGGCAGCTCAAGCAGACCGTCGCTGACCGCCCTGGTGGTGCGCGACGACACATTGGCGCGATTCACCAGTCGAGCGCGCAAAAGTTCAGGGGCGCTCTCACGTGTGAGTCTGTACATGGTGCATAGGTCACGTTCGGTTATCATGTCTCCGATGGTGGGCCAGCCAAGCTCGCGCAACGTCCCGGATATGTGCTCGCGGTACCCTAAGCCAGACACGACGCGGGCGGCAAAGTTGATACACTTTTGTAGCCGACGTTTCTGGCCGTCGCATTACAGCCTCCCCACACACTCATGCAGTAGTGCAAATGGGGGAACACGAGGGCTTCAACTAGCAGTTTCTTTGTTTCTCGCGGTACGCGGCGCTGCATTCTGGCCAGCCCTATCAAAACACAGTAACACCGCCGGGTGACTGTGCCTATGTGGTGTTCCCAAGTCAGATTCGAGTCGAGATTTACGCCCAGGATCTTGACACACTGTACTGGAACGAGATCGGAGTTACTAAATCGTACTTGAATGTCAAAAGGGGAGTTTTGGCGTGATGATTTAAAAACGAGCAAGTCAGTCTTGGAAGGATTGAGCTTAAGTCTATTTGTTGTAAACCATCGCAAAGCTACGGACAAATTTGCTTCAACGCGCCTTTTCACTTCAAAAACATTGCCTGGCGAGGCAGAGTCGAGAAACTGGACATCATCGGCGTCATACATAACCAGTTTACCATGAGGTATGTGCTGCGGCAAGTCGTTTGTAAAAAGGAGGAACAACACATGACCCATAATGGATACCTGTATCACTCCGTGCGTAACAGGTAGCGCATCACAGGTCCCGCCTCTAACCGACTGAGTGCGGTCAGAAAGCCACGCACGAAACCATCGGTCGTCGATGCCATACCATCCCAGCTTCTCCAAGAGCCGGCCGTGCTCGACGCTATCAAAAGCCTTAGATGTGTCGGCAGTGACGAGTGTCGTCACGCGTCCACGATCCATGTTGTCGGTTATGTAACCGACGGCATCGAGCAGGGCCGACTCAGTGGATTGGCCGGGGCGGAAACCGTACTGCTGGTGACAGAGAACATGGCAATCGACAAGGTATGTCATCAGTTGCATACACACAACTCGTTCACAGAGTTTGGCGACCACCGGCAGAACAGAGATGGGCCGGTAGTTGCTGGGGTCGTCCGTGTCTCCACCCTTATGCAAAGGAACGACAGCCCCTGTGCCGGCGAGGGTTAATATTATTTATTAATATCAAACAGCCTAACTTACTTATATTCTATATATCTTTTTATATCAGATTTTTTCGCGTGATTAGTTGACCTACAGAGAGAATTCTTGCAATGAAAATACCGGCAGCCGGCTATTTTTTTTTTGTAAAACTGGCCTCATATCTGAAAATGTCGTTGATGAACTCTCAGCTCTTGATAGTCAGTGCATTTCGAGCAATCGCGAAATGATGCTTGAAGGTGACAACCACCCTCTTGCTCTAAAGCAGAACAGCTATATCTTTTTAGATACAGTTATGCTCCCCCCCCAAAAAAAACAATAACGAATTCCAGTTTTCATAGCAGGCATTTCTGCTACACCACTAATTCAGTAAAGCAATGTAAATATGAGGCAATGTATGATGCTAAAAAGAGATGTGTAATTAATGGAATGATTTTATTCTTGTCGTGCAGACAAAAGTGCATGAGCACAGCCCTCAAGAACATGCGTCACATGCGCGTCCGACATAGGAAAATGAACACACAGACACAAACACACCAAAGAGCTCGCTGCTTTAAGGCTTTGAATAACATCTAAAGCTGAAGGCAACAATGGACAGCACGAACAAAAAAGAACATGAAGACGAGCAAAAGGAGCCGGACTAGCGTTCAACAATGATGGCACATTCACAGCTTATAATGAGACATGGGACGTTGGGATTTGGTATCGATTCTTTCTTGGTTTATTCATAGGAGTATCCAAACTTGCTCGACCCATAGGGCTCGGCCACCATCAGGGTGATGCCGTCGAAGGTGATGGTGCGCATGTTTCCGTGGCTGGCGCTGTAGGTGCTGTGGACGACGGGGATGGACGAGGCGCTGTAACCGGCCGACGTCACCTGTCCAGAGCTGGTGATGCTGTCATCATCAGGGGCAGCGGCAGCGGCGGCGGCAGCAGCGTCGTAGGCGGCCCTGAAAGCGGCCTTGGCGGCCTTGACCTCGGCGGTGTCATCGACGTTGCCAGAAGCGTCCAGAGGCGCCGCAGGTCCGGAGTACTTGATCGCTACGGGGGCCGGGGCCAGGTAGGTCGAGTGAGGAGCAGGAGCGCTGTACGTGACCGAGTGGACGGGAGCAGGGGCCGGGGCGCTGTATGTGGCAACGGGGACAGCGCCAGTGATGATGTTGACATCGGGAGCAGCGGCGGCAGCGGCGGCAGCAGCATCATAGGCAGCCTTGAAGCTAGCCTTGGCGGCCTTGACCTCAGCGGTGTCATCGACGTTGCCAGAGGCATCCAGGGGCGCAGCGGGTCCGGAGTACTTGATGGCCACGGGGGCAGCGACCGGAGCACTGTAGGTAGCAACGTTGCTGGCCACGAAGGGGACTCCGCCCATAATGATGTTGGTGTCGGGAGCAGCCGCAGCAGCAGCAGCGGCAGCGTCGTAGGCAGCCCTGAAAGCGGCCTTGGCGGCCTTAACCTCGGCGGTGTCATCGACGTTGCCAGAGGCATCCAGGGGCGCAGCAGGTCCGGAATACTTGATGGCTACGGGGGCCGGGGCAATGTAGGCCGGCTGAGGGGCAGGAGCGCTGTAGGTGGCGGCGTTGATGGCGACAGCAGGGGCAGGGCCAGTGATGATACCAGTATCCGGGGCAGCCTCGGCAGCAGCAGCCGCGGCGTGGTAGGCGCTCCTGAAGGCCGCCTTGGCAGAAGCCACCTCAGCAGTGTCCTGCACAGACGCCGGCAGATGAGCACCGCTGGCGATGAAGCCAGTGTCGGCGCCAGCCTTGTAGTCGACACGCCTTCTCTGGGCATCGTCAGCAACGAACTCGAAGTTGCCGTTGACGTTCAGGGCAGCGTCGGCAGATTCGTAGCGGGAGCTGTCACCAGTGGTGTAAGAGAACTCGTACGAACCATCGGCGGACTCGAAGCCGGCAGCTGCAGCCTGCTGGCCTCCATAGGTGATCACGGGGCTGGAAGCAGTGATGATGTCATCGTCGGGGGCAGCGGCGGCAGCAGCAGCGGCGGCGTCGTACGCAGCCTTGAAGGAAGCCTTGGCGGCCTTGACCTCGGCGGTGTCGTCGACGTTGCCAGAAGCGTCCAGAGGCGCGGCAGGTCCCGAGTACTTGATCGCTACGGGGGCCGGGGCCAGGTAGGTCGAGTGAGGAGCAGGAGCGCTGTACGTAACAGAGTGGACGGGAGCAGCAGGGGCAGGTCCAGTGATGATGTTCACATCAGGAGCAGCCTCAGCAGCGGCAGCCAGGGCATCGTAGGTGGCCCTGAAGGTGGCCTTGGCAGCCTTGACCTCAGCGGTGTCGTCAACGTTGCCGGAGGCATCCAGAGGCGCACCAGGACCCTGATACTTGATGGCCACGGGAGCAGGGGCCGGGGCGCTGTAGGTGGCAACGGGGACAGCGCCAGTGATGATGTTGACATCGGGAGCAGCGGCGGCAGCAGCTGCAGCGGCGTCGTAGGCAGCCTTGAAGGTAGCCTTGGCGGCCTTGACCTCAGCGGTGTCATCAACCTTTCCAGAGGCGTCCAGAGGCGCAGCGGGTCCGGAGTACTTGATGGCCACGGGGGCCGGAGCCAGGTAGACCTGCTGAGGAGCAGGAGCGCTGTATGTAACAGAGTGGACGGGAGCAGCAGGGGCAGGTCCAGTGATGATGTTGGTATCCGGGGCAGCCTCAGCAGCCGCAGCCAGTGCATCGTAGGTGGCCCTGAAGGTGGCCTTGGCAGCCTTGACCTCGGCGGTGTCCTCTACCTGCTCAGGGTGCGTAGCCAGCTCCTCCAGGGTGGCGTAGCGGACGGGGGTCTTGCTCACGTAGGTCCTGGTGGAGGGAGCACTAGGCTCCTTGAGAGACGTCACCACGTAGCCGTTGACGCCGGCAGTGTACTCGACGCTGCCGCCATCGGCGCCGAACTTTCCGCGCACCTCGTTGACGTCATCGCCCTCCTGGGCCTGGTAGAGGCCCTCGGCGGTGTCGAAGCCGTAGCTGTAGGAGCCGTCGTTCTGCTGCGTGTAGTACTGGGCCCGGCGTCCCTGGTTGACGACCGGGAGCTTCCAGCACTGGCAGCCAGCGACCAGCAAACCCAATACGACCTGAAAACACACCAGCAAGATGTAAGAAAACAGCATTCAGCACATTGTATCACATGTTCTCGCCATTGGTACTCTGAGAGGTGGAGGCGATACGCATTTATTTTACTTGATAAGAATCTTCAAATTGGCACGAGTCACTAGGTCAACAATTATGTATACTTCTGCCTTCGAGAATGTAAATTGCATTATGCAAAATGTCCGGGCTTTCTGAGTTTTCCAAAATGTGTTTTTGTGCGATTTTTATGCGTATATTTCAGCAGAGATCTATGCGTAGGAAAACCACTTAAAACAAATGATATGAGGATCTACATCTGAAAATGCTGCAATGTGATTGTAATATTCTGATTTTCAATTTAATAGTTTCCCCAGTACTTTGTATAATAAGCATAGAAATTCAGGTTTAGATAAAATGGTGATATTGTAAGGTGTGTATTTTGAGCTCAAGGAATCGATTTTATATTTGTTTTGACGGCGAACAGAAGAATATCGAAGCAAGCTCCTCATCGTAAACCGCAAAAATGCTGCCTTTCTTTAACAACATAGTGGCAGCGAACTATATCAGTTACAAAACAGTAGTGGAAAGATACGAACAATCCACAATATCTGAGGCATTACAGTTAATAAAAATGTACTGCGCACCTCCTATTTTTCTTTCATCTTTAAGGCACTTTTGACATCCGTCGGCAATGAGTATCCATTGGTAAATGTTCTTTGATTCTCATTAGCATGGTAGTGGTATTATATAAACTCTAAATATTAGTGGAATACAACCTTTATTTTTTAAAATAAATTGTCTAGCCTGAATCAAATTAAGACATTTATAAAGGGTTGAAAGCTCTCATGAACTGAGTCGCTCAAAATGTAGTACCTTTCAATCGGCAACCAGGCTTTCTAGAATAATTGTGATGTTGAAAATAAATGAGAATCGTAAAAATTAGCAAAAAAAAAAGTTAACACAGAACAGAAACATCCACATTCAAAAATAATCAGAATGCATTTGTAAGTCTGCATTCTGCAATTTCTCGCTACAGGAGCTTTACAAATGGAAAACGGCACGTTAGTTTTACAGTGCGGCTGAGTCGGTTGGTCCACTGGACGGCGGATGGCTGAACAGTCACCAGTACTCACCAGACGAGCCGCCATGGTGAGACGGACGGTGAGAGTGTGAGAGTGTGCTGCTGTTCCACCAGTGGACGCCGCTTATATAGTGCGGCGCTGAGCGGGGCTGTGGCCGCCGGCAGCGGGACTCTTCTCGTCACCAAGGCCGGTCAGTGGGCCGGCCGGCCGGACGGGCGGGCGGCTCCTGCCGCTCCCAGCTACGCCGGCTGGGCGGACACGCCACGGGGCGTCCGGACAGTCCCCGGCACGTGAGGCAGGTCTGAACGGCAGCGCCAGTCTTCACAGCCCTGGCGGAATATCCCATGGTCGCTTCGACCCTACACTGCCTTATGCTACGGGGTCCGACAATGTTTTCGCATGTTCTTCGCATGTTTTCGCTCTTTAGTTTTCGTGTGTTCCGACCTTGTTATTCTTGAACTTAGCATCTCTCTTGAAAGTCGTTGTGTCAGCACATCTATTTTGTTGGGATATGAAACGAGGGCTAGTTTTGGAGAAAACGTATTTAGCTCGTTTTCATGTTTTTTATATTTTTGTGCTCCTAAAATGTAAAGTAGCTCAATTCCCAGATTAGGTCCACTTACATCAAAACTGCTCCAAAACGTCCAATGGGGCGAGAAAGTTCAATGGGAGCAAAATGTGTTGTGGGAATGCTGAAACATATTTTTCTCTTGTTGATTCATTATAGAAACACAGTATTCACATTAAGGATATCGTGCTTTTGTTCATCCTGTATTAGGTACCTCATGTAATACTCATTTTATAAAGAATATATTTGTTACATTCATGGTTCAATGAGCTATTAAAATCCTTAAAAGTATGTCACTTCTAGAGAACAGTAGCCTCTCCGTAGAAACATCGACATGATAGTAATAAGTAACGAAACTAACTGAAGTCCGATTAGGTATTGAAATTATTTTGCACACAATATCCGATTTCGCCTGCGGCATTTATCTTCAAAAATTGAAATATGTGTCTTCTGTATTGTCCCGGCCAGTTTCCATGCCAGCAATCCCGTCACCAATAATTAAAATTTAAGTGACGCTCATGTAGCTCATGTCTGTACTTCAGTAGAGCGCCGCATCCATATCATATGCTGCTATTTTTTTTTTCGGCAAAATGGTTTTTAAGCAAAATCACGCATAAAGTCCAGTTCTCCTTCGTATTTTGTCTAACTGCGATTAGCGATATGTTTTATATATATTTGCTATGTTTCCAAATTTATTGGAAAGTTGATCTGTATTACCTTTTTTATTTTGATCAAAACTATAGGTCCGCCTCATTAGTCATCTTTACCGCCTCGTATGCTTTACATAATCCCTGGCAGATATCAGCGTGAAAATTTGAGTAAGAAAGGTAACCTCTGTGTAAGGCGAAATAAACCCCATCACGCGCAAATAACGCGAGGACAGATTCAGGAAAGCCAGCGCAGGTTTTCGTCCTCGCCAGTACCTACACTACACCGCCAGTCAGGTAATCGCTTAACCTGGCATGCGAGTCGCACAGGCAAGAAACCCGGCGGGCTGGCCCACTCGCCACGGGCACGGCGCGGCGCGGCCGGGCGGGCGGCAGCCGCCTGTCACAGGCTGGATAGGCTGTGCCGCATGACACGAGACTGCAACGCGTCGTGGGCGCGAGCGATGCGGCCGGCCGGGCGGGCTGGGTGGTGGCGAGAGGAGTTTTGAAAAGTAGCGTTGAACAGATGGCCTGCACACTGAACGGACAATACAGTGGGATATACTACATAGTCCCTGACTAAAGCACATATTAGGTGCATAAACTATGATCACGGCCACAGGTAAACGAAATTAACCCTCGCATGTGTAGGGGGGGGGTCGGATGGACCCCCCCCATGGTTTTTCGCGAATAACTCGCGTAAAAAGCGGCCGATCGCGACGAAACTTTCAGTACCCTCGCATTGATCAATTTGACACCTACCCTGAAAATTTCATGACCCTGACCCAAATGACCTTTGACCTGTGACCTCTTTTTCGAGACCATGTTTGGCCGGAATCGCGATTTCGCGTATGTCGGCTCGCACTAGCCGCGTGTTTACAAGCTTTTCGTGGTTTCAAACGTTCAAACATGTGATTTGATGTTACTCCCGTGTGTGTCAAGGTCACCTGAAGGTCAGGTCAGGTCATTGACCTTTGGTGACCTCGGGTGACCTCGGGTCACTTTTTCGAGTTTTACATGTTTCTAGGCTAGTTTTTGGAGCTGAATTCGAATTTAGCAACCATTTGAACATTTACGAAGTAGTTTTGGTGACTTCGTAACATGTTACGAAGCTGTCAGAGGCGGTTGACACGTACTACGAATACCCGTCACGACGCGTACTGGTTGACCTGACCTGACCTGACCCGACCTGGTCTAAATGCTTCAAGACATCATCTGTGATCAAAACTAACACGATATTCGTGATCAGCACCCCGAAAAACCCCTTAGCAGCCACACTTTACGACTTTCTAACAGGTCCCGATTTTCCCGACTTTGGGTCATTGACCTGACCTGGAAGGTCAACCAATGACCTAGGACCTTAAAATTGGGTATCATCGGCTTCCTCTCGTCACGGGCAACACGCTCGTTTTTTCCGCGAAGCTCTACCTCGATCAGGGGCCAAACGGCAAGGGGGGGGGGTCCAACCGACCCCCCCCCCCCTACACATTAGAAGCTGGCAAACGCCGCACACATGCGAGGGTTAAAAACTTAAACTTTTAAATGATGTGAAGTGTAAATCCTGCTACATAACTTGGACACATTGCTGTACTTATTAATTCATGTTCTATATTATTTTTAATTGACCGGGATCTGTTCCTTTATTTGATTTCGCATTTACTGTATTTCGAGCAACTTCACGATGGAGTTAAATTCGCTGGACATCCGAACTATTGTTCTGGAGCAATCCGCAAACATTTCCGGATTTCTTGTTCTCTACGCTTTTGCTACTTTCTATAGGGGAATATTTGTTTCTGGTCCCTAAAAAGCTGTTTCTGGCACCTAATTGCTGATCAGCCCCAAAATGCTTATTCGACCCTAATATCTGAATCTGGCACCTAATTGCTTCCACACAGCCTAAAGTTGCCAGATCGTCTAGTTGAACTCCGTATTTGCTGTTTGCTGATTCAGCACCAAAACCAAAACTTCCAGCACCTATTTTATTCCACGTTTACCTACCTAATTCGCGTAATCTTCCTGATTTTATGTATCCTAACAAACATGAACGTTGCATTCGGTGATGTCAAGTGCCATTTTCGCCAGTGGAGATAATGATTAATGCCATTTCTAGCCAAAAGAGAATCACTAGCCAGCTATGGTGCAGCATAGCAAGACGCTCCTATACCAGCCCGCTATGTAGAGACTAGAGATTATTGCACCCTCAGCCATTTTAACGTGAAAAGTTTGGATCCGTCACTTCCAGCCAGGCTCTCAGGTCATAAACTGCAGAGTAAAGCAAAATGTAAACTCTGAACACTTGAACAGACATGCCACGCAACCGGCCCTCTTTTCAATATTATTAGCTTTCTGCAATCATCGTCTGACTCCATCTCGATCAAACGCAGCATCCGGTTTCTACAGGGGCGTTTGACTGACCGGCCACACAATAACCAAAAACAAAATCAAAGCTTCATGCACACAAATGACATAAGTAAGAAACGGATGAAAAAGGCACAACCACGGCACAACTCTGCGCGGCAAACAACGGACAATGTCCCACGCAAGATCCCGCCGCGTTTCTTCAGCGGCCTTGAACGGAATGAAAACATTACATTTCTTTTTTGGAGCTATTTGATGACGTCAAAAAATACAATACCCGTTTTAATGGTCAAAATCGAGACAATTACTCACAAAAATGTTTCCCTTTAAGCATTACAAATAAATGCCTTTAAATATTTAAATGACATTGTTTTTTTCAAACAAATCAATATTATTTGCCTACTTAAACATCATATACAATGCTGAGATCACTACGGGGCTGTCTTAGAGTGTAGCTGCACTGGCAACCTTTAAGGCCTGGCTACACTATGCGTTTTCTTCGTGCGTTTTTTGCGTGTTTGCGTGTTTTGCGTGATATCGTTCTAGAAAAAAGAACGATATTACGTTTTTGTGATGTTTTTCACCTTAAATTTTAATTACATAAGAGTTATATTAGCTTTTGTATATAACCAAAGTAAAAATTATATTGTTTATAGCTTTTTTCCTAGAACGATATTACGCAAAACACGCAAACCTGCAAAAACGCACGCAGAAAACGCATAGTGTAGGCAGGCCTTTAGACTAGACTCCAGGGGTCATTATACCAGAACAACATGATTCTACCAGCCAGTAGTTCATTTTTCTACTAGATTGGTGCTACGCTCAGCATTTAGGTGCCATATTCAGAAAAAAGAGTAAGGCGTACCGATGAATAGGTGCCAGAAACAGCTAATGTAGGTCATTTTCCATGATTGGTGCTGGTATCCACCAAATAGGTGCTGAGGACCAATTTTGGGGCGAGTCAGCTTTTAGGTGCCAGAAATAGCTTTTCTGGGACGCAATTAAATGGCGTCCCTTTCTATATAGTTCATCCAAAACAAATGCCTATGCTATCACCAATTCACCACTCATATATGGTAAAAAGGTATGCTATAGAATAGATGATATAATCCATGAAAAAAGATGGGTGGATACGCTTTGGCGGGATTTCTTAGTTGAGTATTTGAACATGACATGAATGTGAATAATTTGTTTTAGATATGCATTTTATTCAACTATGCACAAATATTAGGTAATCGTCATTGACGACAGAATAACGACAAATGACCTTTCCTGCTTGGTGTTACTAGACAACAAAACTTAGAAGAATTTAAGCAAGGTTGACTTTCATATAAATAATGTACAAAAAACTGCAACAAGCAACAATTAACAATAAAAAAGAATAAAACACTGCTAAGTCACCTCACCCAACCTCATCCACCGAGTGCACCGTGTGTGATATCATTATCTAAAAATTGCCGCTAGCATGTCATCGGGCTCATGCCCGACCTCATGGGTCACCATACATATAGTAGAAGTATCTTTAGCCAATCCGTCCCTGTCTTCTCCCCTGAGCTGAGGTGATTTGGTAGTCCTTTGGCATGTGACGATCGTAAAGCGGCCGCGGGGACGGAGAGTGGACACCCCGCCCTCGGGGGGTGGGTACGGGGAGCGGGCGGGGTAGGGTGGGGTGCTGGGAGGCACCAGGAGCTGGTCCAAGCGGGCGTCCTTGGGAGAACCCTGCTACAGTTTTGGAGGACGGACGAGGCGGTCTCTGGCCGGCGGGCAGCCGGACAAGGGCAGCCTGGGAGATCACTGGCCCCGGGCTGAGGATGGTCGGGTGCCGGGCGCCTTCTTTAGAGGCGAGCAGGATACTGAGCTGACGGCAGATTAGACGGAACCATACCTATGTCAACTTGGGAAAAACTGGTCAGCACCCTTCGGACGCTGGTTGGGGGCCATGCCAGGACGGTCGGACGTGACATGTTCTTTTGGCGACGCAGTGGGCTATGCCCGTGTGGAAAAGGTCGTGTTCTGGTCACAGTGCCTATGATACAGATAATTAAACTGTTTTCCTTTCAAAAGATAAACAGGCTCTCGTGTTTATCTATAAGAAATAGCACGATGGGTTGCTTTGATTATCGCCGTAATCGGTGAGATCTCAGCTTGAATTTTGCAGAATCAAACGAACTTAACATATTTGTGCTGGTACATACTGCTTGCTCTTCCTCTACAAATATGCGATAAAGGCATCTTGCATAATGTGATATGCACTCGATTTTTAGTTCAACGAGAAAAGAGACATTCAGTGCAGTAGTTCACTCTCACAATATCGTTTAATATCATTAGGAAGGGGTATTGATATCGTTACATAACCTATTTATCACAGCATTTAAGAAATGTCTAATTTTTCACATCGCTAGCTAACGGAGACTGAGCCAACTACCGAGAGAGGCACCGAACAAAGTGTCATTGCTATTATAAGTAGGCTCTCGAAACTACACTCAGAAAACACTATGAGAACATTTTTGAATAAAGACTCAAGTGAGTGCTGAAACAAGCCTCCAATGTGTCTGATTTTAAAAAATGGTTTCAGTAAGACTTCCTTTTCGGGCTCATGTACTTTCAGCCCGAATAGGGGAGAGTGGGGCACATTCGTGCATGGGGCACATTCGTTTTCAGCAGTTTATGGGAACACGAGTGACCATGGGTGTAGGAGCGCCAAAAATATTGGTGAAGGATGCCACCTGAACCTTATGAAAAGGGACAGGACCGTGCCAACCAACACGCACAGTGCAAGCGGGGGGGGGGGGGGGGGAATTTCGCCAACCCCTTGTTTTTCGCAGATATCTTACGCCCTTATCATCCCATTAACGTCAAATTTTCAATGCCTGCCTAAAATTGAATTGTGCATCTTGTCATGACAGCAAGATGTAAATCAGGGCCTCGGCTAAGGAATTTTGACTACTGGGGCAAATGGTCAAAGTGTGTTAACCCGCGCCCTGCTGGGGGGGGGAGGTTTTTGAACACCCACCCACCCCCCTGCGGTTTTTCGCGGATACCTGAAAAACGGCGGCACCTTATCATCTATCAATGTTATACATTTTGTGAAAATTTCAGACCAGGGTCCTTCAAGGTCAGGTCACCAGGTCGCTACAAGTGACCTCACCTCATAAACACATCATAAAATGTTTCAATGTATGCCATAGCTACACCAAGTGACGGATCGCTTTGGAGCTTTCAGCAATTGATAAGTGCAACAGTATGTACAAAATTCGGAATTTTCATATCGGTGACCTAGGGTCGGGTAAATTTTGCGACCTCTCTAGGTATTATAAGTCAATGGGAGAAAATTCAAAACCGTCTTTTTCGGACGAAAGTCATTCTAAACACTCTCAAACACTAAATTACAAGTAACTTTGACACACTGAACATGGAAACGGCACCCGTGACCCCTGTTTATGCCCCTGAGGTCATCTCAGGTCACGAATGGTATCTAACAGGTTTTTGCGACTAACTTTTGAAAGAGGCATGCTAGAGCGATGAAAACGCCTTATATATGTATGTTCAGCTCGACGATACAGATCCACTAATATGCAACATGACAATGTCCGGTCAAATCATGACCTTGACCAAAGGTCAAATTTTTAAGTTGAACTTTCAATGTCAAATTATAGTTCATTCGATGCGTCTTGACAAGAGGAACACGATGTCGGTAAAAGAAAGCTCGTGAAAGGCTTGAGTCAAAAGTTATTGCAGAAAAACTGTTTCCGAAAAATCGTCTATTTTGGCAGTTTTTGCCCCCTGCAGGCAAAACCGTTGACGTTAGGTCAAATCTGAGCGAATTACTCAGAAAGGGCGTTAATAGGGCTATCGAATGCGCTTTTCCGTGGCGCTGTAGCTCTATTGGTTCCCGAGCTATGCGTTGGCTTCTTGGAAATTGTCGACATTCGACCTGGAAATCGGCGAAATTTTGCCTTCAATGACCTCTGGTGACCTGACCTTTGACCTGACCAAAAAAGTGACTGAAGTGATTTCGTCATTATTTTTTGCGCTCTTTCGAACGCCGCCTTCCGCGTATCGCTACGTGGCCCAGGAGCCGAGTTAGAAGGGGGGTGTTCAAACACCCCCCCCCCAGCAGGGCGTGGAAATCCAGGACCCCCAGTCGGGCGCGGGTTAAAAAACAGACATTTGATCAACCGTCGAATCCAGTAGTTCTAAGCATAGGTAGGTGAAGACCCTCCCTTGCATTGTCCAAGATTGGTGAAGGATCCTTCACCAATCTGAAACTTTGGTGAAAGGTATCCTTCACCAAAGAGATACGTTGCTACACCTATGCGGAGTGACTGCACGAGCTCAAGGTAAGTTATGGAAATATGTCTATCATTGCCGCCCTTCGTTCACCGTAGAAGACAACACTGTACCTGCTGTCATGCTTGATAAAAACGCAAATTTGTAATATTCGTGAGCTTTCCAAACTTTTCTCATATCATCCATTTTCGTGATCCTGACTCGGAAATGTGGTTCAGCTTTTCAAAATTGGGGGTGAAGAAGCCCACTCTGTTCACGGAACTGCTGCAAACTTGTTTGTTGAAAAAGTGTCATTTTTTCAAAAAGAAATTTTGAAATATATTACTAATAACGTTGTGGGGCAGGTTCGTGTACGCACTGCCTGGGGGCACATTCGTGCATTTTTTTTTTAGTTTTTGCGATTTATGACTTTATCTGTAGTAGGTTTCTCTAATGACACTCGCCTGACTCAGTCTCGACTGCTTGCGACGTCGTGACGAGCAATTCACGCGAACTTGGCGAGGTCACGGAGGCCGGCAGTTGGCACATTCTTGTTGGCCAGCCCATTCTTTCTACATTTGTTGTGCAATGCATTCTTGTCGAAAGGAATCAAGTGAAATGACCCCCTGCCAATTTCCTTTGGTAAATTTCTGGTAATGCCCGGTAATTTCTCGAATTTTGCCGGGTGAACAGAAGTGCCCCATTTCTTGAACGAATGTGCCCCATAGGTGGGGCAGTTTCGTGCAAATGTTCAGAGTTAATAAAAGTCATTTTTTTCTAATGGAAGCAATAATTTTATAGGATAACTTTTACAGAGGAAAACTATCTGCAATAGTTCCTTTCCATACTACAATCAACAATTTTGCCATTGCACTAACCAAAGAACAGATATATGGGTTTATCCATTTTTTGCACGAATGTGCCCCACTCTCCCCTACTGGATTCAAGTGAGACCGAAATTGGGGATCGGGCTGTAAACTGGTTTCATAGTGAGACTAATTTCAAAGCTTGACACCGATAATGGGTACTGACTGAGATCTGTTTCTGCGATCAATGGCGTTGCTCAGAAAGTATTCTCAAAACGTGTGGTCTGTTTTGAATAGGGGACATTAGCCCGAAAACTGGCCTCTGAGACCGAAAATGGAGAAACTGTTTTCTCAGTGATAGCATCTGTTGTCCTCCCCAACTCAGGCCTCACTAAAGACGCAGTGCTGGCTCGGACGACCTTGAGACTGTCGCTGCCGACCTCCGGCCGACTCCCGTTTTTGCTCTCGTCTGGAAACGTATCGGGTCATCTAGCAACGCTGCAATTAGACGAACCGTCTGACCGGTCTTCTAGAGCAGCGCGCGCATCGGCTATTTCTATAGTCAGTTTGTTGATGCTGCCCGATCTCGATTTTACGTCCCACCAGACGGGCACTTGGATCGTTTTGAGTGCGTTTGCAGTTTGTGCATACACCGTACTTCCATTATGCGATCCAAAAACACTAATTAGAAGACCTTGCTGTCGCCATAACTAAAAAAAAATGGTAATGAAGCACCATTACGAATTGCATCCATGCTATTGAAACTTGAAAGATTGGTAAAAGTCCAATCCACGTTACGTTGTTTAGATAGTAGATATGGAATGAACTATGAATGTTATTATTGTACTTAACAGTTAACACTTAACAGTTTACATTGTAATGCATAGTGTCGAAAAGAAATACATAACTGGCACTTGGAATTTTGTTTAAAAGTAGCAACAAGTCGTTGAAGAATACGTTATCGGGTATTCCTTGCAAACCACGATGTAAATGTTGATCGTCATGGTTAAATAACTGCAATGCGTTGATTTATTTTATCGGGCGCTCTGCAGACAAAATGCCACTGGGTGGATACCGGTTACTGTCGCAACCTAACTTCATTCAGACAGGTGTGTGGTGACTTTTTGACGTCTTGCGTGACACATGCCAAGACAGGATAACAGCTGTGGAATGTTTAATGTTACTAATGGTATTCAAGTTGGAAGGTGGACTAATTCAGCTGGCAAAGGTTGAACATTCTATCTGTTTCCAAACGAGTGGTTATCGTCAAACTTACTGCTCTGTCATGCTGACAGTTTCACTTTTATTTTCATATGCATAAGAAGCACTCTTTCAATTAATACAGTTAATGCCAAATGAGTCGATACAATATAATTGCTTTCACAACCAACCCTGAATACGCAACTATAAATTACTTGGGCAGATGCTTCTCGCATTGTGCGAGATGTTCGTTCGCTATCACTAAAAAATATGACGGTCCATTGTTCACTAAGACATTTATAGAGCTACGTCACCTATTTAACAATAAGTGATTATTCAGAATCTCGCAGCATGACGAACATTTACAGATGAAATGACTTACAGATATCATTTCTTTAACTTTAAAAAGTACAAAATTGCAATTAGGCTAATTTCTGACGAAATTTTAATTATAAAACACGATACCCTCAATTAAGGCATGCTGTAATATTTTGTTTAAGTATGAAAGTCAGTAAAAAATAATTTGAACCATGTAAAGCTACAGGAATGTTAACAATAGGTATATATCGTTGCACATATATGTTGCGGGTCCTGAGTGGCGCGTTTTATCACCCCTCCCCAAAAATGATAGACCACTAGGTATGTCACGACATTATCTCATACATTCCTGCCCTTCGCAATTTGTAACTACAGCCCGATCAACAGCAATCTTTGATCAGGACCGTCTCCCGCAAAGACCCCATGGCTGGATCCGCACTTAGATGAACAAGCAAGGCAAGAATGCTTCGAGCACATTTTTGTTTAAGTACGCTTGTGCGGAGTTGTTCATATGTGAAAGAAGGCTGCACCATTGATAATTAACTCAAACTACTAACACCAAATTACATAAGAGCCATCAGTGGTGCTCGCCCGTACCCAGAAGATTCAGATCTAGACCAGTTTAACGACTGCCCGCGGAGCCTTGAATAAAAGCAGTCCACATGGACGATCACAGCCTCAGTAAACATGGCTAGGAATACTAATGGCGCAGTTTTCCGCCATCCTACCGGCGCACCAAGGGCACATCTCGCCCGAGAGAATCTACAGTAGACACGGAACGGCGTGGCCTGTTTCGTGCCCATTTCTCCTGGTCACAGATCTCAACGTCTTGCTTTTGCCGGCTGCACAGTTTTCAAGATGGAAGATAGTTACGTGATGACTCTAGTGTCATACTACAGCCCATTATCATAATTTGTATCGCGTCGAGTTTGACAACATTCTTATTTATATCTCGTAACCTGTCCCGTAGCTCCGTTGTTATAGTGCTGTACTCCCGTTGGTGAGAGCTCGGGTTTGAGTTGATCCGGCACTCGATATTTGAGACTCCCGACGAGGATGGTCCAAATTATTGTGTAAATGTGATACTGAATGCTGATATCCAACTGTAAAGGCTAGAAATCTCTTCACCAGACTGATATGGATAATGATATAGCTTCCTCTGCACTGAAAACAATTTAACCCAAGGCTGGCGAGTAAACCGGTGTTTTGCGGGTACCCCTATCCGCAACCATTTTTAACCACCCTCCCAGGAGTAGTGCTAGGTCCCATTGCGGTGTAGTCGTACTTGCTCTGAGCGGATATAACCGCTGTCAGCGAACAAGTCCGCTGAGAGCAGGGACGACTACACTGCAATGGGACCTTACTGTACTCCTGGGAGGGTGGTTAAAAATGGTTGCGGATAGGGGTACCCGCAAAACACCGATTTACTCGCGGGCCTTGGGTTAAATTGTTTTCAGTGTGCAGGGCAAGAGGGTGTTCATTGTTCCGTCGATATCTGTGCTGAGCAGCTAAAACTAGGTGCCATGAAGCTCAGCAGGGTTGGTTTTACCTCGTTCGGCTGGGATTCTGAACCACATATGCATGCTCCGTTGGCCATCGCGCATATCGATCTTTGAAATGGTGCTCGGGGTGAAAACAGGATTTTCAGGTAATCGCGCCACTGGCCTCGTAATATTTCTTTAGCGATTGCTAAAAAAAGGTAATGAGGATCTAATTGTTTGATTAAAGTGATATAAGTAAACAATGTATGTAAACAAAATGTAAACTTGCTACTGATAGATTTTGATTGACTGATTATATGTAAGCATATCATGTTATTGCTTTCAAACGTTTATAATGCCGTGTTTGCAGATCAGGCGTAAGCGTAAGCGTAAGTGAACAGTTTTTCATGGTACAGATTTGACATCCCGTATAAAATTGGCAATGCAACTAAAGCATTGATGAACACATACCTTGGGGATGCTGAATTGGGATTCTCTCTCCATACAACTTCAGAAATCAATATAATGGCTGCAATCAGGTGTGTTGTCCACCGTTCTCCAGAAACCGGTCTGTATTTTGCAATCGGCGTTTGTTGTTTGGACAGCGCTCTCTGCAGTGGGTGCCGCACATCTATTTTTCGTTTCGTCCTGCTCCTGCGGGGCCGCCGCTCGGTATGCGCTGGTCGGCCCCTCCCAGCGTACTTACAGGAGAACCAGTTTATAACACGCGATGGTGACACGGATGAGACGGGCCTGCCGAGAATCCCGGTACAAATGACTGGGCGCCGTATCGTCACCAAAAGCCAGTGCATTCTCGCCGCATATCTGGTGGCGTAGGAGAGACAGCTAAGGCCATTCATAGGCAATGATGTTGTATGTAAGGTGGTGATAATGAGTGTTTATGTTTTTGCTTCTATACGTCATTCATACGGTAGCGGTCAACAGCTTTTTTGGATATCACATCGTTTTGTTGCTGTTGCTTATGTTTACGGTTAATGTTGAGGGCTCGCTTAGACACCTGTTGATGCCTTGTCACAACGCGACTTTTTGGCGCTTTTGCACACCAGTGAATCATAAAATCTTTCATGGCCGTGTAACCCGTAAATGTTCGTCGCACTCGTATACTTTTAGAGACATATGCAACAAAACGGGGACAAAACGGCCAGATGAATGCGTGACAAGTTACATAGAATCCGGGCTTTGATGAAGATCCGTCGTAAATCTTACCCTCGTCATTCAAAATGTAAGCTAGGTATAGATAACAGTATAGGTTACTAATTATCTAAAGGAATGAGTAGGTTCAAAGAGAAGCGGACGATTATTAAGAACGTCCACATGTGAATGACGAGGAAAAGGGCATTCCATTTGCAATGAAACGTCACGGGATAATGTTGGCGGTTTGCTGGTTAATCATATGATCGCGATCGATTGATATTCCTCCGAGCGGGTCTGAAGTGCTTCTCGTCGATTTTCCTCAGTCAGTATCCATTACTAACTAGTGGCTACCCTACAAGGGCCGTCCATCGCTCCCACGCTTCAGTGAAGCGGTCACCGAACAGACGCCTACGTGATCGCTCTCTTCCCGGCCTGGCACTGGCCGACACCGGTGAACGCATCTCGTGTCTGAGCAGCGGGCAATGAGCAGCGCCGCCCCGCCCACGCCTTCACTGGCCTGTGGTCTTTCTGCCCTGCGTGTGACCGTCAGAGCGTACTTTCCTGGGCGTTCCCACCGCAGAAGGCCGTGCTCGGCACACGATCGCTCCTCTCTCCGCGTGATGACGCTCCTCCCCTCCCCCTCCCCACGTGATGACGCTCCCCGACCGGTCGGCGGCGGGCGCGGAATGCGCTCCAGTTGCGGATCGGCCGACCGGCCGCAGCCAGACCGCTATCTCACTATCGGCACGCCCGGGATACGGCCGCGTCTAATTGCCCTGCACGATCGCTGCAGTCGTCCTATTTGGCCGGTCTGACCGGCGCCACAGGCCGGTCCGGCTACACAGAGACGCAACAGGAATATCCTGCTTTATTTGTGAACTGAAAATGAAAGCGCACAAAAACGGGACGAACAATACGCAATACAACAGCGCCGCTTATCGCGCACTGGAGATGCCCTTGAATCCGCAGGAGTTGGTGCGGAGACAGCTGCATCTTTCAACTCGCGACGGTCCAGCGCCGAGGCGCATCTGAAGTCACATCTGGTTACCGTCACCCTGCTGGCGAGGCGCCGAGTGCCGCGCTGGCTCCGGAGGAGATACCATACCGCTGATGATGATGAAGTAGCTTCTGCTTAATGCTCGACGGGCAGCGGCGCGAAGGCGTACGGCAGTGGTGCGAAGTTATAGTGCAGGGGAGCGGCAGCGCATGGCAGGGCGGAGTACGGCAGGGCGGCGTACGGCAGGCCGTAGTGGTACGGATTGAAGGCGTAGACAGCTGGGACCGGCTTGGGCTCCTCAGCAGCCGGCTCCTCCACTGCCGCCTTCACCTCGGGCACGGCGGGCACATCAGGCACATCGGGCACGGCCGGGGCCTGTGGCAGGTCGTCCGACTCGGCGACGTAACCGTTCTCGTCGGCCTTGTACTTGATGACGATCGTCTTGCCCTCGGGCGTCTGCAGGGAGTACTCTCCGCTGACGGAGGTGCCCGGCTCGCCCGAGGCCGTGTGCTGGTGGTCACCGGCGTCGTAGCTGAGGATCTCCTGAGAGGCAGCCACAGCCACCAGCAGGCTGACGACAAACTGAGGAAGAGACGGAGGGGAAGGTCAGATGGGGTCACAGTGGAAGGCTGGTGGGACTGCCGGCTCGTTCGGTCACATTTACTCGTAAGTCAGGCAGTTGATAGATTGGCTGGAAGTGAACACTGGACAAGTAGGACGACAAGGTGGCAGTGTCACTTATTGCAATGACATTGATAAAGTGACCCAGACACTATATGGCATTGATAAAGGACAAAGTACTTTGTCATTTGAAATTTGAATCACATTCTACAAAACAAGGTAGGGATAATGGATAGGTGCCCACACGTCGGATAGGGAAACGTACAAAACAAAAGTAAACGTATGCACCGTCAGAGAGGACACAATGCTTGAGCTTCATTGTACTGTTTGGAATTCATGGTCAAACTACACAGTTCACTGATCACATTGCCATCCCTTTCTCACGGATTGCTCCGGGGGCGTGGCGTGACAGTCAGTGAGTGTCCGATATTGTCGGGCGGATCCTGTCGTGATGACGTCACCATGGCAATCGGGCGGTGAGAGGCTGTTGAGTCCGTGCGGAACGGCGGAACGGCGCGGACTTTCCGCCGACCACCACCCTCTGTGCAGGGCACGGACTGGGAAAGTGACATCCGCCTGAGCGGCAGGAGGCTGATTATGGAGCGATGGGGCTAACGAGTGCCAATGGGAACTTCTGGAAATGTTGAAAGGGAATGAAAACGATGCATAGTTCATTGTCCCGTTTTGGTCTAGCGGTAGGACAAATAAACCGGGAGATGTGACATGTTGAGGCAGGTTGCAATAAATATTCGAATGAATTGTATGAAAACATGCCTGAAACTTTTGTTTTCGTTCAGACGTTCACTTACGTTCAAACTGAAATTGGGATAACCGGTAACTATTATTTTTTCTTCTAATTAGCTGTTATAAACTAGGATTATCAGCTTCGTCTAAGAACATACCTACCCAGTTGTATCAAGTAATTTGCCTAATGAAATGCCTCGGGAATTCTAATCTTTAGAGGAATTCAAGGCGCATTGCGTTACGAAAGATTTGAAGAAGTTATGAGTTATGAGAAATAGCAAACAATACATATGTGAGTCATTGTTCATACGACTTGATGTTGCAACATACTATGGTCAGGATCCAGTTAGTTGGACTCTGGAAATGCTAGAGCGGATGGGTTTACCACAGTTACTTTGTCACTAATGGGTGATGTCACGACGGCGTAATGAATCGCTGTAGCGTATTGAGTCGCCTGCCCGCTTATGCAATAACGATTTATGATTTATATGCATACCCAGCGCAATAAATACCTACTACAGGATAATCAGCGCAGATACTACGCAATGTGCACCGCTTTGTTCCCAATTATCACATTCACAGGTTATACGCTCGTGCTGTACTCACGATGGACTTCATGATGGCGGACAGGGGCAGCCGGCGCAGACAGGCACCAAATGATGCTGAACCGCGCCTAGGCCAGCCGTTATATACTCGGATGCAACCTTCTGAGGCTTGGCAAGGACGACATGCCTCCATAACAGAGCACCATCGATGCCGATGCGACAGAGTTGTGCACCGCAGCCTTCCGTCTGTCCTTCGACACGCTCGGCTGACCGACAAAGGTAACCACCGTGCCGGCGGCGCTGATCGCACTCAATTGCCGGCGTTTGGAGGTCCACCCGGTCAGTCGCGGTGCACTGTGCTGGTGTAAGTGCGGGCTCGTCTCGCCTGAGGCGTGGGAAGGTCCCCATTTACCATGGACCACGCCCGGCTCTCTGTCTGCCGCGGCGGCCCCCCCCCCCCCCGCCCTCCCCCGACTCAGCCAGGGCTCACTCCAGGGCCGGTGAGGTGGACGGTCCTCAGTGGCCACTAGTGCTTGCAACATGTGCATCCTGGCTATTTTCGCGCGTATGCGGTGTAAGAAGAAACTTATTCGGCTTTATAAAACAAAGCTCCTTGGCTATGCTTAACTTTAAAGAATGAATTTTTTAGCCAGCCTGTACCTACACACACTGATTGTTCTGTGGGCTAATCCTCTAATTTTAGCTGCATAACATTGTAAATACGGCCCTCCAGCAAAAGAGTGGTTGGTTAGCCTTTGTGCTTTTGGTGTAATAACTTTGAATGACAGAGACACGCCTGTAAAATGACTCAATAGAAATGAGGAGAGGGTTCGTGCACACACTTCGGCAATGGTTTTCAACAGCCATTAGACGTATTCACCAATGCAGATCGCTTATTGTGATGTTGGCAACCAACCACTAAATACCTGGAGGGCTGTACTTACAGCACAACAAAGTTGGTAAAGCGGGCTGATTAAGTGTAGGTGTTTGGTTCGGACTACAGCTAAAAAGTATTGACGTTCAGTTTTAGTTGGTTTACATAGAGTTTAGACCAATGTTTGTTTTTATCTTTATCATGTAACTTATCACCAAACTGGATCCTTGCCCTGCCCAAACATTAATGTTAAGTGTACATTAATTGAATAACGTAAAATCTATCAAGTCACCTGTCCCGTCCCGTCCCGTTTTTTTAATTAGTTGCTGTTAATCCTGGACGGTCGTCGCACCGCCGCAGTCGGACGAACGAACCGTCCCGCCGCGGTCCGGACCCTCACGTTACTAGAGCCAGAACCGTGACTGTGCGCGTCGAGCACGTGACTTGAATCACGTGACCAATCGCCGCCGGTCCCTGGGGAGCGCTGTAATGGCCAAGGTGAAGGTCAGAGCAGCGTGGGTCGGCGCCCCGGCCGATCACACTGGCCTCACGCTGGTCACAGGACCGGGCCGCAGGACGGGTCTCAGAGGGACTGGACAGGACGGACGGGTTCCCGGAATTAACCACTGGCTCTGGCGGTTTGAGTGGATGAGTTTCGGGGAAGGGCTTTGACCCGATGTGTCTGCTATTTAGTAATAAAAATTTTAACTGGGAATAGAAGCATTCAAGTGAACATGGTGCATATCGCATACCTCTCCTTGACCTTTCTTTCAGCTTTCTTTCTTTCTGCCTCTTTTTTGACACTTTTGAATCACCCACATTTATTTCTTCCTGCATTCCATCTCTTTCTCCTCCTCCTCCTCCTCCTCCTCCTCCTCCTCCTCCTCCTCCTCCTCCTCCTCCTCCTCCTCCTCCTCCTCCTCCTCCTCCTCCTCCTCTCTCTTTCTTTCTCTCTCTCTCTCATTCTCTCATTCTCTCTCTCTCTCTCTCTCTCTCTCTCTCTCTCTCTCTCTCTCTCTCTCTCTCTCTCTCTCTCTCTCTCTCTCTCTCTCTCTCTCTCTCTCTCTCTCTCTCTCTCTCTCTCTCTCTCTCTCTCTCTCTCTCTCTCTTTAGTTCTTTCTTTCTCTCTCCCTCCCAGGGGCGCGGGAACTACGTTCAGACTGGGGGGGGGCACACCATAATAGAGATCAACCTAGGGTACCCCCAAATCTAGTTTTCTCACCGGTTTTAGGCCACTTATTTTCATCCCTTGGCTTTTTCAACAAAAAAAGAAAACATTTGCAAAACAGTGTGGTATTCCGTCTCAAAGCTGTGGGGGCATCGCCCCCACGGCCCCAGAGTTGGGGGGGGGGGCAAGCTGCCCCCACTGCCCCCCGGCTCCCGCGCCTATACTCCCTCCCCCACTCTCTCTCTCTTCCTTTTTTCTCTCCCTCTTTTTTTTCTCTCTCGATCTTCCTCTCCTTTTCTCTCAACAAAATACTTACATTCTTCGCACTGGACATTTTCGACGAAACTCTCTCCCTCTTATCAGCAGCATCAGCCTCTCACACATCCAATGTCCGCATTTCAAGGCGATGGCTGGATCGATGGTTCATTTCATTAATCACATGAAATAGTGCTCATTTTAACAATCCTACTGAAGGAAATGTTAGGTATTCAGTAACAAGTAATTACAACTGATGTAGTTGGTGATTAAATCGAAGCAAATTAAAGTGATGTCTGTAATGTACCCGGGTCATTTACAATGACATTGGTCGTTTTGAACAACCTAGTAACTTTGTAAGATTTATAACGTCTCGCTTTATAGAACGCCTACGGCTTTTATGTTCGGTGGGCGTTATTTTCATGATTGAAGGACGGAATCGTTGAGCCGGTGCATGGTCTAGTTTTTTTCTGAAGACAGGCGGTCATCGGCGCATATTATTTGACTTACCTCGCACGCAGGCAGAAGGGGCTGTCCAGTGCTCATGCCGTACAAATGCCGTGCAAAATTGTGTCTTTTTACCCTTACGACCATTGTCATTAAATACTTACAATGCCACCGACGCGGTGAGTGTAATCGCGAGATACTAGACGGGCAGGTACAGAAACCTGTCGTCATGAGAATTAATTTCACAGCCGATCCGTATCACCCTGAGTCGTATATTTCTTCTTAGTCTCATCCCAAAGGCTAGGAGATGAGTTTACGGGTCTGAAGCCCAGCAATTACCTCATCATAACCACGCACATAACCCTGCCTTTCAGAGCCTGTACCGCCAGAAGGGTGGCGATCCGACGGATAACTAATGGGTAGACATTCCTCCTGACCTTCAAGACGGCCACGCTGGCCGCATACACACGCCCGCAGCTCAGAGCGGCCCCACGTCACAACGCCCTGGCCTGGGTAAATCACCTTGCCTCGAGCGACGGAGTCTCGAACCTAATCACGCCATGTATAGTGAACACACATGATACCATGTACTCGTAACGAGCCGCTGTCCATGCGTTTGAAGCACGCCTGAAGCGTTCGGCGTTACGCACGCGGAGGTAATCATGTCATGCGTCATTTGGGCGGCTGCACCCGACTGAACAGATGGGTCACGCCGGTGGCGTTGGGTCTACCGGGTAGTTCCAAGGATGAGCTCCGCCCAGCCGACAGACACAACCAATGGTGGGTAGTCCGATGACAGACGCGTCACCACAGTGTAACTTCCGGGTAATTCTAATCACCCGGGAGGGGTGGACGCTTCCTGAGTGCCTAATAACCAGCCTGTCCACTGTTCAGTTTGCCCCTCTATGAGTGCAAATGCGATCCCATTATGCAATGCAGTGCAGTGCATCTGCGCTGACATGTCGTGAGTGAAATAGTGCCATGGACTGAACCATGAAAATGTTTGCAATGTTTGCATTGTGCATGGCTAGGCCATGTGTGGGGAAATGCAGGGAAATTGCAGCATAGCTGTTATTAAGAATTACCTACAAGATGGGCGTCAATTAGGTGTGATATTACGAGTATACTAAATACCAGTTTAGAGCTTATGGCCACCTGGTCGAAACAGATTTACCGAAGTTGATCGACCGAAAACTATCGCCCAAAGCGAATTGACTGTCATGTGAAGTCTTCAGTTACATCCAAAGCCTGTATTCACGAAAAATTCGAGCCATGATATTCACATTATATCCACAAAGTCAGAAAGGTCACCGATTCGTCCAGCCCCTATTTCACAAGTCACACAGGGCGCCCTATGATGTCTGCGATAAATGTTTGGCGGACCTTTCGAGCTCCCAGATTCCGTCCGTTATCGATGGGTGTTTTACCCGAATTCATCCGCCGAGCGGACACATTACAAACGACCAGTGGCAGTCGCGTTAATCTGCGCCGCTCTATAGTGACAGGTCGGGTCGGGGCCACCCGCCGAGGGGCCGCTCCAGTCGCCATATTTATCTCGGCCGGGCGGAGACCAGCAGATCAGGGTCATGACCTCGCCGGGCGGCAGTGGCGGAAACTGGCCAGGAGCCGCGGTAGCTGGGAAGGGTAGATCTATCGATCATCGCCGTGTGTTCACAGTCAGTGGCTGTCAGTCTCCCGCTGTTGGCGAGTGTCGTGAACATAAGGCGAATGTCGTGAACATAATGTCGTGAACATAAGGCGAATGTTGTGAACATAAGGCGAATGTCATGAACATAGGACGAATGTCGTGAACATAAGGCGAATGTCGTGAACATAAGGCGAATGTCGTGAACATAGGACAAATGTCTTGAACATAAGGCGAATGTCGTGAACATAAGGCGAATGTCGTGAACATTAGGCGAATGTCGTGGACATAAGGCGAATGTCCTGAACATAAGGCGAGTGTCGTGAACATAGGACGAATGTCGTGAACATAAGGCGAATGCCTCGTGAACATAAGGCAAATGTCGTGAGCATAAGGCGAGTGTCGTGAACATAAGGTGGCTGACATATGACATAAGAATGTCATATTTATCGGAAGTTGTTGGGATTAACAGTCATCACGTCACGTTAATTTGGCTTAGATGGATTGCCGTCCTCACTTTCAATTTGTGGAGCTGAGTTTACCTCAGGTCAACTGCTCGTGTTTGGATGTGCGCTGCATACACAAGAGCTGACTTCTGAAAAGGCCGCTAATTGGTGAGATTTATGTAGGATTTAACCGTCCTGAATGTGGCTTAAGAACAGTAATTAATCTCACAGGGGCACTCGGGGGTGTTATCACGTGCGGCGGCAAACAATGTGCTGTGAATCTGGCAGAGCTAGGGGCTGCCGGCGGCGGTGGACTGCTTTGTGTGCCATCCCCTCCCCCTCCCCCTCCCACCGGGTCTCCGCCGCGGGCCGCATATCTTCCGCTCCGGATAGCCCCGTCCAGATAATGATAATGATCTTGGCCCTGAATCTTGCTGCTGCTGGCTGACGATCATGCACAAAAAGAGGTAATTAGAGCTGAGTATTGTCACTGATGCAGACGTATGCCAACCGGTTTCCCAGTAATGAATCAATCAGACAAATTTCAATGGGTCCACGACAACAATAACTGAAGATGGGCTTCTCTAATGCTCCAACAAAACAATTGATATTCTGATTGTTATTGCACTAGTTGAGTGCGGACTGTAAATGGTAAAAATTCATAGACTAGACTATCAACCAGTATTTTTGTTTTATATTTGTTGGGGGCGGGTGAAGCCATTAGTAATAACGTCTATGCAATAGCAGCATGCATACCAATTAACTAGCTACCCATCTGCCTGCGGTAGGTATGTACGCTTAGTTCAGGTTACAATTGCTCACGGTGAATCGCGGGTGTAGCCGAGGTCGGGTGCTGTCATTCTGGTCTGTGCTGTCATTCACAACAAAGCCTATTTGGAGCTGTACCCGGTACCAAAACAAACCACTCTAACCAAGTTTATGCCGATTAACTTACGCCTAACGCTTTAAGAACTCGCTTCAGTGTTAGGTAACTAGATAATCTGCTGTAACTGATGACAAACATGACCACCACTTGCTGCATCAATTATCGTGGCCGAGCTTCAGCGCTCGGCGAGGTTCGTGACACATTTTACAAGTCACCGACAAGTGAATCACGTTCGCTTTCCTCGTGGCTCGGATTCCCCGCGCGCCGGCCTGCTGTAATCCGATGTGTCTCGTGCGGAGACGTGTCGTTCGCTCGCCGGCCGCGGAATCATATGTCAGACCCCGTGACGGCATATGATCCGTGGTGGGACACGCCGCTAGTCCGCGGGTAGAGGACAGGACAGGGGAGGGTCGAGAGGGTGATGTGCCTCTTCCTGCCCTGAGGGCATCAGAAAGCCATGAAGGGAGGATAAGGAAGCAGTTGCAGTGCAGCGCATGGCCAGACGACTCGCCCTCTCGTAAACCGTCCTTATCTGGTCTGTTTAGGTGTCATCATGCACTCCCGTGCAGTAGTACGACCGCGTGCGTCTGCCAGCCGCCGGCGGTCCACCGGTGATGTGTGTGGGTGGTGGGAGCCCCGCGCACGCCGGCCCGCCCCGCCGCTCCCAGTACGGCTGATGTACGGACGTGCTGTGGCGTGCCCGGACGACCGGCGGCAGCGCTGCATCCGCCTCGTCGCCCCTGTGGCCGTCACCGCTCCGCCGGCGGCGCCGCGGCCCCGCCAAGGACCTGCATTAGCATGCTGACGGCCGGACGGGTGATAACTCGGTCCCGGGGGGCGGGGAGAGCCCCGGCCCCCGACTGCCCACCGTCCACAGCCGGCGGCGGCGGCTGGACTGCATCGTGCTCCGCTGGGGAGACGTAACGGTGCGGTAATTTGGGGAGCTGCGGGAGCGCCTGAGTGGATGATTTGTCTAGA
This sequence comes from Amphibalanus amphitrite, assembly GCF_019059575.1. Classification (NCBI taxonomy): domain Eukaryota; kingdom Metazoa; phylum Arthropoda; class Thecostraca; order Balanomorpha; family Balanidae; genus Amphibalanus; species Amphibalanus amphitrite. Next base: position 152,706 of record NW_024881719.1, on the reverse strand, counting down.
GTCCCACCCACGGCCGTCTAGCGAATTAAGCGGCCAAACAGAAGCTGGTAAATGTCGGAAAAATTGATGGGGCGATGACACGCGGCTTCTGTTAAGTTAATTAGTGTATGCAAATCTGAGTGTGTCTCATTTATAAGGAATTAGGGAGCTGGTGTTGATTCTACAATGGCTTTTTTCTTGCGCAAAAGAGCTGGCTTATGTTCAAATTGCTTTACCCCAACCTGACGCGATTGGTAAAAGTAACTCCGTGGTTAATCGTCTCCGTAAAGTATAGTTTTACTTGATTAGGGCTATTAGTTATTACGCATAGCATCCTCAAACCCCGCGATATATGGCGGAATTATTAGGGAGCATTAATGGTTGAATAGAAAGGCCTGAGAGCGTAATGAGAGCTACGGTATGTAGGAAGCTCTGACTACAACTTCTGTGATGATACTCACGAGTTACATAACGCGACTGAGTGCCAACAAAGCAAAGAAAATGGCCGTCACGGGGCTTCAGTTTTTGTATTGGCCCTGCTCTATCAGAGCTCTCGTTTCTGACCATCCCACGCCAGCGCCATTTTCTCGGAACCATCCCACCGCTCTCCACTATCGGTGATCAGACGCGTCTCTTCCTGGGCCCCATGGCAACGGCAGGCCTCCACAGACCCATCCGCTGGCCCGAGGCGATGAGACGCCCTGACTCCTCCAGTCAGAGGTGCGGCCGTGAGAGGCGGGCGCTGCTCCATCAGCATTACCTCTGCCTCTGCCACCACCCGGGCGGCCACACCACTGCCGACCACCAGAGCCGCCGCGCCGACCGCCATCCACCGCTCCGCGCCGAGCGGCTAGCTCAATTACGAAGGCCGCGCTGTGGAAATAAATGGGTCCAGCGGCGGACCTTGACAGTGTCCAGGCCGGTCTCGGCGGAGTCCACCGGCAGATGAGGCACGCCCAAGGTCGACAGAGGACGCTCGTCCCCCGCGGACACCGTGCGGACACCGTGTCCGCGGACACGGGCACAGCGGGACCCGGCGCGACCCGGAATGTGACCCACCGGCGCCCGAGCTGCTTTTTGTGAAGTCTCGGTGAAGTTCTTTGGCTTTCAGAGTGTGGATTGGTAAGGAGTTATGACCGAGACCAGTTTGGTAGGGTGTTATTGGTTCATGGAAATCGGACATGCTACTGGCTCATTCAAGTCGAGAGTGATATGATAATAAGTGGTTTGAAATGTACACAATACCCACCGGCAATGATGAATTTGCCCTGGGGAATTTCGTTGCATGCTGTGAGTTGTGTCGGGATGGACCTTACCTGCTACAGCGGGAGGCAAACATCCTAAGCCGCAATAAATGGACTACGTGCACGTTGTGCTGATGACCGATAGGACGTGCTCGATTTACGATATTTTGTCCAAACACGCGTTTTCTGACTAAACTGCTTTGGAGCGCACAGCTTGAGTTGACGATGCCCTTGCTGAGCAAAGTCTGGATGTGGCTGGGATGCCTATACAATCACGAGTATTATTCTAACACGAGTCGATTAAAAGTATTTGCTTAGTATTCCTATCATACGAATCCTTGCCGTCATGTCTTCGACCTTTGTAAGCTATTCAGGAATCAGGAACGTTAGACACCATGACCACACCAGAATAAGTTTGACATAGCGTAGCAGGGTTTGCTTGACGTATTCCTTGCCCACGCTCCCCATGGACGCAAATTCAAACTCATATTTGCAGTCTTTGCAAAATAAAGTTTTAAGATAAAGCGATGCAAACAACGGTTACTAACTTAGGAGCCAGCTTGCTTGCCATGTAGTCGTATCGTGCTGTCCATGGCGTCGCTTTCTCAATAATTGCAGTGTCTTGGTTTATTGAGATCCCATTGGTTGTGCTTCTCACTTTTCAGCAGAGCACAAGCCACAAATGCAGCGATAGTCATGCAATAAGGCTAAAGATGCATGCCGTTGGCGCAAAACGGCAATGCTGCGCCCATTCATCCTCTCAAATTTCCCTCTAGTATCAAGGGTATCCACAGTTTGTGATTAGCTCAAATGTGCTTTCACTCGCTCCCACGCAAGCCCCTCATCTGGGGCGTTCCTGAAACTGGAGCCTGGAGATCACAATTTTATTCAAGAAATTTATATCCGAGCAGGTTACCATCAGCATTGTGGGTAGGTACTTTTTGAATACGTTGGAGAACAAATAAAGAACAAAGACTTCATGATTTACTGGGGAAACTATAGATCTTTGATACCTGGAGGCAAGGAATTCCATGACCACAAATCAGACCTAAGTTAACACACACCTGGCCACTATATCCGGCCCCATGGTACCGAAAATGTATGTTTACGGCTTGATTACCCACAAAGTATACACGCAAAAAGTCGAAAAGGTACTGCGGAGGGTTTATAAGGGCTCTCCGGGGCGGATTGTCCCGGCTGACCTTGCTCTCCGAGCTGGTAAATTACTCTGGTTACGAGCCGTAACAGGCTGCTGACGGTGGCAGCGAATCGGTGGCTGAGAGGCGGCACGGACAATGCGGGGGCGTATCGGGGTGGTTCGACTGCCGTCACGACCAGCCCGTCACGACCCGGCCGTCACGCGGCGAGCGGCGCCCGGCGCGGCGCCGCAGGGTCTGTCGGACAGATAGACACTGCAGACAAACACTGCCGGGGAGATAGACATAAGACACTGCAGGCACAGACACTGCCGCAGAGATAGCTGCATCACGCCGCAGGTGTCGGGAGGCACGATCAACAGCACCACTCCCGTCCGCAGCTTCCCACACCCCCGTATCCCACCCGCTCCCCGCCGCCACCCGCCGGCTCTCCCCACCCAAACAGCGCCGGTCATCTGATGGTGCGGCTCGTGTGCACTGTTTAGGTGTCTCCGCAGTGATTCACAGACATCCGTGAGCGCAGTAACGCCCCGGGCCGAACGTGTGTTATGTGCTGCTGGATGCACGTGATGCAATGTCAAGGACAAGAGGGTCGAGATTTGACATTGCCGTTTTATGTCGATCCCGGGATAAAAAACAGTTTCACACAGTTACGCATTGATCATGCTTGAATAAATATTGGATCAGAAGGTAAAAAAATCGTTAGCTTACGAACCCCATGCACGACAGTAGCTGAATGCGTACATTTTGATTGATTGTCTCAGCTAACAAATGATTTATGGTTCCTGATGGAGGTTTAACGGGTAGTTTACCTATTCTATCGTTCTCAATCGGATTGCTGTTCTTGCAGGAGAAACGAAACCGCCTGGTTTTATATTTGTTTTTGATTTAGCATGGTGTTGTATCTAGTACCTAACAAATAACATTAGATAACATGTTATGTTAATGTTACACTTTCTATTGTTATGTCACAACTTTTAAAAAGACTTTCGGTGTTAAATGTAACAACACTACAGTACAACTATTTGTGAGATGAATTTGTAACCCTTGTCATTTAGTGATATTTTATTTTTTAAATGTCATGCTCGGTATATTGGCGATGTTTTAGTGCCAACTCGAAAATTCCTCGTCATCTGTTCCAATTGATCGCGTGTCCTTGATTAACAAAGGAAGATACCCGGGTTTCAGAGCGCGTAAAAAGTATCAGGCTGCTAATGCTAAGACGAAACTTATCGATCAAGTTCACCCTGTTACAAAATCAGACCGCGTATAATTATCTAACAAATCTGCCAGGTGCTAGAGATGCAAATCATGCCAAATAATTGGATGTTTCCTACAATACATTATAAAATCAAACAAGGTCGAAACAGATCAGTGGAACTGATCATTGCCACCACCTATTACTTCATAGTTAATTATACGGATGATGCCTATTCGATCATTACTGAAGCTACGTTTAGGTACTCAGTCACATATGCACCTGTCTCATTCTAGTAGGCTTGAATGTAGCGTGAGGTATTTTTGTTTATTTAGTGGTCCATCTTTGGGACCCACAGTGTTCCGAAGCGACAGCACCATCACCGAAGCTCTATTTTCGGCATGCACTGAGGAACGATGACAGGAGACGGTCGGCCGAGACAGAACAGTGAACACCAGAGCCCACGGAGAGCTTCCCATAGTCGTCCGCCTTCCAGGCACCCGAGCCTCCAAAATAGTAGCCCATCCTCCCAGCCACCCGCGGGAACCGCCCAGGCGCCCAGCCGCCCAGGCACCCGAGCCTCCAAAATAGTAGTCCATCTTCCCAGCCACCCACGGGAGAGCCGTCAAACCGTCAATCAGAGCCGTCCACGGAGAGCTATAGGATAGCCCGTGTGGACTGTGGTGCCGTCAGGTAAGCTCAAAGAGATTCATGGCCAAGCTAAATAACGTTTAATTTCCTTTAATTTTACCAGCAACAGAGCGTCATTCCATGTTACTTACAGTCACGACAGATTTTCCGTGCATATTGCTCGAACATCCACAAAATTCGTGGCGTCGTTTTCTTGTCGCCTTGGTCTGCCTCTTTGATAAAGCGACACCTACGTAATTGCAGGCTATAAAATGAACTGGTCAGATGTCGCTACTGCATCCGTTCCGCCGCTTCCATCCTCAGGACATTCAAATGCTTCTCCTCTACGCTGCAACCCCCGATCCCGGCTGGACAGGCAACTCTGTCCCATACTCCCATTTGAGCGCACCGCAGCTCCTACGGGGGGGGGGGGGACCACCCGTAGCCGGGTGCAGTGAGTGCTTGGGGGCCTGGGGCCGTATTCACGTCGATCATTTTCGTAAGAATTTCCGTAAGTTTGACCTACTTCTTAAGTAAATTTTTTTAATCACGTGAACTCCGTCGATAAAAACTTAAGAAGTGTCGACGTGAATACCAAATTAGGTATACTTACGAAAGAAAATCGACTTACGAAGTCGACGTGAATACAGCCCCTGATCAGCAGTGGCGGCGGAATACCTTCAATTTAGGGGGGGGGGGGGCACTGCCGACTTTTGGTCCCATTCTTTCCATGCAACGCCCATAGGGCTAATGTTAAAACTCCCAAATCGAAGGGGGCACGGTGCCACGGTGCCCTCCCCGTCCCGCCGCCTATGCTGGTCAGCCTGTCCTAACGGATGGGCAGGCTTAGCCCCGACGACTCACTAGGCTGCCTGCCCAGACCAATGTCTTCCCCTAATTACTATCATCCTCTCGGTCCTTGCCATGGTCTCAATGGACCGAAAGGGCCAACCCCCCCCCCCCCCCCCAAAAATGTCGCTACTGGGGCTAGGCTGCTATAGAAAGAAACGCTACACACACGCGCGCCGACAGCAGCGCCCAACTCAACTGGCGCCGTGGAGCAGTACGGAACTATTAGTTCAGATCTTAGCCACCAGGTGATGATCAAATTTGTTGGCACCGGACCACTCTTAGTCTCTGACCATAGGCGGCTTCATTCTAGGGTCTGTCTATTTATTGATGGAAACAATGCAATACGAGCATATAAATGCAAACATATGTAATTCATGGCCAATCCGTCTTAATGTAGTTAATTTATAGGGATGAAACTGAAAGTAATTACCAGACATGTGCATGGATCCGAGTGATGGATCTATGATCCCAGTGGATCTCGAAGCAAAGTACAGGTTGGGATCTATGATCCCACCGGATCCGGCGTGAAAAATACATCTTGGATCTATGATCTCATATGATCTGACGATAAATTACGAACATGGATCTATGATCTGAGTGGATCCCACCATGCACCACATTTGAAACCATTTTTAAAGGGTTTCTATGCCAATAAGTGACACAAAACTATGGATTATGACGTGCGGTCACATAAAATCACCAAAACAGAACGTTTGTGAGTTGAAACAAGTGCTTTTTTGGGATATATGTGTTGACAAAAAATAAGTGAGGATCTATGATCTCACTGGATCTCAAGCAAAAAATGAGACTCGGGATCTGTGATCCCTACGGATCTCTCGATAAATTACAGAGCTGGATCTATGATCCCGTCGGATCCGAGATCAAGATCCGTGGGATCAGATCCCAGATCCATTTTATCGGATCCATGCACATGTCTGGTAATTACCCAGATCTCACAGCCTACAACAGGCAATTGTGGTCCTACAAAGACGAAATTTGGCGCCGCTATAACTGCTCCATAAATTATTCGTGATTCACCCGTCCATCGTTTTCATCCTCAAGACGTTTAACCCTCGCCCTGGCAGGAGGAAGCGACGCGACCCCCCCCCCCCCCCGACACCCTGAGTTCTTTTGCGATGGGTGCCGAACTATTCGTCGGATTGTGCTGACTTTTTCTATAGCCTCTGGGAGATCCTTTGCGCAACCTTTGGTAAAAAATACATTTTTGGTCATGTCAGGTCGCCGAGCTATGACGACATAATAGGTACAACATCCGACCGTTTTTGACAAAATTGTACACTCCGCGTAACTGAAGTCTGAACGTGATCTCATCGACAAGAACGAAACTATTCCGTGTGATTTATGTCAGATTTTTATAGGACATGAATATTTATATTGTATACAGGCATCGGTAGGATTGTGATTGCAGGATTGCAAAATCCTGATTGCATTCCTTTTTGGTGGATTGCACCTGGATTTGAAATCCATTAAAAAAAAACAGGATTTGATTGCGGATTGGATTGCATCATACTTCCAATTTTTGCAATCCAATCCGGATTGTGTTTGATTAGTGCTTTGAAATGGTTTGTTGCGATTGAAAATTATGAGATCGGCTTCATCGGCTTAATGTACTTTGCTATCAATGGCTTTACATCGAAACTTGAAATAATTTTAACGCTTTTAATTTAAACGCTCAAAATAATATACGCTGATGAACTACATAGGAAGGGCAAAATTACGTATTTGAGTGCGAGTTTTACAAATATAAACCACAGGTTGGGTAGAGGTTTAAATGTGGGGGTGTTTGAGGCAAAACATATTTCCCATAAAATACCTGTGCGGTGTGCCTTAGATAGGAATTACTCGCAAGACTAGGTACTAGAAATGGGTGATTTGGGGATGGAGGCACGGCCCTATGCCCCCCTCCCTCCCCCAGATCCACTAGTGCACATAATAATACAACAGGATTGCAAAAAAGGATTGCGGATTTGATCACAATCCAAGTGAAAAAGGGGATTGCGGGTAGGAATGCAATCCACTTCGGCACTAGGAATGTGGATTGGGAATGCAATCCTTTCAAAAAGGATTTTACCGATGCCTGATTGTATATAACCTTTGTCTGATATGATATGACCAATAATTCCCATCATCCATCTGGCTCTGAAATGGTCTTGTCAGACCGAAAGGGCCTGACCCAACAAAGCAAATACACGAACAAATCATGATTAAAAAGTCGTTCCATTTTCAATTTCGACCGCGTCAGTGGTTGGTCCGTAACACATCGAGGCAGGGAAGCGGTGCTGACGTTTTAACCCGCGCCCCGCTGGGGGGGGGGGGGGGGGGCAGAAACTTTCAGTACCAGAAAATTTGAGCGAAATCCGTCGGAAATTTTTGAGAAATTGACGCTTTAGTGACGTAATGTTCGCCATTTTCGCCTTAAAAACGGCAAAATTTCCAACGCCGCTAACATCTTCATTTTTAAAGGAATCAAGACGTAATAAAAAAGGTTATACGTGATTCTACTTTGTCTATCAAATGGCAATCTCGGTTTTTTGAAAATTTTGGATTTTGGCCCAAAATTGTTAAAATACTGACATTTTTTGGAAAATAATTATAAAATCCAAAATTTTAAGTGTATCGAAAAACCGGAATATATGTCAGAGATGTGGTCTATGTGTACCTACATACCAATTTCTAGAAGAATCGTCAGAGATGTGGTCTATGTGTACCTACATACCAATTTCTAGAAGAATCGGTTAAAAAATGTGGGAGTTATTCAAAATTTTACCACGTCACGACACACAAAATTTTCGAAAAATGATTTTTTTAGAAGTTTCAGACCTCGTACGGAAACAAAAATAGCACCATTCGATTCGCCGTGAAAAACTGCATCAGATAGACACCTTTTTAGGCATTAACAACCAGCCTCAAAATTTGACCTCACTTGACCTGACCTTGACCTGACCTCGACCTGAAATTCATCCAGAGGTGGTCCATATCACTTATTGAGTGTGCCTTTTGAATTATACCGGGTGGCCCAGAAAAAACGTTCCCAACTTTGAATCAATATTTCTCAGAAAGTGATAAAGATGCAACACTGAAACTTCCAATAGTCAATGCGGCATATATTTTCAGTAAATGGTATGATTTTTATCTTATTCGGTCAATTACTTTTTAAACGGTTCGTGTTTCTAGCATGCCATGTAAAAATTACTTTTTTGCTCAGATGTTTACTAAAAAATGTGAGTGAACGGGCCACTTCCATCTCGGCATCACGGCGTGCAGCCATGACTGCTACTGGTAACTAGTCTCATTGATGGTTCAGGCCTCAGGGTGACACATTCCGTCTAGCTTTTTTCTTTATTCGGTCGATTTACTGTTTGATCTTCTTGATGGGAGGGCGATGAGCAGTAACCCATGCACCGTGCCACTCCTGCTCGAAACAGGACTTAGCGTTGAAACGAATGGCATCCATTACCACCATTTTGGCTCAGTATTTGAATATTTGGCACATAAGTGGGACAAAAATATTTAAAATAACAACACACGTGCTGGTTTCATTCACGTGTTCTATTTTTCCATTCTTTTTTTCTTACATGGTACGTCTAAGCCAATCATTACTGCCGTTCAACATCGGCAAAAAAAGCAAAAACGTCTTACTTAATTCAACATAAGATTGCTGGCTTGAAAATAATGTTACAGTGTTATAATTTGGCATACCAATGCGCAAAGAAGTGACGCAACCTTGATGAAAATTTTGGCTCGTTATTAGCACTTGAATTTGAGATATAGGCCTCCAAAGTTCGGAACGTTTTTTTTGGGCCACCCGGTATGAGTAAAATGACCCATAAAACATATGTCGCACATGCCCTTATATATTTTGTTTTTGGTGACCTGACCTGACCTGACCTGACCTTTGAATGACATTATATGCAACGAATATTGTCTTGGTAGTCTAAGAACACGTTTTGGGCAATCAGTCTCAGTCCATTCTTCGGCAACTACGGTGCAAGGCCGACACTGTAGAAACTTGCATTTTGTACCCTTTACCTGACCTTGACCTGACCTCTGACCTAGTTAACCCGCGCCCTGGTGGGGTCTGTTTATAACGCGACCTGGTGGGGGGGGCTATTTTTTGCCCCCCCCCCCTCGTATCTCCGAAACTACTGGACGGATCCGCAAAATTCAAACGGCGTTCGATAGCCCTGTCAAATTTGTCGAAGGAAACCAAATTTTATTGACCTCAGGGTCACCGATGACGTCACAGGTCAGGTCAAAGATAAAATGTTTCACCGTTCACGGGGCTTCTAGGGAAAGGGCTATAACACCGAGTAAAACGCATTTTGTCGAAAATCAGCGATAAGACGTCAGTTGTCTAGTACATATGTTGCTATTAGAGGTCACTGGTCATACTAGGTCAGGTCACAGGTCAGGTCACCAAAGGTCACCAAGGGTCACCCCATGAACCCAACTTTACAGTAAGGTTGTGCGATGCATGTTTTATGGCCAGTTTTTCATTTCCAACCCAATGGTGTTGGTTATAAGACCATCAGGTACGGTTTAGGTCACTTTCTGGTGGAGGTCAGGTCAAGGTCAGGTCAAAAAGGTCAAATTTTAAAGTTGATATTTTTGCATAAAATTGGTATTGATTCGATGCAGCTCGTCACGGGGAGTCTAATGGTGGTCTTTGTTTTGCAATACGAGGTCTAGAATTGCTAAAAATTGAGTTTGAAAATTTGACGTCATCAATTTTGAACAGTTTTTTCGCTATAACTTCGCCAAAAAAAAGAGGTATCAATCTAAAATTTGGTATGTAGATGGAAGGCGGTAAGGACTATCACATATATTCCGGTTTATGCAAAATTCAAAAACTTTTTGGATTTTTTGACTATTATATCCCAAAAATCTATTTTTTGATTTTTGGGGGTCAAAATCCAAAAATTTCAAAAATCCGAGATAGCAGTTTTGTAGCCCTGTCAATTCTACAGCTTTTATGTCCTTATCATTTTTCTGTATTTGCAAAGCTATAGGCCTGACAGCTCTTCCCGCGGAACCCTTTTTTGGGTCGAAAACGGCAGAACATGACGTCACTCTGACGTCATTTCCGGCCAACCTATCATAGCCTTTGGAAAAAATTTTGGTCACCATGTGTAAAATTGATGTCCGGGAGGGTACTGAAAGTTTGGTGACGATCGGCGCAGCGGTTCTGGAGATATATCGAAAAGTCTGGAGGGGGGGCAAAAAATAGCCCCCCCCCACCAGGTCGCGGGTTAAGCAAAAAGATTGGGCTCTCAAGATCCGCCTTGTTGAGAGCTTTCGATTGCCGTGTTCCCCGTCTTTCTACGACCATCGGTTCAGAAATTAGATAGGGGGGTGAGAATCTGCCCCCCCCCCCCCCCCCAGCAGGGCGCGTATGGCTGAATAGCCCAGCGGGGCGCCGGTTAACAACCGCATGACTCCGCACTTCTGACTCCGCTCGCGGTGGGTCACGTTTTTGCGACAAGCGGTAAACGACGATCGAAAAGCGAAAACAATTGCCAAAAGTTATTCGATCATTTGAGGTCAAGACAATGGTCAGGTCACCAGAGGTCATTGAAGGCCAAGTTTTTTTTTAGATTTAACGCTTTTGAACATGAGGCTGGCTGATAGCTCACATATTGCAGCGAATTTTGCTAGCATGACCTCAGATTCGTACTCTTGCCAAGGGTTGGTCTGCTTTACACCGTCGAAAAAGACGTTTTTGCTTAGCCAGTGTCTATGCAAGAGTCGTTAACCCGCGCCGGGCCGGTGCTCTGAAATTCCGCGCCGGGCCGGGGGGGGGTGTCTGAACCCCCCCCTTTTAACTCGGCTCCTGGGCCACGTAGCGACACGCAGTAAGCGGCAGTCGAAAGAACGTTCAAAATAAGGATGAAAACACTTCGGTCATTTTTTGGGTCAGGTCAAAGGTCAGGTCACCAAAGGTCACCAAAGGTAAAATGTTGACTATTTCAACATTTTGGAAACTGCCGGCGGCTATCTCGGGAACCGATAGAGCTACAGCGCCGCAGAAAAGCGCATTCGATAGCCCTTTTACAGACCTTTCTAAGTAATGTTCTCAGATTTGACCTCAGGTCAACGGTTTAGCCTCCAGAGGTCAAAAACTCCAAACGCCTCTATCAGAAGTTATTAGCGAAAAACTGTTCGATTCTGTTCGTGACCTGAGTTGACCTCGGGGACATAACGAGGGGTCACAGTTGCCATTTTCCGGTTCAGTGTGTCGATTTTTCATTTTACCTACACCTCGATGTTCGAGAATGTCTAGAATAGCGTTCGTGCAAAACAGACGCTTTTCAATCTTCTCCTATTGACTTATAATGGTGAGGCCGCAAAATTGACCTGACCTTAGGTCACCGATATCAAAATTCCGAGATGAACATTTTATAGATGATGCTGCTCTAATCAATCGCTGAAAGTTTCAAGGCAATCGTTCAGTCGGTGTAGCTATGACGAGCATTCCTTTTTTCTGAGGTGAGGTCACTTGGCGTGACCTGGTGACCTGACTCAGAGGTGAAAAAAACCCTGCTACTCGCCTGCGTGCGTAGGTGACAGCCATAGGAATAAAGAGACAGATTCGAGCATCTCAGTTAATGCATCTAAAATTGATAACTAGGCGGTTTCCGCTAAAATCAGAGCTGTCTTCCCATAGAGGGCCACTATGGACTACGGCACAAAAATTTAACAGCGTCATCTCTTTGTAGACAGCTGGGGCTGAAAAATTCCGCCGGTGCGACAGCCGGTGCGTTGTGACAACGCAGGAAAAACGGCGACAGCGCGACAGCGGCGACAGCATTGACCTAATAGAGGTCAATGGGCGACAGCTCGTCCCCGCTCGACGCCGGTTGAGCGGTGGCGGGGACCGGCGCGGCCTTGGCCGCCGCTGGAGTAGGGGAGGACTGGGCGACTGTGACGGGGGACGTCACATCTGGGCCACAACTGGGGTGAGGTCCATGACCATCGGTCCCAGATACCTGGTAGGAGCGTTGATAATTGGTTCTGACTACTGAAGCAAAGGCAAGTGAATCAGTGACAGTTCTGACAATCCTTTCGTGAGTTCTGATTGAACTGGATCAGGAAGCCAGGACAAGCTAGGAAGTCGATCAGACCTATAGGTAAGTTGGATGATAGTGTTTTTTTGTTGTTGTTGTTGTTGTTGTTGTTGTTGTTGTTGTTGTTGTTGTTGTTGTTGTTGTTGTTGTTGTGTCACTGAAATGTGGTGATGCGTATTGCGTTGTGATGCCCAGAGGCCGAAATTTGAAAGGTCAGTTCCTTTCTAACATTCTAGCCTCATTTTCAATTTTTAGGTGTTCAAAGGTGATGAGAAAACGCAAAAATATGGTACGTACCTACTCATACTCTTTCAAGATGACTTGTAAAAAATTCGTGACAGCTAGACATCGCGTAGGTGACAGCTATTGAGTTTTATTCACCTCTGACCTGACTTAAGGCGATCTGGGTCTGAAAGATTCACAAGTGCGGAAAAGATGCACGAACAGGTGTGCCAAAAACGGCGGCGGCGCCGTTTTCGAGATATCTGCGAAAAACCACAGGGGGGGGGGGTGGGTGTTCAAACACCCCCCTCGGCCCGGCGCGGGTTAAAATAATGCTATATTAAATGCTATCGTAAATTATGTAGTCTATTTCCGGGTAAGTATATCAATAGTTGTATGACATCGATTTCATCCACATTCTGAATTCTGATTATTTCGTTGATACACATAAAAACATTTGTAGTTTGACACTACGTTATGGACAGAGAAAACGGGGATCGATTTTTATCACCTCGTCGCTCAAAGTTGCAGAACATTCGTCTAATGAGTGCATGGAACTGTAGACTGTATGGTATTTTACCGTGACCTGATTAGAAGCAATCTGCTCTCAGATGCTTTAGGATTGAAATAACTAGGTACTCGCAACATATGGAGGTAAAATGTAGGTATGCGAAGTTCTTTTGTATTTTTTTAACTTTTTTTTTTAAACAATCTTATGAACGGCGTAAAACACCCAGCTCCACGACGCAGGCCTGGCAAGTAAACCTATTCTAATAGATATCTGGTAAGTTTCTTGTCTGCCGAAGAACATTAGCAATTTTTCATAAAACTCTGAATACAGATACCGTTATGAAGGCACCTTAAGGCATTTGCACCTAATAATCCCTTGAAATACCAGTGGGAAAATTAAGATCACTGTCTGGACCACAACAATGGGCAGTGGGCACCCTGCATTACGGCGTCATTTTTTTCCACATGATATAGATGAGAGCCGGACGCACCGGCAGAGATAATCAAGGTTCATGTCCGTTGACCCCCCCCCCCCCAATCCGCTGATCCATCGATCCGTTGATACAGTTAAGGAATAAATACTAATAAGTCTCAGGCTATTATAAACATCATATTTGTAAGTTGTAATCATTGTCTCACTTTACGCAACAATCCTAGCACCGGACATGACTCGCTCAAAGTCGCCGTATTTCCCTTCGACTCGCTCTGGTCTCGGTCTGCGGTCACCCGTCCAGCTCCTCGTATACTGAGGATGTCCCGGTTTCACAGAACGGTGAGTAACGGCGGGTGTCGGTCACAGCCTGTCGCCACGCAGACTGGACGGAACGGGATGACCGACCGCCGGCCACGGGACGTCAGCAGCCGAGCAGAGCGTCATTACATCATAATGGAGATATGGGGAATTCATCGGAGATTTCCAGCGCCGACAGAAAATGCAATGTTGAGCAACCAGATAAGGTCGCGACCGGAAACCGCTACTCATCAGTGCGTGAGGAGTCGTACCGGGAGGCGAATAATTTTAGTCTTTAGAGCACTAAAGTAAGGACGAATCCTGCACTATCCTGTAACGGTGATAATACGAACGGTATGCCAGCGTCGATGCATTAGTCGGTACCACACACCTTTGATGGTTGCCTATCATTTGGCACGATCTAATAAGGCACTTCCCTCTCGTCGCCATATTTCCCTACCCGCTGATTTCAGACACAGCGGAAGCAGGAAGCAGGGCAATGATATAACATCACAGGCATTCAATGCAAAACAAAATCCCAACGATGGCTGTCCTACATCTCTGGGTGCAGCACCGTCATCGGTGACGTAAAATGACGTCACAGACGCATCTGCTGACGTCATGACCTAGCGGACTGGCCTGTGACGTCTCTTGACACGGTCAGAAGAAGTCCATGTGGCTATGAGAGCAAATGCTTCACAAGAAGTAGGTAATAAACGCATTGGAAATTACTTATCCAAGTGGTACTTCATATAAAAAGACGTTTTGCTGTTTTCACTGTCATCAGTTGAAGCTGCTAGCTCGTGAGTGACAGTGTGTGCTCCCGAAGAAGACATCTGAAGTTCGTTGTGGGCTCAGTGGACATAAAAGAAGAATCCTCATAGATATCACTAACCGCTCAATCACTAGCTGGTAAGTTATGTCATCATATTTTACGAGGCTTCGGTTGGTCATACTGTCGGTAAGGCCTAGGACCATTTATCTTATAAGTTAATAAAAAGTTTTCGTCCCTTTTCGTTACCTGTCTCACGTGTCAATTAATCTTGGCACATAATCGTAAGTTTTATATGCTATCAACATGATTGAAATCTATTCAATCTTCAAGAACACACATTTGCATTACCCAGTGAAGTGACACCACACGAATGTTTACCGCGTCCACATCAGTTTATACTGTACGAAATAAACATTTAATTAATTGTCGCAAGTTAATTGTCACATGGAGCTAAAGTGAGGTACGAGGTGCCAGGTAGGTACGAGTGCCAGGTAGCCCGCGCCAAAGGAAAAGACAGTCGGTATTCCGGCATTAATATTCATTAGCGTAATACATAGAGCTGACATCTCATCCTCCCTTTCCGTAGGAAGACGATGGACGACATACAGTTCCGGTCAGCCGCTCACGAGGTGATCGACTACATCCTCCAGTACCAGCGGACGGTGCGGGACCGGCCAGTGCTGCCCTCTGTGGAGCCCGGCTACCTGCGCCGGCTGGTGCCCTCCGAGGCGCCACCTACGCCCGATCGCTGGACAGACGTGCTGGCAGACATGGAGCGGGTCATCCAGCCGGGCATGACCCACTGGCACTCGCCGCACTTCCACGCCTTCTGTCCGCTGGCCAACTCTCCGCCGGCACTGCTGGCAGAGATGCTGGCGCACGGCCTCAGCTGCGTGGGCCTCAGCTGGGAGGCAGCGCCGGCCTGTCTCGAGCTCGAGGTGGTCGTGCTAGACTGGCTGGTGCGCCTGCTGGGTCTGCCTGAACACTTTCTGTCCCAGTCAGGCGCTGGAGGTGGCGTCATCACCGGCTCTGCCACCGAGGGCGTCCTCCTGACCATTACAGCTGCCCGTGAGAGGGCGCTGAAGGACCTGCGCCGGGACCAGCCCGACTTGGACGAGGCGACTGCACGCGGCCGGCTGGTGTCCTTCACCTCCGCCCAGGCCAACCCAGCCATCCTCAAGGCAGCTGCCTCGGCCGCTGTACGCATGCGCGTCCTGCCAACTGACGATGGCTGCCGTCTGCGGGGAGATACTCTGCAGACTGCCGTGGAGGAGGAACTGGCCGCTGGAAACGTGCCCATCTACGTCCTGGCCACCCTGGGCACCACTGGCACGTGCGCGTTCGACCCGCTGGACGAGCTGGGAGCCGTGTGCCGACAGCACGAGCTGTGGCTGCACGTGGACGCGGCGTACGCGGGCGCCGCGTTCGTCTGCCCCGAGTTCCGCCACCTACTGAACGGCGTGGAGGAGGTCACTTCCTTCAGCTTCAACGCCCACAAGTGGATGCTGGTCAACTTCGAGTGCGCAGCACTGTGGGTGCGCGACTCGGGCACATTCACAGCCGCGCACAAGATCGACGCTCCGATCCTGCACACTGCCGAGACGACGCTGCCCAACTTCCGCAACTGGTCACTGGCGCTGGGCCGCCGGTTCCGCGCGCTGAAGCTGTGGTTCGTGCTGCGTCTATACGGCGTCAGCGGGCTGCAGGAGTACATCCGCGGGCACGTGCAGCTCGCCAGGCAGTTTGAGGAGCTGGTGAGGCGTGACGACCGGTTCGAGGTGGTGGCGCCCGCCTCGATGGGCGTGGTGTGCTTCCGCGTGCGCAGAGGGGGAGACTCCGCCACGGAAGAGCTGCTACGCCGCGTGAATGACGCCAAGAAGGTGTTTATCGTGAAGACGACGCTGGCCAACGGGGCGCTGGCGGCGCGCTTCGTGGTGGTGTCGCGGGTGACGACCGCCGAGGACGTGGTCACCTCCTGGGAGGAGATTCGCCGGCACGTCCAGCCGAATCAGGAAGAGAGCGAGGCGGCCATGGAAGGGGAGGAGACTGTGGCTCAAGAGGAAAGCATAGTGACGAAAGAGGAAACTTCAGCCCAAGAGCACAGTCGCGTGACAGGGAAGGTTGAAACCCATCCTGCGATACACGAGAAAGAGCTTGATGGCTGCACCAGCAACACTGGAAAGCTGGAATCCGACGTGGCTGAAGATTGCCAGTCTCAAGGCGTCCCTGCGTGTGCAACGACCAGAACCGCTCGCATGAACCTCACCCGCACAAAGTCCGGGCGATGGACTGAAGAAATTCTAGCCCAGCGCGACTTCGAGGCGGAAATGTAGACCAAAAACTTACTCAACCGTCAGAGCTGGATGCTCCTCACAGTGCACCCCTCGATCTCTTATTATGTCATTGATTTTATGCGCAGTTATCCACCACCCATGCGACTAAGGTATGAATGTAAATTATATCAGAAATATAGAAGCATTACTATTATGCGCTAAAATTGGGTTATAAAAGGCTAAGGCCCCAAATAAAAGTAGATAACTGAATGATGCATTAGCTTTGTTTAGCCATTTCGAGTGTGATCGTAAGATTTGTGTCTTTTCTGTTGGACGATAGAGAATCCGCTAATTAAGGTATAATCATTTCATCGTTGTAATAATCACCGGCTCAAACGTCTGTTCCAACTGTTTCACATCAATGCATCCTCATTTATAGGTGTATCTGTGCTTAGCATTTTAACAATGTCTCCAATTATATTTGTTTTGATGCAATGGCTGGTTTTAGGTACTTGGTTGCATGTATGTACTTGTCAATAAACGCTTTATCCGAACCAGTAAAACGCCTTTTGGGTGAAGAACGAGCGGGCGAGATAGTGAGCCCTCACGTGCGCAAGGGCGAGAGGGTACTTCCAACGGGCTTGTGCAAAGCACCCTTCTAACCGGTCGCTAGCGGTGTGCCAAATTTGAACGCAATCGGCCCAGCCGTTCCTGAGATCTGGAAGCGGCATTCTGCACGTGCGCACGTGCAAGCAGGGTCCAAACTGACTTTTGCACGGCACCCTACTAACTGGTCCCCAGCCGTGTACCAAATTTGAGCGCAATCGGCCCAGCCGTTCTCGAGATCTGGGAGCACCCCCTGCACGTGCGCACGTGCAGTAGCACCCCAACCTTAAAGGTCAATGGTTCTTGACAGGCTTGGGTCCATACCATACTTAAACGTGATATGAAGCATGCAGAGCTTTGCTTTGTGTATTTTCCAGGAAGCATTTCAGCAGACCCGAATCGTCAGTGGCGTAATTTGAGCCAGGAGTTCCTGGCATTCGCCTAATTGGAACTCTGAAGTCGGAACCTCTTCCGTTCATAGCTTGAAGAGAGCACTGATTGGATAATTTTGCCGATAGAGAGGCGTTGGCTCAACTTTCATCAGGCTAACAAGCTGCAATTGAAGCTAATCTGAAAATAAACAGCCGGCTTTCTTACCTGCAATTTAAAACATGCCACCGGCGCATTCACAGCAATGGCTGGTGCGCAAAAGCATTGACAAAAAAAGTAAGAGACTGAGATAGTAACAAAATGTTATGCGTTATGCAAAAATTTCGTTTCTGAAGAAACGGTATAGTCAATTGTTTCCTGTGGCTTGATTATGAACTGTTGTTCGAAAATTTTGTCAAACAATATAACATTTGCTTTTTTATTGCATTTCCAATTATTTATCGAGGAAAATGTCATTTGAAATTCTAACTACACATAAAAATTTCGTTTCTATCAAATTATGCGATCGAAGGACGAAGTACGGATGGCGCCAGTTCCCTGTGTCAGAGTAAAACTTAAAATCGCCACGTACAACTCTCGCGGTTTTAGGTTTCTGAGATATAGCCGGAAATGTGGCAGGCATGTGTGTTACGGCAGGCAAAAGATTCGTTTGATAGGATTTATCTATTGTCGCCTCTTTGATGTACGTAATAACTGAAAAATACACATAAATAACAATCAGTCCATAAAAACGATAATTGATACAAATATGACGCTCATTCATATAAAGCATAGATTATCACAGCCAAAAGTATGAGAAATAAAGCAAATAAATGGTTAAATCAGTAACGAAACAAGTCAGTAACATATTGGCAAATCATTTGGATAATAACATAATCATAAATATCATCTATTCTATCACCTACTCTCTCCTTCCTTTGGCATAGCCCACGTGTCAGATATCTCAGCGCCGAATCACTGGCCACGACGCGCAGTGCGCCACGCAAACAAATCAAGGGCCGCGTTCGCCGCGCTATTCCTGGGGAAACCCGCAAGCAAATTGTAATGCGGGAACATGGCTCCCCCAAATTTGAACAAAATTTGCACTTCCTCTAAATCTCGACGCGAGAACACATCGTAACACCCTAACACCCAACACATCGTCACGCTCCTCTGGCGAGTTCAGTTTTGCACGCGCACTCACTGATCGCTCACTGATCATCCCACTCACTGATCAATATAGTCCGTAGCAGATCACTGAGCACTTTGTGCTTCGATTGGTCGACCTGACCAATCCACATCAGGCTTCCTCGACGGGGAATCACGTACAGTCCCTCCGCAGGAGAAGCACAAGGCGGTGCACCGGCCTCTCGTACTCGGAGCCGCCCAGGAGCACGCGAACCTTCCGCACCAGGCGGTCGCCGCTCGGGTGCGTAGCGACGACACGCGCCAACGGCCACTCCGAGCGCGGGCGCTCGTCGTCCACGACGAGAACGATGTCGTCGACCTCGATGTTCTGCACAGCCCTCGTCCATTTGCGTCTCTCTTGTGCAGCGTAGACGATCTCCCTTCTCCAGCGGGCCCAGAAGTCGTTCGCCAGGTGTTGGATGCGCCTCCACCGCTGGCGGGCGTACAGGTCCGGCGAAGAGAACCTACCAGGAAAGGGAAGAACTATTCTACTTTTCTGTGTAAGGAGGAGGCTGGGGCTGAGAGGTTCGAGTTTGTTAGTGTCAGACATATCAACTACAGAGATGGGACGGCTATTGACTATGTCCTCTACCTCACACATCATGGTCCGAAGCAGCTCGTCGTCCAGCTGCTGTCCGTTGGTGACCAGAAGGCTGGTCAGTGCTGATCTGGCACAGCGGATCATTCTCTCCCATATCCCGCCCATATGACTGGCATGAGGGGGATTGAATGAGAACTCGATCCAATCACACTGGTCCTTCAGCAAAGCTTCTGTGACCTCTGATTTCATCTCCTTCAGTGCAGCTTTCAAAGCGCTCTGTCCACCGACAAAGTTGCTGCCGTTGTCGCAGTATAGTCGCTGTACAGGTCCCCTTCTACAAACAAATCTCCTGTACGCATTGAGAAACGAGTCGGTTGACATAGAGTTGAGCGTCTCCAGATGCACCGCTCTAGAACTCAGGCAGGTGAAGATAAGTCCCCACCGTTTCACCTCACTTCGACGCTCCTTCACAAAGAAGGGGCCGAAACAGTCCACACCACAAAACGTGAAGGGAGCGGACGGCTCCAGCCGTTCGGACGGGAGATCAGCCATCTTTTGTCCACAGGTTGAGCCACGCAGCCTTCTGCAGAGCACGCAGCGCAGAACGTAGCTCGAGACCGCTGATCGTCCGTGTATGACCCAGTAACCTTGCTGTCTGATCTCACCCAGCGTCATTTCTCTTCCAGAGTGGCCTGTTTTCTCATGACACTGACGAATGATGAGAGTCGTCACATGACTGCTCTTGGGTAAGATCACCGGGTTTGTGACCTCTTGAGGCAGGCTGGCCCGCCTGATCCTACCTCCAACACAGAGGAGGCCATTGTGTCTCATAACCGGGTCCAGTTTTCTCAGTGAGCTGTTCCTCTTCTGCTCTTTCAGCTGACAGCTGGACAAATCATCTTCCGTGTTGTCCTTCGACTTCTCGAGTGTTTCACTTCCATCGTGACACTGCTCTCGGACAAGAACCATCTCGTTCTTGAATGTCTCTTTCTGCAGCGACCTCAAGATGATTACTTCAGCCTCCTTGAGGTCTTGTACTTGCAGTTCATCCTGCGTCCGAGTTCCTTCACTGTTGTCAGCACGACGCTTCTTGCTCGCTTCTTGCAGCTTCCTCATGTACCGCAAGCAGTTGGCCACTGCTTTCTTCGCGGTGAACCACGAGGAAAATCGCTCCAGTCGTTCCAGCAGAGTAGGATACACTGCTGCGGGTGTGCTGCTCTTGGTCATTAGTGAAGCTGCTTTCTTCACCTCTGGGTCTCGCTCATCTACCACTTCTTCGTTGTCCACCAGCGGTAGATCTGTTGAGAGGGAGAGGAATGCTGGTCCATGCCACCAGAGATGATTGTCAACAAGTTCTCGCACACAACTGCCGCGAGAAGTCACATCAGCAGGGTTCTCAGCTGAAGAGATGAAGTGCCACTGATCGGGGGTCGTGTGGTCGTTGATCAGCTGCACACGGTTAGCAACATATACGTGAAACCTTCGAGAACTGTTCCGTATATATCCCAGTACAACTCGGCTATCGCACCAGTAGTGTTGTTCCAACGCCGGGATGCTCAGTTCGTGTCCCAGGAACTCACCGAGCTCAGAAGCCAGCACTGCCGCCGCGAGCTCCAGGCGAGGGACAGTGATGACTTTCTTCGGCGTCACTCTCGACTTGGCCATCACCAGGTCGCAGGTTACCTCATCGTCTCGGATAGCTCGTAGGTAGCTGCATGCACCATATCCACACATGGAGGCGTCGGAAAAGTGATGCAACTCGTATCTAGTCGCGCCGCTGCTCGGTCGCATGTTGGCTCCATACTGCCTCGGGAGCCTCAGAGCCGAGAGGTTCAGCAGCTCCTTCCTCCAGGTAAGCCATTCAAGGCCCAGCTCCTCAGGAACTGGGTCGTCCCATGTGCAGTCTTGGCCACACAGCTCCTTGATGATCATCTTTCCACGAAGCGTGATCGGCGAGATCAGCCCCAGCGGATCGAAAACAGAGCTGACACCTGAAAGTATGCCTCGCCTGGTCAGTGGTTTTTCAGGGATGTCGATGTTGAACAGGATCGTATCAGAGAACAGATCCCACCTTACTCCTAGTGCCTGCTCACAGACCTCAGTCTTGTGCTTCAAGAGGTCCACATTCTGCAGCGTCTTGGACCTGGAGTAGATCGGGATGGTTCCCAGAACTGCAGAGTCATTGCTGGCGAACTTTCCAAGCTTAAATCCGCCTTCAGCGCAGAGTTTCGTCGTGTTCTCGATGAGCGAGATGGCCGTACTTGCTCGAGGCGTTGAAGCTAGCCCATCATCGACATAGAAGTCGCGTTTCACGAAGGCGGCTGCTTCCTCTCCGTGTCTCGACGCGTACAGCTCTGCTGTCAGGTTCAGAGCGTGCATGGCGCACGCAGGCGACGAGATGGCTCCGAAGAGATGCGTGGTCATTCTGTACAAGACAGGCTCCTCTTCCACGTCACCTCCCGGCCACCACAAGAATCTCAGTAGGTTTCTGTCCGGCGGTGAAACCACGACTCGGTTGAACATCGCCTCAATGTCACATGTCAGCGCGATCTTCTCCTTTCTGAACCGCGTCAGAATGCCTACCAGGTTGTTGGAGAAGTCAGGTCCCTGCAACAGTTCCCGATTGAGGCATCGTCCACGGTACTCGGTACTGCAGTCGAATACCACTCTGACCTTGTTTTTCTTCCTCTCGATGACGCCATGGTGTGGGACGTACCACACACGTCCATTGCTGGCCTCGATTTCTTCATCAGGGACGGGCTCGGCGTACCCTTTGGCCAGCATCTCTTCCATAGCTCTGACGTACAAGTCCTTGTAGTCGGAATCCTTCTTGAATTTCCTGCTTAGGGAGTGCAGACGGCCCTGAGCTTGTTCAATGTTGTCCGGCAGTTTGGTGTTTGGCTCACGCAGCGGAAGTGGAGCCTCGAAACGGCCATCTGCGAGCTGGTGCATACCGTCTTCCATTATCCTCAGGAACTGCTTGTCGTCTTGAGACATCGCTTTGCCCTTGTCTCTCTGTGGGTCAAAGTCAGACTCGAACATTCTAGCGACTTGCTCTGGATGTAGTTCTCTGGCTCTCACTCTGAACGCGTAGTGTTGAATCCTCTTTGGGCCTGCTTCTGTCGAGATAAAGAGGCACGCAGAGTCTTCTTGTCCGTCAGTTTCCTCGGCCTCTCCCATGTAGCCAACCACACTCCAGCCTAGGCTCGTACGAATCGCCCACGGCTCGTCGTCTCCACCTGTGATCACTTCAAGGGGTTTCAGGGCCTTCGAGCAGTTGACACCAATGAGGATACCGATCTCAGCCTCGGGTCGATACTCTGGCAGCTCTCGGGAGACTTCACGTAGATGTGTCCACTCGGCTGTAGTCTCACGTCGTGGAATGAGCTGACGTTCGGCTGGGATGTCTTCCTTTGAGTATGTGGGAGGCAACTCTATCTTCTGGCTTCCAGAGAGATCTCGGATGGTGAAGCCCCTGATGACTTGACTTTTGGAGACAGTCTTCCCGGTCATCGTGTTCACTTCCAGAGCCACTTCTTCACCATCCACATCCATTCTCTGCAACACAGAATCCTTCACGAAACAGGTGTCGGACTGTGGGTCCAACAGCGCGTACACGATCTCTTTGCTGGTTGGACAGTCTCGATGCTCAAGCTGGACGGGCACCAGCATTGAGTGTGTGCACTTCAGCCTCACACTTCTCGTGTCACTGGATGTCACATGGAGCGACGTGGCCGTCGTCTGGGTTCCTGTTGAAGCAGAAGCCGTCCTGCTGTGCTTCAGAAGGCTCTCATCGTGCAGTAGAGTAGGGTGCAGTCTTTTGCACTTCTCGCACTGCTGCTTCCTCCTGCACTCTTTCCACCTGTGGCCTCGTCTCAAACAGCCTCCACACAGCCCTCGTTGCCGAACGAGCTCCTGTCGCTCCTTCAAGGACATCTTCATGAACGCTGCACACTGATCCATGGAGTGATCGTCCTTACAGATGACGCAGTGCTGCTGCTGAAGCTGCAGGTTTTCCTGTCTCTGATTCACCGGCACAGATGTAAGAAGCACATGTGTGTTTCTTTCCTTCTTTGTCGGTGGTCTCTTCCTGTCTTCTTCTCGATTCCGTGACGTCACAGGACCAGAAGAGACTCTTGCCTCCTTGCTCATGAAAGAGACGAACTGTGAGAAGGGAGGATACTGAGGCATGGCACCATCTTCAGGTTCGTGTATCCACCTGTCCACCACCCGTCTCCAACTGTCACTCATGTACCTTGGCAGTTTTCTGATGACTATGTCAATCTCATGCATGCCTTCAAACATCTTCAGCTCTTGCATGGAGTTTGAAACCATCAAACACTGTTCAAGAAAGTCAGCCAGTTCAGTGAGTGACTTACTGTCTCCTACCTTCACCTCTGGCCACTTGTACAACCTCTTCTTGAACTCATTGGCAGTGATGAAGGCATTGCCATATCGGTCTGTCAGTCGTTTCTTGGCCTGCATGTATGCGTCCTCTGAGCTCAGCTGTAGGAAACCGAGAATGGAGTTCCGAGCATCTCCAGCAGTGTAGTGCCCCAAGTAGTGGAGTCGTTCACTTGGTGACGAGCATCTGGCCTCAATGTAGGCTTCGAAAGCCTTCAGCCACATGTGGAACGTCGTGTGGTCGCCTCTGAAGACGCTTGGCTCAATCTGAGGCAGACGATCTCTCTGAGCCTGCTGAGAAAGAAGCTCAGTCAACACAGACACAGTCACTGGTCCAGTTGCTGGCTCAGGACCTGGGGGTTGAGATGGTTCAACTGCGGTCAGCTGCGGGTTCGCACAGTTTGTCATGTCTGTGTTTGCTTCATGACAATCAGTAGTACATTCTCCCGTAATGACCTGGTTCACCTTCCTTGTCTGCAGGCTACCATCTCCAACTTCTTGTGGTGTCAGAAATGATGTGTCAATCTCCCTTTCCATATTCTCAATCACTTCTGTCTTTGCTTGCTGAATCTTCAGTTCAGTGTTCAGTTTGTGTCGTTCTTCTTTCCACTTTAGTTCTTGCATTTGGGTTTCCATCATTTTCATTTCTCTTTCCAGCTGGCACTTCTCCTCAAGAGCAGCTGCTCTTGTCTTGAGCTCCACTGTGCTTTGGCTCTCTTTTACTTTCAACATGTACAGCTGGGCTCTCATTGACATTCCTGATCTTGATGACCCGCTCTTCGCAGATGAACATTCATCTTGATCCTTTGCCTTCTTTTGGTTGACATCCTCTCCTTGGGCTGGTGTCAGAGATTCAATTGTTGCTCTCATGACCTCCAACTCCATCAGTTTCTGCTCATACGTTGTCCTGTGTTCATCATAATCTCCTCCCAGAAGAGTACGCAGGTCACCATCTGTCTGTTTCAGTATAATGTAAGTGTGCTGCCATCTGGAGATCTTTGCAACTGTTTGCTGCATCCTGTCTTCATCATCTTCAGATGTCAGATCATCCAGAAGCATCTTTCCGTCTTTCTCCAGCTTGATCAGCATTTGTCTGAACATCTTCAGCTTCAACTCCTTTTGGTACTGGTAACCCTTCTCCGTCATTTTCAGTGCCTGGGCGGGCCTTGTGACAACACGTTCTTGATCATCAGTCGGATCCATGGTGTGCAGGTAATTGGAATGACGAGGTAGGTAGGATTCAACAAAATTCTGTTCTAAATCTACACTACCAGTTCATGTTAGTCATGTGCCACAGTTAGTGCCAACTACAACATAATAAAACAGGATCAATCATGGGTAGGTACACTGTTAGTTAAAAACACACCTCAAAATTCAAGCAAATAACTACACTGGAGGGAAACCCTGGTACGGCTTTGTCTCATTGGGTCAGAGAGGAATTCATTGTGCCATAACTGGAGAGATTATTACTGTTACGGCAGGCAAAAGATTCGTTTGATAGGATTTATCTATTGTCGCCTCTTTGATGTACGTAATAACTGAAAAATACACATAAATAACAATCAGTCCATAAAAACGATAATTGATACAAATATGACGCTCATTCATATAAAGCATAGATTATCACAGCCAAAAGTATGAGAAATAAAGCAAATAAATGGTTAAATCAGTAACGAAACAAGTCAGTAACATATTGGCAAATCATTTGGATAATAACATAATCATAAATATCATCTATTCTATCACCTACTCTCTCCTTCCTTTGGCATAGCCCACGTGTCAGATATCTCAGCGCCTTTTTTTTTTTTTTTTTTTTTTTTAGTGGCCCTAACTTACGTTACCGGCCTCGCGAGGAGGGCGGCGACCTAACTACGCCGCGCAAAACAAACCGGCCGTCCTAACTAAGACCGGTGGCCACTTTTACAGCAAGACAACATGGGAAAACCCATATCCATGTACTATGCCATGAATATGGGAAAAAACCCGTGAATTTACGTTAAGACACATAAATGACAGTGAAACTTACCGGTAAATTGATGTTTGTGAAGGGAGGGAAGGAGGAAGTTTGTGAATGGTAAGGTTACGAGAGTTTGATGACAGGAATGGTTTGAAGAGTGGGGGATATGTCGCTGGGAGGGATGGGGTTTGTGAATGTTTAAGCGTCACGATGAAAGGAATGGTTTGGAGGATGGGGAATCTGTCGCTGCTGCAGTTGGCGGCCGACGGTTGTCTGTGGTCGTTCAACCCGGCCGCCGCCGCTGTTCAGCGGCCGGGGTCCGCTGGTGTAGCTCGCTGGGCCGCTGAGCCTCTAAGCCTGCTCCAGCGGCAGGAGAAAACCCGTCTGCCACCGAAGCTCTGTGTTTCGGCACCAGCGAAAAACCCGACCCATCCCGTATCACAAGTCAGCCTGGTGGTAGCGAAACGGGCGCCTGCTAACAGTCAAGGCCGTTAAAGTAGCTCTGAGTAGGGTGATGTTAGGACGAAATCAAGTACCAGGTTTGTCAATGTTGTGTCGTCCCCGAGAAGCGTCGGGAGGTCGTTTTTAAGGTGTTGTACCGCAAGATAGTTAGTGATGTGTCTTCGTTCGTGATGCAATGCCGTGCATGCGATCAAAATGTGCTCTACGGAGATGCGTGTGTCGCAGGTGTGGCAAATCGGAGGGCCCGTCCTATCAAAAAGGTGGCCATGGGTGAGGCGAGTATGACCACACCTCAATCTGGCCAGGGTCACCTCGCGTATCCTGTCTGGTTGGTTACATGTGACCCATGTTCTAAGTTCTCGTTTGATCGCATACATATGTGCAGCATGATGTTGGTCCCATTTGCGTTGAAGGTACTCGGCGAATTTGATTTTTATCATATGAATAGCGTCCCCTTGGGCCATAGGTTCCACAACTGGATCAGGTCGCATTGCAGCCTCCTTTGCGAGGACATCCGCACGTTCATTTCCTGCAATACCGTAATGACCTGGAACCCAAAGAAGGGTCACATGCTGGCCCTCATTGAGATCTGATGTGATCCTGAGAATATTGTAGATACCGTGGTGGGTAACATTATCGGTCCTTTCCAGTGCTTGAAGAGCGGATTTCGAATCAGTACAGATGGTTGCCCGATCAATCTTTTCTGCCTTGATGTGCTCCATAACTTTTTCGATTGCGTGAACTTCGGCACTAAAGACTGTCGTAAATTCTTGAAGCCGGGTCCCAAACCTAAGCCCAGGGCCGACGGCTGCTGAACCTATCTGATTTTCGTGACATGAGCCATCTGTGAAGAAAAAAGCAGAGTCGCAGTTGAGCTCTACATACTCCTGGAAGAGCATTTGAGCTTCCACCGGAGGTATACTGGTCTTCTTATAATCAAAAAGAAATTCAATGGATAGGTCTTTGAGGAGCCAAAATGGAATCATAGGAGGATTTAGAGTAACTTCAGTGCGCCTAATGTTTAGCAGTTGATGAGCTTGCTCAAGGCACCCGGGTAGAAAGCACGATCTACGCAGTGGGCGTCGGGTTCTTGGTTTCCTCGCCTCCATTGCTGGTACCGCAATGTGATTTCGAACACTTTTTGCTCTGTAGTAATAGCGGAGGAAAAGAAAGACGCGTCGGTCATCAAGTGCTGGAATGCCGGTATCTGCACGAAGCGCAAGAACTGGCGATGTGCGAAAAGCCCCAGTTAGAAGTCTCAAGCACGTTGATTGAACGGCTTCTAGACGTTTGCATAAACTGGGCGACAGTGTGCTAAACAGATAACAATTGTACTCAATCGTAGATCTGATTAGCCCAATATACAACATTTGCAATGTTTTCCTGTCCGCACCCCAAGAAAACCCACATATGCATCTTAGGACATTGATTCGTTTAATACAACGTGCTCTTAGGTGCTCAACGTGTTGACGGAAGGTTAGATTAGTATCCAAAATGATCCCTAGAAATTTGTGTGACGTGGAAAAAGGTATTTTAATCCCATCGATGTGTGGGGATCTTTCAAGCGATGGACGGGGTCCACGTTTGAAGACCATCATGACTGATTTTGGTGCTGACAAAAAGAATCCCCATTTTGTGCACCATTTAACGCAGTGATCAACCACTGTTTGCAATATAGAATAAGCCTGTTTGTAGTTTTTGTGGGATACCCATATTGCTATATCATCAGCAAAAAGCGAATAGCGGACAGAAAATGTTAGAACACGTGGCAGGAGTAGGAGCATATCGTTCAGGGCAATCAAGAACAGCGTAGGTGACAGCACGCTGCCTTGAGGGACGCCATGTTCCATTACAAAGTCGTCAGAAAGTGTCGCTTGGCAACGAACTTTGAAAGTTCGGGGTTTTAGGAAATTTTGAAGAAACGCAGCCAAATGGCCTCTGATTCCGATTGAGTGCAGCTTATAAATTATCGTCGAACTGTGTACCTTGTTGAAGGCTGACATTAGATCTAGGAAAATAGCAACAGTCGGTCGCCTATGTTCCCAGTTTACCTGGATGTCCGAGATAAGGCGAATGATATTGTCTGCCGTACTACGATTTTTCTGAAAACCGCTTTGACATATATCAATGCAATGGTTGCTCTCAAGGTAAAATCGCAGGCGCCTGTTTACCATTCTTTCGAAAATCTTGGAGACACAATTGGTTAGTGAGATTGGGCGATACGAATTTGCGTCGTGCTGGTCTTTGCCGGGTTTGAGGATAGGTATGATTATACTTTTAAGCCATTCATCCGGGAAGTTGTCCTCAGTCCATAGTTTGTTGAATGCTATCAGTAGTGTGGAAAGGTTAAGTTCGTTCAATTTTGTGAAAAAAGAATATGGAATGGAGTCTGGTCCTACCGAAGTTTTAGTGCTTGCCTTTGCTAGGGATAGTTTAAGTTCTCTTAGGGTAAAAGGAGCATTGTATGGTTCAGAGTTTGCAGAAGAAAAATCAAGATTTACTGTTCTATTAACGAGAGCTCGATGCACGCTCAAGGAGTAAATATCTGTAGACGATGTGTTGGCAAAGTGTTGGGCAAATATATTTGTGACGGTAACTGGGTCAGTTACGAATATATTGTTTGAAAGCAATTGCGGAAAGGCACCTAAATTAGTTCGTCGTGAGGCGAAAGCACGAACATGACTCCAGAGTTCGCTGAGCGGGGTAAAACGATTACATTTAGCGGCATAGTTTTGCCATGCCGCCTTCTTTTCTTTGTATATAGTTTCCGCACATTCTTTACGGGCAGCGGTATACAGTTGGGCATGTCTGGGACATATGCATCTCTGGAAGTTTCTGAAGGCTCTTTTTCTTATTGCTTTGGCTCTTTGGCATTTCCAGTTCCACCAGACAAGATTTTTAGATTCATTTGCAGTTCCAATCTTAATAGTTTTTTCTTTTAGCGTTTCACTGGCCGATTTCTTCATAGCCCCCATAAAATTGGAAATGGTCTGAGACAGGCCGTAGGGAGCATGTCTGTTGACCTTTGCGTTAAAGCCCGACCAATCCGCGTTATTTGTTTGCCATACCTTCAGTGTCGGTGCTGGTGACAGCGTGGTTGCACTGGTAAGCATGATGTGAATTGGATAATGGTCTGAAAACAGCGGATCCGATGTTACGGTCCATCTAAAGAGCGGTGCGATCCTCGGGGAAGAAATTGACAAGTCAATTGCAAAGGTTGTGTGGTAGCTACTACTGACAAACGTTGGGTTGCCGTCGTTCATAGCTACAAGGGACTGGCGGTTTAGTGCAGCTTCAATTATCCTGCCTCTCGGCGATAAGTGTCGGCTGCCCCATAGTGGACTATGACCATTGAAATCGCCGAGCAGAAGGCAATTTTCTGGCATTTGCTCTAGAAGGTCATTCAGATTTTGCTGGTTTACAACAGTTGCATTTGGCGGCAAATACACTGAAACAACCAACAACTCGCGGTTTAGTAGTGAAACAGTAGCTGCTACAACATTTAGCGGGGAAGCTATGTTTGTTTTCCGTTGTGACACTGAGTTTGCTACATAAAGAGCTACGCCACCCTGTCTATTTGCTAGATTTATGTCCTGTCTGTACAAAGTATATCCAGCCACATTGTAATTGTAATGATCTGTGCTTTTAAAATGAGTTTCCTGAATCGCCGCTAGAAGAGGAGCTTCCTTTTGTATATACTGTTTAAATTCAGACAAATGGGATAGAAGTCCTCCTACATTCCATTGAAGCAAAAAATCCATTGCAGCAGCTATCTAGTTTGTTTGGCGCGCTATTCTGGGATGAAGGATCGTCTGGTCACGACCTGGGTACGAAGGCCCACATTTTTCCTCTCCTTTGTTGAGCGTGCTCGGAGGCGAGTTTTGGGGCCTTCTGCATGGAGGGTGAGCTGAGTGTCGGAATCGCTGTCATCAATGACTGATGGCGATCGCAGGACGGAAGACACGGCGACCATTTTGGGGGTCTCCTCGTCCTCGCTCGTCGTATTGGCATCATAGCATGTGTCGTCGTCGGAATCTGTAGCCCTTGTCCGGTGGAGTGGTGTAACTACGGAGACGCCAGTTGGGTTGCTGGGGGACATTTCACAGGTGCCTGGTGTTTGGGCCTGGTGTCGTGTCCCACCACTTTTGTGCGGGCCTGTTTCTCGCTGATCAACCACGGTGGGAGAGTCAGGGTGGACTGTCTTGGGTGTCGGTGTCGACCGGGCGCAGCCTACATCGATAGACCGAGCGAGTTCCGGCGTCGCGGCCGTGCGCTTCCGAGCATGGGTGCTTGGGTGGTCTGGCGGGCTCGTGTCTTTGCGGGCTGGTGGCGTCAGCTTTGCGTGACGTGCGACATGGGGCAGATCCCGAGGGGGTGGGAGCTCTGGCCAGTCCTGTGGGCGGTTTGCAGCCTGGGATATCTGAGCCTGTGTTTGTCCCACATGGCGCGGGACTCCCTCGTGGTGGGAGGTGCTGGGCTGGGTCATGGGGGGTGACCCACCGTGGGTGCCAGCCACGTGTCCAGATCTGCGTTGTGTGGCCTCGCGGAGCTCCTGCACCTTTGCAACCCACACGGGACAGTTCTTGTCAGTCACTGGGTGCGGTCCATTGCATGCAGCACAGTGGGGAGGGGCGACACACCCTGTAGACGGATGCTCCTCTGAGCAACGTTTGCATATTTCAGCACGAGACCTACATGTGCCTTGTCCGTGTCCATAACGCTGGCACTTGCCACAGCGCCGAGGCAGCTGGTGAGATGGCCTGACTTCATAGCGCATGTACACTGCATAAAGGTGTTCAGGCAGCTGTGTGGCCGAAAACCTCACCTTGAGCAGTGGGTTCGGTCTGGAATTTTTTGAAGGGAGGCGTGTGACACTTGTGACACCCTGGTCACGGCTTTCCTCAAGTATGGTTTGAGGAGACTCCATTGAGAGCTCAGGGGCATAGACCATCCCCTCCACCTGGTTTAGGCGGTCTGCTGGAATCACAGAGATGTCCTCCCCCCTGAATGACCTCCAGGCTAGCAGAGCCTCGGCCTGGTACATGTCCCTCGTTTTGACAAGCAGAGAGCCGCTTCGAAGTGCAGAAACCTTAGCAGCTGCATAATGGATCACGTCCAGGAGCTCATCTCGAATTTTGTAAGGGCTGAAGTTCCGAAAGCTTTGGTTTTTTTCCTTAAATCTCACGAGGAGGTAAGCAGGTCCAGTGGGAAGGAACTGACCTTCGTCAGTAGCGGTAACCGCCTTGGAGAACATGGCTGGCATAGCTGGAGAGAACGACACCAAAAAGCGAGATAATCTTGTGAGGAAATTACAAGTCTTGCCAAAGAGTAGTCAACAAAAAATGAAGACGTGAAGAGGAGGGAAAGCAGACTCACCGTGGAATCTTGCTTTAATAGTGGGAAGCCGCTCGGGCAGAGTGAGACGAATGAGACGAAAAGCTGTCGAGACTAAATCCACCAGAATTCAATTTCACGCAAAGACAAGGCTATTTTTGATAAAAAAAGAAATGCTGAACAGGACGGGAACAGAATATCCCGTAAAAAACACCCTAGCACTTAAGGGCCGAATCACTGGCCACGACGCGCAGTGCGCCACGCAAACAAATCAAGGGCCGCGTTCGCCGCGCTATTCCTGGGGAAACCCGCAAGCAAATTGTAATGCGGGAACAATGTGTACGAATAAATGGATCGCATCTTCAACCCTTAACCCTCGCCGGCCGAGGGGGGGCGGGTGCCGCCCCCCCCATAGTTTTTTTTTCGCGATAGCTCCGAACACGCTGGCGATAGAAAGCTGAAACTTGGCATACCTGACCTTTGATCCAAGCCGCATCTTTTGACACCAACTGCATTTTTGGGTCAGGTCAGGTCACTGACCTATGACGTCATAAGTGAACCTCTGCACGGTCTTCAGACGTCGCAACTTCGCAACGCCCTCACTGCCAGAGGAGATGTCACAGGGAAATGAAACTTGCAGGATCTAGTATCCATTATGATTCTCACAACTTGTATATCTCGGATTTTTCCTGAAGGTCATATGAGGTCAGGTCATTTTCGTGACCTCACCATTATAAGTCAATGGGGAAAAATTCAAACTGCTATTCTGGCGCCGGGAACGATCTCCAATATCTCAAGCACACAGAATCGTGATTTGATGCACTCCTTGCAAGGTTAGGTGCGTCACTTTTGCAATGTTGACCTTCCGTGACGTCATTTATGACGTCATCAAGGTCATATTAGTTTTTCGTCAATAACTCTTGATCAAATTGAGCTAGCGAGTCGAGAAAGCCACCAATGGACTCAGGAAGACCTGCCGAATCGAATGATATGCGACATGACCTCTTTCGACCAACTTCGTGACCTGGGGGTGCTGACCTGACCTTGACCTGAGGTCAACACCCTAAGTTGACCTGACCCGAACAAAAAGTATATCATTCGACGCGCCTGAGCGAGGCGAACACGATGCTGCCAAAATCGCGGCTCTGCGGCCGTTTTTTGCGAAGTTATTCACCAAAAACAGAACCGTACCCTGGGGCACTTGACCTGGCCTCAGAGGTCACCGGTTGACCTAAGACCTTAAAATCGGGTACCAATCTCTGCGTCTCGTAACGGCGCACACGCTTGTTTTTTTTCCGCGACGCGCTAGCTCCACCAGGGGCGAAACGGCGAGAGGGGGTCGTACCCGCCCCCCCCCCTCGGCCGGCGCGTATGTAGAAAACCAATAGGTCCGGCGAGGGTTAAAAGCTTGAGACGAAGAAGATGTAGCCGGAAATTTACTTAATTTCATAGGGGCAAAATATACCTCTAAAACCCGCGAGATAATCAAGCATGAATCATTCAAACGTAAAAAGTTTTCTCCCAGAAGCAAGATAGCGCCAATTGATTTTTCCCCGTCAGTAGTGTAAAATATCGAGCGCCGGATCGACACGAACTTGGGCTCTCACTGCCGGGAGTCCATCCAACGCTTTATCAGCTGTCAACTGAGCTAGGTCCTCAACTCCTCAACTCCTCAACTCAGTCCCGTATACGGGACAGACTTTCGTTCAAGAAATGTTTGATTATTATTTAAGGACTTTCGATATTAACAAATTAATTTTGATGCCGAAAACAAGTTTCGAAAAGGCAATTTAAATAAGAACTAAGCGCGCCCAGTTTATCCATTCTGTCGAACGTTATTCCTTTATTTTTTAATATGAGGTGCTACTGTTACCTAAATGATACGCATACGAATACCTTTACCAGCCCGGCGTTGCGGGGGAGGCGCCCGGACCTTCCGTCGGTGTCTCGCCGGGGGGGGGGGGGGGGGGAGAAGGGGCGCGGACGGGGCGCTGCGGCTCTCGTCGGCGCGGGCTGCGGCCGGTACGTCAGTGGTGGCTGGTCCGCCGGTGACCCGACACCAAGCATCGATCGCTCGTCGTCCAGTGGGCCCCGACGGCTGGGAGACTGGGCCGGCGCCTCCTCGAAGGATCGACGGTTGGAGGCTGGAGGCATTGGGGGTTTTCGTTTGCTATCGGCCAGTTGAAGCATCAGATATCAGCCGTCACTCGTCAGCCGTCAGGTGCCATTCGTTGGACGTCAGATACGACGTCAGTCGTCAGTTAACAATTTTACCCAGCCGTCATCCGTCAGTCGTCAGTCGTCGGTCCTTAAATAATTACCCTCCACCAGCAACTCCCTACTAAATCCCGATAGCCGACCGATAACAGTCAACCGTCAACCGTCCGCTACCAGCCATGCCGCCTCAGACCTCCGGGCGGCACTCTCCGGCTCCTTCGGAGATGACGCGCCTGACGAAGCCACTACCGGAGAAACAGCCCCCCGAGGAGACCAAGCCGGTGGCGGTGCACCCGCCGGTCGACGGCGGTCTGCGCGCCTGGCTGGTGGTACTGGTCAGCTTCCTCTGCAACGGCGTCATCTTCGGCATCATCAACTGCTACGGCGTGCTCTACGTCTCGTTCCTGGAGCAGATGGAGACGGCCGGCGTGGCCAACGCCGCCTTCAAGTGCTGTGAGTACACTGGTTGATACTCTCACGCCACCACCGGTGTGGGGCCGTGACGACATCATCTGTGCCAGTTGACAGAGTGCATGCAGTGCTGACTGTTGATTGACAGCTTGGTTGTTTTGAGCGAGCACGCTAGTCAGTCCCGTCAGCAATGTATTAGCGTGTACTAAACAATGCTGTTTAGGCAATAGGCATTATCTGTCTCAGACCAAGCGCCAGGTCAAATTGAGACCGGCGGCGTTTGTCTCATGAGAGCGCCGATCATCAGCACTCATTCCCTCAACTGCTTTCTAAATCTGTAAACGCCATGGCATGACCATTGAAAAACGAGACACTGAGAATAGAGGCACTGTCATGCTTTTGTTGAAACTTACCGGCTGGCATTGATGGAAGATTGCCATGTGTCCAAGATATTCGACCTCAAGGGCTGACAATTTTCCTTACATGCTAAGAAAGAAGTAGACAATAGCCGTTTTTACGACGGCCATCTGGTACACATTTGGTGTAGATTAGGTGCAGATTTGGTGCAGATTTGGTCATAATTTCATTGTGTTTTTTTTTAAGGTATTAGTTTGGGTTGCACAGATGCTTATATACCTTTTTTCCATATTATCACACCTTATTTTCGATTTAACACTGAAATAAATTCATGATATGAAGAAAGGTACCTATTTGTAATAAAAGAAGTATGATGCAGATTTGGTTAAATTTGGTGCATTCGCCAGATAGCCCATAGTGAAAACGACTTTTTTATAATATCGCTTTGTTATGAACACACGAATGTAAAAAGAAACCGAGCCCTAACATGGGGCGGTCAGATGGTCGCTTATCATTCCTGGAAACATGCCGTAAATTCTAGTAAATCTGGCTGTTTGTCCGTTCGTGTAGCTGTTAAATCTCCAGATTACCAAACACTGATAGCTCAGCCTGAAACAATTAAACTAAAGATGCCATTTATGGCTCAGACACCGTCCACCGCACAACACAGGTCTCTTCTCCAGGCATGATGCGGAAAACGTCTGACGGCTAAGTAGGCAGCCGCACAAACTTAGTACCAAATCCAAATCCAAATCCAAATCCAGTGTATTGAGGTCTCCATTTAAATGGCTTTTCAGCCCTCTCGTCGTGTACATACAAGTATTAAAATTCGCTGACAAACACGTGAATCATTACGCAGTACGTACATAAAAGGCTAAAATCAACGCAATAGCGAAACACTAAACACCAAAAGAAATAAAAGACATCTAAAATACATGGTTTTTCATCCGCTGCCGACCCCGCCAACGCTGTTCCACGTGGACACAGATCTGTAAGGGAAACAGCACCTCGCTCGCTCACTCTTAATTTTAGGTAGCTCCAACTGATGTCCGTGGGAGCATCGGGTGTGTCTCTGTGACACGTCCGAGCGACGCTGTACAACTTGGGCCAGTGCAGGCGGCGCGTCAAGCGAGACCAGCCTTTGTATAAGAGCCACATCCCGTTTCTCAAGCATGCCCTCGAAACGCTGCCATCCAAGCGCCTGCAGAGCAGGAGTGACGTGCTGCCGTCGGGCCAGTCCTGTGACGACGCGTGCCGCGAAGTTGATCGCCTTCTGGATACGGTGCTTTTGGGAGGCAGTACATCCTCCCCACACAGTGCAGCAGTAATTGATGTGCGGGAAAACGAGCGCCTCAACCAGCAGCTTCTTAGTCTCGTATGGCAGCTTGTGTCTCAACTTGGACAGCCCGATCAGAACAGAGTAGCAGCGGCGGATCACCTGTGACACCTGCCTCTCCCATGTAAGTGCAGAATCAATGAATACTCCAAGAATTTTGGCGCACGGGGAAGGTGAGATTTCGCTGTTTCCGAATTTGATAGAAAAATGGTGATCAAGTTTTTTCTTTTGTGACTTGATGATCAACAGCTCAGTTTTACCAGGATTTATCTTCAATCTATTTTGCGTATACCATTTGAGCGCCAGTTCTAGCGTGTCTTCGACTCGCTGTTTTAGAGTGGTTAAGTTTTCGACAGCATCAGAATCTAAAAATTGCACGTCATCGGCATACATTACTTGTTTTCCAAAAGGCAAGTGTGATTCAAGGTCGTTTGTAAAAAGTGAAAACAATTTCGGGCCCAAAATCCAAATTACCAAAGTCTGGTCGTTCTTACAGGCCGACTGCTGACCGACAGACCGTCACCGCGGCGGAACATGAACAATAAACACTCGGTCAACCCCGGTCAGTAACCTCAGGCGTCACTGTGCATTGTGCGCAATGTGATGCATAGCTCTGAGCATTTCAAGGGCTCTTGAACATTTAAAATGTGAGAGATAATCACAAGTTAATTTTAACGGTTAATCCGTGTGTTTGTGGCGTGTACACTGTACAGGGCGATGTGCGAATACTGTTAAAACGGTGGACCATGCTTTTCACAGGTTTCCCAACATTTGTTACGTTTAAGCTGCCAGTGACTCGACGGTAATAACAGAAGGTCATCTGTTCGGAGCTTGGTGTTAAATATTCTTTTTTTTTCGTATTTTAAATGTTTAAAACTTAAATCTTTGGTTTTGGTGAAAATATTCAAGCAGGTTTATCACCGCTTTCGTTCCTACGACTTGCCTTCCATGCTCATAACTAAGTATTTGAGCACGTCAAGTGTCATTCACACTGATCGCCGCCAAAGGCGCAGACTTTACACGCTCTCCAAGATATCATCACACACTTATCGCCACGGCTGTTCTTATATCAATACATGTTTATAGCAGGAGATAACACCGTCCGTTGAACCGTTTGGTTATGCAAGCCGAATGTAATGTGCGCATTTTGTCCCATTCCTATTCCGGTATTATCCTGATCGCCCAGTCTAATCCAGATCAACCAGTACAACGATCCCTACGTTGCAGGGAGCTGGGATCTTGAGTTAGGCAAAAGACACCCAATATCCTTCAGACCAAATTATTCAAAATTTCTTCGTGCGTCGGTGCTGGTGCCCACGTATTGAACGGCTGCCATATATAACTATAAGAGCTTCATGTCGAATACGCCCAACTGGGCCGGGTAACAAATTTCTTGAAATGTTCGACTGGTCAAATCCGTGGTCAGATCTTCGTTGAGGCGTACATGCATCATGTACTTTGAGCATACCTATTTCATTGTGCATGAATATGCCAGAAATATTTCACGAACACATACAAAAAAAAACCTGACGTGAATGATCTGAAACATTTTTGGTGCATTTTTTGTCTTTGGTTAGTTTTTAATGCGACTGCTTGCTGCAATATTACTTCGTGACCGTTGATTTTTGTTACGATGTTTCCTCCGTGTCGACCTTCCTGGAATAGCTGACCCGCCGGGCTATATAGAATACCCAATACTCAATACCCAATACGAACTCATCTCCTGCGTCCGCCCCAATCTGGCTCTATTAGCCTGCCCCGGGGTCGGAACAGTCATTATCTCGCATCCCGGACCCCGGTCAATGGCGAGGGCCGATACAGGACGGCACCGAACATGGATGATGGACCATTGATCGTGGCCTTGGGAAGCGACATGGCTAGAGACAAAACAGGACTAACGACAAGTGTAGAGAACAGCGCAAGGGTCACAGAGCATAGCACGGGCGGCCTGCATGGGCCGTAAACCGTAAAATATAATATTTATACAACAAATTACAAAGAAACAGGTTAAACGGTCAACAGGCAATAGTGTCCCCGTTCTCGACGACGTCCCCGTCAGAGCATCAGATGCATGTAGGTTTTATAGGTCACGTCAGACAAGACCACAGCTGCATTCCACGGATCACGGAGCACAGTCGGCAATTAAACACGGCCCGTGAGTCACGGACCTTAAGGGATTGTAAACGATAATGGGGGAGTGTCGGGTTTGCCGAGCCTGAGAACAGCTGGTTGGAACGGTGGGGGACACTTAATCTCCGACTGACAGACGTAACACTCCTGAGAACTTCTTACCAGATTTGTGTACCATTCAACTGATAATGTAATTCTAATCGTGTTTAACGCAGTCATGTTATGACTTACTCGCTGGTCAAGAACAGTTTTTTATCGTTTACGATGCGAACCACATTAACCCGCGCCCTGCTGGGGGGGGGTGTTTGAACACCCCCCCTTGTGGTTTTTCGCGAATATCTCAAAAACGGCGGCGCGGAGCGCCGCCGTTTTTGGTACACCTTATCATACATCAATTCTACACATGTTGTGAAAATTTCAGACCAAGGTCATTCAAGGTCAGGTCACCAGGTCACTTGGAGTGACCTCACCTCATAAAAACTTTCAATGTCTGTCATAGCTACACCGAGTGACCGATCGCTTTGAAACTTTCAGCGATTGCTAAGAGCAATAGCATGTACAAAATGTATATCTCAGAATTTTGATATCGATGACCTAAGGTCAGGTCAATTTTGCGACCTCCCCATTATAAGTCAATGGGAGAAAATTGAAATGCGCCTCTTTTGGATGAAAGACATTATAAACACTCCCAAACACCGAATTACAAGTGGTTTAGACACACTGAACTTGAAAATGGTGTCCGTGACCCTTGTTTATGCCCTGAGGTCATCTTAGGTCACGAATGGTATCTAACAGTTTTTCGCAAATAACTTTTGATAGAGGCATGCTAGAGCGATGAAAACGCCTTAGATGTGTTCAGCTCGACGATACGGATCGACTGATATGCAACATGACCCTTTCCGGTCAGGTCATGACCTTGACCTGAGGTCAAATTTTCAAGTTGACCTTTCAAGGTCAAGTTATAGTTCATTCGATGCGTCTTGACGAGAGGAACACGATGCCGGTAAAAGTAAGCTCGTACAATGCTTGGGTCAAAAGTTATTGCAGAAAAACTGTTTTCGAAAAAATCGGCTATTTTTGCAGTTTTTGCCCCTTGCAGGCAAAACCGTTGACGTTAGGTCAAATCTGAGAGATTACTCAGAAAGGGCGTTAATAGGGCTTTCGAATGCGCTTTTCCGCGGCGCTGTAGCTTTATTGGTTCCCGAGTTATGCGTTGGCTTCTTGGAAATTTTCGACATTTGACCTGCAAATCGGCGAAATTTTGCCTTCAATGACCTCTGGTGACCTTACCTTTGACCTGAACAAAAAATTGACCGAAGTGATTTCGTCATTATTTTTTACGCTCTTTCGAACGCCGCCTTCCGCGTATCGCTACGTGGCCCAGGAGCCGAGTTACAAGGGGGGGGGGTGTTCAAACACCCCCCCCCCCCAGCAGGGCGTGGAAATCCAGGACCCCCAGCAGAGCGCGGGTTAAAGCCTTGGTGGGTACTCACTTCTGATGGTTGCCTCTTTTCTGCGAAAATGCACTTCGGAGACAAAAGTCCACGATATTTACGTTTATACTTAGGTTCAGTTCATGTGATGATGTGTGTATGATGCCAGCAAGCAGCAATGAGGTGTGAAATGGCTGCTTAGTACTTACCCAATGCACGTATGTGCATTAATCCTGTCATTAGAGGTAAGGTTATGGCCGGACAAATCCTGTCACGATAACAGTTGCCCGCTGTGATTGTGCCTGTCGCGGCCGCCGCAACAAAGATTGCAGACCAAGTGAGACAACACGTGCGGGAGCCGAGCAAAACGAATCTATCGACCGCGAAGTGAATGCAGGCTATTTCTGTCGATTGATCACCCACGTAGAGACCACTAGGCAGCCCTTACACCTAGGCTGGGTCGGCCGTGAATGCGACGCCGACCGAGTCAACGCACGGCACCTCCGCACTTTCATGCTTACCTACAGATTACGGACGACCGTCATTCACAAATGTCTGGAGTTGACCGTTGTAATTAATTCATATATGGTACCGCTGACCAGGGGCGGATCCAGGAAAACTCCAAGGGGAGGGTCATGAATCGAAGTGGTGCCCCTACCTATCAGGGCATATTTTAAGGCACTTACTGCGTCCCATTCTGGGACGCAGCCCCCTCGCCTTGGGACATAGCCCCTGCTGATTTGACCCACTGCGTCCCTGCCCTGTGCCCTGTCCGGTTCCCTGACTTGTGCCCTGCTGTGTGCCCTGACCTGTACCCTTCCCTCTAAAATGTCCTGTGCCATGCCCTGTAACCTGCCGTGCCCTACTTTCTGCCCTCCTCAGTGCCCTACTCTGTTCCTTGCCCTGTGCCCTTAGTAGTAGCACGTGCCCTCTGCTCAACTTTGGGACGCAGTAAAAATTTGTTAAAATATGCCCTGCTACCTATACCCAAAATTAAAAACTCAACGGATTTCGTCCACTTCATTATGGTGGTGCCCCCA
This sequence comes from Amphibalanus amphitrite, assembly GCF_019059575.1. NCBI lineage: Eukaryota > Metazoa > Arthropoda > Thecostraca > Balanomorpha > Balanidae > Amphibalanus > Amphibalanus amphitrite. The sequence goes on along the minus strand of NW_024881719.1, from coordinate 112,266 downwards.
TTTTCAGTTTTTTATTTTTATTTTTTAATTTTAGTCAGTATCTTACCTCTTAGCCACAACCACATTTACCAATTGTAAGCAAGTATATATGAATGTGCTATGTGTATATATGTTGTGGACGCTGAGTAATGAGTACTTACCAGGAACGTTATCAGGTAAGCAAATCGTTGTCAGTCCGACGAACTTGACCCTGGCGTCTAAAGGGTCTGTCCTTGACACTTCAGGCTTGTCAGGGGCACCAAAGTCCTTCCAGGGACACCACAAACCTGTCAGGGGCACCTACGGCCTTGTAGGGGCGCCACAGGCCCGCCAGGGGCACCACAGGCCTGTCAGGAAGCAGGGGCACCACAGGTCTAGCAAGTATACACGACAGGCCTGTCAGGGGCACAACGGGCCTGTTGGGCCCATGAGCACCCCTAGGGGCAGGGGCACCACAGTCCTTCCAGGGGCACCGCAGGCCTGTGAGGGGCACCAGCGGCCTAGCAGGGGCACCAGTCAACACAGGCCTGCCAGGGGCACCACAGACCTGCCAGGGGCACCAGAGGCCTGCCAGGAGCACCACCGACCTCGCAGGGGTAACTTGGGCCTGTCAGGGCCCAGGGGCACCACGGGCCTGTCGAGAGGCACTTCAGGCTTTTCAGGGGCACCATAGTCCTCTCAGGGCGCAGGGGTAGCAGGGGCACCAGAGGCCTGCCAGGGGCACTACAGGCCTAGCAAGGGCACCACTGGTCTATCAGGGGCACCACGAGCCTGTCATAGCCAGGCATCTCAGGCTTGTCAAGGCCCAGCGGCACCACAGGTCTGTGAGGGGCACCAGCGACCTAGCAGGGGCACCAGTCAACACAGGTCTGCCAGGGGCGCCACAGACCTGCCAGGGGCACCACAGACCTGCCAGGGGCACCAGAGGCCTGCCAGGGGCACCACCGGCCTCGCAGGGGCACCTTGGGCCTGTCAGGGGCACGACGGGCCTGCCGAGGGGCACTTCAGACTTTTCAGGGGCACCAGTCCTCTCCGGGCGCAGGGGCACCAGAGGCCTGCCAGGGGCACCAGCGGCCTAGCAGGTAAGCAAATCGTTGTCAGTCCGACGGGTTGGCAGGCCTCTGGCCTAGCAAGGGCACCAGAGGCCTGCCAGGGGCACCAGCGGCCTAGCAAGGGCCCCAGAGGCCTGCCAGGGGCACCACAGGCCTAACAAGGGCACCACGGGCCTGTCAGGGGCACCTCAGGCTTGTCAGGGCCCAGGGACACCACAGTCCTTCCAAGGGCACCGCAAGCCTGTCAGGGGCACCAGAGGCCTGCCAGGGGCACCACAGGCCTAGCAAGGGCACCTCTGGCCTGTCAGGGGCACCTCAGGCTTGTCAGGGCCCAGGGGCACCACAGTCCTTCCAGGGGCATTACAAGCCTGTCAGGGGCACCAGAGGCCTAGCAAGGGCACCACAGGCCTGCCATGGACACCACAGGCCTGCCAGGGGACCACCGGCCTTTCAGGGGCGCCTCAGGCCTGTCAGGGGCACCACGTGCCTGCCGGGGACACTTCAGGCTTGTCAGGGGCGTTACAGTCCTGTCAGGGCCCAGGGGCACCAGGCCCGTGGTGTCCCTGCTAGGCCTGTGGTGCCCCTGGCGGTCCTGTGGTGCCCCTGTCAGGACTGTGATACCCCTGATAGGCCGGTGGTGCCCCTGGAAGGTCTTTGGGCCCCCGGGCCTCAAGGGGGGGGCCATGACCCATGTGACCCCCCCTTGGATCCGCCCCTGCCGCTGACCGTTGCAATTTATTATAGAAAGTAATCCAGGTTCCCGGAACATAACGATATCACTGTCTGCCGCACTGCCTCTTTTGACACATGCACAGCTCAAAGTCGCCTCCAGTGACGTCCCCCCCCCCCTGCCCGACAGCTCTGGCGGGCTCGCTGTGCACGGGCCTAACGTTTCTGATGTCGGCCGCGTCCGGCGTGCTGGCTGATCATGTGGGCATGCGTCGCACCGCGTGCTGCGGTGCCCTCATGGCCTTCACCGGCCTGCTCGTTTCGGCGTTCGTCTCCGGTCAGGTGAGTGTGTGAGAGATGTGTGAGAGATGTGTTGTGTGAGAGATGTGTGAGAGGTGTGTGAGAGGTGTGTGAGATATGTGTGAGAGATGTGTGAGGGATGTGTGAAAGATGTGACGATCGGAATGGAGAAAGATGACCTCGAGTAAGCAATTTATGTAAAAATGGAGCGTTTGGGGAGCGACGGGGCTGAATTTGGAAGCGAAGGTCTGATATACCTAGTCTTAACGCTAGCTCGATTAGATATTGCCCGTTTGTGAGATAAGCACCTTACCGGTTCTCGTAATTTTCCGCCAGGTGAGCTAAAAGGTAAAACAAGAAGGCAGGGCAAAACTACATACAACAAAATACAGTTAGCTAAATTTGTCGGTCTCGCCTGCGTACTCCTATGCTTGTATGCTGTTGTCCCATTGCGAGTTGTGAATGATAGCATCCAAAGTCCAGACTTTGTCACTTGTTTCACTCTCAGACGCTCATTGCTCATGGCATTCGACGCAATATGCGGCCAGTTATGTTCCGTTCTGTGTACCAATTCAGCAGACTGTGACGACAGAACACGGCCAGACCGCGTGTCAATGTTACTTTACTTCAGTTAGGACCGAAAGCCTGCCGGCCAGGCCGTGACCTCCCACTTGTAAACACGATGACAAGACTTGCTAAGAAAACAGTAGTATAAGCGAATACAAACCGATGATAGAGCCGCATTGCGGATGTCTGGGCGCGGTTTTCTTCTCAAACGACGCTGATTACCATGGCTGACCCGGTGATCTGCTTTTTGTTCTGTTTTTCCTTCATCTTGTGGCATGTTTTTACGTCCTGACTAATAACGATTTAAACGCAGAAGATTGACGAAGATAGATGTTTTCTATTAAATACGGTTTAGATACTACATATCCGGGTTACGGAAAACTGTCAAATGATATATATGTGACATATGATTTAAGGGTCATTTTATTCATAGAATTCAATAGGCATACTCAATATGGACCATAGGTAGTTGGATGAAGTTCAGGTCGTGGGCAGGTCAATGTGAGGTCAAGGTCAAGTGAGATCAAACTTTAAAGTTTATTGGCAATACTAAAAAAGGTGTATATCTGATGCAAATCACGCAAATCTAATGGTGCTATATTTTTGTTTCTGTACGAGGTTCACAACTTCAAAACGTTTGAAAATTTGGTGCGTCGTGACATGCTTAAAATTGAAATAACTCGTTAACTTTTTTGCCGATTCTTCTAAAAGTTAGAACATAGATACACACTCACAGGCAGTACTTGTCTCACATATGAGTACCTGTATTATGGTTTTTCTTCAATAAACCACGAAGTTTGGATTGTTCAACGATTTTGCAAAAAAAATCAGTTTTTAAGAAAAACATTGGTTGAAACAAGACATTTTCAAAAATAAGGTAGCCATTTGCATAAGGACAAAGTGAAATCACGTAGATATTTTTCGTTACGTCTTGATCCTTGATATAAACTGTATGGGTGTTTGAAATTTTCAGGTATTTATTAAGCGAAATGGCGTGGCATGACGTCACTAAAACGTTATTTTCTTAACAAATTTTAGACGGATTCACTTAAATTTTAAGGGAAAATGTAAAATTGATGTATACTAAGGTACTAAAAGTTTGGCGATTTTGGCTGAACGTGCTTAGGGGCTATTGGCGAAAAACGGGAGGGGGCAGATTTTACCGTCCCCCAGGGGGCGCGGGTTATTGCCACAGTATCCATCTCAGCTCATTCAGTGTCTCTGAGAGTGGTCATCTGGCACATCAACCCGCCATTGATTATCGACCCCGGTGCCGCGGGCGGAGCCTTGACCTTGACCCGGCATTGGCCGTCCAGTCAATGCCACCACAGCTGGCTCAGTGCCAGGGGCTCCTGTTCCATATTAGTATGGGTCGAGTTGGGTGGTGCTGGGGTCTGGCCCAACTGTGTGTAATTTTATAAGTATATATAATCGCGTCCACAGATAACAGTAGTAGGGGAAAGTGGGGTAAGACGGTCAGGGTAGGTAAGACGGGCACCCCTTCTGCAGACCAAACCAATAGCGCTACGAGCAAGAAAAGTTAGGACCAGAATTGCCTTTCCCACTACACACCACCATTCAAGTCTGGTGAATTTGTGTTCAGTCGATAATCTTTTATTTTGATTTCTTTAAAACACTCATTTCATTGAAAACATCCATAATGTATTGTGCAAGCTTTTGTGTACAGCACTATAGAGTTAAAAACTCGCAATCACTTGTGGTACACTCATATGCCAACAGTGTTCATTTACGGCGGATTTGCTTTGTCTGCATCAAATTGTCCACAGCGAAAAATCGTGCTGAACTTCTGACATTGAGTTTGGGGTAAGACGGGCAACTATGAACCCAATGGGTCTGTAATGGTGAAAATATTTTTGTTGCTGTAGGAAAAAAGAAGCATTTCTAATAAGAATATGTTCGATTCCGATACTCACAGACATGTTAGCAATATTCCTTCGGCACAGTTTATTCTCGAATAATGAATGTGAAAAACGGTTCTACATGGCTTCTGAACTAGGGCCTATATAGGAGCATACGCCTTCTGCACGAATCTCGTATACTGCCATTTCCGAAGCACTTGAGACCAACGAGCGACTGTATAAATGCGGCTAATCTCGGGCATTTGTTGCGAGCTGCGCTGATCGGTGAAAGAAGCTGGCCGTCTTGCCCTACCCATGTGACCGTCTTACCCCATGGGGTGGGGTAAGACGGGTTTTTGCAAGGTTTTGCAAAAATAGCTGCAGTTTATTTGTTGAATCAGGTCTAAGTCTCATCTTCTGGCAAATGAAAGTAAAATGTCTGAAAAAGGTTTTCACCCAGTTTCCCGTTTCTATGATGTTTCTAACCGGCCGAAAAATGGCTCCAAAGTTAAGGTGCCCGTCTTACCCCACTTTCCCCTACTACTGTTATCTGTGTCGTGTCATATGTAAACATACACATTAATCATAATTAAGATATGCTATTTGTTTTTTATTGTTTTTTTTTTGTAAAGGCCTGCATATATTTTGTTACAAACAGAAAGCTATATGACAATATCCTCTTTTTATGATCGAACACAAAATTTGGTAGTGGATTCAGCCCAGCCTTTCGACTGCATCTTGTATACTTTGATACAGGGATGCGGAGCCGGAGCCGGAGCCGGAGCCGGAGCCGCCGGAGCCGGCATATTTTGCCCGGAGTCGGAGCCGGAGCCGGAGCCGTGAAACAATATAGCCCGGAGCCGGAGCCGGAGCCGGAGCCGTCAAAAAAGGGGGCGACTCCGGCTCCTTTTCTCAAGAGGAAACAATTATTTACCTACTGTTAACGCCAGACCCCTTGAGACCCTAATTTTTCGCGATTACTTTTAAATGCGTGAAGGAATTTCAACCAAGCTCAGGACATGGCCGTTTCAAGACAGGCCGAAACTTTTACAATTTAGATATTTTATCGCCATTTCAATATTTCAGGCACTTGTCATTGACTCGTAATGTTAACTGTTTTTCCATCCTGGATAGAGGCTTTCTACGTCATATGACATTAGGCTCCGCCCACGACTGCGGCATTGACCCGTGCCCATCAGCGACCTCTGTACAAACGACGCCCCTGCCACCTGTGAAGGACTATGAATTTCGCTGACGCTTCACGTGCTATGAGTCAATTGCAGCAGACGGTCAAGTAAATGTTAGGCTCTTGTTGACTCTTGTATATAGGACCAAGAGGACCATCACTCCTCAACCTACTACTCAGTCGAATGCTTCGAACAAACGTTAACGATTCCTAACAAATACGATTTTCGATGTAGGGTATCTGTTTGAAATACGAGCGAGCCGTATGATGTGAAGCTCAGGCAATTAACTTATTATTGCGTTGTTCGATGGTTGCATAGCGATGTACAAATCGGCAGCTACTTGGTGACATCCGACATCCCATTATCGCATTATCTGCAACGCCATAGGCTTTAACCCTATTCCTGGCGGGGGGGGGCCTCAGGAGCCCCCCCCCCCCTGAGGTTTTTTGGTTATTTCTCCCAAACGCGTTGAGCTAGGAAGCTCAAATTTTCTGACTTTTCCTAAAAGGCTTCTACGCAACATGTCTGAAAATTTTGAGTTGATCTGACCTCAGGTCAGGTCACCAGAGGCGGTTTGGTGACCCTACCTCAGAAAAGTTTGCAATCACGCCAGAGCTAGAGTTTTTGACCGATCAATTTCTTCTCTTCAGGCTTTAGTTAGGGTACCAGTATGTGCAATTTGTATATCTCGGAATTTTGATATCGGTGACCTAAGGTCAGGTCAGTTTCGCGACCTCCCCATTATAAGTCAATGGGGGAAAAATCAACTCCCTGTTTTTACCACTAAAACGGGTCGGAATGGCCCCATATACCATACATGACTTCATATACGATCAACCTTCACTACCTTGAGGTCTGTTTTGCTGTTGGGCAGCTGTGAGGTCATGTGACGTCATCAAAGGTCACCAAAGGTTTTTGGCCAATAACTCCGTACAGGAACAAGATACAGACGCGTGGATGGTCTCATTGTGTTCAGCTCGTCAAGACGCATCGAATGATATACATGATGACCTCGAGGTCACGTGACCTGAGGTCAACCTTTGACCTTGACCTTGCGAGGTCAACATATATATCATTCGATGCGGATTGACGAGAGGATCACGATGATGCCCTTAGTTTGTTCCTATCTTGACTAATTCGAAAGTTATTCGAGAAAAACTCTCTCCATATTTAGCGCCGCCATTTTGACTTTTTCGACCCCTGTGACGTCATCTTTGACCTGACCTGAAAATGACCTTAGTAAAAATTGTAGATCTTGACCGTGCGTATCCGATGCCGTTTACCGTTTGTCGCTATCTTGCTTCGTTCTCGAGATCTCAGGGGGGGGGCCGAATCGGCCCCCCCCCCCCGCCAGTTTCTTGTCCCGGCGGAGCCCGCCAGGAATAGGGTTAAATACAGGTGAATATTTCCTAACCTTATGTCAGTTATATGCCATCTGCCCGTCATATGCAGCTTATATATATATATATATATATAAAATATCAGCGAACATATCAGCATTGTAGAAGCAATGCGCATTGAGCATTTATGACTCCTTAGTCATCATGTCGCTCTCTGGGCACTGTCAGCCAAGACGCTACGCACAACTCCGCCGGCTTTCGGCACCGCTCGACCGTCGCCCGTCCCCGCTCCCCGCCACAGCGAGAGTGACCGCGCGCCGGCCCGAAACCGCCGCAGGCCAAGACCACAGAGGCGGGGCTTAGCTGTGACGTCATAACGTATCACAGACTGACTGGTGATAGCCTCTACACACTGGATGAAAATCTTGCTCGAAATTTAACATTACGAGTCAATGACAAGTGCCTGAAATATTGAAATGGCGATAAAATATCTAAACTGTAAAAGTTTCGGCCTGTCTTGAAACGGCCATGTCCTGAGCTTGGTTGAAATTCCTTCACGCATTTAAAAGTAATCGCGAAAAATTAGGGTCTCAAGGGGTCTGGCGTTAACAGTAATTCGGTTTGACAGTACAAGGCGTAAAACAATGTGGTATTCAAAATAGCCTTGTTATACAAATACAGAAGCAACGTGTACCAATCCCATCGCCTTTTTTCTTCCACCCGTATTTAATTGATCGCATAGAGGATGTACTGAGTAGAAGCCGGAGTCGGAGCCGCCGGAGCCGGAGCCACCGGAGCCGGATCATTTTATTCGGAGCCGGAGCCGGAGCCGGAGCCGCCATGACATTTCACCCGGAGCCGGAGCCGGAGCCGGAGTCGATTTTTTTCTCCGGAGCCGGAGCCGGAGCCGGAGCCGTCTGAAATTTCCACGGCTCCGCATCCCTGCTTTGATATGTAAACTTCGGTAATTAAGGCTCATGTGGTTGTCGACAATACTTTCCCGCTAACCGTATCTGACGTGCTGCGAGCCAAATGCACTGTGGATACCGACGGTGTAATTTATAGGGCTGGTATCAGTTGCACGATACTGAGCCGATAGCCCAGTTGTGCAGCTCAGGTCTGAGGTGCAACACAACACTGGGCTGTAAAAGTTATAATTCGCGGTATTGTTGAGGCATACGGGTATATCGTCGGAGCTTTGGCTGTAAATAAAGTATGCCCGGGAGCCAAATTATGGTCATAGTGAATTAGGGATACCAAAAGGCTTTGCTTTGTCTGTCTTCATTGATGATGGGAATCATTAGTACTCATGACAAATAAGCTTGGTTCAATTTAGGGCAAATATTTCGTCAATCATACTTAGTTCCTTTCACTATATAATATTAGCTGCAACGTGTTTTATATTTATTTCCAAGTGTATTGTACTTACAAGTTACAACGCTTTTTGCTTATGCAATTGCAAGCAATGCCTATGAAATGCCCTAATACCAAATGCCCGAAAAAAGGAATATTGCGCAGTCTGTCGACCGTCAATGAACAATCATATTGCTGATCGTGGACAAAAATATATTTTTTTGTATCATGATAAGTGTTGCCATTTCTTGTATTGCTTTTGTTCATTATTTTATCATTAGCCTGACTGAGGTCATAAGTCATGCTGTTTACATGTCTGCCCACATAAAAAAGACATGGGGCTGGAAACATGCCAACAGTCAACCATTAGTCTCTGGCTGAGAACAGTCGAATGAATTTATAATAGTATAATAATGCAGTTACTTTTTATGTTACTATTAGAGGTTTTCCTACCTAACTAAGTGCGTCTTGGCCATGGTAAATGTGTAGTTATAGAAAAGTTAGAACAAATATTTGTTAATGACTGTTATAGTCATTTTACCAACCGGGGACGGCCAAGCCGAGAATAGTGACCAGATTGTTACATAATCATTTTAATAGTAGAACTTGTTTTTCATTGCCTACGGTAAAAGAATGGCGCTTTACACTTACCGATTCCTTTTTTATCCATCATCTATTTTGCCGAATTTAGAACGACCTCTTGAGGTCACTACCCCGCCCCCTCACCCGCGGGTGACCCGTCGCGTGCCAGCTCTATAGTCTCGGGCGACACTCGGGCGGTGGCGCCCTTGGCCATGGACTCGGTATGTGGCCGGTGGGCGGCCGGCGCCAATCGGCACCGGTGCCAGGCCCGTGACGCGAAGCGGCGCTCTTCAGCCGGCCGCTAGTCGGCGCGAGGCGCGGCGGTTCGGACTCGGAGCTGGCACGGCGCAGGGTCTTGGTGGGGTGCTGGGGTGGTGAGGGAGGGGAGGGGGCGGTATAGGGTGGCGGCGATGACACATAGCTCTGGGACCGGGACGCGAATGTAGCCCTGGTGACGGCTAAGTTGGCACCTACACAAGGTGAAGCGCGCCGATTTGGCGCACCCTTCAGCACGAGCGCAAAAAAGCGCCGTTCGGGCTAAGGTGCCTGCCAATGACAGTTCGGTGACTGCCGCGTGGTAACAATTCAGGGCGGCCCTGAGTTCTCACAGCTGTGCCAATACATAGCTATATTTGTGAGAAATCCACTTCCTGGAGAGTATTTCTGCGTAGGCGACTGAACACTGACCGCCTGGCGGCGTTCATCAGTAGCGCCTTCATTGTGCTGGATGAATTGATGATGAGTTTTCCTGATCGGCTACAGGAAGCTTATATCTAAAACTCTTCAATCAATGCACACCATTTAAACACAGGAAAACAAGCATTTAGCCTGTTGTATGCCTGGTAAAACTCAAGCTGACACAATGTGAAAACAATGTT